>NC_067398.1:657200811-658400811 GCF_016432865.1 Antechinus flavipes | reverse complement strand
AACAGATGCTGGCCACCTCCTTCAAGAAGTCTATGATCGTCTGGGCCAAGAAAGTGGGACTGAAAACAAACCTGAACCGGGAAACTGAGTGAGTAGGAAACCATTGACTTTTTCTCTTTCTTTCTTTTATTCTCTCAGCATTGACTCTACAAACATGTATTAAGCACCTAACGATATACAGAGCACTGGGCTAGGCTCTGGGAAGGTACAAAGATAAACAAGGACAGAGACCTCTGGATCCCCAGCTGCTTTCTACCTGGGTGGCTCATAGGTATCTCCAACTGAGCTGATCCGAAATGGAACTCCCTCACAAGGCCCAGCTCTGATGAACTTCACCATTATTCTTCCAGTCACCTAGATGGGCATTTCTGGAGTTTAGGAAGGAAAGAAGGAAGGAAGAAAGGAAGGAAGGAAGGAAAGAAGGGAGAGAGAGGGAGGGAGAAAGAAAGGAAGGAAGGGACAGAGGGAGGGAGGGAGGAAGGAAGGAAGGAAAAAAAGGAAGGAAGGAAGGAAAGAAGGAAGGAAAAAAGGAAGGAAGGAAGGAAAGAAGGAAGGAAAAAAGGAAGGAAGGTAGGGAGGAAGAAACTTAAACTCCTACTTAAATTTAAAGGAAGGGAGGAAGAGATTTAAACTCCTAATATGAAAGTTACATGCAAATCAATGCATGGCATATTTAAAGAAATTAGGTAAAAATTGTTACTGGAGAAAGACACAAGAACAAATAAAGAGCTCATAAGTAGCAAAAATATTGTAGAATGGATTAAAACTATTATTGAAAGCTAAGAGAAAGACACAGAGACAGTTTTTTAAAAACTTAATTAAATTTAATCTACTTAAAGTAGATTTACTAATTGAAAAGATACATTTTGTTCAATTAAAAATTAACTCTGAGATACAACTTCACACCTCTCAGATTGGCTAAAAGTGACAGGAAAAGACATTGGTAAATGTTTGAGAGGATGTGGGAAAACTGGGACACTAATACATTGTTGGTGAAGTTGTGAACTGATCCAAGCATTCTGGAAAGCAATATGGAACCATGCCCAAACTTTGCATACTCTTTGATAAAGCATCTTACTACTGGGCTTATATCCCAAAGAGATCAAAAAAAGGGAAAAGGACCCACATGTGCAAAAATGTTTGTAGCAGCCCCTCTTTGTAGTGGCCAGAAACTGGAAATTGACTGGATGTTCATCAATTGGAGAATGGCTGAAGAAATTGTAGTATATGAATGTTATGGAATATTATTTTTCTGTAAGAAATGGCCAGCAGGAGGATTTCAGAAAGGCCTAGAGAGACTTACATGAACTGATGCTGAGTGAAATGAGCAGGACCAGGAGATCATTATATACTTCAACAAAATACTATATAATGATCAATTCTGATGGATGTGGCCATCTTTGGCAATGAGAGGATCCATATCAGTTCCAACTGATCAGTAATAAACAGAACCAGCTATACCCAGTGAAAGAACTCTGGGAAATGAATGTGGACCACAACATAGTGTAATGTTTTTCTCTAAAATGTAATGTTCTCTGGGAGCAGGTTTCTCCAGGGGCTTCTGGAGGCAGTCTTTGTTTCAGTTCCATGTAATCACCCCAAATGCAGCTAGGAGTTTAAAAAGTCCAAAACCTTTATGTATCCTTCAAAGTCTTGTCTCCTTCACTTGGGGCTCGGCGAGTTTTTCTTAGAGGCCTTCTGTAGTCTTGATTCCGAGAACTTAAGCTGCCTTCTCTGGCTTGTGAATCTCCTTGGCTGAATCCTGGCTGAGGCTCAGAAAGTTCTAGTGCATTTGTGTGTCTGGCCCTGAGAGCTTCTTGCTTATATGCTGTACACTGAGTACACACCAATCATTATAGCACTAGGAAATCATTATTTGTTGTAGGATTAAATCAATTCTAAACTAGATTTAACCACTGTCTCCTCAATTCCACTTACTTAGCACCTTGTAAGAATCCTAACAACATAGCATTTACACTCTTTCTGTTGTTTGCTTGCATTTTTGTTTTTCTTCCCAGTTTATTTTTACCTTCTTTCTAAATATGATTTTTCTTGTGCAACAAGATAACTATATAAATATGTATAATATATTGTATTTAACATATACTTTAACATGTTTAACATGTATAGGACTGCCTGCCTTCTAGAGGAGGGGATGGAGGGAAGGAGGGGAAAAGTTGAAACAGAAGTTTTTGCAAGGATCAATGTTGAAAAATTACCCATGCATATGTTCTGTCAATAAAAATCTATAATAATTAAAAAAAGAAATACATGCAAAAAAATTCTTCCCAGAATTAATGAAATCAGTTTCACATTTCCACTGTGAGAAGTTCAACATTAGAGATAACCGCTAGGGTGAGGAGGCTTTTGTGGCATGGTAGGGACAATCCTAAGAATAAGAGAATCAAGAACAAGTCTTTGAGAGGAATAATCTCAAAGTTGAAGTTAAAATGGAAAGAATTCAAATACATAATAAGGACTTTATATTTATATGAAATAATTCTATTAAAATTGAGAGTGTATCAGTTTAAAATAAAATTTAGCATTAAAATCTATAAGAAAAAGCTTGCAGATGCACAAGAAGAAATTGCTAGATAGGAAATCGTATGAATTAATGAAGACTGAAGTAAAGAGTAGGAGGAAAACAACATATACAATGACAGAAACAACATAGAACAAAAAATACCTGTCATATCATCACAATAATCAACCTCAGTCCAAAGGAGAAAATGTATCTTCCTACAAACAGAGGGGATAGAGTGCATATGATGAGATAGCTTCTTATACAAAGAATTGAAAAGGAAAAAAAAGTTTATATATGACAATATCAATCTCTGTTTTATGTCTTGTTTTTTGTAAAGTACATTTTAATTTAAACATAGTTCAACTTTCTAGTTTGTGACCCTTTCTGAACTTTTTTTGTTTCCTTTGACATGTATAAAAAATGTTTTATTGATAGTTTCTTATTTTTTTAAAAAAAATTTCTTTTTAAAAATTTTAAAATTTGTATGTCTATGACTACAGATCCTCCACCCTCATAATTGCCCTCCTTCCATTTCAGAAACCTCTCCCTTGTAACAAATAAGTCAACAAGCAAAATAGATGCACATATTGGTAATGTCTGGAACCGAATATTTCTGTCTACACTTCTAGTCCCTAACCTCCTTGCCAAGAGGTGGGAAATTAACTCTATTATAAAATAACACTAAGGACAACTAGATAGTACAGTGGAGAGAGCATCACCTCAGTTAGATCTGAGTTCAAATCTAGTTTCAGATACTTAACACATCCTAGCAATGTGATCCTGGGCAAATCATCTAATCCCAATTGCCTTGAAAGAAATCATTTAAAAAAAATGAAATTAGATATTTATTTCAAAGCTACAAAATTTAAGAGTAGTTCAAATTACATTCTTCACATCAAGTTCTTTCCAAAGTATGAAAAAATCACGTGTTCATGACTAGCCATTACTTTGAGCATAGTTCTTAAGTCTTTCACAATTGTTTTCCTTTACAATGTTGTATCTCATTTTATAAATTGTTCTCCTATTTCTAGTCACTTCACTCTGTAACATTTCATACTAGATTCCTCTGAATCCATCCTTTTAAAATTTTTGAATGACACAATAATATTTTATTACATTTATATGCTATACTTTGTTGAACTGTTCCATAAGTCATGGGATACCTAGTTTGTTTTCAATTCTTTGCTATGGTATAAGTCCTGCTGTAAATATTTTTTTATCATTTACTTTCCCTCTTTCTTTGATCTCTTGGGAAAATGTAACCATTCAGTAGCAACAATGAATCAAAGAATATTCACAGTTTAGTGACTTTTGGAATATACTTATGAATTACTTTCCAGAATAGATAAATTAATTCACAACTTTGCTAGTGATGCACGTGTGCCCATTTTTCTACAGCCCCTCCAAAAGTTATATTTTTCCTCTTTTTGAACATCTTTGAGAACCTGGTGAAAGTAAGTTAAAATAACCTACAAGTCATTTAAATTTACTTTTCTCTTATTAATAGAAATTTGGATAATTTTTTAGGGTTATTAATAGATTATATTCCTTGTTTTTTAAAACTTCTTTTTCACATAGTTCAACCCTACAATTTGTATTTCTACTAAACCATCACTGAAAAAAGATAATCATTTTATTTCTCTTTAATTTTGTTTCACATTCTCACTCTTAATTTTGTCTTTTTTCTTCAACGGCCCACACCACCCACTTAGGCTATCTTCGTGCCTTGATTTAAGCTTTAATGATAAAATAAAGATTATTTCTTATGAGTGCCATCTTTTCTTCTCAACATATTTTTCTCTTCTTTATTTTATTTTTTCAAATACATGTAAAAATTACTTTAAGATTCATTTTTAATAATTTTGAACTCCAAATTCAATTCAATATAGATTATACATGTGCTATCATTCAAAATTTATTTCAAAATTATCCATGTTGCAAGAGAAAACACAAAAGAAGAATTAAATTTAAAAAGGATGCCTCTATTTGCATTCAGATTTCATGTATTCTTTCTCTGCAGATAGATAGCATTTTTAAAAAAATCACAAGATCTTCAGAATTATCTCAGATCTCTGCATTGCTGAGAATACCTAACTACTGTAGGATTGTCTGTGGGATATTACTATTATTGGGTACAATATTCTCCTGGCTTTGCTTACTTCACATTGTATTGGTTCATGCATATTTTTCCAAGTTTTTTTCTGAGAGTATTCTACTTGTCATTTCTTAGAGCATAATAGTATTCCATTACAATAATATATGACCTAACTTGTTCAGCCACTTCCCTATTGACAGACATCTCCTCCCCCTCAATTTCCAATTCTTTGCCACCACAAAAATAGCTGATATATAAACATTTTTGCAGATATAGGTCCTTTTCTCCTTTTCCTTTTTCCTTTGATTTCTTTGGGATACAGACATGATAGTGGTATTGCTGGGTCAAAAATCATACATAGTGTAATAATCCTTTGGGCATAATTCCAAACTCTTCTTCAGAATGGTTGATGAATTCACAATTCCATCAACAATGTATAAGTGTCCCAATTTTTCCACATCCTCTCCAACATTTATCATTTTCCTTTTCTGTTTCATTAGCCAATTTAATAGGTGTGAGTTCTTATCTCAGAGTTGTTTTAATTTGCATTTCTCTAATAATGATTTAGGGCTAAAGATAGCTTTCTCTCTCATGTGGCAGCTTTGATTTTGTTTGTGAAACATCTTTTTAATCTATCAATTGGAGAATGACGTACATTCTTATAAATTTGATTCAATTCTTTATATATTTGAGAAATTACTGTCCTTTTATTTTTTTTTCAAATATTTCATTATTTGCCATTAGATATAAAACTTCTAACATTAAAAAAAACCTGAATTACAAAGGGTCTCCCTCCCTTCCTTCACCTCCCCTTTACTCTCTCCCCTGCCCATTGAAAAGGAAAATAATTTGATAATAGATTAGAGATGTACAGTTATGCAAAGCATATTTCCCTATTAGTCATGTGAAAAACACACACATGTACACAGATCAAAAACCTCCTCCCCTAAAAAAATAAGAATAAAAAAAGCATGTATTGATTTGAATTCAAACTCCATCAGTTCTTTATCTGGAGCTGGATAGCATTTATTGTCATGAGTCCTTTGGAATTACCTTAGATAATTATACTGCTAAGAATAGTTAAATCATTCATAGTTGGTTATCTTAGAATGATGCTATTATTGTGTACAATATTCTTCTGGTTCTGCTTACTTCACTTTACATCAGTTCATGTTAAGGGTTCCCAAGTTTTTCTAAAAGTATTATGTTTGTAATTTCTTATAGCACAATAGTATTCCATCATAATCATATACCACAACTTGTTCAGCTATTCCATACTTGAACATCTCATTTTCCAATTCTTTAGCAATACAAAAAGAGCTGCCATAAGTATTTTTGTAGATATAGATTTTTTTTCTCCTTTTAATTTGATGTCTTTGGGATACAGACCTGGTAGTGATATTTCTGGGTCAAAGTTATACACAATTTAATAGCTTTTAGGGGGCATAATTCAAATTATTCTCCAGACTGGTTGGATCAGTTAACAACTCCATCAACAATGCATGAGTGTCTTAAATCTCCTAACATTTATTGTTTTTCTTTCTTGTCTTATTAGACAATCTGATAGGTATGGGATGATACCTCATTTCTCTCACCAATAGTGATTTGGAGCAATTTTTTCCATGTGACTATAGATAGCTTTAATTTTTTTCCTCTGAAAACTGCCTGTTTTATAGTCTTTGAACATTTATCTTTTGGGAAATAACTTGTCTTATAAATTTTGACTCAGTTTTTTTTATATTTGAAAAAATGAGACCTTTATCTGAGAGCCTTACTGTACAAAATTTTTGCCCAGTTTTCTTCTTTCCTTCCAATCTTGGCAGCATTGGTTTTGTTTATACAAAAGCTTTTTATTTTGATGTAATCAAAATTATCCATTTTATATCACATACTGCTCTCTATTTCTTCTTTAGTAATAAATTCTTTCCTTTTCCATAGATCTGACAGGTAAACTATTCCATGCTCCCCTAATTTACTGATGGTAACACCCTTTCTGTCTGAATCATGTACCCATGTTGACCTTATCTTGGTATACAGTGTGAAATGTTGGCCTAGACCTAGTTTCTACCAAATTGCTTTCCAGTTTTCCCAGTCAAATAGTGATTTCTTATTCCAAAAGCTTGGATGGTTGTATTTCTCAAACACAATTATTTTATGGAGAATTCACACATGACACAAAGCCTATGAACAGCTGGCATGATTCTCGAACTTTGTGCATTTCATATTTCTTCAGAGCTAATTCAATTCTGCTTTGCTCATAGAGCACAGGATTTTCTTTGATGAGGGCACGCCATACTGGGTGGTCCTCCTGTGCCAATATCTCCCATGTCATACAATCAATTCTAAAGAAGTTCTTGAGATGTTGAGAGTGTCCTTGTACTGCTTTGCACTGTATGAGTTCTCCATAAAATAGCCTGGACTTTGTTAGTAATATATAAAAATACTAGTCATTTCTGTGAATTTATTTTATATCTTGCAATTTTACTGAAGTTGTTAATTATTTCAACTAAGTTTTTAAATTGATTCTTTAAGGTTCTCTAAGTATGGCATCATATCATCTGCAAAGGGTGACAATTTTATTTCCTCATCGACTATTCTTATTCCTCCAATTTCTTTTCTTTTAAAAATTTTTCAATAGTATTTTATTTTTCCAAATACATGTAAAGATAATTTTCATTTCATTTTTGTAAGGCTTTGTGTTTCACATTTCCTCCCACTCCCCCTTCCTTTTCCCCAAGACAGCAAGCAATCTATTAAGGTTATATATGTGCAATTCTTTTAAACAGATTTCCATATGTCATGTTGTGCAAGAAAAATTAGACCAAAAGGGAAAAAAAACTACAAGAAAGAAAAAACAAGCAAGCAAACATAAAAGATGAAAATATTGTGTTTTTGATCACATGCAGTCTCTCTGGATGTGGATGACATTTTCCATCTTACATCTATTAGAATTGTCTTGAATCACTGCATTGTTGAGAAGAACCAAGTTGATCACAATTGATCATCAGATAATCTTGCTGATACTTTGTGCAATGTTCTCTGGTTTTGCTCAACTCACTCAGCATCAGTTCATTTAAGTCTTTACAGGCTTTTCTGAAATCATCCGCTCCTCATTTCTTAGTATTGTATTGATAATAGTATTAAAAATACTATTATTATAGTATTTTATTACAGCATATCGCATTATATTGATAATAGTGTGATTATGAACCTTGCTTTATCCCTCATCACCTCCTCTATTTGACTCTTAAAACTTTTTATAATCTAATCTCAACTTACCTTTCCTACTCCATTATACATTATTCTTATTGTATTGGATGTGGTCCAGCCAAAATACCTTTCTTACTGTTTCTCACTTGTGACCACTCTCTGAATTTTTGCCCTGGCTGTTTCTGATGACTGGAATATATTACCTTTCAGCTTTAACTCTTCTGATCCTTATTTCTCTAAAAATTCTTCTCCAGCAACACCTTCTGTCTTTCCTGATTCTCTAACAATAGAGTCATTCCTGCTATGTGAAATTTATCCCGTATCAAATGAGAAATATATGTAAACCACTTAGCACAGCACCTGGCACACAGTAGGAACTTGACAAATGCATGTTTCCTTTCCTTCCTTTTCTCATTTACTTATTTATTAATATTATATTTATTATATATACTATATACAAGAATGATATATGTATTATATATAAAATATATTATTTATATTTATATACTATATTTACTATTTTACATTTATTTCTCTGTGTACATATTGCCTCTCCTGATAGACTGCAAGCTTGCTTGAGGACAGGGACTCTTTCATGTTTATCTTTGAATCACCCAGTGTAATGTATAGTGCATAGTGAGTCCTTAATAAACATTTATTGTTTGATAAGAGTACATACACTGTGTAAATACATATATGTAATATATAAATTTATATATAACATATATAATAAATTAGACATAATTTCATGGGGAATGTTTCACTTGAAGATTAAGGAAGACTGAGAAAGATTTCTTATAGAACATAAGACTTTAGATGAGACTTAAATGAAGTCAAAGGAGCTAGGGAAGGTAGGAAGATAAGAAGAGGAAGCTGGATCCCCTGGGGACAGCCAATGAAAATGCTATCATTTTTTTCTATCAAATGAATCAGGAGGTGGAATGTTTTGTTCAAGGAACAGCAGAGACAGGTGTCACCAAATCAAACAATATTTATACAGTTGAAATAGAGTAGAGTAAGGTTTGTAAGAAACCTGGTAAAGGTCTCAAACTCAGTTTGCCCAAAATAGAACTAATTTTCTTTCCCCTCAAACTCAACCCCTTCCTATTTTCCCTATTTCTATCAAGGGTACCACCATCCTTACAGACATCCAGGTTTGTGATCTTGGAGTAGCCTTTACTCTCACCCTAGATATCAATTAGTTGCCAAATCTTGTCATTTCTACCTCCAAAACAACGCTTTTTTTTCCCCACCCCTTTTCTCCTTTTGGATTCAATCATCACCCTATTTAGGGCTCTCACCAGGACTCTTTATTAAGATTCTGCCTCATCTCTTCCTACTCTAATCTGTCCTCCAAGCACTACATTATTTATGTGGAAAAGATGCTGGGTACTCTTTTTTAATGGGAGGCAGAATACCTTTGGTGAGGTCCTGGATCACTAGGGTTGGCAGCCTGAAGTACAGATAAAATTACTCCTTAAGGCAAGTAGGGAAGGTTACTGAGGGGGATCAACTCAGCCTTATAGTCCCACTCTGTGGAGGTCTTGGGTGGTCCCAGTTAGAAATCCAAGCTACGTCAAACCCCTGAGGTTAAACTTCCCCTAAAAATCTGTCCATGGCTCACACGATCTTTACTGAATCCCTTTAACTTCCCAAGGTTCTTCCTCACGGTGTCTTTCCTCTCTCCCTTTCCCCATGGTATCTTTCCTTTTATCCATCATGTCTTATGATGTCTTTTTCCTTCTTCTACTAACTCACTCTTTTAGGGCGCAAAATCCCTTTTAAGATTTAGCCTGCTGGTCAATGGCATACTCCTATCTCATGGATTATTTCCTTTCTCCTGGTTAATTGTGAGTTCCACTAGGGAACTTGTTACTTGTTAAAACCTTTTCTTGTCTAACTATATGCTCTCCCAAATCCATTCCATATTTGCCATTTCTGGTATTTATTGTATCTCTTCATTTTGTCTGTAACCTCTTCTCACTGAAAAAAAAACAAACCATTTTTTGCCAAAGTGAATAGACACTGTGAATTCTTCACATGATCGAATCCCAGTATTTGGTGTCTCCATCAATCTCACCATTTGGTGCTGAGATGTTCAACATATATATTGGATGACTTGCTGACTAGGGTGTGGAGGGAAGGGAAGGAAAAAATTAGAACAAAGGTTTTTGTAGGAGTGAAAGTCGAAAATTAACCATATATATATATATATATAAAATAAAAAGCTTTAATTAAAAAAATTTTTGGTGTTGAACCCCCAACACATTACCTTAGTGGAAAGAACATTTGTTCTAGGTTCAGAGGACCTGAGTTCTAATCCCAATTCTGACACTTATTACCTGAGTGACTTTCAGGAAATCATGTTGCCATCTTTAGATTTCAGTTTTTTCTTCTGTAAAGTGGGAAGTTTGGACTATATGTCCTCAGACCTTCCAGCCCCAATTTACAATAACAGTCTTCTAGCAATATCATACATCTGTATCATGAAATGACATCTTAGTTCATCACCTCTCACCTGTTTTATTGCCATAGCCTTCTAATTGGTCTTCCTCCTTCTATAAATCCGTTCCCCACCTAACCATCAGATTCATATTCCTAAAGCACAGATATGACCATGCTATTCCAATGAACAAAAACCTTCAGGAATTTCCTCTTACCTCTAATACAAAATATAAACTCCTTTTTTTGACATTTAAAATAGTTCATCTCCAAAGAGATTTCATATTACTCTTGTTGTGTCCTGGGCAAACTGGCCCACTTGCCATTTCTCATATCTGATATTTCATTTCTAGGCTTTATGCCTTTTCAATATCTGTTTCCCTCAAGACTTGGAACACTCTCTTTACCCTTAACTATAAAAATTCCTAGTTCCCTTTGAGAATCCTCTCTTAAATGCTACCCCTTAAAAGAAACCTTCTTAATCTTTCTACTCTCGCTTCCACCAGTTGTTAGCACTCTCACCCACTTGACACTTGAATTATGTCATAATTAATAACTTAAATTTAATAAATTAAATTATGTCAATGGATTATTGAATTTTTGTCTTATGCCCCAGAGCCTGGCATATAGTGTTTTTGCACATAATTGCTGTTTGACAAATGTTTTATTAAATTTAATTGAATGAAAACTGAGGGATGACCAAAGAGTGATAGAGAGGTTCAAGGGAGGCAGGAGCAAACTACAAAATAATTTAAAAATGAAAAATTATTCCAGAATAGTGGAATTTGACAGGTTATCAGAGAAATGTCCAACTGCAAAAAAGGAGATGATCATGTAATGACCATAACTGCTGTAAAGTCCACATAGTATCTCCATTGGTTTCTGTACCAGTCATAAAGTTGTGTTGAATCCCTTTCACAGATTTATGGGAGAATATAAGTAAAGGTCAAAGGGCTATGAGAACATGGATCTATTGAACTATCGATAATTTAAATATTTTTCTAACATCATAAAAAATGAAATAATAACTTACCTCAACTACAGAGAAGAGGAACGTCTTAATTAAGAGGAAAAAATATTAGGGACATATAACTCAGTTTATACATAAAAGGATTCTACACATCCAGAATCAACACTTCTAAAATAAAAAAGAATAGGAGTTAATGTGAAACAAATATCTGCAATAAAAATGAGATATAATGATGATTTAAATAACAGTAAAGCATACTTCCCACTAGTCAAACTAGACAATATGAAAGAGGAGATATAATATAAAGTAGTACTAATATAAAAAGATATGGCAGTTTTCTAATAATCAAAGAAATACAAATCAAGACCACTTTATAATATTATTTTATATCCACCAGGACAAAAATAGCAACAGATGATAAAATTAAAAACTGACAGTACTGTGGAGAAATAAGTATTCCACAGGATTTTTGGTGGAACATTGGACTGATGCAAACTTTTAGGAGGGGAATATAAAAATAGACCTTTATAAAGTGCTTGAGGGTGTACTGAATATTTTATATATAATACTTTGCATTTGCTTAGCACAGTGCCTGATGGGTGCTTAATAAACGTTTATTGAGATTATTTGTAAACTATTATAAGGCCATTTAGAAAATATTTAACAAATAGCTTCTATAAAATAATATCCCATAACACTTTTCAAAAAGAAAAAAAAAACTTTTTTAAAATTATGAGTTAAGTTGTTTTCCAGTCCTGTCCAACCCCATTTAGGATTTACTGAGCAATATGAATGTTATGGAATATTATTGTTTTGTAAGGAATGACCAGCAGGATGAATACAGAGAGGCCTGGCAAGACTTACATGAACTGATGCTAAGTGAAATGAGCAGAACCAGGAGATCATTATATACCTCAACAACAATACTGTATGAGGATGTGTTCTGATGGAAGTGGATCTCTTCGATAAAGAGAGCCTTAATTGATCAAAGATGGACAGAAGCAGCTACACCCAGAGAAAGAACCCTGGGAAATGAATATAAACTGCTTGCATTTTTGTTTTTATTCCCGGGTTATTTATACCTTCTGAATTCAATTCTTCCTGTGCAACAAGAAAACTGTTCGGTTCTGCACACATATATTGTATCTAGGATATACTGTAACCTATTCAACATGTAAAGGACTGCTTGCCATCTGGGGGAAGGGGTGGAGGGAGGGAGGGGAAAATTCGGAACAGAAGTGAATGCAAGGGATAATGCTGTAAAAAATTATCCTGGCATGTGTTCTATCAATAAAAAGTTATTAATAAAAAAAATACAAAAAAAAAGGATTTACTGAGAAAGATACTAGAGTGATATGGTAATTCCTTCTCCATCATTCATTTTACAGATGAGAAAAATGAGGCAAATAGAATTAAATGACTTACCCAAAGTCACATAGCTAAGGGTAAGTACCTAAGGCCAGATTTGAACCCATCTAAATTTTCCAGACTTAGCGCCCTTTCCACTGAACCACCTAGCTGCCCAACTTATGAGTAGTACAATGGAAGTTCAACTATCTCTATCTTATCTTGGAGATTTTTAATTCTGTAAAATTTTATGAAATTATAGTAGAACTATTATTGTAAAAACCAAATTGACTTCATAAATCCTTAATTTAAACATTATAAATGTTAATTTTATACTACTTGGCTTTTGAACTGTGTATGTATTTGCATATTCTTAATTTTTCAGCAAATAAAAACTTCCTCATAAAAATTATAATGCTAATATCTTTCCCATTTCCTTATTCGATGTCCATTTTACCACACTTCATTTACAGAACAGAGAACAGGCCAGGAGAGCAGTGATCACATATCTCTTTAGATCATACTATCTTAAAATAATTGAAAATTTACAATTCCCTCCTTCTCCCAGAACTAGTTCTGAAAACAGCAGCATGAAAAAACTGAAGTTTGGAACAGTTCTCTCATTTACTCTGGGAGCAGAGGACAACTTTAATAAGTTTAAAAAATGAAGAAACAGGCTAGAAAAGTAGTAAACAACAAGAAAAGAACATGACCTTTGAAAGTTACTATGGTGACAGGGAATATCAAAACACACCCAGAAGACAATATAATCTAAGAACCTACATGCAAAGCCTTCGAGAAAAATGTGAATTGGTCCTAGGCTCTGGAAAAGTTAAAAAAAAGGGTTTAAAAAATCAAATAAGAGAAGGAGAGGAAAAATTGGGAAAAGAAATGAATGATGCAAAAAAAAATCATGAAAAAAGAGTTAATAGCTTGATAAAGAAGGCACAAAAAATAGTAAAGAAAATAGCACCATAGAAACCAATAAAAAAGAGGCATAAAAATCCATTGAAGGGAACTTAAAAAGCAGAATTAGTCAAGTGGAAAAGAATGTATAAAACCTCACTGAAGAAAAAAAATTCCTAAAAAATTAGAACTGAGCAAGCAAAAGCTAACAGCTCCATGAGATCAAGAAATAATAGAATAACAACAATAACAAAAGAACAAAGAAGAAGAAAATATGAACTATCTCACTGGAAAAACAATTGACCTGAAAAATACATCAAGGAGAGGTAATTTAAGAATTATGTAAGAATTATAGGACCATGATCCAAAAAAGAGTCCAGATATCATCTTTCAAAAACTCATCAAGGATTATTGACAGAACCTATGCCAGGGTAATAAAAAGCAAAAAAAAAGAAAAGAAAAAAAGTCATCAAGGAAAACTTCCCTCGTATCCTAGAACCAGAGAGTAAAATAGAAATTGAAAGAATCCACTGTTCACCTCTTGACAGAGATCCCAATATGAAAATTCCCAGTGATAATGAAGCCAAATTTCAGAGTTCACAGGTCAAAAAGAAAATATTGCAAACAGCCAGGAGGATACAATTCAAATATTATGGAGCCACAATCAGGATAACAAAAGATTTAGCAGCTTTACATTAATGGATCAGAGGGTTTGGAATATGATATTCTGGAGGGCAAGAGGAAGCAAAATTACAACTTACCCAGAAGAAAACTGAGTATAATCCTCCAGGGGAATAAAATGAATATTTAATAGAAATAAGTACTGTACATACTCTTTGATTTAGCAATACTACTGTATCCCAAAGAGATTTAAAATAAAACCCCCAAAGGAACCTATTTGTATAAAAAATATTTTTATCAGCTCTTCTTGTGGTGGCAAAGAATTGGACACTGAGGGGATATCCATCAATTGGAAAATGACTGACTAGGTCAGTATATTATTGAAATGGAATGCTATTATTCTAAAGAAATGATGAGTAGGATGATATCAGGAAAATCAGAAACAATTTACATGAACTCAAAAATTTTTAAATAGAATGTTTTTTAAAAAAAGAATGACAACAATGAGACAATATAACTAAAATTTATGGGATGAAACCAAAGTAGTACTTAGGGGAAATTTTATATCTCTAAATGTTGACATCAATAAAATAAATAGTAGTTTGTAACTGGAAAAAAAACCAAAAGTCCCTGATTAAACACAGAATTAGAAAACCTAAAAATCAAAGGAGAGATAAATACAACTGAAAGTAAGAAAACCATTGATTTAATCAATAAAACAAGGAACTGGTTTTATGGGGGGGGGAGAGAAACAATAAAATAGATAAATTACTGATTAATTTGATTTAAAACAACAAAAGAAAAACTAAATTACCCATATAAAAAATGAAAAAAGGTGAATTTATTACAAGAGAAAATGTAAGCAGTTATGAGGAGCTATTTGCTCAATCATATATCAGTAAATCTAAGTAAAATAGATGAATATTTACAAAAATATAAATTGCACAGATTAACTGGATTAATTGAAGAGGAAATAAGAATAATTAAATCATCCTATTTTAGAAAAAGAAATTGAACAAGCCATCAGTAACTTCCTAAGAAAAAAAATCCCCAGGACCAGATGCATTTACAAGTGAATTCGACCAAACATTTGAAGAACAATGAATTCCACATCATATAAACTTTTTTTTTTTTAAAAAAAAAGGCAACAAAGAAGTTCTACAAAGTTGTTCTTATGACACAAATATGGGGCTGAAACCTAAACCAGGAAGAGCAAATCAAAGAAAACCACAGAGCAATTTCCCTAATGAATACTGAGGCAAAAATTTAAACTAAAATATAAGCAAAATTATAAGAACATATCAAAAAGACCATATGCTATGACCAAGTAAGATTTATACCAGAAATGCAAGTTCAGTATTTGGAAAATTATGAGTATAATTGACCACATCAATAATCATACAGTTGTTTCAAAAGATGCAGAAAAAACTTAACAAAATACAACACTCATTCTTATTAAAATACTAGAAAGCATAGGAATAAATGAAGCTTTCCCTAAAATGGTAAGTAGTATCTATCTAAAACCATTAGCAAGTATTATCTGTAATGGGCAAAAGGTATATATCTTCCCAATAAGATCAGAGGTAAAGTATCACCTCATTATCACAGTATTATTCAATATTGTACTAGAAGCTAACTATAGCAACAAGGGAAGAAAAAGAAATTGAAAGAATTAGAATAGTTAATGAGGAAATAAAACCTTACTCTTTGTAGATTATATGATGGTATATTTGAAGAACCCTAGAAAATCAATTTAAAAACTTAGTTGAAATACTTAACATCTTAAGCAAAATTGCATGATATAAAATAAGCACACAAAAATCACTGGTATTTCTACATCAAACCAATAAAGTCAACCTAGAAGAGATAGAGAGAGAAATTCAATATAAGATAAATGTGGACAATACAAAATACATGGGAGTCTACCTGCTGAGACAAGTTTAAGAACTATACAAACACAATTACAAAATACTTTTTATACAAATAAAGTCAGATCTAAACAATTGGAGAAATATTAATTGCTCATGGCCAGTCTGAGTCAATATAATAAAAATGACAATTCTACCTAAATTGAGTTACTTAGTGCCATAACAATCAAACTACCAAAAAATTATCAAAACAATCTGGATCTTGCTATGTATTAGAGTGATGGATTAATGGAACAGATTAGGTACACAATACATAGTAATAAATGACCATAGTAATCTTTGACAAATGCAAACATCTAAGCTTTTGGGACAAGAAATCACTATTTGACTAAAACTGCTGGGGAAATTGGAAAGCAATTTGATAGAAATTAGGGTTTAGGCCAACATTTCAAACTGTATACCAAGATAAGGTTAACATGGGTCCACGATTTAGATATAAAGGGTGATGCCATCAGCAAATTAGAAGAGCATGGAATAGTTTACTTGTCAGATCTACGGAGAAGGGAAGAACCTTTATGACCAAACGAGACAGGGAGAATTATGTGATATAAAATGGATAATTTTGATTACATCAAAAGGCTTTTGCACCAAACAAAACTAATGCTGCTAAGATTAGAAGGAAAGCCAAAAACTGGGAGAATTTTTTTAATATTAAGTTTCTCTGATGAAGTCCTCATTTTTCAAATATGTAGAGAACTGAGTCAGATTTATAAGATGACAATTCATTCCTCAATGGATATAAAGTATATAAACAGGCAGTTTCCAGATGAAGAAATCAAAGCTATCTGTAGTCAATGGGAAAATTACCCTAAATCACTATTGATTAGAGAAGTACAACTTAAAATAACTCTGACATACCAATTCACAACTACCAGATTGATAATATGACAGATAAGGAAAATGACAAATGTTGAAAAGGATGTGGAAAAATGGGGACACTAATGCATTGTTGATGGAGTTGAGAACTGATCCAGAGCAATATGGAATTATTTCCATAATTCCACATAATTCCATAAAACTGCATAACTTGACCCAGCAATACAACTTCTAGGTTTTTTTCCCCAAAGAGATTTTTAAAAGGAGAAAAGGGCCTACATGAACAAAAATATTTATAACAGTTCTTTTTTGTGGTGGCAAAGAATTGGACATTGACATTGGGGAATGGCTGAACAAATTGTGGTGTAAAATATATCATTTTAATGGAATATTATTATGGTATAAGAAATGATAAAGATATTTTCAAAGAAACCTTGAAAAATTTACATAAATTGATGCAAAGTGAAGAAAGCAGAACCAGGAGAACATTATACACAGTAACAGTAATATGGTATAGTGATCAACTAAAAATAACTTAGTTATTCTCAGAAATACAATGATCCAAAACAATTCTAAAGAATGCAATAGATTCTGAATGTAGATGGAAGCATTTTTTTTTTTTACTTTATTTTTCTTAGGTTTTTTTGGGGGAGGGGCTGTTTTTTTCCCTAATCACCAATCACTAATATGGAAGTTATTAATTTCCATCACTAATCATCTAATCACTAATTTTGGAACATTACTAATGTGGAAATATGTTTTGCATGAATGTGCATGTATAACACTATAAAATTATTTGCCTTCTCATTGAGCAGGAAGAGAGAGAGAATTTGAAATTCAGAATTTTTTTAAAAAGCCCAAATGTTAAAAAATTTTATGTAAAAAAAAATAAAATTTTTTAAAAAGAGGACACATTTTAATTAAAAATTAAAAACAGAGAGGGTCTTGTTTTTGGAAAAGGTAGGAAGGTCATTGGGCTACAGAATATGTGGAGAGAAACAAGGTATAGGAATACTGGAAAGGTAGAAAGGGACTAGATTACAAGGGTTCTGAAAGCCAAAAGAGCATTTGTATTTATTCCTCGAGGTCAGAGAACTACTGAACTACTGAGTACAGAGAACTACTGAAGTTTATAGATTTGGGGTTAAGGGTAGAGCTGATGTGATCAGAACTGCAATTTAAGAAATCACTTTAGTGATTGAACAGAGGATAGATTGGATATCAAGCCATTGACAACAATCTAGATATGAGATGATTAGGGCCTGGACCAGGAGGTTGCTAATGTCACAGGAAACAAGGGAGTGTTCGCAAGAGATTTTGCAAAAATGAAATTAATATACTTTGGTAAAAGGTTGGATAGTGGGTATAAGAGAGTGAGAATTTCAGGGCAATTCCTAGTTGTGAGCCTGAGGGAAGGCCTATAGTAATAGGGAAGAAAGTAGAATGTGGTGAAGGAAAGATAAATTGTGTTTGGACATAATGATGTCTACTGGACATCCAGTTTGAATGTCTGAAAGGCGGTTGGAAGTGTGAAGGTAATGGGGATAGCATGGGCAGATAGCATAAAGATGGTAATTAAATGATGGGAGCTGATGAGCTCATTGAGTGAAGTATAAACAAAGGAGAGCAGAATAATGAGGAACATCTCTGGTTAGGAGACATGATCTGGACAGAGCAAAAGAGACAGACAAGAAGCAGTCAGGTAGGCAGGAGGAGAACCAGAAGAGAACCTAGAATTCCATTGGAACTCTGGAGAATAGTTTGAGGGGAATAATAAGGTTGCAAGTCAGATTATAAGGGAAGGATGGGAAGGAGTGGAGTTCCTTTCCAAGGACTTGAGCTACAAAAGCAGAAAAGATACAGGGAGATATTTAGCAGGGATGGAAGCATCAAGGGAGACTTTTCCAAGATGGACATAGAGACAGATGCATTCCCTGGTTTTGGAGGCAGAGAGGGTGGTTTGAATTCCTGACTCTGTTAGCTTCTGTGATGACATGTATAAGACAGAAAATGACTGAGGAAAGAAGGTTCTTCAGTCATCTTTCCCCTGTCATATTGGATGACTTTGAGGTCAGTTATTTCAAACTCTTTAGACCTCAGTTTTCCCATCTATAAAACTGGGGGGTAAAACAAAGTGATTTCTAAGGTCTCTTCTAGAAATAATTTGAGAAAGAACTAGATGTAATTTATAGAATTAAAGTTGGATTAAAATTCTGACTCAGACATTTCCTTGCTGTGTTATACACCTACCTCACCAGCTTTGCAACCCTGAACAAATCACTTAAACTTACATAAATCTCACTTTTCTCACCCCCAAAATGGAGAGTATAATTGCATTTGCTTCATAGGTTGTTGTAAGGATCAAATGAGAAAAATGCTTCGCAAACCTTAAAACTATGTATGGAGAGTTTTTCTACAGCAGTATAAGGTTTTCAACCTTATAAATTCTAACCTTTCAGAGATGTAAGATTATTTTCCCTATTTTACAGATGAAGAAACTGAGGTAGATGGAAGTTATATGATTTGCACATGGATCTGAACTCAGGTTTTCCTGACGAGTTCAGGGCTCTATAACTTTGAGCTGCTCCCTAAATTTTTCTAACCTACCGGCCCCCTCGTGTTTGCTTCTTTTAAAGTGACCATGCTCCTGTTGGCTTCCGCGTGGCCAAGAAGCTGATATATAAGAAGGTCCGACGGAATCTGGGCTTTGACCGCTGCCTCCAGTTTCTGAGCTCCGGGTCTGGTTTCTCCAGGGAAGTCCAGGAGTTCTTCCTCAGCTACGACATCATTGTGTTGCAGACATATGGCCTGACAGAGTGCACGGGAACTCATTCTGTCTCCAGTGGGAAAGACTTCAAGCCATACAGGTACTTAGGCTATGGCTGGGGAACGAGGGGCCAAAACCCAGACAACAGGAGAGACAGGAACCAAGGGTGTTGGGTGGGCAGGTGAGGGGGAGGGAAGGGAGTGGAGACTTTCTGGGGGTGGTCTGACTCCAGGATGGTCTCTGAGCCTTGATGGAAGGAAAAGAGCAGTTGTCATTCTTTCTCTCTTCCTAATCACCCAGGGGCCACAAAGGGCTGTCCAGAGAAGGAAACAATGAACCCTGGAGGATATTGTTTGATGAGTCACTTTTCCCCTGTGGCTCAACAAAGTGCCTACTAACTGTAGAAAGCTATCCTATACACTGAGGGAAGGATGGGACTAGGAAAGAATAACTATCATTTTGGAGCTCACAATCTAGTAGCAAGAAGACCCAAACACAAGGATGGATCACAATAGCCAAGCTTTAGCTGCAGGAGGATCCAAGGAGAAAGTGGCGGCTCACTAGTGTATGTCTGAGACTTGGGAGGATCAACTTGAGCTGGACCTTAAAGGTTGGGTGGTCTTGTAGCTGACCAGCTTTTTAAGCTCTGTGAAGATGACAGGGGTTATCTTCCATGATTAACCTAGGAGTCTTGAATGGGATAATGGCAACAAAAGTGTATCTGATGAGTATGAAGTCCTGATGTCTAGAAGGGCTTGGTAGGAGAGCTCTTTGACTCAGTTTTCTGATCTATAAAATGGGGAGAATATTATCACCTATTATCACCTATTGTGAGGATTATATGAGATATCTGTAAAGTTTTTTGGAAACCTTGAGGGCTGTATAGTTAAGTACTATTATTATTAACCTTTAACAATATTGTAATTATTATCACAATTGTAAACAATACCTGTAAAAACTCTGAACTGCAGCCTTTAACATAGGTTGAATATCTTCTGTTGACACTTTTCTGGTTTCTCTCTTGTGGTTCTCCCCTTGGCTGGCTGCTCACTCCTCAGTATCCTTTGCTTAATCATCAGATCACTGAGTCTAACAACAGCTGCGTCCCAAGGTTACATCTGAGACCCTCTTTTCTCCCCACTCCAATCTATTCTCCATGAAGTGTCTTCCTAAAGTGCAGGTCGCTCCCATACTCAAGAACTATTATCTATAGATTCATCAATAAACTCAGGCCTTTAAATTTTGTCTCTTCCTACTTTTAAGCCTTATTACATTGTTTTCCTTCCCCTACTCTCTGGTCCAGCACAACTGGACTTCTTGGTGTCTCTTACATATCCCATTGCTGGACCTTATACTGTCTATCCCACAGGTCTGAAATGTATTCCTTCCTCATGGCCACCTCTTAGAATTCCTAGTTTCTTCCTTCAAGACTTAAGATCAAGTGCCTCCTTCTACATGAAGCCTTTCTTGACTTTGTTTATGTTGCCTCCCTTTCCTTTTCAAAAATTGGCTTGTATTATTATTATTATTATTATTGCTGGGGCACTTGGGGTTAAGTGACTTGCCCAGGGTCCCACAGCTAGGAAGTGTTAAGTGTCTGAGGCCAGATTTGAACTCAGGTCCTCTGACTTCAGAGCTGGTGCTCTATCTACTGCACCACCTTGCATTATTTTAAATATATTCTGTACATGCCTATTTATGCATACATTATCTCCCCTGATAGTATATAAGCTCCCCCAGGGCAGGGGACTTTCACTTTTGCTTTTATACCTCCAGTATCTAACACAGTACCTAGCAAAGAGTAGGTGCCTAATAAAAGCTCATTCGTTGGGTATTTGGATGTTTTGAGTAGGAGGGTCTTGGACTTGGACTTGGTTCTTAGGCTTCTTTTAGCCCTTAAAGTCTTGTGGGAAGGCTATGCTGATACTCAAGTTCCCAGTTACTTTTTTTTTAAATTAATTTATTTTATTAAAGCTTTTTATTTTTCAAAACATATGCATGGATAATTCTTCAATATTAACCCTTGCAAAACCTTGTGTTCTGATTTTTCCTCCCCTAGATGGCAAGTAGTCCAAAATATGTTAAATGTGGTAGAAATATGTTAAAGCTAATATATACTTACATATTTGTACAATTATCTTGCTGCACAAGAAAAATCAAACCAAATGGAAAAAATGAGAGAAAATAAAATGCAAGCTATCAACAACAAAATGAGTGAAAATGCTATGTTGTGATCCAAGTTACTTTTAAGTAGCTCCATTCATGCCTTCAAACCTTCTCTTCCACTTGGGGAAATCAACATATGCAATATGCTTTCTGCAGCATTCCTGCCTTTGCCTAGGCTGTTGCTTATGCATAGAATGCCCTGTGCTTCCCCTATTGGAACACCTTTCCTCAAGGCTCAGAGCCAGCTCAATTGCCATCTCCCATCTGACATCTGTGTTCATTTGCCCAGTGGTTACAGCTGCCCCTATTTTCTTTATAATTTATTTGTATTTATCTTATGTATATTTTACATTTATTTGTCTGTATGTATATCATTCCTTCCAGTAAGACTAGATGGTCCTCAGAGAACTTCTAAGACTATGAGGACAAAAATAAAGGGCAAAGTAGACTCCTTGAAGATTTGGGAGGGGAATTTATTCAATTTATTTTATTTATTAAGCACTCGCTAGATGTTTAGCACGGTGCTATGTACTTCACAAATAATCTTTTAATATAATTTAATAATTAATGGGTTCTTATGACATCTCTAAGAAGTATGTGCTATTATGACCCCATTTTACAATTGAGAAGGTTAAACGGAGGTTAAATGATTTATTCAGGGTCACAACAAAGATACCAAGTGCCTGAAGCCAAATTTGAACTCAGGTCTTCAGGCACCAGACCTAGCCTTCCATCCAATGTCGACAGGGACTTTATCATCCTCAATTCAACAAACATGTAAAGACTTTTAATATTCAAGATACTGTGCTGGATGCCAGGGATACAAAGACAAAAGCTTCCTACTGAGGTGACAAAGAATAGATAAGAAACATATGAACACAATCCAGTCTTGGGAGGGAGAGGTCACTAAGAGCTGGGACTGGGATCAAGAAAAGACCCTTGGAAAGAAACCAGGCAGAATGTCACTGATGGGCAAGTTACTGGTGCAAGTTAACTAGAATGGAATGGAGTTAATATGGGTTGGTACCAGCAAGATGGATAGAAACCAGTATGATGAGGGTCTTGAAGGTCAAAGAGCAAGAGTGGAGGGTAGATGATATTATTAGCTGTCTCTTAGGAATATTGTGTGCAGCTGGTGAAGGATGAGGAAGGGATTCAAAGCAGGGATCTTTGTGAAGACTTGTTGAGTTGAAGATGAAAAAAAGGGCAAGTTTTGGTTGAGTGCAAAGGAAAATATATTTGTAATCCTTAAAGCTATCCTGAAGGGGAATGGGCTAAGCCCTGTTTTCTAACAGAGAAGAGGTAACAGGACTGGAACCTTTGAGGCCCTGAGGGAATTGATTCTGTGAGGTGGAAGACAAAGGATGGGGAGCAACATAGGGGCCCAAATTGCCTCTCCCTGTGTGAGGAGGTGCCTGAATCCTCAGCAGGTCCATGTGGGGGGCTTAGAAGGAGGGGATTTTCCTACTGATGTCCTATCTCTCTTCAGCAGTGGAAAGGCCATCATGGGCGCCAAAAGCATGATCCGGTATCCAGACCAAAATGGTCTGGGCTACTTCTGTATCTGGGGCAGGCACCTGTCCATGGGCTACTTGAACAATGAATATAAGACAAAAAGGCTTTTTGACAATAAAGGCTGGCTGAACACTGGAGACATGGGCACCCAGGATCCCGAGGGCTACATCCACATCACCGGCAGGACAGAAGGTAACTGAGAGGGACATACATTGGCCCACTTTCTCTCAATAGCCTTCTTCTCCCTTGATGACTTATGGATAAATACAAGAAATAATGAAAGAAAAAGCATTTAAGAACTCTTACTGTGGGTCAAGGTGCTCTGCTTAGTGCTGCAGGGATAGTCTCTGCCCTAAAGGATTTCATATTCTCTGCCCTAAAGGAGTTTATATCCTGTGCCCTAAAGGATTTTATATCCTCTCTCCTAAAGGATTTCATATTCTGATTGATAGAAGGGAAGATAGATGGGGGAGTGCTGGCCTAGGTGGGCTCTCTTGCTCAGAGAAGTCAAGGAATGATAGGTGAGGTTAACAGGGCAATAGATTGTCCAGGAATAGCAGCACTGACTAGATTACTTTTCCCAAATTAGGGCAAAGGAGTCATTATGATAGAAAGATGGTAGGAATAAGCATATATAGTGCCTACTACAGGTCAGGTGGTTTTGCAAATATAATCTCACTTGATTCTTACAACCACCCTAAGAAGCAGGTGCTAGTATTATCTCCACTTTACAGTTGGGGAAACTGAAGCAAGTTAAAATTAAAATGACTTACCCCCCAGAGCTACATAACTAGGATGTGTCTTAAGGTTATATTTGCACTCAGGTCTTTCTGACTCCAAACCCAGTATTCTATCCTTTTTTGCTATTAGTTGCCTCTGTAGCAGCAGTCAGCTAGTTTCTGGGTTAGACTAGTTACAAACCCCAGAATCCCAAGAACCTAGGTAGGGACCAGAGTGTCAGTTTGGAGGTGAACACTAGTTTGCAGGTCCTCCTACTCATAGGATCATAAACTTTGAACTAAAACCTTTAAGATCATCCAGTTTTATTTTATAGAGCAAGGACTTAGGTGATTTAAGCGGCTTCCTTGAAAGTAATGAACTTCATGCAGGTAAATAAATAAGCCGGAGTGAGAGAATTCAAATTCAGGTTCTCCAATTTAAGTCCTCGGCTACTTCCATTCTACCTCATCCCAGAATAAGACTTAACAGAGATTTTTAAAGTAAAGTTTTAAAGTAAAATTTAAGAACATAGGAATCAAGGGAATAGGGTCCACTGATAATCTTGCCCCCCTTCTCAGGAAACAATTGCCAGGTGCCAAATTAATAGCTTTGGATCCACTGGCAATTGTTCATTGAAATTGCAAATTAATTATGTGATTGGATTCATCTGCTCCTCAACATGTGGTCCAACATTCATTTTTATAAAAAAAATTTACAAAATATTGTCCAATATTCATTTTTCCAATAAAAGGAAAGATACTGCCTAGGACCAAACTGACAGCAGAACCAGGAGTAGAACTTAAGATCTCCTCACTTCCTACTCAGAATGTTCCTCGTAGAACTGTGAAAAGGATCATGGCAGTTCGCATTTGCAAAGTACATAATAGAGCTCTATGGAATATTTTCTCTTCATCATCATATTTAAAAAGTACTATTTTCATTTTATTGATAAGGAAGCTGAGACCTGGAGAAACAAAGTGAGTTGTCGCAGCTATCATCCAATTAATTGTTGAAGCTGGGACTCAACCGTAGATTTATTTAATTATTTTGGCTCCAAGAGCAGGATTTTTTCTACTATTCTACATTACCTTTGGGATGATAATGACAAAATGGACATGGAGGCACTTTACAAATTGTGAGCTTTGTAAAATGTGGATTACTCTGCAAACCGTAAAGTGTTCTGAAAACTGTCAAGTACTTTTTTTATAATGAGTTTCTTTGTAGATTGTAAAGTATTGGGGGGGGGGGATAAATTATTCCTATCTTGAGGAATATAGTTGCTTTGTTGACAAAACAAAACATTCCCTTGTGTCCTAAAAGCTTTATTGGGGGTGGGGGGTATTGTTTCAGAAATCATCATAACCAATCAAGGGGAAAAAATCTTTCCTGGACCAATTGAGAATATGCTGAAAAAATACATTCCCATTGTCCGCTACGCTTTGATTGTGGGACAACAAGCCAAGTTCCTGAGCGCACTGCTGACGCTGAAGGTCTTCTGCTTCTAGTAACTGGTCCTTAAGGACACTGGGCGTGTGGGGGGTGGTACCCTTGCCCAGCTCTTCGGTGGGGAGTCTATCTAGGATCCATGGTCAGCCAAAGCAATGGTGCCCGCCTCTGCACCCTGGGGAAGGAACCCCTCCCTAGATGTCTTCCATACACAGGTCTTTCCCGACCCTACTGTTTCCATTTGCTAGTGCTCCTCCTCAAAATTACATACTTTGTGTCTCCTGTATTTTACAGACATTTTATAATATACGTCGTTTACACAGTATTTATTGTTGCATTTTGCGTCCACCTGCAAGGGGCCACAATGGGCAGCTTGGGGCCAGGATGACTTCCGCAGGTGGCCACTATCCCCCTCCAATGCATGGGTGATCTCGGGCTGTTCACTCAGCTTTCCAGGCAGCTCTCTGGGAGCGCCAATCTGAAGTGGAGAGGAGGCAGTTTCCTTACTGGAAGTTCACCTATGCTAATGAAATCCCTGGTCTGGTCCACTGATATGGGAATCCCCAAGTCTCAATGCAGGTTTTGGGATTCTCCAGCATATTTTTAAGGGCTTACACCACCACCACCACCGAGGCTCCTGGGACACCCTGAGTTCAGGTTTTGGTTTCCCTTGATGGAGGGTCAGAGTGCTTTTTTTTTCTTTGTATCCCCAAACTAGGGCAGTGCATGGAGCATTTAAGACAAAACATCTCATCTCCTCACTCCAGGCTTTTCACTAGCTGTCTCCCTCATCCCTCTCATGGTTTCCCTGACCTCCTTGGGCTAAAATCCCACCTTCTCCAAGAAGCCTTTCCCAAGATTGTCCCATTTCATGCCAGTGATTTTTCTCTGCTACTTTTCCCCAGTTTATCCTGTCTACAACTAGTTTGTACTTAGTTACTGGCATGCCATCGCACCCATTCGACAATGCCTCTCTGAAAGCAAAGCCTTTTACTTTTTATGCCCCAGAATTTCGGTAGCAGACAGTGGGCAATAATAAACATTTGCTGACTAATGTGTGTGAACTAAAGTGTTCGCAATAAGTCCAGGAGAAGCGGTTCTTGGGTGGCAGTTTTTTTGAAGGGCCTAGCTGAGTATCTTGACCCACCTCTGGACACAGCAGTCTTTGGGGCAAACCCTTGGAGTCATATCCAGGGTGAGAGACGGGGACACCTTCAGTGCCAGTGAGTTGGGGTGATTTCTCTCCCACAGTGTGAGATCAATCTGGACACTGGTGAGCCTTGCAATATGCTGACACAAGACGCCATCAATTTTTGCCGAAAGCACAACAGTAAGTCTGTCAAAGTGACAGACATCATAGATAACAAAGATACCATCATCGACGCAGTAATACAGAGTGGCATCGATAAAATCAACCAGAAAGCCGAGTCTGATTCTCACAAGATCCTCCGATGGAAAATCTTAGAGAAGGACTTCTCAGTTACAGGTGGAGAATTAGGTAGGTAGGGATTGCTGCTCATCCTCCAAAAACCCAGGTGGGGGGATTTTTAGGGTCCTGGATCATCAGTCATAAGGCATCTTAGAACACACATATTAGAGCTAGAAAGGAACTTAGAATATAAATTCTCAGGGCCAAATGGGTCTTTAGAATAATTCTCTCTGCCCCCTCCTCCTCCCTCTTCCCACCTTTGTAGTTCTGGGGAAAATTGAGGCTAGGGAGTAGACAATATGTTCAGTAAACCAGTGTTAGAGCCAGGACTACAAGGGAGAGAGTCCCTTATTCCTGATCTCCATGCCTTTCTTCCAAACTGTAAGCACTGAGGGCCGGGTCAATGAGGTAGAGTAAGAGCTTGATTCTTAAAGATTAAGCTGCATTATTGGTATTTTTTCATTACCTTATTAACTCTGAAAACCAAGAAAACAAGTCCTAATTTGTAGTATTTAAGATTCTGTCATTGAAAATTTAACTAGAGGAGCTGGCCTAGTACACCCACCCTTATTCTTCCCTCTACCTCGCTTTTTCCTTAGTAAAGTGGGGCCCCTCCTCAATAATGTGCCCCAAGTTGTGTGTATGTATACATAGTGAACATGAGAAAAGACCTGTTTGCTCAGAGCTCAGGGTTCAGCAGCTGAATAGGAACAAAGGTAGAGATGAAAAGTAGGAGGAAGAGCTTGAAGTCAGAGGACCTAGGCTCATATGCTGTCACTGTCATTTGTATGATGTTGGGCCATCTCTCTGGGCCAGTTTCATCAAAGGGAAAGTGAGGGGAAGCCTTTTCAGCTCTAGATTCATGTATCTACAAATACAACTTTTGCCTAATTTTGTGTGTCAGTCTCTGTTTAGCTGTCCTAAAAAAAATCTTACTTGGTCCTATGTTTAAATAATGGGATGTGTTTAAAAGAGCATCTCCTGACTGACTGTAAACTAGGAATGGTAACTCTTGGGTTGCTTTCCCTGTGTACCAAGGAGAGAGGACTTTGTAAACTGGAAAGCACTCCCATCACATGTAAGCTATGATCCTTCTGAAAGCTTTTCAAGCACAAACAGGGCAAAAAATAAAACAAACAAAACACCAATCTCCAGCTTCTCTGTTCTCAGTAGTTTCCAAAAACATTGGCAGATGTGACTTGCAGCAATGTGGGTATCCCCTCTCCTGGTGTCCGCATCCTCCCACGCCACCGCCATGACTAGGAGGGAGGCAATTCTGACAGTCTGTCTCCATCTCCATCAGTTCTACTTCCCTTTTGATGCACACCTTTTCTTGTAGATGCTACCTCCCAGGTGTTCCGGGTAGCAAGCTGTAGTTTGCTTATATTGCCCAGGTGTCTTTCTGTTCTTCCTTGGTGCCCTGCAGGTGTGATTAATTTGACATCCTGTTGTCCATGATTTAGTCTTAGGTCACAATTAGAGGAACAGTAGCAGCAGGAGGCCATACCTCTTTGGCCCTTTCAAGTATACAAAATGTCAAGGAACATAACACAAGAATTATCCCCATTTTATATAAAAACTGAGGCTTAAAGAGTTAACTAGAACCCTGGTGTGGCTCTTGACTCGTGGGATTTGTCAACTGTGTGAAAGGGCACATCTGTCCCCCTCTCTGAATCTGTTTCCCCTTCTGTAAAAAAAAAAAGGGCTTAGATTGGGTCTCTAAGAGTCCTTCCAGGTCTAGATGTTCTGAGGGAAAATGAGGTGCTCAAGAACACTCAAGATGTTAGAGTTGGAATTCAAAAGTAGGTCTTTTGATCCCAGTTCCTCAAATATACTCTGACTTGGGGTGTCTCACTCCCAGGCACTTGAGAGCCAGCACCAAGTGGGATCTGCTCATTGTCCTTCTCTCCCTCAGGTCCCACCTTGAAGCTGAGACGGGCGCATGTCACCAGAATGTACCAAACGTTAATCTCCAGTTTCTATATCTAGCTCTCTCTGTGGTCCAGGTTGCCATGGACTGTGGAAGGCTCTCTCCTTTTTTATCATGCGAATGTGACTCCATGAAGAACGTGATGATCCTGAAGTTGTCAGTGTTTATAAACCTCCTCTTGGGGAACAGGTTTTAAAATAAAATTCTATCTCCCACAGGAGATCAGGAAAGCCCACAGTAGCATTATTTAGTCTCCGTAACCAAAAGAATGATGTTTTCTATGTGGGATCTCCCCCACCAGAACAGGTCCCTGGCACCCCAATCTTGGAGAGTTCTGATGTCCTTCTAAAAAATCCTCCTTAGAGGATCTTGCCGCTGTACCTCCAGGGTTTCTGATGTTGGGGAGTGCCTGTTAGCCTCTCTCTTTGTTAGACATCTGCTTATCTCCTTTTAGTCACACCTGTCTTTTGGTGAGACCAAATTTTTCCTGACCCCCCTGTATTTACTGATTCACCTAATACAAGATGATATATCAAAGTAAGTAACAAAAAACTGAAGTGTTAATCTGTTTACTGCCATAGAGCAGACTTTGAAGTGTGGAAACTGAAATCATAAATTCAGGATACTGACATCTCAATTTTCTTCATGGCTTTTCACTACCCTGAGCTCTGGGAATAAACAGATTTTTAAGTCTCAAACTACAGCACCAGATCATGAGCGCAAAAGCCCCTTTCTATCCATTTTAATTATAAATCTGCCATAGGAGGATGAACTTTTCAACCATAAAAACTCTTGAAAAACTGTCTACCATGTCCCAAATTGTAGAGTTACACAATCCGACAATCTCGGAGACCTTCGAGTCCAAGCCATACTTGGATGAGATTTCCTCCACAACTGCCAATACATAGTCATTCAGTATGCTCGAAGACCCTCAGTGAGGGCAGACCCAGGACTTATTAGGAAGTTGTTTCTTAATCTGTAGAGAGCAAAATCTACTTCCTTGCAAATTCTGATCACTGTGATGTGTTGATGGAGAGTATATTCACACTGACAAAATTGCACATCCGTGAAATTTGGAATAATTCCAGCACATAAAACATGTTTTTTAGTACATTTCTTGGAAGGACCCCCATGAAACAACAGTCTGGGGGCTCTTCCCCGAGTTAGCATTTCAAAAAAAAAGGGATGGGAGGAGAAGGGCACTAGGAAGGGTGGACCATGAAATAATGGCTAAGAGCTCCAACCATTAATAACTGACTGTCTTCTTTTGCTCAAGTCTGAGAGTGGGGTCAGATAGTATGGACATACTGAGATCAAACACTTACTGGTTTCCAAACCTTGTGGTCCCTGTGAAGCCTTATGAGCTAGTTTCCATTCCTGGAAGCAAAATCAGGGCACAATAAGTCCTTTTTGTCGCTAAGCCTCAGTTTTCTCATCTTAAAGTAATGGGGATGGACTTGTGGGACCTATAGGATCCTTTCCAATTCCAAATCCTTGATTATTTAAAGCATTATATCTGGTGAGTGATGGGAAGTTTGGTTTCTCAAAGCTGATGAAATCCTCTTACTCTTTCTCTACCTTTTCCTTGAGGCCAGATCAGATTATCCAGGATATTTTAACAGGTCAGAAGAACTCTACAGACACAGAAAACCAAGCATCTTTCCCAAGCATCTACTAAAAGTTTCTCATGCTATCCTTGGGCTGAGATGGAAAGACTTGAGTTAGATGAACCTCTAGGTAAGGGCATTCCCAAATACCCCCAAGAGCAGAATCTATTGTAGGAAGGAGTAATCATACTAACAAAATCCTAGATGCTTTAAAGTAAAGCCACAGGCTCCGAAGGAAGCACCTCATTTCAATATTGTATTCAGGTGATGGTAGGAGGTCCATCCTGGTCTTTACTCCCAGACTGGAAAGAGCTGTCCTAACAAACAATTGCTATTGCACACTTACAGAACAAAGGCTTACTGACCAATTTTTTTTTTTTTTTTACTTTATGATAGCAAGCATATGCATGGACACTGACCATTAAGTGGTAGGGACAGAACGTTTTGCTTGAATGTATGGAGAGTTGTGCAGAAATATAATGAGAGTAGCCAAGTCTTCAAGCAGAGGCCAAGAGCCGCCTTCTGCAGGGATCGGCCCACTGGGCAGGAAGTTGGACTGGATGCCTTGAGATCCCTTCTAGCTTATATTCTATAGTTTCATCCTGACTTTCACGGTGCTGACTGTCCCATTTCCTCTTGTTCCTGTTCTTCTGCTCAACTAGTTCACAAATTCTCCAAGAAGTGTCTTTTCAAGAACTATGGGTGAAAGTTGGTCTCATGAGCTAAGATGAGGCCATTTCTTGTCCTGATTGATGACTGAACCCAGTACTTGCCTTTGGACATTTCCCTGGGTCTCCTGTGCCTTTGTTTTTCTCAGATCTTCTTTTCTGTCTCCTCCAGCTCAGTCTTTTGTGTTTGAGCACAGCAGAAATCAGAATCCAACCCTTGGGAATGAAAGCTGATTGACCCTAAACAGCTGGAACCAGAAGAGCCACAAGAGACAGAGGGCCCCTAGGAGTGGGCTGGGGCCCAAAACGCTCCCTTATATTCTACGCTCCTGGAATTCAGGTTTATTTTGTGAGGCAGCCAGGGCCCCATGCCCATCTACCATGTGATGAAACTGAGACTTGCATATATACAGTGACTTGTCCTGAGGTTCCATGGTCAGTATAAAAAAGCAGACTAGGTCTGTTCAGGGCACTGGCACTTCAAACAAGAATGAGTCCCAAGGAAAACCAGCCCCATCTGATTTAGACTGATTAAAAGGGCTTGGGAGCCTGGGGGCTTCAGTAAGGGTCCAGCAATCCTGAAACTAAGGAGGCTGTTTCCTCAAGGGGAGTCCCCACTCCCATGGCAGATCTCTAAAAGTCTAGATGATGAACCAGAATATTAAAAAACAAAACAAAACAAAACAAAAACTAACAATCGTCTCTAGACTTTTCCCATCTTACTTTATTTCACTGTTTTCTATAAAACTCCTCTGGAATTTCACAATTTAACAAAAAAAGTTTAAAATCCAGGACACAAACAATCCTGTAACTTATTACAAACATGATTCTCCTCATTTCTTTGATCCAGGAGTCTGTCTCCAGCCAGAAGAACATATTAATTAGTTCAGTGCCAGAGATGTTCTGTTAAAAACCCTCCTGTGATAGAAGGTATTTAATACCTTTGCTTTCGGCATTTTTTTTTTTTTTTTGTTCAAAGACACAGCAGAATACAAGGAATTAACACTCAGTTTGAGGCTTACGTACTTACATACTGTTTGTAAGGAGTGCAAAGGCAAGTCCCTCTCTCCTACTCCAGTCTTGCAGAGTCCTCCCCTGCAGAGGCGGGCCCCACAGCAGGCCGAGTGTATGTGTGAGGGGGTGCTCCTGAAACCCTTACAGGCTTCTAAAGAAGCCCAAGTGTACAGGGAGACCCCCACAGCCTGCCACATGGAAGGGACACCTGACAAACCTTAACAAGTATAGGGACTTTTTTTCCCTTAGGGAGTAGGGGTGGGGTAAAGGAAAAGAATTTAGGATATTATCCAGCAGAGTGAGTGAGAACAATCCAGCAGGCAAATTACAAAGGGACCGAGGACTGGGTCCCTGCCCTCATCTCCCTCACTCCTTGTGTCCAGGTCTTCTGGAGGGAAGCCAACCTTCAAACTAACCAGTGCTTAAGAAATCTACTCCACATTCAGGGAATAAACATAGGCTGGGGTTAATGGCCCTCGAACCCCCAAAGCGCCCTTAAAAAAAAATCCTGATGCCACAGATATTAAAGACTGTGGCAAGCTGTAAGGTGACCATTGGCAATTCAGCTGTTGGCTACCCACGCTCTCTGCCTGCATATTTTAAGACAGCTGGTTTTGTCGATGTTTTTGTGGGGGAAGGAGAGGCTGAGTTTCAAGGCAATGCCAATCTGAGGAATGCTGGAAAATCTATCTCTCAGACCTGTCTGCCCTGAGTGTGGAGTACAGGAGATGTGGTCTGTACTTTCTAGTACTCCCAAGATATGGCTGTCACCCCAAGTCAGGACAGAGGGAGGGCAGGAAAGGAGAAGCTTCTCTTTTGAGGTCTGAGGTACAGAATAGGTCCTTGAGGGGTAATCCGATTGCAAAAAGCACCCATTGGAATTTTCCTTGAGGGCCTCAAATGATGGGACTTTCCAACAGAAAGCTGCCATCTGGAAGTGCTAGAGGCTACCAAGGAAGGAGAGACTTAGAGTGCTACCCCCAGAGCCAAGAAGACTTGTTTAGGGGAATCCCATCCCCAGTCCAACTGGGGGACAGGGAGGCCCTGGCTGCGAGTGGATGGGATGAGGTCCATGGGGTCTGAGGGATGCTGCAGGAAGGCCCCCTGCCCCATGGCTCCCAGCAGAAACACAGACCCAAGTGCCAAGCCCCAGGTGCCTGGGAGAAGGCCGCAGAATTTGTTCTACAGCAAAAGGAAAGAGGTGGGCATGCTTTCAGGAGAGCTGGGCTGGGACTAATGCTGAGTCGGTAGAGATCTCTTGTTCTTATGGGGCTTCTATCTAAGCTGGTGCCAGAGCCAGGGGAAGAACTGACCTGGCCATATCTTGACGATAAAACAAACGAGGAAGAGTAGGGGAGGGAAGGTGGCACACAACGGGCCCCTAGTGAACAGGAAGAGGATCCAGGTGGCCCCACGCTAACATGCTCATTATCTATCACCACAGAAAAAACAGCTGCGCCAGAGCTGGCAGACAAATGGGAGGAAGCCAGGATGGGGGAGAAGAGAGTCCGGCTGTTACCTGGAGCAGCGGGGAAAGCGACGAGGAGCACCCCAACCTTCCTGGGGCGCCGTCTGTTCCAATCTTGCTTTTCTCCCACCTTATTTGGCAAAAGCTCCATTTTCAAAGTTCAAAGAGTACTAAGCAAAGGAAGAGCTGAATCCAGGAGACAGCTTTAAGCGCGCTGTATTCCGGCTACGGAATAGTCGGTGCTCAGAGACCGCTGCTAGTTTCACTAGACAGCCATGCGCTCGGTGTCAGAATGCTCCCTCCTCTTAGCTAGAAACCGCTGCTCCTTAGTGTTCACTGGGGAGGAGCCAGAAGGCCTTCAACTTGGCCAGAGCAGGGCGGCGTCCACACCCCAATGTTCCCTTGTTCTGGTTTCCTTGGGCACAGTCAAAAAACTGGTAGGGAAAGGGCTTGGAGGAGCGAGGCAGTGGTGATGGGAACATCCTGGACGACAAGGCCCATTCTGGCCAAAGGAGTCTCACCCTGACTGACTTCTGGATATGGCAACGAAACCAACCCTCCCCACATAATCCCCCAAATCCTTTGTTTTTAGAGTCAAACTTTACTAACTGCCTTCCTCCTCCCATGTGCCATTGAGATTCACAACAAGAACCAGGTACATACACCCTAAAATCAGAAGCCTGACTCGGCGCTCATACATACATACATACATATATAGAATATATAGAGAATATATACAGCATACAGAGGCTTGGAATCCTAGGACAGTTAAAGCAGACTGGTAGGAGGGAGGCTCTGAGGTTGGCCACCCTGCTCATGGCTGAGACACAAGGCATCCCTGCCATAGAGCCAGACTGATGCCTTCCCAAGACCCGGGGTAGGGTGGAATTGAGGGGGTGGGAGGGAGAACTTTACTTGTACCAAACTGTTTGGGGAGGGATAACAAGGCAGGACCAAAGGGTGGGGGAAGGGGATTAGGATTTCTATTCCACAGGAGCCGACCCAGACGGCTCAGGAAGCCCCAACTGTCAAACCATTGCCCCCAACAAACCCCCCTCCCCAGAGCTGGGAAAAGGCAGCTGCTGCTTGGGGGGGTTGGTCGTGAGGTCAGGTGAAGAAACCGTTTGCTGTAGCGCCAGTTAAGTTCTTCCTGTCTCAAAAGAGAGACCTGATGTGTTTCTTGACATAAAAGCAGTTTTCAAAGTAAAACCGAATACGATGACTCTCTGTGGGGGAGGGATGTTCGGCTCCTCTTGCTTTGCTCAGACCTGTGCCCAGGACTCTCCCCGTAGCCAAGGGGAAAGGCCTGTTGAGCTGTGCATTCAGAGAGCATGGCTGTTTGCTAAGGCAGTGCTGCGGGTGAATTGAGAGAGTAAGGTCTACTTGTGGGGACTGGTTTCCTGGTACTGGGAGACTGGCCTGACGGTTTCCCAAGGCGCCTGCCATCTGGACCCAGTGTCATGTGGCCCCGGCCTCGAGGTAACTCTGCAGCTTGCGGACGGTGGTCTCATCCAGAGAGAAAAGGTCAAAGTCAAAGGTGGTGTTGGTGACATTAAAGTGTCCGGTCTCCTCGATGAGGTTGACAATCTAAAAGATAGGAGAGGGGGAGCTCATTTAGGGAACACTAGGTAGAGGGAGGCCAAGGCCAAAAAAGGATACCCATTCTCCAGAGGCATCCCCAGGAGGGAGGTGTGGGGCAGCGAGAGAATGGGCAGCCATTCTTAATGCTAAAAGCCCTTGGAGTTAGAGGAGAAGACACCCTGGTCACGGAACCCCAGGATGATGGTCTGGTCCTCAAGTCCAAACATGGAAGTTAAGAATATAATGCAGTCAAGGGCAACCAAGTATAAGGCCATCTCTGGGTCCCAGGCTTTTGTGAAGAAATCCTTATTGGTAAGGGCGTCCCCACACTAAATTCCAGGGCTTCAGGGGCCTCTGGAGAGGTTTAGATCCTGTCATCTGCTCCCTAACACACAAAACCTACCCTCTGCATGTGTATCAGAGGGGGTAACATGTGGTACACAGAGTTACACTTCAGGGATCATTAGAGGTGCCTCACATCTACAGGGCAGAGGAGGACCCAAGTCAGCTCCTCATGTGCCATCCCAGGATCCAATCATCACGCCCAGGAACACCGTCTACCTGTTCTTGATAGCTAGACTCTGGTTCTGTAGGTGAAGTCTCACTACACCTAAGGAATCTGAACCAAAGAGACCATAGAGAAAGTAATGATTGATACCTGCTGCAGCACATTGCGTTCACGGAGGGCCATGAGCCGCCGGTGAAGCTCCACCAACTCATCCGTGTAGGCCTGCAGTGGGAAACATGGGTGAACTTAAGTCTTTACTCAGGCTATTTCCCCTTCTGCCCTGCAACTGATCACCTGAGAAGCGATGAAACTAAAGGGAAATCCAAAGGCAAAAAGCAAGGGAGTTCCTGACTCACACTTAGGATTTGTCAGAGAAGAGTAGCTGCTCACTAACTTAGTTCAAATGAAATCATTTAAAAGCCCAGGAAAGGCAGCTTCAGATTATAGATCCTCAAAGGTTCCATTTAACTATGTCTTCCCTTCTGGAAACCTGTTGTGGGCCAGGAATCTGTGAAAGACCAAATGGGTCAGCTCCACTGATGACTCTTGCCAATGAAAAAAAGTGAGGCGGATAAAAGATCCTGTCCCTAACACTGTCATCTGGGACAGACATTTAAGATCCAGGGAAGTGGAAGGAAAACTGTGACAAGGAATCCTTCAACCCCCCCCCTTGCAGTCTTCAGATAGATGTCCCAGGCTCTCTGGCCCTTTTCATGACATTTTCCATATGACCCAGTCCCAATCCCAGTTCACCTTGTCATATGTCCCCTTCTTTAGAATTTTTTCTGGTTTACTGCAGGATTCTGGACTCTTCCTTCCAGATGCCTAAAGGATTTAAAAAAAAAAAGAAAAGAAAAGAAAATTTCAGCTTTGTTAAGTTTCAGGTAATATATCCAAAAGCTGGAGAATGTCTTAGTATGAGATAGTATGGGAACACAGTTATATTAAGGCATTATTAATATTTTTTTTTGGGGGGGGGAGCAGAAGGGGGAGTGAAGTGAATTGTCCAGGATCACACAGCTGGCAAGCCTCTGAGGCTGGATTTGAACTCAGGTCCTTCTGACTCCAGGCCACTATTAATGCTATTGCACTAAGAATGACACATTTGAAAACTACAAAAGAATGCTGGGATCTGTGGCAGAATGAATCCAGCAGCACTAGGATGTTAACAAAGCTAGATAAAAATGTCAGTCCATTCCTTTAGTTTCCTTTTTCATGTCTATCTCCAATTCAATTGAATCTCCTCAGTTACTAAAGTGATTTTTATTTTTTTTTTAAAGCAAAGGTCTGATGATGTTACTCTGTATTCTTCCAGCTCACATATCCCCCAGCTCCCTCTTGAAACTCTTGGATCAAGTATAGGTATCCCCAAAGTCTAAGTGCAACTTTAAGCTTCAATCTTATTCAGTAATAGTATAAACTTCTTTGGCATTTAGAACTCTACAATCTATCCCCACTATTGCCTCTTGTTCTGGACTCTGGCCAGCCAGACTGGACCCTATGTTGCACCTCTGGGTCTTGGCACTGGCTATTGCCAGGAATGGGATCTTTGTCCTGCTCGTCCCTCTCCCTCTGAGAACCCTTGACTGCTGTCTACTCTTAGCTCAGATCAGCTTTGGCAAGAAGCCTTTTGCTTCTGAAGTTCCTGTAACTATTCTGGAGGTACATATTTATGCCCATGTTCATTTCTCTCATTAGAATGTACATTACTTCACGGCAGAGTCCTGCCTCTCAAGGCACTGTTTATGCCAGTGTAGCCTAAGAGGGTATTGACTTTTCTGAACTCTTTGCTCCTAGGAAGCAAATGGAGTTTGAAATCCACTAAAATCTCCCAACCTTTTTCTATGAACTATGGACTAATCAATGTCTCCCTAATTCTGGTCTTGGATTCACATTCCTTAGGAAAAATTTTTGGTATTGAGGCTGATTAAACTGTGACTAAATGCCTTGCTAAGGAGAACCCTGAAATTTTGTTGTACAGGGGCTCTGCAAAGCTGGGACACCATAAGAATAAATCCACACTGATCACAAGCTCATCTAGGTCTTAAGACTTAAATGTCTGGAAACATCTAAGTAAGCCCATCTATCATAGGTCTTTTTTCCTGAAGAAAATGCTATTGGGAATGGATGTAAAGGGCAGGGCTGAAAAGAGGAATGGTTTAGCACATATGTGCCTCCTTGCTCTCAAATACCTTGCTGTTGGCCGGAGGCATTTTCTGAGCAGGAGGGGGCTCTCGACTGGGCAGGCAAGAGTCTGCACTGTTGTCACTGTCACTGTCACTGAAACTCAACCTGAAAATGAGAGAGGAGAGTGTGTATAGGTAAGCAATCTACTTGTATGTTCTTGTACCTTGGCAGAACCTCAGTGTATTTTACATGATAGTGATCCTATGCCAAGAGGTAGGGTTGTGCTGAGACCACTCCACATTCAGAGGCCTCTATGACCAATTGCTGGCTCAGTACTTCTAGGGAGACTTCTTCAAATCCAGTTGGATTTGGTCTGAGAATTACTGAACCAAGAAAATTAAATTCTTCCCAATTCCCAGGGCCCACAATGATTTTATAAGCTGGCAGCTCACAGAGTCTACATTATGACAACTGGGGCTCCAGCTTCACCTCATGGGCTGAAAGAAACTGTGTCCTTAAGCTATTTTTTCTAAGTGGAACACCCTTGCCTTTTCTCTTTACCTGATGAATTCTTACCATTCTTTTAAAGCTGAATAAAACACAACTTCCATCGTGATCCTTCCTGATATCAGCTTCCTGGAAGCTGATAAATCCTACTCCTCAGAAGTCTGTTTGTTCTCAGACCTGTCTAATGCAATAAGTATGCAATACTGTATATTACCTTATCCTTTATTCCTACTAGGTCATGAAATTAGGGACTTCTTAGTTAACTTTTGTCTCTCCCTAGTATCTATTGCAGAATTCTGTGACAGGAGGTACTTCATACATATTAATTCTTGTAAGGGAAAGAGGGCAGGTCCAAAAGGGATTTGCAAACCAGAGTGCTTTTGCATGAAGGTCACATATGTGAACTACCCCAAAAGCCAATATTAGACTGAAGTGGATGTTATCTCTCAAGTGAGTAAACAGCCAAGCAAACTAGAGGTACAGTATGGAACCTGGATGTTAATGGCTCACGGTAAAGATATAGGCAGCCTGCTATAGTTCTTGACCAATCTGAACAGTATTCAAAAATAACAACTTCAGAGAGGGCTCAGTTGCCTATCCTTAGAACAGAAGTATTAGACTTGAGAAACTAGCAATTTTCTCCCTGACTGCTTAGGATCACAAGGCTGGGGGGAATACTGCAGAAGATTTAGATATTTAACAGATGAGGAGACCAAGGCCCAAAGAAGGGGCATAGTAAATAGCAGAGCCCAAGATTAAAAAACTCAAGTCCTTTAATCCCTTAATCCAAGGCTTTTCCTTTGTTCATCAAGCTATCTTCTTCAAGGGCAGAGTGTAAAGATCAGGGAGAAAGCACCTAGAAATGTTTTGTACTTTGAAATTTAAGAAAGTTTATCTTTTGAATCATGAGGGCCTCAATGACCAAACCCTCATATCATATAAAACCTACTCCAAAGCTAGATCTTTCTTTATCTTGGCTCTGGTCTCGATGAAGGGAGTTGGATGTACATCCCACTTCTGATTAAAAGAACCAAAAGATTCTAGACCATGCACTGCAACTGATTCCAAGTGAAGATTCCTTTCAGCTCTTAACATTCTATGCTATATATTTTCTAGCTTTTATATTTTGTCTCCATTTTCCTTCCAACTCTAACATTTTATGTTCTAAGGTTCTTCTTAGTTTTAGCATTTTATCTTTTAAGGTCCTCCCAGATAGAGTATCACCTGCCATAATTCAAGGCTAAAGGGAAAGATTCTCCACTGTTGCCTGCAGGCTGATTCTAACTCTAGAGCATGGATAGGAAAAGGATGCTCTTAGAAGTCATCTATCACCTGGAATCTCTGCCTGGATTCGTTTTGACAGCAGCATCCTCACCAGAAGAGGAATCATCTTCATCTGATTCCTCCGATTGCAGGTCTTCCACCATAGAACGCAGAGGGCCTAAGTTTTCAGGGGGAGATGGGAAAAGACAACAATAAATTAAAAAAAACAAAAACAAAAACAAAAACAAAATCTCTACCACAGTCAAAAGAATCTCTGACATTGCAATAGATATTCAACAGACCATAAAAATCCCACTCCCAAATTATTTTATTGTGATAAAGATAGCGCTGCATCATATTAGATCAGAAGAGACCAAATGGACTCACATTCTTTTTTTTTTTTTTTAAACTGAATGACAGTTTGATTTTAAAAAAAGAGAACATATTTGGTCCCTCATTTTGGGAGTGGGGTCTCCTCAACTCCAGTTCCATTCAAGAATCCCTTTCCTACCTTTCTGACTATAAATTGAAATTTCTGGGTCAAGTCAGAGCCTAGACCCATGATGACACATTGGCTCCACAGTTTGGAAGAATAATAAGAAAGCATAACTGGAGCATTCAGAGCAGGGACACCACCCAATGTGTGCCAAGAGGTTGAGAGAAATGGCAAGCCTTACACTCCCCTCCCTGCTTCTTCTTCCTCCCAACCCCTCTCCCAGCAAAGACAATACTAGAGGGGACAGATAAGCAATGCATCTCAGAGCCTATCCTGCAATGCTCTCGCTCTGGGGCAGCTTCCTCACTCTGATGAAAATTGGTATAGGACTTTTGACTTAGGTCTCTATTTACTTCACTCAGTGATCCCATCCCCTCCCAGTCAAGCATCAAATCTTCAGAAAGGCTAAAAGCTCCCCACTCCCTACAAACTGCACCTGGCTTATATTCTTGTTTCCATAGCAACAGAGGGACATGAAACACCGCCCCCACACACTTGAGTCACATGGTACTGTTTCAGTCTATCAAAGACAGTTGGATTAGATGGTCTCTAAGGTTCCCTCCATCTGGAAAATTCTACAATTTGATGTCTCTCTCTAACCCCTGATACAAAAATCTGTCAGATTCCTAATCTAATAAGTAATTATTAGAATAATCAGCATAATAAAAAAGCAGTTTAAGTAATAGAATTGAAAATAGAACCTTGAAATCTAGGGAAGAGAAATCCCTAGTCAAACCTATTAGAAAGAGGAGCTTGTCTAATTAGGTCTGACTTATAGCATGCCTAGAGGTTCAGTCAAGAGGCTGACCAGATAAATGGATTAACTCCCAGCTTTAAAACTTTAAGATGAATGGACTTCTAAATGCCTGATGATGTAAGGGAGCCTAGCAATCAAGAAGTGGGGGCATGTCAGAAAGACAGCATTCCATGTGCGGATCCTAAGCTACAAGCTCTGCATTACACACTTGTTCATCTTGAGACAATATTCTAGGCAACTTGTCACTTTTTGAACAAACTCTTTATTTAAAGCTTTGACTTTGACATGGTTTATTATTATTATTAAGGGTTATTAGACCTCCACATGGGAGGTCTGCTAAAATAATTTTTAAATAATATTTATTTTTCCCCTATTGAATAAAAAAACCAACTTTTAGTATTTTTTTTTAAGTTTTGAGTTCCAAATTCTATCCTTCTTTCCCTCTTTCCCCTTCCTTGAAATAATAAGCAATGTGATATAGCTTAAAAATATGTGATAATGTAAAACATATTTCCATATTAGTCATTTTGTGAAGAAAATAGAGTATTGTTTCCAACTGGCAAATTTGAAAAAACTCCATTTTCTTGTATTATGAATTTAATGAGCTTTGAGGGAAGGCAGAATCATCAGAAAATAAATGATAACTTTACATGTAAGCATTATTATGCAAATGTCTTAAAGAGAAGTAAACATTTTCTCCAAATCACCAAACCATTTAAAGTAAAATCTAGATTATTTCAATATTGAATTACTGGTGTATGCTGACAAGAGCTTTTTTGCAAGAGGGCAAATGGCTAGATCATATGCTTAGGCTAAACACTGACAAGCCCAAAGACAAGAGTTTGGTCCCAGTGGCTCAATGGGAGGGGCACATGGCAAAGCTGACCTTGGATAACAAAAGAACTAATAATGGAGCTGACAAAAAACAGGATTCCAGCTCACATCTGGCAACTGGCCCAGGCATAACCAGAGCATCAATTCAATAAGCCTCCATGTGTTAGTGCTCCTATAGCCCAAACTGGAGAAATACCTATCCTCCACTTTGGGTGATTCCACCTTACTGTTTTTAGCAAAAGCATAAAATACAAAATTATCATGTATTTTAAGTCATTTGCTTTATCTCCAGTCATTTCTAGACTAGTGCTTTGGGAGCTGCCATCTTGCACAATTCAGTTTACAAAGTTCAATGTGGACACAAGTAAAATAAATCTGCTGGCAGGTTAGTCACTGGGGCTTGGCCTTCCTTCTTGAAACTTTGCCTACTACCTATCATTGGTACATTAAAAACAACCCCCCCACCCAAAAAAAAAAAAAAAAAACCTTATGGCTTTGGTGGTGTATTTCCTTAGTTGGTTATTTTTTGCCTTTGAACACTGAATCATTCGTTGTATTTGCCTGAGGACTTTTAGTTCATTCAAAGAGCTATTTTAAAACATACAAAGTGAATGACAGCTGACCCACTTGAGCAATGTGTAAGGCTGTACCTCCCACATGTAATGCTCTAGTAATTAATTTTGTAAGGTCACTTCCTGCCCAATCTTTGTTTGAGTATCAAAACACAACTCTCTTGTACTTTTCCAACTGGCCCTCTGCTGTGACCAAATTGGGAGGAGAGGGTTTCCCCATGCTCTAGGCCCAAGAAGTAAACTCTGGATTTCAAGAACTCTTAAAAAGCAATCATAATCACATCTACTAATATTCCTTTCTTGTAACAGACCTTGACTGTGGTTCTGAGATGGCTCAAAATCCGAATCTGAACTGGAATCCGAACTGGAGCTGGAGTTGGAAGGACTGGACTGGACAGACTTCACCCCCCATAAAAAGGAAAAAAAAAGGAAAAAGAATCTTAATCTTTCAATTCACAGCAGATCAGGGAAACAATTGGAATATATCTAATAGTACAGATACTTGGGCAAAACTGCGTCACGTTTTATGTAGCAGACCTAGTCTCCTCAAGGTTAAGAAAAGTTAGAGACCTATGCTCCCCAGAAAGGATGGCAACTGGCATTCCCATCCCACTCTTTTGAAAGCAAGCAACCAAAAGTGCTCTGACATCATTGTCCTTGGCTAAGAAATCTCTGTCCTATGGACTTAGGAGCAGTGCAAACTGTTTGATCCTGGGCAAGTCATTTCCCTATTTTGGGTCCTATTTCACCAAATTAAAAAATCTTTTATGAAGTTTCTGTGTGTATACGCATAGCATCATGATACTAGGAAACAAGGTTAAAATAAGACGATTGATATTTATATGATCCTGGAGTCACTTCTCTGAGCCTCAGTCCTCATCTGTAAAATAGAGACAATAACTGCACTCACATCATGAAATAGTTGTGAGAATCAAATGAAATAAAATAAATGGAATGCTTTGGGAATCTTAAAATGATACGTAAATGTGAATTTTTATTAAAACACAGTTCTGCTACTCAAAAAGCTTATAGAAATACCACTTACACAAAGTGTAACATGATCTAGAAAAATGTGATAAGAGAATGGAGGGAAGATGGAGACTGCTTTTAGTTTTTTAGCTGGCTCAGAGCTCGAATCAAGGAATGATACACAGGATCATAGATTTAGAGCTAGAAGGGATCTCAGGACCTAAATAGCCCAATCCTCTTCATCTAGAGATGAAGAAAGAGAATACAACAAATTTGGGAGTTGAACCTATCCCTGGAGCACCAAACCAGTGCTTTTTCCAGGGAAGCATGGCAACTGAGCTGGCAGGATTTGAAAGATTTCAACAGGAAGAGGTAATGGCAGTGAGACCTTTTGCAGAGGTAAGGAAAAACATATGCAAAGATCCATAGGTTGGTAAGAACACAATGGGAAGTGGTGACAGCGAGTGACTGATTTGGTTGGTACGTGGAATATGCAAAAAGGAGCAGGTGGCTTCTATAAGCCTGGCCACTTTCTTCTGCCATCTGTGACAAGGGCTTTAGCAATGGATGCCAAATCTACTGACACGGACAAATACTTGACAACCCAACTGAGGCCCACATGTCCAACAACTACCATTGATCGAGGCCTGAGGCTCTAGGCTCTGACTAGTACAGAAGTTGGGGCGGCCTCTCCCTCCCTAACACCCACAATGTTCATGACCTTCCCTGACCTATAAGGGACAGACACTGGAACCCATTTCAGTCACTATCTGATAAAGGCATTACTTTCTATGTCAGTGAAAACAGCATTTTATCCCAGACAAGAAGACCATTATTACAAGTTGACCACCAGATGTCAGTAAGTATCTCTCAGAATGGTTTTCAGAGTTCTCTTCCTCAGAGAAAATTCTGAGCCCTCAAGCAAGAGGAATATAAGCAATGTAAGGAAAGGTCCCCATCCCCTTAGTGAACTGAAAAGCAGGATGATCTTCAGGGATAAAGGAGCTCCTTCAATTCAGTATCTCCATTTGCAGTGAGGGTCCATGTTTAAGGAGGACTCCAAACAGAGGTATCTATCACAAGATAGCAGAATAAAACCTGAATAATGAATCTAGTGTTGATGTAGCAGCTATTTTGAAATCTTGAGCACAAAGGCCCGGGAGAAGGATCTGCTTAGCACCTATTCTTTGTGGATACTCAAAGATTATTGACAGTGGTTGAATGGTAACATTTACTAGTTCTTTCATTACCTAAAAAGTAGCTCATTTGGGGCCCATAACCAGAATTCATCAAAGGATGATAGTTGGACTCTGTCTTATAATGGAATCAACTCCCTATTAATTTTATCCAGCACATTTCCGTACAAAGATCTTTCTTGTTGGCAAAGAAAACAAAAGCAAAATAAGCTCTATATTCTTTCCATCATTCCATTCGTCCTTTGAAGCAGTGTTAACCCTTCTTTGATTCCCATTTCCTAATGCAGTTAGAAAAAAATGCCCTGACAATCATTGACTTTAGCTTTCCTGGACAGTCTTTACTCATTCTGAACTTCCATATTTCTGATACTGTTTTTAAAGAATTATGATACCTGTCAGACTGGCTAAGATGACAGGAAAAGATAATGATGAATGTTGGAGGGGATGTGGGAAAACTGGGACACTAATACATTGTTGGTAGACCTGTAAATGAATCCAACCATTCTAGAGAACAGTTTGGAACTATGCTCAAAAAGCTATCAAAATGTGCATACCCACTGCATATCCAGCAGTGTTTCTACTGGGCTTATACCCCAAAGTGATGTGAAAGGAGGGAAAGGGATCCATATGTGCAAAAATGTTTGTGGCAGCCTTTTTTGTAGTGGCTAGAAACTGGAAATTGAGTGGACCTATCAATTGGAGAATGGCTGAATGAATTATGGTATATGAATGTTATGGAATACTATTGCTCTATAAGAAATGACCAGTAGGATAATTTCAGAGAGGTTTGGAGAGACTTACATGAACTGATGCTGAGTGAAACAAGCAGAACCAGGAGATCATTATACACAGCAACAACAAAATTATACTACCATCAATTCTGATAGATGTGGCTCTCTTCAATATTGAAATGATTCAAACCAGTTCCATTTGTGCAGTGATGAAGAGAGTCATCTACACCCAGAGAGAGAACCATGGGAACAGAGTATGGAGCACAACACAGCATTCTTATTCTCTTTATTGTCATTTGCTTGCATTTTGTTTTCTTTCTCAGTTTTTCTTTTTCTTTCTTCTTGATCTGATTTTTCTTGTGCAACAAGATAACTATAAATATGTATACATAAATTGGATCTAACATATATTACAACATATTTAACATGTATTGGACTACCTGCCAGCTAGGGGAAGGAGGGGAAAATGTGGAACAAAAGGTTATGCAAGGTCAATGTTGGAAAAATTACCCATGCATACATATGCTTTGTAAATAAAAAGCTTTAACAATAATAATAATAATAATAAAAAGAACTACATCACTTTTTTATTGCCACACTATTTCTACTCTTGTCAGTCCCTGCACCCATTTTCTGCACATCTTTAAAATTTTAAATGACTGACTTGGACACATATGGGTCTTGATCCTATAACACCAAATCTAGTGACCTGGATAGGCCCATATCTACATTTTCAAGGACAGCAGCCTAAAATTCAGTAAAGCAGAATGTGTCCTGAAAGATTCTGACAAGCAGGTCCTGATACTTGGTGGATCATAAGGCCTTTTAGAATTTGGCAAACTAACTGCCCATCACCCTAAAAATCTTGAAAACCAGAAAGGCAGCTTAATAGCACTGTAGGTTCTTCTCTTGACAGTCAAGTATAATCATTCCTGCTAAGAATATCTTTTCTCTACAGATCACAAAGGATTATTAAATGAATCTCAGAGTTGCAAAAAAAATTTCATAGACTTCTAGTTTAGTTCTGACTTGAACAGGAATCTTTTCTATAAATGTAGTGGTCATCCATCTAGTCCCCACTTGAAGATCTCTAGTGATGAAGAGTTTACACCTAATAGTACCTTGGTGGCACAACAGATAGAACTGGATCTGAAGTCAGGAAAATCTAAGTTCAAATATGGCTTCAGATACTTACTATATTCAGATAACTTACAAGTCCTTTGATGGCTGTCTGCCTCAGTTTCTTCAAGTGTAAAATAGGGATAATAGTTGCACCTGCCTCTCAGATTTGTTGTGAGGATGAAGGGAGATATTTATGAAACATCTGCAAACCTTAAGGCACTCTATAAATACTAGCTACTTATTATTAACAAGGTAACTCATTCTGCTTTTGAAAAACCTCATTAGCAAAGCAAGATCTTTCTTTCCTTTTTTTTTTTTTTTTTTTTTAAATAATTTTTTATCGACAGAACCCATGCCAGGGTAATTTTTTACATTATCCCTTGCACTCAATTCCGATTTTCCCCCTCCCTCCCCCAGATGGCAAGCAACTTTCTTTCTTTTTTTTTTTTTTTTTTTTTTTTTTTTTTTGTGAGGGGGAAGGAGAAGGAAAGAAGAGGGGAAAAGAAAGCTGAAATCTGCCTCGGTGCAACTTTCCTAAGTCATTAAAGTAAGTGCAATTCATTAGTTTGGTCTTCACTCAACAAGCATTTATTGTCTGCAAAACTGCAGGTCCTGTGTTGAGTGCTATGGATAAAAAGACAAGAATGAGACAGTGCTTGCCTTCAAAAAGCTTACATGAAGGAAATAACATGTACAGTCAAAGAAAACACAAAATGTATAGGAATAGCAGATTAAACTAAGTAACACTCAGAGCTGTCCTCTTGTGGAAGAGACTGCTTCAGAAGTCCCTATATGGGTATTAGCAGAGGTTGTCTGACCTCTCTCCTGATCATGGAAGCTGCATGGCCTGGTAGTGAGCAACAGGTATCCTCTCGGGTCCCTTCCACTTCAAAAGCTCTAGGCAAAACTGCAGTGACTTGAATCAGCATTTTGGCATCTCCCATTTGGCTTTCATTTTTGCTTTTTCGAGCATGTACAAGAACCCCAAAAGCCCAGTGACAAAAACAAAATTACCAGGGAGGGGAGAGTCTTAGAGTGTCCAGATGTCACTCAACTCATAGCAGAAGGGTCAGACTTTTCCAAATACTAATGTATGGGACTATAGTATAAGAATCACAAGAGTTGTCCACTGACAGATGGTGGCCTGCATAGTTTCCAGCTCTACTTCTTGCCTGACATGATGCAGCAGCCTTTAAATGATCTCCCATCTGGAGAAATCACAACTCTAGTAAGTACACAAGGATAAAAAACCAGTTAGTATCTCTCTGATTCATCTTAATTTTCAATGGTCCAACCACATAGGATACATAGGATGAACAGTGATGTAAAATCATTTGAAAAGTAGTATTTCAGCATGATCTCACATGTTACCTCCTTTCTCTGAGCCTTTGCTGTTTTATCTGGCTAAAGAGAAAGTGTTAACTGCATTTTTGTGCAAGTACTGGGTACTAGTTGCTATAAGGAAAACATTTTACAAATCTAAAAATGCTACAGATGTTACCACTACTACTGTAATTGTTACTTCTTCAAAGTGCCAGGATTTTGTTGGTGTGGGCAATCCTTTCTTAGAAACACTGTATCATAGCCTCAAAAGCCAAATTAATCTAACTCCGCAATTTTAAAAATGAAGACCCTGAAGCTCAGAGATATTACGTGATACGTCCAGGATCATACAGCTAGTGTCATGGGTAGCATTTGAACCTGACATTCTATCCACTATACTGCGTGACCATCCATAGCTTAGTAGAGATATTGATGAGTCTTCAAAAAAATGCCACAGGGGTCCATTACACAAAAAAAGATTAAGAAGTTAGAAGTTTTCCATTCCACTTCTTCCAAACAATGTCTATATAAAACAATGATACTTTTCAATTTGGAATTTCAAAAGGAAAAGGAAATCTCCAAATGAGGTCCTTGAATTCCCAAATAGCATCATTGGTAAGAAAACAGCAACTGAAGTTTGGCTGGCAATTGAATATAATCCAGCCAATTCTGCCCCGGAACCCACCAAATCTACATTGCAAAAAGGAATGAAAATGGGCTTGAGTTCAGATATGCAAACATCAGGAGCCATTCAAGAAGCAATTTTACAACTCTCCATTTCCCCATTGCTCAGAGGAAATCCATCATTGACCTTGGCAAAGCCTGGGATGGTTCCCATGGGGGCTCTAAGTCAGACTGCACATTTGGCCCTCTTCAATTCAGCTTGCCAGTATGACCTCTGTAAGTTGCACCCCTGAAAGCGTAGGCAATCATCCCAGGGTCCCACCATACATCTTCATTACCACGGCCAAAAGTATCAACTTGGCATCCAATTGTGGTACAGTTAAAGGTGAATATGCAATATAAAATTGTATGGCTATTTTCGTTCCCCTTATATCAGATCTTATTAACACATCCTAATGTGTACTACTAATCCCTTCAAAACAGTTTTCCTGGGATGCTTAGTCTGACAAAAATGCCAACTGCTAAACGTCTAGCAGGTCCCTCTCAGAAAGGGAAATTTTGTACCTATGAGTAATGCTTTCAAAATGGCTTCTATGGTAGCAAACCCTTTGCCCTTTAAATTTGAATCTGATTCTTGAAATGTTCAAAAGTCACAAGGAACCAAGGAAAAGTGATGGCAGGTGATGATGCACTCACTCACTCCCATTCATTCATTAAGTGGCTACAGCATGTAAAGAGATTATAGGAAAATGAAAAGGGCAGAATTAAGCCTCTGGAGTCCTGAAGTCTGGTTTTGGCTCTGCCGCTCATTTATCAATGTGCACTTGGACAAGTCACTTCTCCTCAAAGCCTCAATTTCCTCACATCTTCTTCACTTGGAGTTTGTGAAAATCCACTGGGACAATATAGGTTAAAAGCCTTTGGACCCTACAGAGGACTATAATGAAAGGTTTTTCAGTATTACCAAGGTAGACAGTACTGTTTGGTCATAAAAAATTAGGTATTAGTACAATATAAAAAATTGCAAGTGATTGAAAGGAGACCCTGATTGGTGTTAAGGAGGATGCAAAATACTACCAATATAACTACTTGCAAGAAAGAGTAGTGCAGGGAATGTATGAACACATACTCTGATCATACAAAATCTGATGTATAGTTAGGAAAAGGATGTAAGTCTTGTAGCAAGAGTAAAAATGTAGCAGCACTATATATTGGACTAGTACCTAGTAAATGTGAAAGAGATACAGAAAGGAGGATTTCATAATGTTGGGAAGATCTTTACAAAGGATTCATGGGGAAATACAGGAATTACAGAGAGAGTTGCAAGGGCTCTCCAAGGTCTAGAACAACTCTCTTATTTTATAGATAAGGAAACTGAGGCTGAGAAAGGGGAAGTGATTGATTTGTCCAAAGTTATACAAAGTGTCTCAATATCTGAGCCAGGACTTTTATCCTGATGCCCAATTCAATAAGTGTGCACTTTCCCACAAAGGAAGACAAACACATCTCACATGATGAGTGTGCATGGCTTGTAGTTAAGACTATGGGAGAAAGCAAAGACACTGAAGAGAGCATAGATTGACTGACTCTCCAAGCAGGGCCTGGCTGGCCTTCCAGCTCAAAGGTGGTAACTCCCAGGGAGGTTCAGTGATGGGCCCTCAGTGCACCTGGCCCTTGGCAGTTACTTATCTTTTTATGTGTACGTCCTGTCTCCCCAACCAGGCTGGGAGAGCCCCTGCCCTAGAGGGCAGGCACGTCTTCGTCCTCTTTGAAAGCCCCAGTGCCTGGCCCAGTCTGAGTAAAGGCGGTCTTGTTTTAATAGGCACATGCCAGCCAAAGTGTCAGCTCTGAAGGCTGTATGAGTTCTGATGTTTGTTAAGCCATTAGTCACATGACTTTATAGTCCCACCTCATCCAAGATGTATCCAACTATAAGAGTGATGGAGACAAGTATTTTAGATCAACCATCAAGTTCACAAAACATCCGAGAAAATCTTGGTTTCCTCCCCTCATTAGAAAAGAAATAGTTCTTAGAGATCATTTAGTCCAGGGGTTGGCAAACTATGGCCCACTTCCTGTTTTTGTACTGTTCCCAAGGAATGCCTTTGGTACTTCAAATAAAGTTTTACTGTATTTAAAAAATGTCAAGACCACTCTTAACAAAGAAGCCCTGATCTAGTCCAGATCCTTTCATTTCCCAGAGGAGGAAACTTAAGTCTACAGAAGCCCATAGGCCCATGAGAACTAAGACTTGAACCTAGGTTTTCTGGACTCCAAATTCAGTGCTTTTTCTACTACATTTGAATCTTAGGAATGGCAAACACCAATGTGCAAGCTTCTATTTTTTTAGAAAGAGAATTAGAAAAAAGTTTCCAAGGAGAGACAGCAGTACAGTGAAAAGAACACTGAATTTGGGAAAAAAAGGGTCTGGTTTTCAATCATGGCTCTGCTTCTTACTTGTATGAGCTTAATCATGTCCATTCTCTCTGTATTTCCTCATCTGTGAAATGAGAAGTTTGGGCTTAGTAGATTCCTTTAAGTGTTAAATGTTATGGCAGACCAACCCCATATAAAGGTTAGAAAAAAGCATAATAAGCAGCTAGTAACTCAGGGAAATTTTTAGATTATAATACATTTAACAAATTTACTTATTTCCTATTCCCCCAAATCACTGAGGGCATGATTACTTAATCTAGATTATGAGATGATTTCACCTCCCTATCTCCCATTTAATTAACATTAAAAGCACCTGAACACCCACAAAACATTCAGGAAATTAGAAGGGATTTGCCCCTCTGCCCAAACTGAAGGGTTTACTTCCCCTCATTCTCAGTGAGAACACTATCTCCCTTGGGCCTGCTTTACACATGGCCCTTGCTGTTAAAGCCCTTCTTTCCTGGCAAAGTACTCAGGAGATGACTGACTAAAGAAAGGAAAGAAACCACCCTCACCTCGGACTTGAAGGAAGCTTCATCTTCAGAATTAGACTCTTCCAGATCCACAGGTTTTTTGATCTCCTTGGGCTCACTCTCTGATTTTACCTTCTCAGCTTTGGCATTCATCTTCTCCTTAGTCTGCTTCTTGTCTGAATACGAGGAAGACGAGGTCCGGGGAGAGGTTGCCAAGATGTTCTTTGTGCCTTTGGAGCTGCTTTTTTTTTGTTTTTTGGCGCTGGGCTTTGGTGAGTCCACATTGGCAGGCCGCTTGCTGGAAGGCTTAGGCTCAGGCTGGGGCCCACCTTTTGGAGACATATTTTCCAATTTGGTCTCCTTTACTGCCAGTTTTGGTTCCTTGAAAGCTGCTTTTGGAGGTACCTTCTCCTCCTTAGGCAATTTATTCTCAGGGGGTTTCCGGGAGCTGTCCTTCGGTGGCTTAGTCTGCTCACGATCCAGGTCTTTGGAGGAGCCTTTGCTCTCAGAGTCTTTCCTTGGCTTCTCTCGATGTTCCTTGGTCACTTTATGGGGTTTGGAGGCCTTATTGCTTTCCTTATTTGCATCCTGAAATACAGGAGGAGAAGCAAAGTCAAATGAAGTCCCCTGGAAAGAAACTGCCTAGGAAGAAGAGTATCTTTTACTTTTACTACCCTGCCTCCCTTCTCATTTCCAAGAAAAGTAAACCCTGTCCAGTTCAGAATTGAACACTTCCCCCAAAAGTGCAAAAGTCAGCCAGCAAATTAAATTATAATGAAGTTTTAACAGACTTCCATGGAAGAAGACTTCCATATATGCGGCAATGACATTTCCTGATGATTAAAATTATGCTAATGTTATGTCGGATATTGTAAAGGTCCATTTAATAAAGCCACATACACACCACCATCCCCACCCTTGCTCAAAAACTTGCAGTAGCTTCCCACTGTCTAGAGGAAAAAGCTGAAACCTCTTAACTCAGTGTTGGTGGCCCTCTATGATTTGACTTCAACCTACCTTTCCAGCTTTCTCCCTCACAGCTCCTCCTTACAGGCTGACTGCTTCTGCCAAGCCTGGTTTAGTCACTGGCTCCATGCTACACCATGCACATTTGATCTTAGCTCACTTAGGCTGTATGGCCCACCAGAAATGATCTTCCCTTGATTCCTGCCTTTATTCCCCCTTCTTCCCCTCCCTCCCCCACCTTCCATCCCTGATCCAGGTCCTGCTCTTATCTCAAATCATCTCAAGCAATTTTCCCCACCAGTCTTCAGGAGATTTTTCTCTTTTACTTCACTATCCATTGAATCAACCAATCCTTAAGAAATACCTCAGTATAGACAAATGTTTAATTGATGCTGATACTGAGGTGAAGGATATAAAGAAATCTTAGTCCTTGACCCACAGATGTTTTGCTAACTTGGCTCTCACTTCATTCTCCCTCTGGTACTGTTATTTTTCATTTATGTGCATTGTCCTTGCTCTTCAGTCAGGCTGCCAGCCTCTAAAGGGCTTAGATCTCTCTGTTGCTTTAGCAACCAGCACAGTTTCTGTACACAGCAGGTATTTAATATAGGTTTGAGTTAAGACGAATTGATAACAATGACAATTCCTTATTAGCTCTGAAAGTTACAGCTAATCAATTACATCAATGATCAACTCTTCTTATTCTCATGAAAGCATGTCTGTACTAGATGACAAATAAAGACAGCCAAGACTAGAATCTCCTCCGATTAACTTGGGCAGGAAGGCTGGAAATATTGGGAAAAATCATTATAACTTTTATGCTGAGCCCAAGCTAAGTAAAGGAGATACTTCAATGAAGGTGTCATCCACCAGTTCCTGGGGTTGGGGGAGAATGCTCTGATAAAGAAAAGAAAAAGAAAAGCAGGAAGGTTCATCTGAGTAATAAAGCAGTATGACCTCTACATTCACTTAGGGGCCTAGTCAATCTGATCATCTTTGCAGTCAATCTAAGGCTAAGGGAAATTACCCTAAGGAAGAACAGAGTAGAAGGAGCAATCTATTTCTCTCTTGAAGGACTTACATTTAAACACCCCAAAATTCCCACATTAGATCTAAACAACTTAATAGACATTCATGGCCAATACTTGGGCTTCCAAGTGAAACTAGTGGGAAAGGAAGCACCACATAAAAAGTACTGTATTCCAAGTCAAGAAACTCAAGTTCAAAATCTGGCTCTAAGACTATGAGCAAATAGGCAATTTAATTAATTTTGTACTTGTTCTGTAAAATGGGACTATTACAAACTAAATATGCATTTTTATTACCAATAACAATAATCTATATCAAAAACTAGGGTTTTTTTCCCTATTCCCCCAACATTCTCTCCCCCCTCCCCCACCAATCCACAGACTTTAAGCTAATAAGGGTACTTCCACATACGTCAAGGAACCAATGGAAAGGACTACTAATACTTTCTGACTCTGGATTGACTGATACCAATCCCATGAAAACAGCCCCAATTCGGTAGGGAAGAGAAAGACCAGCATGCAACAGGATAAATAGTACCTCCATCCTTGGCTCAATCTATATATACTTCATTTCCCCGTAATCTTCTGTTGTGCTAATCTCCCAAAACAACCCTGTACACGTTAACAACTCTTACGTCACTCAATACAATCCACTGGAATCCGATCAACGAGAGTCTTCACTTGAGAATTCTGAAGACTCATCCATTAACAGCTTGGGCTGCAGTCACCAGGTGGAATTCTTGGCCACAAAGAGGTCAACGAAGAGAGGTCCTGTTGTTGGTTTACCAGGATGGTTACCAGGCCAATGGCCAGGAACCATTTGTAACCAGACTAGTGTCTACTTTATACCTTCCATAATGAAAAGAAACAATGGACTATAGAAATAAAGTGCTCTCTACCATTGTTTTAATAAATACTATCAATATAGCTTCTTTCAACATGATAGAAGCATGGTTTTTTTGAGCAGAAAGGAGCCTTAGAGGTCATCCAGTACAATCCTTTATTTTTAAGGAGAAAACCAAGGCCCAGTGAATCATGAAGGTCCAGGATTTGCTGGTGGTGACACAGGGTAACTTTGCTTACTAAATAGATTAGCCTAAGATAATTATGATAGAATCCCAGAGTCCTCAGAGGATTCAAGTTTACCTTTCAGTCTATCCAACTGAAGAAGGGACTATGCTGAATTCCTATCTGATATGCAGCCTTCTCAAAGTTTGCCTGGGATGGATCTTGAGGGATACAGAAATCATCTAGTTAACTAGGGATTTTAATCACTGGGTTTTTTCTTCCCCTGCCTACTTAAAAAGATAGAGAGAATAGAGCAATTATATTCCTGTAGCTGTCCAAGGGAATGGAAATAGGAAAGGAAAGAGAAGAAGAGCTACAAAAAAGCATACTCTAAGCTTTCTCCTCACCCATTGTCTCCTACTTGGCCCCATTTGTAGGAAAAGAGTAAGCACTCCAAGAAATCAGAAGAAATTAAGGTTTTTCTCTTGTATAAAGCTTATGGGGTCATAAAGACAGTCTAAAAAGAGTGTTCAAAGGAATAAAGTTTCTGACAAGATGGAGAGATGGCACTTCTTGGGCCAATCTACTTCTAAGATGGTATAATCAGGGATTGACTTAAAATGTCATTACTGAGGAAAACCAAGTCAAGAGGGAAAGTTTTTAGAGGCAAGTACAGAGTATGCATGCTTCAGTTCTCAATTTTCTTTCTGCTGATTGAGAAACCTAAATGGACTTGTACCAAGTAGGCAACTGATAATTCACTTGGCTCAAGAAGGCTGCAATTGGAAGCTCATGTACCTCAAGACCTTTTTCTTTAAGGGCAAGGGATTCTGGAAGGAGATCTATCATGTAACATGATACTTGGTCACTCTCTTGAACTATGCAGCTTTGGCTAAATGATAACCACAGATCCAACTGCCTAGTTGGGCTACTTCTTTCTGGGTTCAGAACCAGACTCTTCTCAACAAGTTCTGGGTGACTTTAGAATGATCAATTAGCCACTGCATGTTATAGGAATGTGGGGGTAGACTTTAGTCAGAAAACATAAAAATGACATATTAAAAAATCTTCAAATGACAAGACCTTTGGTGAAAGAAGAATTCTTTCAACAGTTAGACCATGAGGTCAAAGATGAACCACTAGAGTCAACAGTAGAGAAAATTCCAAATATGTACATCCATTCTGTCCACTGATGTTTTGATAAGAGTTTCATATATTCTCCAGATTGGAAATGACTTCAGCTAGTTATATAAATTCCCCTCTACAATGAAATGTTTATTTCAGAACCATTTGACTGGCATCTCAAGGGGGAAAAACAAGTAAGACACCTAAGAAGTTCCCACTGACTCAGATAAGTGTAGCCCTTTTGTACAAATAGCCTATTCTGTAGAGTAAGGTACCACAATCTCATTTATGTTGGCTTTTTTATTTTTCTTACTAAAAAGGTCAATGACATAAGAAAGCTAGAAAGAAGAAGATAAATTGGCTTACTAGCTGTTGTTACAAGGAGAAAAATAGCTACTTCAAAGACTGAATGTACCTAAGCCACTAGGGATAGTTTAAAAATGAGGGGAAAATGAGGGCACCAGATGGTGGATGACAAACGATCATTAAGAAGTTTGTATTTATATAGTAACAGCTAGTGGCATTTCAAAGGGCTGATTCTGTAACCTTGCCTCATATACTTATTCAGACAGAGATGATTCATAAAGATAGAAGGTAATCTGAGTGGAACTGGAAGAAGACATGGGTCTCTATAAACTATACTTTCTATAACCCTACGGGTAAGGAATTAAGGTGGATGTATTGTACTCTACTCTCTATCCATCCAATCCCAACAGTCTTTTGTGATAAGTTTTCAGTCAGTACTGAAAAAGCAATGCTGCAGAAGCATCCTTAATACCACATGTGATGACTCATGGGTTTGGCATTAAAGCATTGGTCTAACAACTGTGTGTAAATAGTTCAGGAGATTTGAGAAGACCTGCAGAGAAACTCCAGAAGGAAAAAGAAACTCTGTTCACTGAAGATGATCAAAGATGCCAGCCCATGGTCCATCATGCAAGAAACAAGCAGCGCCACTAATTTTAAGCTGAGCACAGTAAAAGAAGCATTTACTACTCTGTCCAGTCATTTTCCCAAATATAGGAAAGCCTGTTACTCTGGGTAGAGGAACTACTCAAAGATAAGTACATCCCAAGCCAGGGAGAGAGCAAAGAGGGAAGATGCCAAGGGGAGGGCATTCCAGAAACTCAGAATCAGACTACACCTGAGGGAATTGCACTTATACAGGAACCCTCCAGCAGCTGGGCCACAACGCTCCCAAATGACTGTGTCTCCAGCCTCACTAACCTTGGAGCCATGGGATGGTTTGGTCTTCTTGGGATCTGAGAAGGCAGAGAGTGGTATTGTGGGCAACATGGGGTAGTCAGGACTGGGCCTGGATACCGTTTCTGCTCCTTCTGGCATTACCATCACCTAGTAATAAAGAAGAGACAGATATTATCAATGAGCAAGGAGAAGAGTGGAAACCCAAATGGGAGGAGATAGATGCTGTATCAGCCACAGCTAAAAGCACCTGGAAGTCTCCTTCATAGGCAAGGGAAAGGGTGGTTTATGGTCCTACTTTCTTCTAACAAGTCAGACATTTGTTAATGCCATTAACTTAATTCTCAGCACTCAAAATGAAGGGTGATGAGGTGTACTATTACATGCCGGTCCTACCAGGAAAGACAGAAGGATTGCTGTGACCAGGGAGCAGCCAATATGAGATACACTGAAGTACCATGTGCAGCACATTTTGATACAGATGTTCCTAGAAGAGTGCTATGGATACTTTGAAGAATTAGGGCTTCTTTTTTGCTCAAATTTGGCTTTTCCTCTGTTTTTGCACAATTTTGGGAACACAATGAGAAGCTGGATAATCTTAGTAATAAGCGGTCTTATAATGTCTTCTGCTAAACGTGAACAGATGAATAATAATCTATGAAGTCCCACATATCCCTAATCTAATGTAGTAGGCAAGATTTTTCAGGTAGATGGTGATGATTAAGAAACAAAGAAATTGTTAAGTGACTTGTCCAAGAACATTTAGCAAGCCTAAGAAAGAATCAGGAGAGGAATCAAGATGCTGAGATTTAAGAAGGACACTTCAGCTCTTCTCTTTGCAAATGCAATTCCTCAATACAACTTGGTACAGAAGAGCTCTTCAATGATCTTTTGTTGAAAAAGTACAGGAAATTAAAGGATCCAGAACAACCACAACAGTGTGAGCTCCCAGGGAATCCATACCACAAACCTTTCCCCAACAGAAAGAAAGTTTGCCAAGCCAGCTATTATGAGCAAAGAAAGCCGAACAGGGAAGGAACTAGCTACCTGAATGCTAAAAGATAACATTTGTTGCTCATTCCAGAATCTGGGTCACAGAAAGATGTGCAATAAAAAGACAGGAATAAGCCTTTTCAGAACTTGATTCAGTCAAAGAAGCATTAATTACATAGTCTACCACTTTTAATTCCATAGTGAACAAAATTAATAAATTTAGCATAAGCTAAACTGAAGCAGAAATTATGAGGGCACCTGCCCAGAGGAATGTTTGAAAAGAGGGCTCATGTGGCCTCTTACACTAACCACTTTGAAACTGTAAAGCATGAGGCCAAAGTGAGTTATCAGGACATATCTTACTGTGAAATTCATGACAGTATCATTAAGAAGATGGTTCAAAGAAATTGATCCATGTGCTTCCCACCAGAATGACTACATTAGCTGAAAATAAAACAGGAATAAGATCCCCCATACATGTAGGCTCCCAGAAAAGAGAAATGGTAAACAAGTACAGGGAAAAGATGCAAGGGAAAAACTGAATCCCTAGTTAAATCTGTGGCCTCTGCTTTATCCACAGATTTCCTTGAGGTTCCCAGACTCCTTTGGATTGCACTGTCCATCACAAGTCTTTTCCTTCCACTTAAAAGCCAAACTTGATTCTCGCTCTTCAAATTGACTACCTTATACCCTATATTCTGATACCTTCCTAAGGTAAAATACTTTTTGTTTTTTTTTTTATTTTTCTTAACAAAGTTAAATCCTTAAAAAAAAAAGAAAAAAGAAAAAAAGGAAAAAAAGAAAATCAATTGAGTGTAATGAACAAACCCCACAGCTTGAAGACATCATTAATCATGTATTTCAAACTCCATTAACTTAATAGAGGCACAGAGCTGGTGATATCTCCACCAGAATGGTGAATATTCTGTCTAAATCTATTTTGGATCAAGTCTCACACCAGCAAAGCTAATAACCAAGCCTAGGGCATATGTGCAAGCAAGCCAATTATTATCTTACTATTTAGCTTCATTTTTTTTTTTTTTTGGTAGAGACTTGAGGGGAAAGCAACTAGTCTGTTCTATTTTCATAGGTTCTTGAGAAGTGAACACATAAGAAGATGCTAAAGGCAAAGCTATCCAACAAATAAAAAATGAGTCTTCCTCATAGATTTCAACAGGATATGTGCCAAAAAGAAGTAAGGTACTGTTCTAGGTGTGAAGACTCATTCTTCCCAATCCAGAAGTCTTGAGACAGAATATAGCTAGATCCCTTTTGTAGGATGTTGGCTTTGGTGACACTAGACTTCAAAGCAGTAGCACAGCCAATGCCAGTCTTGGGACATCAGTAGCAATTCAACTTGCCTGATTGGCTGTAGAAGAGTTGCATGAAAACCACTGGATTACAATCCTCCCCCTCTTTAAACCCTTATTACTACTCCCCACTCTCCCCAACAAACAGTCAGCATCATTTAAAGGCCTTGGTTAGAGATAATTCAAACCAGTCCCTAACAAGGCCTTCTTCCTTTTCTCAGTAGCACCCAGGACAAAGACCACTAATACTTATACTCTGTATTCCATAGCTCACACTCCTTCCTTACTGATGATACCCTTTTAAAATCTGGTTTGTAGAACAGCTAAATTATGGCTTGTATTTCTCCTACCCATCTTTCTTTTTTCTATCTTTATTTTTCAGATGCTATTATTACTTACTATCTCTTTCTCTCCTATGAGAAGAGATAGCACATCAGAGTCCTGAAGCTATTTGGAGAAAAGGTTTAAATATCTACTGTGAAAACACATCTAGACTCATTTAGTGCTGAACTTTGGCTTTTGCAGAGATCCCCATAGCCAGCAGGAGACTTATTAGCCAATAAACTTGGTCCCTTTCCCTTTCTTCCCATCTCTTTTAAAAGGGGGAAAAAAAAAAGAAAGAAAAGAAAAGAAAAGTTGACAGAGCTGGACAACTATGGAAGGAAATGCCTCCATCAGCAATGTACACGAAGAGCTCTCCTTCTCAAGCCCTAGTGTCTTCTTTGTCAAATGGGTAGTTTTCCTGATCAGTAAACCTAGTTTTAGTAGTGTCTCTTACTGGTGGAACTCTGGGGAGGCAGAGGGACTTAGGATAATACAATTCTTGCTTTATGTTTTCTTACAGAATAAAAATTACAGCTTTCTCAATCCCTTTTTTCCTCTATCACTCTATTATTCTCTACTACCAGTCTCTTCCCCCCTTGTCCCTCTATCATTTTATCCCTCCCTCTGTAGTCTTTCACCCATCCCCTCTCTTTCAGTCTCTCCTCTATCAAGTTTTTAGTACATGCTAGGTTTGAAACATTTTACATAATACTTTATAATTAAATCCCTAAGAAAATGAAGACAAAAAAAGAGCACAGTGTGAACAATCCCCTCAAAGTTCAGAGGCTTCATTTCATTCCAATTTCTAGACATTCATTCACTTTGGGCATTGCTTTTCCATTTTGCTCTTCAATGTTCAAATCCCCCAAACACCTTCTGCGATCTTCAGCTATAGCCAAACAAGGCTTCTAAAGATTTGTGTCCTTTCATGACTTCTAAGTCAAATTTGTAACCTGAAGGTCTCAAACCCCTGGAAGCACAGCATATCTCTCTTTCAACATTTCCCTTCCCCACAGCAGCATCACCAACTCTTCCATGCAGGGCAGAGGCGTGCAAACTAAGGACAAGCCAAAGCAATCATGACACTTCTCACAGCTCACCAATATGAACACAGCTGTCACTAGAAGCTTTTGACACAGTCTAAAGACATGGATAACTCAGCAAAACACACAGAGAAGCCACTTGGAACATCCTAAAACTGAACACAGATCCAGGAACCTGCCTCACCAGGAACCTCCAAACCAATGGGCTTAGGAAAGTGACTGATAGGCCTCTCACCTTCTCTCTCTTCATCCATCCCATTCATTGGCAGTAATTTAACAGCAGGCAGCCAGAAAGGTGAGGGGGAGACAAAGAGCATCAATAATCCACCAATTAGATAATCAGCTCCTAAAAAAATCCAGAGTTGACTATACTTTTGGGCCTGACACCTAGGGACTGTCCTAGAAAAATCCTGTGTTCTTATCAGAATCTATTATTAACTCACTATATTGCCTAGACAAATAATCTGCTCTTCTCTCAGCCTCACTTTCTTTATCTATAAAATGGGAAGTGGGGAAGGGGATCCAATTATATGATTTTAAAGTTCTTCTAGTTCTAATAATCTAGTGCTAAAATTCTGAAAGGAGCCAGCTAGCTGAGAGGAATGTAGATGGCACCATCTGCCAGACAGGAAAGGCAGGGTTTTAATATCAACAGAAAACCAGCTTTATTATGTAGCAGGCACACATTTCAGCCTTAGGAGAGTTTCTATTTCACAGAATACCAGGTGCCTCCTCCCTGGCAAAAATGAAAACGTTTCAAAGCCTGCCCCTTGGGCACTCACCCCTCCTGCCCTCAGAAGCTTGGATCTAAATTCCTTGGTGGGGTTGTTGAAAGTCAGTTTTTCACAACGAAGATGATTCACAGGCGGATTTCCCTCAAGATTCAGGAACAGGTCATATGTGAAGCAAACCTTCTTCGGCTCCTCCTTAAATCAAGAAAACACAGAAAACCAGTTTTAGAGCTAAGACATGGGATTGCAGAGATATCAGTGATACATGCTGCACACCCAAAAAAATTTGCAAACATGACTTAATATACAATTTTCCAAACACATTCACTAACTCACTAGCCATCACAGAAGCCTTTTCCTACCAATTTTCTTTACATTCTCAAATCACTTACCTCCCCTCTTCCCCCCATTTTTATCCCCTTTGTCTCTCAGGAACTCAAACTACCATAACCACTGCCTCTGCCCAGCTGTACTTCTTGAGCAAGTGGCTGTCTGGAGCCATATTTGGAATGCCCCCAACTCAAGTTGCTATGGAAAGGTCATAGCCCAGCTTGAATGGGGTATAATGGAAAGAATGCTAGACCTGAAGTCAGGAGACCTAAATCCTAATCCTAGTTTTGACACAAAAACTGCAGACCTGTGAATAAATTCTTCACTCTTCTTGAATTCAATATCCTATTCTACAAAATAAAAGTAGCATTACTTTCACTGTCTACCTCAGTGGTTGTGTGAGAATCAAATGTAAAATATTTACATAGTGCTGTAAGTCAGTTTTCATCCTTAGGCTCTCAAAACTGAGGGGGGAGGGGAAGAGATAGGGAGAGGAGTGTCAAATCACAAAAAGGACACTGAAGTTGCCCCTCAAGGGAGTTCACAGAGTATTGCTCCCCTGACATGCTTTCTCTGAATCTCCTGTTCATATTCATCAGGAGGGCATTTGAATGCAGGGCAGAGATGAGTAAAACAAATTGGTGGTTGTACTTTGGAGCCCAGAAAAATTCCCTCTGGTTAATCAATTAAAACCTGTCTAAGGGGCAGAGAGCAGCATGATATAGTGGAAAAGAACACAAAATTTGGAGAAGTTAGGAGACTTGGGCATAAATGCTCAAACTCACTACATAACCTTGGGAAAATTACTTCCCTTAGTGAGTCCTTAGCTCATCTGTAAAATGTAAGAGGATGAGAAATAGTTTCTTTCAGTTTTAAAGTCTGATTAACTATTCCATAGATAAGAAATAAAATAATAGGCATAAGAGACAGAAATTAATAACAATTAATAGCTAAACTATTTTACCTCTATCATGCTTGCCATGTTCCAAGCACTGTGTTAAGCATTTTGCATATATTATCTTATTCGATCCTCACAACAACTGTGGAAGGTAGGTGGTATTATTAATATTATTATTCCCTTTTTACAGATGAGGCAACTGAAACAACACTGAAACAAACAGAGGTTAGGTGACTTGTTCAAAGTCACATAGCTAGTAAATGTCTGAAGCCAAATTTGAAATCAGGTCTTCTAAACTCCATGCTCTACCAATTGTACTATCTAGTCCTGAAATCTTAAGTCTAATAGCTAAATATCTCCCAAAATTTCTGAGTTTGGGGTAAGAAAATTTACTGAATCTATTCATGTCATGTAAACTCAGATCCATGATTCATTTACTTATTAAAAGTACTTGGGAGGGAGCAACTAAGAACTTTATCAATATTAGGGACAGTTGAAAGGAGTTTACGTAGACAAGGGAGCAATGATTTGAGTTAATTATATTAGAATGATCCACCCCCCAAAATGAAGGAATAAGGAAGAAGGATGCACTAGAAGAAGGGAGAAAGGAGAGAGAGAATGAGGGCTATTTTCTCATATAAAAGAGAAGTGCAAGAAATAACTTTTACAATAAAGGGGAATTTGAGGTTAGTTCGCAATGCTTGAACCCCACTCTCATTTGAATTGCTTATCAGAGGGAAGAATATATATACATTCTCACTTGTGTCCAGAAATGCAACTTAACATAAATAGGAAGGGAAGGGGATAAGAAAAGAGGGGATGGTGACAAAAGGATAATTTAAAAGAGGTAGTAGTTAGAAGCAAAACAGACTTTTGAGAAAGAACAGGATTAAAAAAGAGGTGGAAACAGAAGCCCTGGTGCTGGAGTCAGGAAGGAGGGCCTGAGTTCACATCTAACTTTAAGATACTTAATTGTGTGACCATGGGCAAGTTACTTAATCCCAAATGTCCCTTCATATGCTCACCTCTAAAGTTTTGGGAAGCCCAAATACAGGGAACTAGTCAGAAATAGTAGCTCAGCAGCAATTTCAGATACTCTCAGCCCAGAGATGGTAAGGAGATTGGAAAAATGGTCAGAAAGAGATTAAACGGGATCCTTTGCTGATAATGACTGGCAGCTCTACTGCCCATAAGCAATTTGGGTTGCAATTCCAATGTGGAGAAGAACACTGATGGCTGATAAGTGGCCTTAGTCACAGTTCCAAAGCAAAGCACTAGTGCTAATGGCTGCTGGAGCTAACAGACCCTTCCTGGGTAAAGACCAAAATGCTGAATAGGAAAGCAATAACCACACTATCCTGGAAGCACTCAAAAGTTGTAGACTTCTCCCACCCCAACCCCCCCAAATTAGATCTGAAAATAGCAGCACAATAAACCTTGAAGTTTGGCACAGTGCCTCCCTAGCTTTGAGTGAGCAGAGCCCAAGTTTAACATAAAATTCAAAGTTAAGAAATAGGCTGGAAAAATGAGCCAACAAAAACATGCAAAAAATTTAACCATTAAAAAAAAAAAAAACTATTACAGTTGCAGGGAAGATCAGACATAAATTCAAAACAGGAAAACAGCTACAAACAAAGAAAAATGACAACTGAACCCAGGACCTACAAGAATTCTTGAAAGTGTTAAAAAGATAAAAAGTGGTGGAGGGAAAACTGGCAAAAGAAATAAGAGTGATGCAAGAAAATTATGAAAAGAGAATTAACAGGTTGATAAAACAGATATAACCCCCCCCCACACACACACACAAAAACACTGAAAAAAATAACATTTTAAAAAGCAGAATTGGCTTAATGGTAAAAGCAGCACAAAAATTCACTGGAGAGAACACCTTAAAAAAGCGGAATTGTCCAAATGGGAAAAAAGGTACAAAGATTCACCAAAGAAAAGAACTCCTTTAAAATTAGAATTGGGCAAGTGCAAGCTAATGACTCTATCTGACACCAAGAAACAATAAAACAAAATCAAAAGAATGAAAATTAGAAGAAAATGTGAACTATCTCAACTGATGTGGAAAACAGATCAAGCAAGGAGAAAGAATTTAAGAATTATTGAACTACCTGAAAACCATGATAAAAAACAAGAGTCTACAATTCCAATGAACATGTGATGGGAAGAGCTACCTCCATTCAGAAAGAAGACTGTGGGGACTAAATGTGGATCACAACATGGTTTTTTTGCACCTTTCTTTTTGTTGTTGCTTGCTTGCTATTTTTTTCTTTCTCATTTCCTTCCCTTTTTGATCTGATTTTTCATATGTAGAATGATAAATATGGAAATATATATAGAATGACTGTACATGTTTAACGTATCTTGGATTGCTTGCTGTCTTGGGAAAGAGAAGGCAATAGGTGAAAGGAAGAGGAAGAACTTGGAACATGCAGATTTATATATTTATATGAAGACTGATAACTATTTTTGCATGTATTTTGAAGATAGAAAGCTATTATTTTTAAAAATAAATTCTATCAAAAACCAAAAGACAAGAGCCCACACATCATATTTCAAGAAATTATCAAGAAAAACTGCTCTAATATCTTAGGTTCAGAGGGCAAATTAGAAGAAGAATCCATTAATTATTTTCTGGAAGTAATCCTAAAATGAAAACTCCTAAGAATATTACAACCAAATTCCAGAGTCCTCAAGTCAACAAGAAAATGCTTCAAGCAGTCAGAAAGAAAAAACCCAAATACTGTGGAACCACAGCCTGAATAATACAAGATTTAGCAGCTTTCATGTTAAAGAAATGAAGGGTTTGGAATATGATGTTCCAGAAAGCAAAGGAACTATTACAACCTAGAATTACCTATGTAAGGAAAAAAAAATGAGTATAATTCTTGCGGGGAAGAGGAGGGAAGCAGAGAATGGAAATTTCATGAAATAAGATTTTCAAGCATTCTTGAAGAAAAGACTAGAGCTGAATTGAAAATCTGTCACACAAACAGAAGACTCAAGAGAAAGATTAACATGAAAGATCTTATAATTACAAAGGTTCCAATTTACGTTCCTATATGGGAAGATGTACCTCTAACTAAATAAGGTTTTATCATTATTATCATGAAAGGAGTTTATATAGATAAGGAAGCATTAATTTAGTTTTACTGGAATAATCTAACTCAAAAAATGAAGGGGTGAGAAAGAGGGATGCATTGGAGAAAAGGGGAAGGAAGAAACAGAATGAGGGATATTTTCTCACATAAAAGCAAAGTGCAAGTGATGAGGGGAGCCCTGAAACTCTCTCTGGGACTCTGGGAGGAAAGTTGGGAAAATCCCTCAGAGAAGTTCTCCCCTAAGAGACACAGCCCCCTCCCCTTTCCCCCCATCAAAATTTCATTTTCATTCTGTTTCTGGGTTTCATTCTGCTATCTGAGTGGGACTAATTGAGTCTAGGACCTCTCTACTTAGCCCAAGCTGGAGATGAGATTTCTATCCAACTCTATTGAGTTGGAGATTAGTCCAGGGACACTCATTCAAATTGAAAATTTCTATTCAATTCGAAAATCTCTGTCAGATTCCAACTCAAACTGACCCCCCCCACCCCCAAAGTTTCCATTATAATAGTTTCCAGCCAAAGTTTCAATTATAAAAACAGACAACTGGGGGATCATTCCTTGAAAAGGACCTAATAATGCCAAGGAATCTCTCTCTATCCTTGGCATAGCTGCAACCCTCTGCCCTGAAAAGACATTCTCTTTTCAGCATTATTCCCTCTTTATCTCTCTCACTTACTATTTACCTCTCTTGTCTGGATTTCTCTGCTAGAAACTTACAGCTTGCAAAAGCTGACTTCTCAGTTCTAATAATAAACTTCTTTTGCCAGTTAAACTTTTTTGGTTCCTAAATTTATGAAGGACCTGCACCGACCAGAAGGGGGTTCCCATAACTCCCTATCCTGCATTGAACCTCATCACAAGGAACAACTTTTACAGTAAAAAGGAAATTGAGAGTGGTAGGCAATGCTTGTACCTCACTCTTAATTGGAATTAGTTCAAAGAGGGTACACAATGCAACTTAAGGTAAATGGCGAGGGGGGGCGTAAAATAAGAGGGGACGGTAATAAAAGGATAATTTAAAAGAAGTAACGGTTAGAAGCAAAACAAGACTTTTGAGAAGGGACAGAATAAAAAGGTAAAAACAGAAGAAAATGGGATGGAGGGAAATATACAATAATCATAACTTTGAATGTGAATGGAATGAGCTCACCCATAAAACAAAAGTAGATAGAATGGATTAGAATCAGAATCCAACAATATGATATTTACAAGAGACAAACATGAAACAGAAAAACAAACCCAGAGTTAATTAAAATAAAGGGTAGAGTAAAATCTAACACACTTTAGCTGAATTAAACCAACAACAAAACCAGACAGGAGTAGCAATCATGATCTTGGGCAAAAGAAATGCTAAAATAGATCTAGTTAAAAGAATTTTTTTTTAACCCTTCCTAGCTGTGTGACCCAGGGCAAGTCCCTTAACCACAAATGCCTCAAAAACAAAACAACCAAAGAAAAGATAATTTTTGCTACCAGATAGTATATATGATGAAATAATACAAAATAGTTTTATATCAAGATTCTCCGATAAAGGTCTCTTTTCTCAAATATATGTTGGATATAGATCTTAGTTAAACATTCATAAAAATAAGAACCAATTCCCCAATTGATAAATGGTCAAAGGATATAAACAGGCAGGTTTCAGAATATGAAATCAAAAGCCATATTATCATGATATCAAAAAAAATGTTCCAAATTATTTGAGAAAGGCAAATTAAAGAAACTCTTTAGGTACTATCTCATACCTGAGGGGAAAATAAGATACACTAATAAATTGCTGATCCAACCATTCTAGAGAACAATTTGGAACTATAACCAAAGGGATGAGATGTGTGAATGAATGAATGAGATCCCTCTGCTGGGAGGCTAGAGGTTCAGAAGTGAAATTCACTAACCCCAGAGTCTGTGGCAAAAAGATTTTATTTTACACTAAGAGGCTTTCCCTTAGCGGGCCTATTTCTTAATGAAGAAATATTTTGCCAAGAATGATTGGCAAAGACCCACTTTAAGAGCAAATCTGGGACGGTTTGAATTGATAATCAGACCAGGATTTCTCAATTGAAAGAAAATTTAGAATTTCCTGAATGAGGATGTGACTTCCCAAAAGATCAATGGGAGTTGATTTGCCCTTGAATAATGTTGCTTTATCTCATCTTAGGAGGATGGGCCCTCTCTTGACTCCTCAGAGCCTGGGAAACCCTGATTTCTCTTCTTTGCAGATCAAAGAGCACATGATTTTTAGTGATTATTCTACACAATTTTTCAGTGATTATTTTACACAATTTTTACAGAGTTCACTCACATCAAAAGGGCTATAAAAGTATACAAAATCCTTTGATCCAGTAATACCACTACCAGGTCTATTTCTCAAAGAGATTAAAGAAAAAGGAAAAAGACCTATACAGCATTTATGAAAATATTTGTAGTACTTCTTTTTGTGGTACATCATTATTACTTAGGGAATGCTGAAAAAGCTGTGAATATGATTCTAATGGAGAAGAAATGAACAACCACAAAAATAAGATTAGATTATACTCACTAGACTGGCTAACTCATAAGGAAGTTTCCTCCAAAAACATTTTGGTTCTAAACTTTTCACTCCAGCCCTCCCTGTAAGACTTCATCATTATATGGAGGTGAAATTAGATTCCTGAAAGATGTAGCAGCACACTGCAAGCTTTGGCATGTCCTATCTTGCTAAAAACATTTTGAGTTTGGGTCTAGGATCAGACTCTGTGTTTGTTCTTTGAAGCCCAGACTAGTTAAATGAAAAGACTCATCACAAGAAGATATTCAACCAGGTAATAATGTTTTTTTCAGCCACAGCAATTCATGCAAGTCTCCTAATATGATAAAAGGTTGTGATCTGTGCCTAAAACACTGATATTTTGAAATGATCTTTTGAAGTATTGGCATGTAGGAGGTAAATTTTAGGTACCAGAAAATTTATTTTACAACAACTAGGTAATTCTCTCAGATGAACAGATTTAAGCTGTTGAATAAGGTTCACACAGCCTTTTATTTGATTGAAATTCACAAAACGTTTATTAAACATCTCTAGATGCTGGGGAAGCAAAAGTAAAAACAAAATACTGCTCAACTTTTCATCAAATTTAACTTAAGGACAGCTGAGGGTCACAATGGGTAGGACACTGGCTTGGAGTCAGGAAAATCTGACCTTAGACATGTCCTGGGTGGCTTTGGAGAAGTCACCTAATTTCTGCCTAAACTGGAAAATGGGAATAACAACAGCACCTATTTCACAGAGTTTGGGTGATCAAATGAGGTAATATTTGTAAAAGTCGGGCATATAATAGACATTTAATTTTCCTTATTTCCTACCCCTTTCCCTGTTTTGTTATTATTGTTCAATTGGATCAGTCTTGTCTGATTCTTTGTGACCTCATTTTTTTTTTTTTTGGCAGGGACACTAGAATGAATTGCCATTTCCTTTCCCAGCTCATTTTACAGATGAAGAACTGAGGCAAACAAGATGAAGTGACTTATCTACAGTCACACAGCTAGTAAGTATCTGAGGCTGGAGTGGAGCTTAAAAAATTGAGTTTCCTGACTTCAGAACCAGCACTCTATCTACTGTGCCATCTAGCTGCCTTAATTCCCCTTTAGCAGCTTGAATTTTACTGAGGCATACAAATATACACTAAAAGTATTGTGCAAGAAAAAAAAGAGAGCTTTAGCAAAGCAAAGGGTAAATGACAGTAAAGGCTGCAAGGAAGAAGTGGCACTTAAGAAGAAGAGTCTTAAAATAAGATGAGGATTCTCAGGAACTCTGAAGAGGTTTGAGTTAGAAGGAAGAATGTTGGATTCAGAGGAATAACTATGGTCTAGTTTGCCTGGAATGCCGAGTTCATGAAAAAGAATAGTATGAAAATAAGACTAGGAAGACAGTGAAGAAGGCCTTAAATACAAGCTAAGAAATTTGTGTTTTTCCTTTGACAATAGGGAGCTACCCAGAAAGGTCTATTTTAAAAGTTATTTTGGTAGCTGGTAAAAGATGGAAGAAAGAGGCAAGAGAATGGAAAAAGGGAAACCAATTAGATTATTTCAGGAGTATTTGGAAGTAGCAGTAATACCTGAGCTGGGGTGGTGCCCATGTGAAAAATGCTAAAGTGGGAAAACTGACACAATTTGGTTAAAGGGAGAAGGGAAGGATGGCTTTAAGGTTGTGAATTTGGGTGACTGGAAGGATGGTGGAATCTTTAATAGAAACTAATAAGGTTAGAGAAAGGGTGACATGTTCAAAATGGTACTGATTTTTTGAGATGTTTTGTTTGAGATGTTTACAGGATATTCAGTAGGAGAGAGTCTGCAAGAAGCTGATACACACTGGAGTTCAGGAGAAAAACCTAAGCAATTATGTAGACACCTGAACTCTATGCAATTCAAAATACACTTTCTTGACTTCCCAAACTGGCTACAGCTTAGAGGGCGTTACTGCCCTCTAAAAATACATCCCCCCATCAAAAATACTTAAAGCAACTGATCAGAAGATTTTTTAAAAAATTAAACAAACAAAAACAACACAAGTTGCACACTAAGGACAAATTCATACTGTTCTGTCACAAATGAACTGCCCTTTGACCTTTACCCAAGTCTAGTCACACAATATCCCTTCTGTTCTGGTCCATTAGTTAGCTTAAAGAGAAAAAAAAAAAAAAACTCCCTACTCGAATCTCTGGGTAATGGCATTCTTCCTCAGCTACATAAAAACCAGCCAATTGTCCACACATCACATAGCAACCATCAGAAGCCAGCACCCTGGAGAGGCTGAGAGGCTGAAAGAGACAGGCCTGCTCGCCTTCTAAACTGCAGAATAGCCTTTGGAGGCAAGGAGGGGGAACTTGCCCCAAGTTGGCAATTTGGGAGGCCTTCCTCTTCCAAAGGATAAGGGAGAAAGAGATAACAGTTCAAAAACTAGTTTAAGACAGAGTCAAGGGATAAAATCAATTAGGAGGAACTGTTTGAATAAATAAAACAAATCCCTATTTGAATAATAAATTTACTCAAGACCAACCTAACTGACTTGCATTTTAAAAAGTCAAGCAGGACCAATTAACTAGAACTAAAGTTTAGATATTGGCAGAAAAGGCTTTTGACCCCATCTCATTTCAGCTACAAAATTTGTGTGCAAAGAAAAGGAGTGGAGTATGGATTTTATTCTTTGGGCACTTGGTCAGATTCTTCAGCCAAGAACTAATTAGCATATCCAAAATTCCAACAACAAAAGGGGTCATTGTGTTCAGGTGCTGATCCTAGCCAGCAAGCTCAGGTCAGCAGAAGGGCCATAAGTATTTGGAGTCTCTTAGGATCCCTCTACTTGCTTATTTTTATTTTTTGAAATTTATGGATTTTTAAAAATAAAATGTTCAAAATTTGTCCAATGAAATACACAAGTAGTCCTTTAAAAAGTATAGATAACTGCTGACAGAATTGTCAGGTAGCAGCATGGTATACACAAAGAACAAGAAACCTGTTATCTGAGGCTTAGGGTTCTAATTTGTAACGTGACTACTTCTATGAACTTGGACAAGTTAACAAGCTCTTGTGCTCTTAGTTTCTTTATCAAGCAGAAGATTTGACCTGGATGATTTTTAAGGTTTTTTCCAACTTCAAATGCTATGTTTATGTTTCTAAATTCACAATTGTGGCTAATGTCCAAATACTCAATCACCATTATAAATTTTCTCATAAATTAGATTAAACATCTAATAAATGTTTAAGGTGAACAAAGGAAAGCAACTGTCATATCTTCTTTGGCACTGCTGTGGTTAATCAGCAAAATTAATTAGAAGAAAAAATGTTCCCACCTCAATGACTTTTTTCTGAATACTTAAACCAGTCTAACTTAAACAGCTGGTCCAATATTAGAGATCAGATTTCATACATGATTATTCTATATCATCTCATAGTTCTCATACCCATTTATGTTTGACAGAACCTTCATTCCAGAAACTTAATTCTTAATTTAAAAAATCATGACCACTAGAATATCACTTTTTTCATATTATACACACATATCTGTTTGAATACATATCATGGGAATACACAGTAATTTATATGGGAAGGGATTAAGCTTTATATTGTACCCACTATATACTGCATTAAGCATTTTTTATAAATATCTCAATTGATCCTCATAATAATCCTGCAAAGTAGGTGCTATTATGTTTCTCATTTTACAGTTGAGGAAACTGAGACCAAAAAGGTCAAATTATTTCCCCCAATGTCACACAGCTAATAAATGTGTAAGGTCCTATTTGTATTGAGATCTTCCTAATTCCAGGCCCAAATCTAATCAGTGTCACCAACTGCCTCCAACTGCTTTTCTCACTACAACCCTACTGATGTAAATAAAATAAATATTGTTGTCACCTCCCTTTATCTGTCCCCTTTCCCTTTTAACTGATAAACAGGCTCTAAGCAGCTAAGTGACTTGCCAGAATCATAAAGCTCAGGATTTAAATACAAACACAAAAATAAATCATTCCCTATACTACCTCAGAGCTGTTTAGTCCAAGTATTGCAAGAGCTAACAAAAGGTATTTCTCCAGAACTCCCTCCAAAGCCTAATATCATTAGCACAGGACCCGGATCATAAAGCAAAGAATTTCAGATGCTTAGAAGAAATTTAGTCCACAGTTGTGAACTTAAAAAAGAAAAATTTGTAAGTGTATTTGAGTATGATTGACTTGCTTTGTAATCCTATCTATTTTATGCATTTAAAAACATTCTCAGGAATGTTAGGCTTTCCCAGATTGCCAAAAGGGCCCAATTTACAAAAGGTTTAAAAACCCTTAATTTCATCTAATCCTCTCTAGCAGATGTGGAAATTAAATCTAGGTAAGGGAAGTGGTTTGCCCAAGATCACAGAGGGCATTTATACCATGCTCAGGACCATATCTATTTTGTGTAGTTTATTACACTTCATTATTCAAAGGCAAATTCCAGCTTTAAGTTAACAGTATTCAAAAAAGGCCAAGTCCAAAGCTGTCCTGAAGCCAGTCCTAGGTTATCTCCTTTTCCTTTCTGAGGTATTATTTTGAGTACATTATCACAAGTAACCTCAGGACATGAGCAAGTACTTCCTGTGTGGCACTACTTCAGGGTTATTTACTGAAAACATCAAGATAAGGTCTAAAATGTTTTACACTAAAATAAACCTGCCACATTTGGAGAGTCAACACAAAAGAGGGATGTAGGCAATACTAGAAGAGAAGTTCTTTTTAGATCAAATGTGTAAAATATCTGCCAGTTAATCTACCAAACTACCCTTAATACTTTTATAGATAGTTACAAAATGCTCTTTAAAGAAATAAAAAATAATTTAAATAACTGAATATGGTCGAACCATCCCAATTTAATAAAGACAGCAATATTACCAGAGTTTAGAGATTTAGTATTATACCAATGAAATTTCAAAAGAAATATTTCAGAGACCCAGGCAAAATAACAAAATTCATATGAAGGAACAAAAGAGCTAAAATATCAAAAAAAGGGGGAAAGATAAAAACAAAGGAGAATAGCATTCCCAGACCTCTAACTATATGTCTGAGCAGAAATCATCCATCAAAACCATTTAGCATTGATTAAACCCAGGAAAGTAGCTCAATGAAACAGCCTATACAAAGAAAAATCAGAAATAAATGAACTGTTGAGTTCATATCAACTCAAGTATTCAAAAACTGAAAAATATAAATTACTTAGGAAAGAACTTCCCATTTGACAAAAATTGCTGGGAAAACTATAGAATAGTTTGGCAGAAATTAGATTCATATCTTTTACCATATCAAATAAAAAATTCAAAATAGATATGACCTGAATAATACCATACAAAATTGATATCATTAACCTTTCACAACTATGAATAAAGAATTAGTTCTTAAAATTTTTTTTATTTTGATCTTAAACACCAAATAAAGTAAAAATTTCCAAATAAAAAGCAGAACAGAAAGAATTATATCTAAAATTGAAAATTTCGATTATGTACAATTACCTATTCCTTTAAAATATAATAAATACAACACCTCTCTTTTTTATTTTTCTCTTCCTCCTTCTATTCCTTTTCCCCGGTCTACTTTTCTCTTTCCTCCTCAGATAAAGAAAATCCTTGATGTAAATAGTCACACAAAGTAAGTCCCAGAGAGACTTTTTTAAATATAAAAAAAGCATGTATCTTTCACCTGAACTATCAAAACCCTTTGCTAGGAGATAAGGAAGAAGCTTGTTCCTCATTGGTGCTCTGGAATTGTACCACACCTATTTTCAATAATTCATCTGGATCTCTATCTTAATTTTCTGAGATCTCAAAAGGAATCCTCATTAAAAATTTTTTTTTAATTTAATTTAATTTAATTGATTAAAAAAAAAAAAAAAGACAAACCTCAAACTTTTCTTCTCCATGCCCAAAATTAATGCATCTAGGATAAGAATGGCATCACATTCTCAGATAAAGGCTTGGTATCAAAGATATAGAGATAACAGAAATATACAAGATCAAAGTCAATAGATAAGTAGTCACAGGACATGAACAAATAATTATCAAAACAACTGTAAACTGCAAGCAATCACATGAAAGAATGTTCCAAATTACTAATAAGAGAAATACAGATCAAAGCATCCCTGAAATTTCACCATACACCAACACACATTGGTAAGATATTTAAAAAAAAAAAAAAAAGTCAATGTTGAGAGGGTGTGGAAAGATAGGACAACTAATGCATTGTTGTTAGGGTTCTGAGTAAATAAAATCACTTTAGTAAGCAATGTGGTATTTTGTAAGTAAAATATCTATATTCTAATCCAGAGATTCCATTTATAAGTATGCATCCCAAGGAAGACACTGATAATAAGGCAGGCAAAATATTTACAGCAATAAATGTGTTGGTAAATAATTAGAAACAAAGTAAATGCTCATTGTTGGAGAAATGGCAAAACATTGTGCCATTATCAATGCAATGTAATAGTAATATGCTACAAAAAATGAATATGATAAAAAAGAAAAATTAAGTCATTAATATTGAAAAATATAACTTACATGAAATAATAAAGAATGAAATAAACAGAGCCAAAAAAACAAAATACACACTGACTATAAGGTAAATAGAAATAATCATTAAACAAAAGTGAATACTGTAAAAGAATACATGGCCCATAAAAAGAGAAGAGAAATAGAAGACAGTTCCCTTAAATCCTTTTATAGAGGAGTGAGATCCTTTTCTGCCATTTTTCTGTTAAATTTTTTTTTTTATGATATGGGATGACTCTCTGGGACAAGGGAAAGAGGAAGATTCAGGAGGAAATTTATAGGGCAACATAAAAGCAGAATATATCAATAAAATTTATTTTTATTCTGAACTTAAAGAAAAAAAGGAACATTTCATACAGAAATTAAAAAGAGGGTTATATATAAAGTAAATCTCTATTTCACATCACTTTTAAGTATATGACAAATTTCACGCTATTTTTAGAATTGTCCTCTGTATTTTCTTCTGAACTTCCTTCTGTTCTCTTCTGTGACCTTAAAAATTGTTACAATGGGCCCACTCCTAGCACCCCAATTAAAAACAGAAGAAAAAAGAAAATAATCCTTATAACAAATAAGCATTGTCAAGCAAAAGAAATCCCTGCTGTAGCCATGGTCAAAAATTTTGCTTTCTGCACCTTGAGCCGTGTGTGTGTGTGTGTGTGTGTGTGTGTGTGTGTGTGTGTGTGTTGGGGGATGGAATGTTAATATAATTCACAAGAATTTGGGAGACAAAGTTGGTCCTTTATCAGTTCTTAAATCTTTTCAAGACATTTTTCTTTATAATGTTGTCCTTATATAAAATATTCATCTCGTTCTGCTTATTTCAATCTGCTTAACTGCATCCTACCCAAGACTTTCTGAAATGGCATTTCTTTATGGCAGAATAATATTCCACTACATTTATGTACATTGTACTATAATTTGTTCAACCATTTTCTTACTGATAGGTGTACACCTAAGAGTCTAGTTTTTTACTGAAATTCACACTTTAGGAACAGAAAATTGGGAACACGGGGAAGTTGTTGGTTTTTTACTATTCCTTCCCTCTTAATCTGTCATCTCCATTCCTATATGTTAAGTTTGATAAGATTGAAGTTTTTCAGATCAGATGCCCTTCTTCCCTACCTCCCACCTCCCTCTCCATGTTTGTGTACTTTTTTTCATTCACCTTAATTATGAGAAAAATCAAGTCCCAATGTCTATATAGAACTTTGGTATGTCACTTAACATCTCTAAGTTTTGGCATTTTAATTTGTAAAAATGAAGAGTTTGAACCAGATAGCTTTTAAAATTCCTTCACATTCTCAATGTATAACCTAATGGATTCTATATACTCTCAATCTTATATCTCCTTTTCCTCCTATTTTACTTATCACTGTCATTATAATCAAATCCTTTACTTATCAGTGGTTTGTCCTTATTTTACTGCTCTGCTAGATTTAAGCAGACTTTTGGAAGTAGTAAGTTCCATCAGATATCTTCAACTACAGACTGGCTATTTGGTAGGATGTTGTATAGAGTTCATGTAAAGGTCTCAAAATCTCTTCAAACTTGGATTCTGTGAATTTGCCTCCATCTTTAAAAAGCCACCACCGAATCCTACATCTCTTCCTCAAACTCCTGCTCTCCTTCCTTCAATATCTAAATCTGCAATTTTCCTTTTCATCTAGACTTTCATAAACACTTTTGATTTTAATGAACATTTTTTCTTTTTTCTTTTAAAGAAGTACTTCAAAATAACTGTATGGACATATATACATATATTGTATTTAACTTATACTTTAACATATTTTACATATATTAGTCAATCTGCCATCTGGGGGAGGGGGTGGAGGAAGAAGGGGAAAAATTGGAACAAAAGGTTTTGCAATTTCAATGCTAAAAAATTACCCATGCATATATCTTGTAAATAAAAAGTTATAACAAGATAAATAAGTAAATAATAAAGAAGTGCTTCATTCCTCTCTGACTTGTTTCATGCTGTTTCTTCCTCTCCCTCAAACTCATCTATTGTTACTTAGCTATAAATCTGATATATCTTCTTATAGCACTTACTTCATTTTATATCATACTTCAATTTCAACAAATGAGCATGTTAAAACCCTTTCTCTCTCACCCACTATTAATCTGGCAATTTCTGCCAAGGCTGTTAGAAAGAAAAAAAAAACAGACTAGCCTGGCATACCTACTACCCACAAGAACGCCTGCAGGTACCTGCCAGTATAAGCTTCCCTATCAGTATTCTAGGTTCTTGCTCTGTCTATTCTGTTCTATCAGCAAAGAATTATAGGAAATACGAGGGTAGCTCTGGATAGAACATCCATCCAAGTTGCTGATATCCAAGCTATCGAAAGAGAAAGAATTAGTTTCAAGCATCCGTGATGCCCTTCAATACGATTCAAATATATCTCAAATTCAAATAAGTGCCTTAGTAAAATATAGCAAAGAAATTTCACCAGACTATCTAAAAATCCTAATGCACTAAGTAACAAAAGTTCTCTGAAACTCTTAATAGCTTTTTCTTTAAAACACTTTTAATACTGAATGGAATTAAAGGATTTGTTTTAACAATCATCCTTACCTTAACTCAGTTAAATACTTTTAAGTGTGGCTTAAGGATCAATTTATTTTCTCTTGAAGTGCTATTCTTGCCAGTAGAGAATAAGAAGTAAGCAAAAGTCTTTCAAATACCAATTTCTGTTTTATTATTAACCAAGTCACAACCTAAGCCAAAGTTTATTTTTCAAAGTAATAACTACCAATCAGGACACACAAAAGCATTTGGACTTGCAAGCAACTTTATCAACTGGTCAAGAAAGCAATTATGCAAATACCTTTGGATTAGTTCATATTCTTTCAAGTGGGCACAAGAAACTGAAGTTTATAAAAATACTATTTAATTAATAAGATACTTATGGCATTCAAAGGAGGCCAGCTCTGTATATCAGTTGTATGTGTGATGTAACCATTTAACTTTAACTTAACGACAGTACCTCCTTTCAGAGATCCAAAATGCTTTATTAGCTGAAAATGTGGTCACAACTTTTAGACTTCCTTCTACTTAGGTCTTCAGACCCATTTTCTTTCTAAATCAGCCTATTCTCCAAATCTATGTCTATTCAACTTCTGACTGTCCCTTCATCTGTCCATTGGGGTCAAGCAGATCACATATAGGGAATTACCCTTTCCAAGCGACAGCCCTTCAAATACTTGAATACAAGTCTCTGCTCTGTAGACTAAACATCATTAACTACATGCTCGAATTAATCCTGGTACAGCAGGATATATCCAGGCACTTCTTCATTCTGGTCTCAGTCTAGCTAGTCCATGTTCTTTAGGAAAAGTGAAATGAGTACAAGACCAAAAGTGTTCTAAGCAATGTAAAGTAGAATAGGAATTCAGTAACAGGATTCCTCCCCTTACTGTATTTTAAGACTATTAGCTCAAGAATTGCACATGTTTAATCTTTATTGGATTACTGTCTAGAGGAGGGGGGAAATGAGGAGGGAGAAAGAAAAATCTGGAACACAAGGTTTAGCAAAGGTGAATGCTGAAAAACTATCTTTGCATGTATTTTGAAAAATAAAAAGCTATTAATTTTTTAAAAAGACTTAGCTCTTTTAGTTGTCCTACCATACTAGTGACTAACTTCAAACTTAAATCAAAAGACCTAAGATCTTTTTTCAGACAAATTAATGTCTACCTTTCCCCATCTTCTATCTATGATACTGATTTTCTGAACTGAAGTAAGACTTCACATTTATTCTTATTCAATAATCTTCTTTATGTCTGATGTTTTTGTCTGATGAGATCTTTTTGCATCCCCATTCTTTCACCCATTTTGTTAGCTATCTTTCTGTGCTCTGTCTATATATGTAACAAAGTCTGCCCACTGTACTTAACTTCAACTAAGCCATTGACAACATCAAACACTACAGGGCCAAAGAGAATCTTGCAAGGACTCCTGCTTCTTGCAAAATGACAAGGAACTATTAATGACCATTTTGGAGATAAGGTTATTTAACCACTTTTGAATTCATCTAACTATACTACTGACTCCTTCATTTCTCTTCTCTCTCATCACATCATCTTATATAAGAATAACATGATGGATTTGCCAAACACTATTAATAGAGTCTAGGAAAATTGTATCTAAAATATTGTCCTGATCTACCAATCTAATATGCCTGTCAAAAAGTGGCACTAGCTGGTGCAACGGATATAGTACTGGTCCTGGAGTCAGGAGGGCCTGAGTTCAAATCCAGCCACAAACACTTAACACTTACTAGCTGTGTGATCCTGGGCAAGTCACTTAACCCCAATTGCTTGTCCTTAACAAAAATAAGTGGGTGACCACTTCCCTTTCCAGATATCCACTAACCACTACCTTAACAATCCACTACATTTATTATTATTATTATTAGTATAGCTTTTTATTTACAAAACATATGCATGGGTAATTTTTCAATACTGACCCTGGTGTAGAGGGCTGAAATGCCAAAAAGGTATGCTTGAATCAGACAACTGAGCACTTAAGGCTAATTACCTCTTTGATGTGAGACACTGGCTCTATTAGCATATATTTGGATAATGGCTCTTCACCATTGGTGCTTGCTAAATGTTTGGTGTTAAGATAATTTTAGACAGGAGAGAGAGGAAAGGAAGAGAAGTAGAGTGATTTGGTGGGTGGGATGAGAAGGAGGGAGGTTGGTGACTCTGGACTCCAGAATCCAGGATTCTGCTTGCCTGCCTCCTTCACTTCTCCCCCTAAAGACCAAGGGATTTTGACTCTGGTTGACCATGAGGCCCTCCAGGGAGCTAGCCTGACTTTACACCCTTGCAGAATCTTCTGTTCCAAAATTTTCCCTCCTTTCTCCCACCCTCTCCCTTGGATGGTAGGTAGTCTAATACATGTTAAATATGTTAAAGTATATGTTAAATCCAATATATGTATGTATGTGTATGTATATATATCCAGTTATCTTGCTGCACAAGAAAAATTGGATCTAGAAAGAAAAAAAAACTTGAGAAGAAAAACAAAAACGCAAGCAAACAATAACAGAAAGAGTGAAAATGCTATGCTGTGGTCCACACTCATTTCCCATAGTTCTCTCTCTGGGTGTAAATGACTCTCTTCATTACTGAGCAATTGGAATTGGTTTGAATCATCTCATTATTGAAGAGAGCCACGTCCATCAGAAATGATCTTCGTATAGTCTTGTTGCCATGTACAATGATCTCCTGGTTCTGCTCATTTCACTTAGCATCAGTTCATGTAAGTCTCTCCAGGACTCTCTGAAATCATCCTGTTAGTCATTTCTTACAGAACAATAATATTCCATAACATTCATACACCACAATTTATTCAGCCATTCTCCAACTGATGGGCCTCCACTCAATTTCCAGTTTCTTGACATTACAAAAAGAGCTGCCACAAACATTTTTTGCACATGTGGATCCCTTTTCCTCCTTTAAGGTCTCTTTGGGATATAATCCCAGTAGAAACACTGCTGGATCAAAGGGTATGCACAGTTTGATAATTTTTTGAGCATAGTTCCAAATTGCTCTCTAGAATGGTTGGATCCTTTCACAATTCCACCAACATGTACCAGTTCCTAGTTTTCCCACCTTCCCTCCAACATTCGTCATTATCTTTTCCTGTCATCTTAGCCAATCTGAGAGGTGTGTAGCGATAGCTCAGAGTTGTCTTAATTTGTATTTCTCTGATCAATTGTGATTTGGAGCCAAATTTTTTAAGAAATCCAAAATTTTTAAGAAATAGTTTCAATTTCTTTATCTGAAAATTGTCTGTTCATATCCTTTGACCATTTATGTCAATTGGAGAATGGCTTGATTTCTTATAAATCTTAGTCAATTCTCTATGTATTTTGAAAATAAGGCCTTTATCAGAACCTTTGAATGTAAAAAAGTTTTCCCAGTTTATTCCTCTAATCTTGTCTGCATTAGTTTTGTTTATGCAAAAACTTTTTAACTTAATATAATCAAAATTATCTATTTTGTGATCAATAATGATCTCTAGTTCTTCTTTGGTCAAAATTCCTTCCTCCTCCACAGGTCTGAGAGGTAAACTATGCTATATTCTTCTAATTTATTTATAATATCATTCTTTATGTCTAGATCATGAACCCATTTTGACCTTATCTTAATCTATGACATTTTTAATGAATTTTTTTTTCAATATCACCTTCATTTTCAAATATATCCTTCCGCTCTCTCCCTCCCAATGGGCTATCCTTAGTAACAAAGATTTAGAAAGGAAAAAAAGCAGTTTCGCAAAATTAGGGAGGGAAGGAAGGAAGGAAAAGAAGTACATTTTCTCCTCTTTGGGGCTAAGATAGATTATTTAATTATGGATAATTTAGTTTCATTTCTGGATTCTATTTACATTTTTGTGGTCACTTAACCAGTCCAGATCCCACCATTATCTTCCTTTCCAGACAATGTAGCCTAAAGACCTCTGCCCCTTGTTATCATCTCTGTTGCTGAACTATTAAGGACTACCATTTTACCAACTCTGCTGTTCATCTCTCCCATAAGTACTTTCTCTGTAATGAAAAGCAAGGGATATATGGGTTTTTATTTGTGTTCCTAGAGATTGGTACATAATCAGTGCTTAATAAATGTTTTTCTAACCTATACACTGTTTTCCTGGATATTCTTTATATCAGTTCATATTCATCCCCTTTCTTCTTACCTAAGCTTTATAGTTATTTCTTACAGCACAATAATATTCTATTACATTCATATAACAATCTGTTAAAGCCTTTTCCTTATTGATAGGCATTTCCTTTATTTCTTAATGATCCATTTTAGAATTATACCAAAAAAGAAAAGTCAAGTTTAGTGACCTATAGTTTGCAGGATCCATTCTCTTTCTTTTTCGAAAATGGGGACAACTACCTTCTTCAATACTTAAATGTGTCTCTTGCTCACTACAATTTTTTTTCAAAGATTATAAACAGTAGCTCAGCAATCATATCTACCAAGGACTCCAATACCCTGGGATATACTCTTTTTTAAAGGTCTTTGCCAATATTTCTTTTTAAAAAAATCATTTTATTTACTTAATATTTTCCAATTACATGTAAAAAAATTAACAACCACTTAAAAAAATTTGAGGTTCTAAATTCTATCCTTCTCCCTTTTTGAGAAAACAAATGACTTAATATTGATTATACATGTGAAGTCATGTAAAACATTTCCATATTAGTTGTGCTACAAAAGAAAACACCAACAAAATAAAATAAAAAATATGGAAGGTGGGGGAAAAATGTTTTATTCTGCAACCATAACTTAGGAAAGTTCTCTCTCTGGAAGTAGACAGCATCTTTCATAATGGATATTTTGGAACTGTCTTGGGTAATTGTCAATATCAGATTAGCTGAGTTTCACAGCTGATCATCCTGAAATATATTTCACTAACATTTTATGATTTGAACTCAGCAGGAACTCAGCATGGGATGTGATATCATACCTCCCTATTTATCTGGGATATCAACTCCCTATTAACTATTTTGTTTTATATTTTCTACTCCAAAGGCCTCTCCTTGGCAGAGAAAAGAGAAGCAAAGTAATGTTAAATAATATTACCTTCTCTTGATCATCTGTTATCATCTTATTAATCCCAAGTAGTGGTCATAGCCATCTCTTTCCATTTTCAGATAGAAAACACAGGCAAAACCCACTGGCACCTGAAACATATTCCTGGGCAAAGCTACCCAGTAGAATCTTAGAAGAATTCTACCTATATTTTTTCTGAACCCATTGAAATTCTGCTCTCCAAAAATCTAGGGTACGGGTCAAAACTAATCAGTTTTCCTTTCCTTCTCTATCACAAATTCTAAAATGGACCCAACACTTCCCTTAGGTTCCTACCATTTCCATTCCAGAAACTAGTTAGTCCATGTTACTTTTACCATCATTTGAAAGTTGAAATCATCATCTATGCAAGCCAAGAAATTAGAGACCTCCAAAAAATATGGATGACTGAAGTCTTCTATCATTAATAAATAATATTTTCTCTGTTTCTCTGTCCCTCCTTTCCTTATAATTTGGTTCTTTTTAAGGTAATACTGCTTAAAATTTTTCTATAATCATCCACTATGATTTTACAAACCATTTGATCCTTCTAAATTAGTGGTGTCCTAACCACATTTCTTCAATCTACTCAGCCCTCAAATTCTACTCTTCCATTCCACTTAACCTACACAGAAATAGTCCCGCCCTTGATCTTGCCAATACCCTTTAAGTGGTCTACTTCCTTTATCAAGACATATGAAATTCCTTTATCCTCATTTCATACTTTACTGAGAAAATAAAGAGTAGTTGATATGAGTTCCTTCTTTTTCTTCTCATTTTAAAAACCTTTGACAACAATTACTCTGTATAATATCTTATGAAAACTCGGTATATACCTTAAAAGTATAGTTGTCAATTCTGATGGACCTGGCCATCTTCAGCATTGAGATGAACCAAATCAATTCCAATGGAGCAGTAATGAACTGAACCAGCTACAATGAACTCTGGGAGATGACTAAGAACCATTACCTAGAATTCCCAATCCCTATATTTTTGCCCACCTGCATTTTTGATTTCCTTCACAGGCTAATTGTACAATATTTCAGTGTCTGATTCTTTTTGTACAGCAAAATAACGGTTTGGACATGTACACTTATTTTGGATTTAATTTATACTTTAACATATTTAACATGTATTGGTCATCCTGCCATCTAGGGGAGGGGATGGGGGGAAGGAGGGGAAAAATTGGAACAAAAGGTTTGGCAATTGTCAATGCTATAAAATTACTCATGCATATAACTTGTAAATAAAAAGCTATTTTAAAAAAGTATATAGTTGTGTGCATGTTATTTTTCCTTAGTTATGTAAACTTCTTGACAGCAGGGGCTATTTTTGCCTTTCTTTGTATTTCCACAGTGTCTGACACATTAAAGATGCTTAATAAGTGCTTGGTGACTTGATTACCATCTCCCGCTACCTTCTCCTTTACTGCTGCCTCTGATCCTAATCCTTCCCTTAGGTAGGACCTAACTATATGTTATCTTGACCTCATCACTTATCTTCTCTAGTAGACTGCCTACACCAGTGGTTGTATGATCTAGAGAATCCTGGGGATCTGTGAAACCCTTTTAGAGGGTCTACAAATTCAAATATGGTAAATAAAAACTCTTTGGAGAGATACTCAATAATTTTTAATAGGATAAAGATACTGAAAACAAAAGTTTGAGAACCACTGGCCTATACTATCATTCTATCTCTCTTATTCTGATCTTCAGTCTTTTCATCCCTATTACCTAAAAATGTAACCAAATACCTTGCATTCTAAACAAAAAACAAAACCAAAACTCATTAGATTCTACTATGCTATAAAGCTTTCCTCCCTTTCTCAGCTAAATTCCTTGGTAAAGACAACTAAAGTCAGTTTCTCCACTTCTCTCACACTCTTCTAAACCATTTTCAATCTGGCTTCTCATATCATCATTCAAGTGAAATAGCTATCTTCAAAATTACTAATAATGACCTAATTGCCAAACCTAATGACATTTTGGAAATCCTTACTATTCTCAATCTTGGTTGCATGGCCACCACTCTCTTCCTGAATAGTCTTTCTTTTCATGATACCCATAACTGTACCCTCCAGGATTTGAGGATTCTATCTTAGACTTCTCCCTATGTTCTCTCTATATTCTATCATTTCATGACCTCATTAGTTCTCATTAATCATAATTATTTCATAACTATGTAAATGACTCATAGATATACACATATGAAATCCAAATTTCTCTCTCTGCTTCACATCACCAATACTGACTTCAAAATATATATTTCATTTAAAAATGACTTTCATAGACATCTCACTCAAATTAAACACAACCAAAACAGAATCATCATCTTTCCTTCTAAACCCATTCTCCTTTTAAACTTTCCTGTTTCTGTGATAGGCACAATTACCTTTCCAATTCACCTAGACTTACATCTTTGGTGGAGATGAGATTCTTTCTCATCTGACAGAGCCAATCAGTTATCAAGATCTATCATTTCCCTCTACATAAGATCTCCTACATCTATGCCCCTCTCTATTTACACAGCCACACTCTTCCTACCTCAAGTCTTTTTCTTTTCCAACTGATTCTCCACTAAGTTACCAAAATGATTTTTACTCAGCAAATTCCAATGGCTCCCTAACACTTCCAGGATGAAATATAACCCTGTTGAGCATTTAAAGCACTTCACAAACTGGTTCCACTCTTAAATCATTTTCTTTCAAGCACCAAATACGGGCCCATCTAAACTAGCCATGTAACTATTTTGTACTTGTGATGCTCCCTCACCTAGGCCCGTGTTTCTGGACTGGCCATCCCCCACACTTATCAGCTCTGTTTTTTTGAATCCCAGGTTTCCTTCAGGACTCAGTTCCAGTACCCAGTCCACTTAGCTATAGAAGCCTTCGGCTTCCATCTGATACCTATAGATGGGCACCTATAAGGTTGTGAGTGTTTTGTTTTTGTCTTCAGACCCTTAATACTTTGAGCAGTTCTTGGAACACAGTAGGTGTTTACTAAATACTTGTTTTGATTTGGCTCTCCATAGCTGCTATCTCTTGTCAACTAGCAAGGTGATTAAAGTGTTTGCTGGATGCAGAAGTTGCTAGGGTTTTCTGGTCTCCTTATTGTGGTGATTTAATTATAGTAAACATTTCAGAAAATAGTGGTTATTACTGTTATTTTATCCATTTCCCATTTTTTAGTTGTAGCACCTTGGAAATATACCTTATTTTATCATTTTTATTCTTTCTTGCTTTTTTTTTCTTTAATAAGTCAGTGATTTGGGAATCACTCATATCACTAATCAATTGTTTCCTGTCCTAATAAAATTAATTTTTGTATGTATTCACAATGATCAACTCTGCTTGAATTTTTTTCAAGGAAAGAACTTTGTTATAGCCTGATATAAGACTTTTGAATAGTCTACAATATTTTGGCCTCTCGTTTCTCATTGCTAAACTATTCTGACAATATTTTGGGAACAATAATTTTATATGTCCATTTCTGTGATAAAGCCACTATTATGTATTGATTTAATTTGGAGAATCCTATCAAGTTTGTCATAGATTTTCCCTATTTTCTCATTTTCTGCAACAAGAATGGTGCATAAGCTACAATTATATTTGTGGTAGTTTTTCAGCACATACTTATTATAAGAGACCAAAATGAGAAGACCAAATGTTCCATGAAATGTTTCCCATTGCCACTGGACATAAAATAAAATCAATTCAGCAAAGCCTTTTATTTGCCTTTCAAAGAAGAATCTGTGAGCCATCCTTCCACTGGGCTCTAACTTCCTTTTGTCTTGTTATACATATTCAGAATGTTGACACAATATGGTTCAGTTCCTCCAGTAGTATGGCCATGCTTTGGTCACTGAACAAGAATGTCCCATTTAGAGTGTCAACAGTTAAGTTAGTATTTACAGAATGTCTGGAAATTGTATGATTCTCAACACTTTCTGCCTTTTTTCAGGCTATCATAGAAGTAAAAAGGGAATCAAACAGAATTAATAGACACTTTGTATATTCATTTTTTTCAATATCATAGAGGTCAACTTCACATCAGGATGAAGACTTTATATCTGACTTAAGCACGTGTTACAAAAACATACTAGCATGCATCATCATCTAAATAATTGCGATTGCCTTCAAAGTTGTCACCTGCTAGAAGGCCCAGGAAATAAGCATCATTTTAATGACATTTATGGAAACTGTTTTCTGAGCCTAAGTCAAATGCTTTTCAATAGCTTTGATAGTGGGAAATCTTTGTACTTTTGGTAATGGATTTGATTTTTTGAACTAGCCAAGAAATTCAGAGTATGGTCTGGTGAGTAAAATGGATAAACATCATTTGAAGTCAATAAGCAATATTGTGATTTTCCTTGTGACCCTGAAGGCAATTCCCATAGAGGAACTTCTAAAATACTCTGAGCAAAGATTGACCACTGGAATAAATGTGCACCCTTTGAAGTGATGATTCTGAAGGACAGTTCCCATTAGAAGGTGTAAGTTCTGTCTAGTTTCTGAAATAAGACCTCACCATGTGACAAAAATGGCTGGAAAAACAGGAAAATAATGTTAGAAACTCAGCATAGACCCACATCTCACACCCCATGCCAATCAATATAAGGTCAAAATGAGTACATGATTTGGGCATAAAGGATGATACCATAAACAAATTAGGAGAGAAAGGATAATTTGCCTTTGGAGAAGGGAGGAATTTATGACCAAAGGAGAACTAGAGAACATTATGAAAAGCAAAATGGACAATTTTGATTACATTAAATTAAAAAAGTTTTTGCACAAACAGAAAATTTTGTACAGGAAAAAAAAAGAGAGAGAGAAACAAGATTAAAATGGAAGTACAAAGCTGGAAAAAAATATTTATAACCAGTGTTTTTGATAAATGTCTCATTACTAAAATATATAAAGAACTGTGTCAAATTTATAAGAATACAAGTCATTTCCCAACTGATAAATGTCAGAGGATATGAACAGACAATTTTCAGATGACAAAATCAAAGCCATCTATAGTCATATGAAAAAAACGCTCTAAATCAGTATTGATTAAAGAAATGCAAATTAAAACAACTCTGAAGTACTACTTCACATCTCTCAGGTTGGCTAAGAAGATAGGAAAAAGTAATGATAAATGTTGGAGAGGATGTGGGAAAATTGGGACACTAATGCATTATTGATAGAGTTGTAAAATGATCCAAACATTCTGGAGAGTAATCTGGACCTATGCCCAAAGGGCTATCAAACTGTGCATACCCTTTGACCCAGCAGTGCCATTACTGGGTCTGTATCCCAAGGAAATGATAAAGGAGGGAAAAGACCCACCTATGCAAAAATGTTTGTAGCAGCTCTTTTTGTGGTAGCAAAAAAATGGAAAAAAGAGTGGATGCCCATCAATTGGGAAATGGCTGAATAAGCTGCGATATATGAAAGTAATGGAATATTATTGTTCTATAAAAAATGATGAACAAGCTGATTTTAGAAAGGCTGGAAATATTTATATCAATTGATGCTGAGCAAAATAAGCAGAACCAAGAATACATTGTACACAATAATAACAAGAATATGCAATGATCAACTCTGAAAGACTTGATCCCAATAAACTTTGGATAGAAAATGCATCTAGGAAAAGAATTATGGATATTGAATGTAAATCAACAATGTGTTATGTTCACTTCTTTTTTATTTTTTCTCTCTCATGGTTTTTCCCTTTTGTTCTGATTTTTCTCTCCCAACAAACCAATATGCATTAAAATAAATAAATTAATTAAAAAACAAACAAAAAAAAAAGAACACTTTTTTTTTTTTTTGAAAGTTTGAGTCAGACGATATTATCTTACTCAAAAAGCTCCAGTGGCTTCCTAGAGCCTCTAGGACCACATCCAAACTCCTGCTTAGCACTTAACCCTTATGCCATCTGCTTTTGGTCCACCTTTTCAGTCTTGCTGCACACTATTCTTTACACCTTCTATTTTCCAGTCATATTGACCTCCTTGTGCTCATCACACGACATTCTCTTCCATCTTCAGGCCTTTTCACAAGCCCCTTCATGCCTAGAATAAACTCCACTCTCATCTATACTCTAGAATCTCTAATTTCTTTCAAAATTCAGCATAAGGGCCACTTTACATATAAGGCCTTTTCTGATCTTCTCTACTAACATTCCATAAAAATTACAGTTGATTCTTGTCATCTGAGGTAATTACATAACCTATAAATCATTGTGAACATTGAATCAGAGAATACTGCACTACTCTCACTAGAGGAAATACAGAGTTGGGAGCCTATGAGCCTCTGGTCATAACATTTACTTAGCACTTTCTGGAGCAGTGTCACTTGCAGAACAATAAACAATCTCTTCCTTTTTCTGGATGCACTATATTGTTGATCAACAGAATTCACAGTCAATAGCACTAGCACCCATGCTTGAACAAAGCATATATTTTCTCCATAAGACATCTCAGTTTTCTGATGCTTAAGAATGCTTTGGGAATCATTTTAAACAACAAAATCACCAATAAAAGGCACAAAAATGTGGGGAAATGTGGCACTAAGTAGATTGAGGAAAGAACACTTGTTTATACTTAGTATAAGAACTCAAAAAAGGTAGAACACCATTTTGTTCAAACTCAGATAGGAATATGCCCGAGAAAACATTTTTATGTGTTCATAATGCTTCTTCCCAGTAGAATGAAGTTCCTTAAGAACTGGGACGTTTTAATTTTTGTCTCTGTATTACCAGAATCTAGGCTGATGCCTAGATTGTAACAGGTGCTTAATATATGCTTAATTTTTTTATTGGTTGTCCTCAAAAGCTTTACTGAAATTCGGTGGGATGGGACCAACAACAAGAATTCAGCACTGGAAGGATATATATTTTTTGAAATGAAAAAGAAAGAAGGGCAAAAGGAATGATTATGATAATGGCTATTTATTAAAAAGATAATTTTTTTGAAGGTGACCTAGCTGTACCAGATCTAAAATTATATTATAAAGCAGCGGTTACCAAAACCATTTGGTATTGGCTAAGAAATAGTCTAGTTGATCAGGGGAATAGGTTAGGTCCAAAGGACAAAAGAGCCAATAACTTTAATAACCTAGTGTTTGAAAGACCCCAATTTTTGGAATAAGAACTCACTGTTTGACAAAAATTTCTGGGAAAATTGGAAATTAGTATGGCAGAAACTAGGCATTGACCCACACTTAACATTGTACAGCAAGATAAGGTCAAAATGGGTTCATGACCTAGGCATAAAGAATGAGATTATAAATAAATTGGAAGAGCATAGGATAGTTTACCTGTCAGACCTATGGAAAAGGAAGGAATTTATGACCAAAAAAGAACTAGAGATCATTATTGATCACAAAATAGAAAATTTTGATTATATCAAATTAAAAAGGTTTTGTACAAACAAAACTAATGCAGACAAGATTAGAAGGGAAGCAATAAACTGGGAAAACATTTTTACAGTCAAAGGTTCTGATAAAGGCCTCATTTCCAAAATATATAGAGAATTGACTCTAAACTATAAGAAATCAAGCCATTCTCCAGTTGATAAATGGTCAAAGGATATGAACAGATAATTCTCAGATGAAGAAAGTAACTCTATTTCTAGCCATATGAAAAGATGCTCCAAGTCATTAATCAGAGAAATGCAAATTAAGACAACTCTGAGATCCACTACACACCTGTCAGATTGGCTAGAATGACAGAGAAAGATAATGCGGAATGTTGGAGGGGATGTAGGAAAACTGGGACACTGATACTTTGTTGGTGGAATTGTGAATACATCCAGTCATTCTGGAGAACAATATGGAACTATGCTCAAAAAGCTATCAAACTGTGCACACCCTTTGACCCAGCGGTGTTACTACTGGGCTTATATCCCAAAGAGATTTTAAAGAAGGGAAAGGGACCTGTATGTGCCAGAATGTTTGTGGCAGCCCTCTTTGTAGTGGCCAGAAACTAGAAACTGAGTGGATGCCCATCAATTGGAGAATGGTTGAATAAATTGTGGTATATGAATATTATGGAATATTACTGCTCTGTAAGAAATGACCAACAGGATGATTTCAGAAAGGCCTAGAAAGACTTATATGAACTGATGCTGAGTGAAATGAGCAGGACCAGAAGATCATTATATACTTCAACAACAATACTATATGATGATCAATTCTGATGGATGTGACCCTCTTCAACAATGAGATGAACCAAATCAGTTCCAATAGAGAAGTAATAAACTGAACCAGTTGTGCCAGGGAAGGAACTCTGGGAGATGACTATGAACCACTACATAAAATTCCCAATCCTCTATTTTTGTCCACCTGCATTTATGATTTCCTTCAGAGGCTAATTGTATGCTGTTTCAAAGTCCAACTCTTTTTAGACAGCAAAATAACTGTTTGGACATGTATACATATATTGTATTTAACTTATACCTTAACATATTTAACATGAATTGGTCAATCTGCCATCTGGGGGAAGGAGGTGGGAAAAAGTTGGAACAAAAAGATTTGCAACTGTCAATGCTGAAAAATATTTAACATGAATTGGTCAATCTGCCATCTGGGGGAAGGAGGTGGGAAAAAGTTGGAACAAAAAGATTTGCAACTGTCAATGCTGAAAAATTACCTATGCATATATCTTGTAAATAAAAAGCTATAATTAAAAAAAAAAAGAAATATTTAAAAAAAAGATAATTTTTTTGAGGGGAGGGGGTATTCAAAAGATTTATTGTACTAAATACCAGAAAGAACTAGATTAAAATGATACACTTAAACTATGTGAGGAAATCCAGAAACTAGGGAATTCTGGATAGAGAACATTTGGGGAGAGTTAACAGAGGCAGAAATAGAAACAATGTCACCTTAGTATATACAGTAAACCACCTGAACAGAAAAAAAAAAAGCAGAGATGATGGCAGACTAGAGAATTCATAAGACGTAGGCATGATATAGTAGCAATGTGACTTCGATTATTTGGATACTTGCCCAAAGCAAACTATCAAGGCAAGCTAAGAGTAACTGAAATGGATTTGGAAAAGCTTCCCTGGGGAAAATATGAAAATCACATATAACTGAGATGGACAAGAAAAAATCTTGGAAATGGAAAGGACAGAACAAAAATGGTGAATAAAGATTTGATGTTTAAGACAAATAAGGTGGTGGTAAGACAATAGCTACCTGTCCTTATTGAATGCAAAACACCAGAATCCAGTAAACTAGATCCCAGAGTACAAGAAAATGTGGTAATTGAGACATTCAGTGACCTCTGAAAGAACACAGAGATTTGGAAAAAGGCAAATGTCCCAATTTTCAAAAAGGAAGATTTTGGAACCAATGATCTATTGCACTTCACTTCACTTTCTTACAACATTCTGAAATACATTGTTCAAGCGATAGTATGCACTTAGAAATAGAAGTGGTGTCAGCTTAGTTTCATCCAGATTAACCTCATTTCCTTTGACAAGGTTACTAAATGGTAGAGTTGTGGAGAATGCCATAGTTAGAGATTTAGCAAAGTAATTTACACAATCTCTTATGGAACTTTTAGGAAAAAAAGAGAAGTGAGCTACATGATAGTAAAGTAAAGTGGATTTAAAGATAATTAAATTAAATGATTTTGACTCAAAGAATTATTCCTGGATCTATGTCAGCTTGCAAAGTTTCCACTGGAATACTTTAGGTATAATATGTCAGCTTGGAAAGTTTCCACTGGAATACTTCAGGTATAAATACTTGGCTAAGTGTTAACATTCTCAATAATATGTTTATCAAATCTGCAGATGACACAAAACAGCAAAAAAGGAGAAAGCAATGTCATGAATACCCATAAGTGAGACAATATACACCAGTAACAAAGTGGTCAATGGTATCAAAGGCTGCAGAGAGGTCAGGAACAATGAGGACAGAGGAGACAACTTTAGTTAGAATCATTGTTCAATGATTACTAGTAAATTTGAAAAAAGTGTCACTTTAGTAATTAAAGTCAAAAGTCAAAATACAAAGAAATCATAAGGGAAAGAAGAAAGTAAAAGCAGATTTTTATTGTTTAGTTATTTTAACTGAAATTTCTCTTTCTATCTCTTGTTGGGCTTTCTTGGTCATATAAAGAAATGCTGGTGATTTATGTGTTTTTCTTATGTCCTGCAACTTTGCTAAAGATGTTAATTATTTCAAGTAATTTTTTTAGTTGATGCTCTACAGTTCTCTAAGTATGCCATCATATCATCTGCAAAGAGTGAGAGTTTTATTTCCTTATAGTTTGTTCTAATTCCTTTGATTTCTTCTTTTTCTCATTGCCTCTCTTCTTCAGAGACTGGAGAACAAAAGAGTAGAGCAGAGTGAATAAAGTCTCTTTCAATAAAGCATCAAGTAAGGTCTAGTACTGAGAAGAAAGACAGGAAAAGGTACAAAAGATTTAAAAGAGAAGTAAAGTTTTGCAACAACTGCTGTGTGAAGTGAGACTTGTCTTTCTATACTGACAGCTCATCTGCAAATAGACAGCAAACCTCTCAAAGTACCATTCGGCATGATTCTATGACTTTTTTTTAGCTCATTCAGCAGCACACTGAGTATGAGTATATCAGGAATAATCCAGAGTTAGAATTTGGTGAGTCATAAGTACTCAGTAAGAAAGCAAGAAATTCAAGCTCAACAAGGATCAAAGGATGGTTAGATATCAGTCTGACTAAAAAGACCTGAGTTTTTTGGTGCATTGTAGGCTCAAAGAAATCAAGAGCACAATAGTTCAGCCAAAAAAAAAGCTAATACAGTATTAAATGGAAAATTGTCCAGGACTAGGGAGGGAGATCTGTTGTACTATGGCCTTACCATATCAAATCCAAAATAGTTCAATTATGAATATATTTTTACGAATACACTAAAAGGCTGCAAATATACAGAAAAGGAATATCAGAGTAGTAAAATGCTTTACTTAAAGTGTGAAAGAAGAAGGGGAAGACTTAATTAAAGAGGCACGTGACAGTAGTCTTCAAGGATCTGAAGGTTTATGACTTTGAAGAAGGATTAGACTTGTTTTGCAAAACAAAATGTAATGCCCTTGATATAGATAGGTAGATTTAGGCTTGACATAAAGATAAACTTCCTAAGAATGAGAGTTCTCTAAAACCAAAATGGGACAATGATGGACAATTAGTTGGTCCCCCTGCAATAGAGGTATTAAAGCAAAGGTTGAATGATTACAAATCAGTTACTGTATGATGGAAAGGGAATTCTTATGCAGGAATGGTTGTGGAAACTTCCATCTCAGATTTCATAGATGACTGGGCTAGGTTAGATATTACCTTTAAGACTCTAGGATTTTATGCTATTAAGGGGATTTCCTGCTTCAGATAAGGAGAGGAACTCAAGATTTTAGAGACAGCACAAGCACAATCGATAAAGAGCAATCTTGGAGCTAGGAAAATATGAGTTCAAAGACCATCTCAGATACTTATTAGCTGTTCAATCCAAATCAATTTATTTGACCTCTCTCAGCCTCAACTTCTCGTTTGAAAACACCTATTCTCTTTTATCTGTTTTCAAATGGGCTCTCACAATAGCAAAGCAATTTCACTTCCTATAGCAGTTGCAGCAAATCTTTACTTCTCCAACACTAGATCCTGTCTGTCTCTCTTCTCAGCAAAGGAACTTAATTATTTTACTATTTATATTCATACTTTACTGAAATACAGAGGTCATCCAACCATGATTCTTTTTCTTCTCTGCTACATATTTTAAAACACCTTGATTCCTCATATGCTGGTACCAGGCACTGTGCTAAGCATTTTACAAATGTATCTCATTTGATACTCAACAACCTCGGGAGGTAAAGTGTTATTATTACTATTATTTTACAGAAGAGAACACTAAAGAAAACAGAGATTAATTTACCCAGTCATCCAGCTAATAAGTGCCTGCGGCTAGATTTAAACTCAGATCTTTCTGACTCCAGGCTAAAGTGGATAACACTTAAACCACAAGGGATGGTTGTGAAAATGAAATGAGATCATATATTTAAATGCTTTGTGAAACTTTAAAGTGCAAAACCAGGAAAAAATATATATACAATGATGATATACAATGATAATGACAATGAAATGCAAAGAAAGAAAAAAAAAAAAAAACATCATAACAACTAAGTTTGTCCCCAAGAAAAGAGAAATTGCATCTCCTTTCCTTTTCAGAGGGACATTACATTCTAAGGCACAGTTGATGTGGTCAGTTTTGCTAAAATGCTTCTCCCTCCCCTTTTACTTTTATTGTCTGTTAAAAGACATCTCTGAATAAGAGAGGCGATGCATTTGGAAATTTTATTTAGACAGAGAGACTTTGCATAATATATTCTTTTAGCTCCTAGGAGGAGAAGAGGGAAATCAGTATTAATACATCAGTGCCTACTATGTGCCAAACAATGTGCTTTATAAATGTTATGGCATTTGGTCCTTACAACACCTCAGGGAGGTAGATGCTATTATTACCCTCATTTTACATCAGAGGATACATTTGAAGTCAGGTCTTCCTGACTCCAAACCTGGTGCTCTATCCATTGCACCATCTAACTGCTTCTTGTTTTTTTTTTTTTTTTTTTTTTTTTTAATTTTTATTTAATGATTATTTTATATTGACAACATTATCCCTTGTACTCGTTTCTTTTCCGATTTTTTTCCCCTCCCTCCCTCCACCCCCTCCTCTAGATGGCAAGCAGTCCTTTATATGTTAGATATGTTGCAGTATATCCTAGATACAATATATGTTTGCAGAACCGAACAGTTCTTTTGTTGCATAGGGAGAATTGGATTCAGAAGGTATAAATAACCCGGGAAGAAAAACAAAAATGCAGATAGTTCACATTTGTTTCCCAGTGTTCTTTCTTTGAGTGTAGCTGCTTTTGTCCGTCATTTATCAACTGAAACTCAGTTAGGTCTCTTTGTCAAAGAAATCCACTTCCATCAAAATATGTCCTCATACAATATCGTTGTCGAAGTGTATAATGATCTCCTGGTTCTGCTCATTTCACTTAGCATCAGTTCATGTAAGTCTCGCCAGTCCTCTCTGTATTCATCCTGCTGGTCATTTCTTATAGAACAATAATATTCCATAACATTCATATACCACAATTTACCCAGCCATTCTCCAATTGATGGGCATCCATTCATTTTCCAGTTTCTAGCCACTACAAAGAGGGCTGCTACAAACATTTTGGCACATACAGGTCCCTTTCCCTTCTTTAGTATTTCTTTGGGATATAAGCCCAATAGAAACACTGCTGGATCAAAGGGTATGCACAATTTGATAATTTTTTGGGCATAATTCCAGATTGCTCTCCAGAATGGTTGGATTCGTTCACAACTCCACCAACAATGCATTAGTGTCCCAGTTTTCCTGCATCCCCTCCAACATTCATCATTATTTTTTCCTGTCATCTTAGCCAATCTGACAGGTGTGTAGTGGTATCTCAGAGTTGTCTTAATTTGCATTTCTCTGATCAATAATGATTTGGAACACTCTTTCATATGAGTAGTAATAGTTTCAATTTCATCCTCTGAAAATTGTCTGTTTATATCCTTTGACCATTTATCAATTGGAGAATTAACTGCCTCTTGTTAAAGAAATTCCTATCAATGCAAAATAGCAACTCTTCTACAATTTACAAACATAGAAAGTATCTGGGACACTAAGAGGTTGATTAACTTGTGCAGGATCACAAAGCCCATATATGTCAAGAGATAATACCTAAACCCAGGTCAAACCTTTTATCTACTATACAAGGCTGCCTCTCTAACTTTGTATACTTTCTTTACTAATCTGTGTAATTTGGGGTTTGAGGACATATTTCTTCCACAATAAAATGAAGAATCAAGGGGATGGACTGTTTCTTGTCTTTGTAGACCCAGTACCAAACATAGTGCATACCACATAGTAGACAAATAACAAATGAAGTCAAATAAATAGTTTTAACTCCCTATTCCATGAAAACAGAAATGTTTATCTCAACTTTGTACTTATCTCTATACACAATATATTTTCAAAGTATCACATCCCTAATGCTATATGAAAATGGTAACAATGAAGCAGAATCAATAATGCAAGATTCCTAATATGGGGTTAAAACACAAGCAAAAAAAAGTTTTAACCCACTTGTCATGAAAAAAATCAAAAAAGTAATTTTAAAATGGATCCAGATAAGTTCTGACCTCAAATAGCTCCAGCTTGGCATTAGAGCCAACAATCAAGACTTCCTACTTTCCTTCAATAAACATAATTGAACATTAGGAGAAGCCCTCCAAAGCAAAATAAAATACTCACTATAAATCATGAATACCATCCTGATTTCAGAAAAGTCTGGGAAGACTTACATGAACTGATGCTGAAAGAAGTGAGCAGATCCAGGACAACATTGTTCACAGTAACAGCAAGATAAATGTGGGTTAAAGTATACTATTTTCAAATTTTTTGTATTTTATTTGCTTTTTAAATTCATGATTTACATTTTGTTCTGATTTTTCTTTTACAACATGACTAATATAAAAATATGTTTAAAATGATTGTACATGTGAAAAAAATAAATAAAACAATGTCTTCAAAATCCTCTGGGATTCACAATTAAGTCTGAACACTCCATATTATGTAGTTTGGAACTCTGAAAAAATGTTCAATGATGCTCTTAGTATATTAAAGAACACAGGCCTAAAGTTCCACGTTCTCCCCTTCTGGTCTGTACATTAGACAGCAAATACTGTTCTTGGTGCAATGCCTGGACTTCTTTGAAAGGAAAATGCTATATAAATTCAAAATATAACTGGAAAAGGAGCTCCAGCTGCCCAACAGAAAAAACCTATGGATTTTCAAAAAGCAGTCAGAGATTAGGAGGGAAGGAGAAAAGGAAGGGGGCACATATAAGTCCTTTAAGGATAAGTATTATTTCATTTTTGTCTTTGTAGTGTCAGTTCTTAGTAGTGACTTCTTCATAGGAGATTCTTAATCATTTTTTTAAAAGTAGTATTTCAAATACATGCAAAGATAGTTCTCAACATTCACTTTTGCCAAATCTTGTATTCCAAATTTTTCTTTCTCTCTTCCCCTTCCCCAAGAGACCAAGTAATCCAATATAGATTAAACATGTGCAATTCTTCTAAACATATTTCCATATTTGTAAGGCTACCAAGAAAAATCATATCAAAAGGGGAAAATACTATGTTTGATCTACAATCAGTCTCCATAGTTCTCTCTCTGGATGCAGATGGCATTTTTCATCACTAGTTTATTGGAATTGCTTTGATTCACCTGTTAATAATTTTTAATCTCTGAGAATAAGACAGCAACTTTATATATTGCCCACGATGAGATAATACATTATGTTATCAGTCAGTAAACATCTATCATCTGCTATATGCTGGGTATCACATGCACTAAGTACTGGGGATATCAAGAAAGGCAAAAAGTAGTCCCTGATCTCAAGGAATTCACAGCCTAATGTACGAGATAACATGCAAAAATATCTGTACATGTAACTATATACATACTATATGCATACACACACAAACACATACACACAACCTATATACAGGATAAATCAGAAATAATGAACAAAGGGAAGACACTAGTAGTAAGGGGTTCTGGTAAATGTTTCCTATTGAAGATAGAATATTAGGTGTGACTTAAAGAAAGCCAGGAGGGAGAGATGAGGAGGGAGAGAATTCCAGGCTTGGGAGACAGACAGCCAATGAAAATGCTGTGTCTGAAGATGAAGCAGCTTATTCAAACAGCAGAAGAGACCAGTGCCACTGGATTGGAGGGAGGAAGAGAGGGAGAGAAAAAGATAGGTGGGGGGAGGAAGGAGAGAGAGAGAGAAAGAGAGAGAGAAAAAGTATGCATGTGTGATGGTATAAAAACAACTGAAAAGGTGGAGAAGCTTATGAAGAACTTTGAATACCAATCAAAAGACTTTACATTTGATCCTGAGGATGATAGGGAGCCACTGGAGTTTATTGAGTAGGTCAGATCTGTACCTAGGCAGATTATTTTGATGGCTGAATGAAATGGACTAAAGTGGGGAAAAATACTTGGTACACTATTGCAATTGTCATAAAGGCCTAAAGGAACTGGATCTATGATCCAGTGTGAAACTTTTTGCATTTCCATAGCACCATAAAGTCCAACCAATCTTTCAAGTTGAAATATATGGGAATTTAAATGAATGAAAATTTGCTGTTGTTTACTAGTAGCTTTTCAGTCGTGTCCAATTATTTGTGACTCTATTTGGGGTTTTCTTGGCAAACTTATCAGAGTGGTTTGCCATTTTTTTCTGTGGCTCATTTTATAAATGAGGAAATTAAGACAAAAATAATTAATAGTTAAGTGACTTGCCCAGAGTAACATAGCTATAATAGCTAAAATAACATCCATTTAATACTTTAAAGTCCAAAAAAACTGGGTTCTCACTTAGAAATATTAATAAACACATATTAAGTGTTTACTGAATGCACATAACACTGTGTTAAGCTCTGATGAGAGCCTGATTTCAGGGAACTCTATTGCTTGATAAATTTTCTTCACTGAAGGATATAATCTCTCTGCTACTTATCCAATGACTTCTGCCAATGACATCAAACATGTAGAAAAGTAGAAATACAACAATAAGCAGTCTGTTTCAAAATCTGCTTTACTGTCTAATTTCTACATCATAAAATTGGTGACTACTAGTACCAGGAACTTCTCTCTAAAGGTAAATCAGGAATTAAGAAACAGATTCCAAATCAGGCTAGAGCTCACATGAAGACTCCAAAGACCACCTGCTGTCCTCAGTCACAGGATGGAATTGACCTTGGGAGTTCCAACTTGAGAATCTGGTTCCCAGTTTCAAAAGCCTTAAAAATAAGGTTTGGCAGCCATTAGAGCTTGGCTGTTTGGCTTCCAAACGAAACTTATGTGCCACTTTTCTATCAAGTTCAAAGTGACAATGTGAGTCAGTCTATCAATCAACAAATCTAGTCTGTTAAACACTGTGGTTTCTAACTAAGAAGATAGGGGACAAACATCTAGTTCTGACAAGTGTTCTGAAAGTTAGATCACTCACAAAGGAAAAGGCAAAGCAGGTGCACCTTTCCATCATAACTCACACTTTTAATCACTAAAATAGTATTTCATAGCCCTCAAAACATAATCTCTCCACATTATCTGGTATTCAGGAACTACACTGACAAAAACCAACCGTCCCTGCCCAGAGGAAGAAGACACCACTGCTAGTCAGAAATTCCAGTAAACCATGGAAAGAGAAGTATAGGGTGGTAACAAGATTGGAGACTTACTAGACAAGATTGAGACAGACTGGTAGAACTTGTAAATTCCTGCCTCAGCATGCCATTTGACATCATAAACCAATACATCTATAGAGCAATTTTAGTTCCAGAATAAACACTAGCTGGAGAGGTAAAAAGAAGAAAACAAATATTTATTAAGTACCCACTATGTGCCAGACACTGTGCTGGGAGTTACCAATATTATTTCATTTGGTCCTCACAGCTCCAGAAGGGAGGTGCTATTATATGAGCTGAGGAAACTGAAGCAGACAGAGGTAAAAGTAACTTGCATAGTTACACAGTGTCCTGAGGCCAAATATGAACATGGAGCTACTTGCAAACTCCAGGTCCAGTTTTCTAACCATTGTGCCACATAAAGAAATGATTTAGGAAGAAAAATTCAAATCTAGTAATTAACAAAATTCAAAGAACTTCATCAACATTAAGTTCCTTCACATAAAATAAACTTAATTCAAAGATAGCTACATTTATTTTACCTAGACAAACATTGTTCCTACCCCCCCAAATAACAAGAAATAATGCCATTCCCTGTATACAGTTCCTCATCTGCTAATACCATATAATAAGCTTAAGAAAAAAAATGTACAGAATAACACCTATTAAGAACACTATTAAGAACAACCCTTTCCTAGAATAAATCCTATCCCGTAAATGAAAGAATGCTATCTACCCCCTGACAATTAGATGATAAGAATAAATAGGCAGACTGAGACACATTTTTGAACAAAATGAAACCAGGAATTCATTTTGCTTATCTATGCATTTTTGTAATAAAAATTTTGTTTTTGTTTTCAACTGGGGACACTGAGGAGAGAAAATAGATACCTGTTAATTTAAAAAAATTAATAGTTAAAAAAAGAATATCAATTAGGAATTTAAGGTATGTCCAAAGTCTAAGTAAATATTCATTTCAAAAACCATTTCCTTGTTTTCTTACATACACATAGGAACTAATTCTACTCAATGATTTAATCCATAATAATCCAAAATAGCCTTTTCCCCACCAAAATGAGTCTTTTTTTAAACTCTTAAAAGAGACAATATGAAAGCAGGTATTCTATGACAGAATATATTCCTGCAAAAATAGCACACAATTTCTGCTCAGACCAACTTCCAGTTGGGTGAGATATCTAAGTTTTTTTCTCTAAAGTTTATTAATGTAAAAAATTTGAGTTCACTCACCCTAACACATTCACTTTGGAAAGTAGCATGAATGATCAAGATAGCAAGAAACTTTCCACTCTTCACACAACACTAACAGTAAAGTTACTAATTCTTTTAAGTCAAGTCCCTCAGCAAGGCTTTCTTGTGACATGGAGGTGATGCTGGGTTCCATCAGGTGATGCCCCTGGAGCTCAAACTTCAGGAAACCCTATCTAAGCCAAAGAGTAATCAAGCACAGGTCAGGTAATAAACTATGCTCTGTCTTCTAAGGACAGACTTAAGAAAAAGAAGCTTCACATCAGAACACTGACTAATAGAAAAGTACAGCAATTCAGGAAGACATATCTATTATGGCATAAAAAAAGGGGTTGTGTTGGTGAAGGAAATACCCAAACGATTAGATTTGGGACTGAGTTTTATTTATCAGAGAAAAAGAAAGCCAAGTCCTTCAAGGTCAGGAAACTCAAACCCCAACCACATACTAAGCCTAGGAAGAATCAAAGTTAAAGAGAGCAAATTCTTTACCTTGTTCTTGAAGTGAACTTCAATGGGCATGATGAAACCCGCATAGCCAGACTCCTCCACTTTGTAAGGGGGCTCTTTGCACACTAGAAAGGAAGAATTAGAAATTGTTAAATTCCCAACAGTAACTGCCTAGCCATTATCACCTTTATTCACACCAAGCAACCTTATTTATTGTTTGTTAACTCTATCATTAGTCTCCTTTTCAATAACGGATTTTGGGTGGTGGGGCTTTCATTCAGAAATATCAAATTCCACATCCTCCTTTATATCATGCCCCAAACAGTAGATACCTGTGAAAGACAAAGTTATAAAAGTCTACAGGGGTAAAAATAAACACTGGAAAATCAACTTAGCTAGAACATATAAAAATAAAGAATGTCAAAGTTGTAAGAATACTTAAGAGATCATCTAGTCCAGGAGTCTTAAGCTGGGTTCTGTTAACTTTTTCTTATAATAACAGTATTTCAATACAATTGGCTTCCTTTCTAATTTTATGTATTTCATATATAATACATTTTAAAACATTATTCTGAGAAGGGTAATGGCTTCCTCAAACTGCCGGAGAGATGTACATCTTGATCTAGCCCAATACACCTTCCCCTAAAAGATAAGGAAGGAGAGGTCAGAAGGGCCTTGCCCCAAGATCATGGAGTCAGGAATGCAGGTCCCTACTGGGGCCAATGGCCCATTTCAATACACCATGCAAGTTTTATTTCAGGCATGAAGCCCTCAGACAAGCTCTCACTTCAATACTTCCAACATGTAATCCAATCACTGTGGAGAGCAATTTGGAACTATGCCCAAAAGGCTATCAAACTTGCATACCCTTAGATCCAGCACTGCCACATCTAGGTCTGGAATACAAAGAGATTTTTTTTAAAAGCCCAGGAGAGGACAAAACCTTTCTGTACAAAAACATTTACAACAGCTCTTTTTTCAGTGGCAAACTGAGGGGATGTACATCAACTGGGAACACTACTATGCAATATAAGAAATGGTAAACAGGATGACTTCAGAAAAATATGGGAAGACTTATATGAACTTATGGAAAGTGAAATGAGCAGACCCAGAATATTTTATACACATAACAACAATACTGTACTATGATGAACAGTGAATGATCTAGCTATTCTCAGCAATACAATAATCTGAGACAACTCCAAAGAACTCATGATGAAAGATGCTATTACCTCCAGACAAAGAACTGAAAGCGTCTGAACACAAAATGAAGCATTCTACTTTTTATTTTCTGTATGTTTTCTGTAGTGTTTTTTTCCTTTGGGTCTGTGTCTTCTTTTACAAAATGATTAATATAGTTATGTATTTTGCGTGACTGAACACATATATAAATGATGATAATCTGATAAATACATTGCTTACCATCTCAGGGAGGAAGTTGTTTTGAAGGAGGGAGAGAGAAAATTTAGAACTAAAATTTTTCAAATGTGAATGCTAAAAATTGTCTTCGTATGTAACTGCGAAAAAAAAATTATTTCCCCCAAAAAAGGATTTCCAATATGAAGCCTCTCCTGATTCTTCCCCTGACCACTAGAACTCCCTCCCCAAAACTACCTTGTATTCATTTTGCATATTATATTATATAATAATACATATAGACACATATGCATATACATCTATGTGTATATAAACCATATGCATGTTTTCTCCATTAGAACATAAGCCTCTCAAGAGGAGGAATTGTTTCATTTTTGTCTTTATATCCCCAGTGCTTAGCAGAGTACTTAGCATGGTAGGTACTTAAAAACAACAAGTGTTGGTCAACTGACTTCTCTGTTAAGCTATAATTCATTTTAACTTCCAAATCTGTAAATGAGACAAATTTTGCCTATTGTTCTATAATAGGCAATTCTCAGAGAAAGCATATATATAGATAAATAGATGGACTTAGAATCTGAGGATGAATCTATATGAAATTTTTCAGATCCCAGTACTAATAAACTACATCATCTTGGTCAAGTCATGTCAGTTCATGCTAGTTTAGTGTCTTGCATCTCAAAAATGGGAATAAAAATATCATACTTGAGGAAAAAAAGCTACACACACAACACACACACACAAGATTGACGAATAAGAAGTTTGTTCAGAGTATGGCAATTCAGGAGAAATATCTATCATGTTATGAAACTAGAGGACTATTGTGAAGAGCTGCAGTGAAAAAACAGAAAAAGTTTGGTAAACCATTAAACAAAATTTACTGAGTTATTATCAAACTTGCTATAAAAAAGGACAAAGATAAAGGACCAGGAAGAGTTTCAATAAAAATGATGACTTCTTATGCTGCCAAATATTTCCAATTCCTCCTGCAAACTCCCACTAGTTCTTTTAATTGATCATCCTGGACATTATGCAATCATACAAGGCATTGCCAGGCAAATGATTGTAGAAGATGGGAAACATGCATGACTAACAGAGTAGGTCAACTCAGTTCATAGAAATGGAAGACATCATGGAGATTATCCAGGTTCAGCCCCCTCATTTTTATAGACAAAGAAGGGAGGTCTAGAGAGGTTTCATGACTTGTTCAGGTCATATAGTTAAGCACCTGAGGCAGGATTTGAACCTCCCTCTGGTTTACCTGGCTCAATATACTACATTATGTTGTTCCTGAGACAAAATACTGCATAAGTCTGGTAGCTTACATGTTCTAGTCCCTTTCTTAAGGAAAGCAACAATTGCTAAAGAAGCCACAGCTATACCTAACTGTTCCTCACTTTTCCAGAAACTAAGATAACTAAGGCCAAGGTAGTCCATTTCCCTAAGACCTAAAAAGCTTTGCTAAACTATCAGGAGAGTAGGTTTTTGGCAGGAATAGTGATATCTCACTGAGCCATCTATATTCCATTGCTCAGTCATCCTAAATGTAAGTATCAAGTAAATAAATAAGATCAAAAGCAGCAGATTCCAGGGACTTAGAATAGTTCCTGAATGGTCTCCTTAGCTCCACCCTTTTCACGTCTTCTCTGTGTAATAAACAACTTCTGATCAATGTATTCATACCTGTCATGGAAGCTATGGAAGCAATTTGCTACAATCATAACTTCTTATATGTAAAAACCAAAATGAGATGCAAGCTTTCTTATTGACTAAAGCTCACCCTAAAGTAATCATTGAGTTATTCAACTGTTGTCATTTACTATTTATAATAACAGTTGAAATCTATAGAGTACATTAAATTTTATAAACCATTTTTCTTATGACAACCCTTTAAGATAGGCAAGATACCACAGTCTCCATCTGTAGAAGAGCGACCGGAGACTCGGTATCTAAGTGATGTTATGAAAATAAAGTAAGCAAAACCTGAAGCTATTTTCCTGACTCTAAGTCAGTGGCTTTTTTTAATTAGGTCATCCTGACTTTTTCTAAGAGATACAGAGCAAAAAATGGATTCTTTCCATGTTAAACTAGCAGACCCCATAAAATTAGAAGGCAGACAATAAAGAGCTAAATGCTATAAAACCTGAAGACAACTTAAATGGCTTAAACCTAGTTAATGGCATCTCAAAGGATATAGGAGTGCCCATTAAAAATCACAAAGCAGACAATGGCTTCATTTCTAGATATAATCCCCAAAGACCTCCAGTACTGGGGCTGAGCCAAGGATATCAAGTACTACTAAACATTACCAATGCCATACCTCTTCAGAAGGGTAAAGACCTTGTCTTCTGATTCATTGGCATCCCCCCATGTGATCCCACGAAATATTCTATACATTGCAGGATCACAGAACTAGGAGAAATTAAATCCCCTCTTGATATCCTTGTAAAAGGTTCACCATTCAATGAAGAAATAAACTGAGGAATTAAAAGGAAAAAAACAAACTGAAATCTAAGGCAGTGCCTATCAACTGGGGAAACATTGAGTATGTGACATATGAAGGCAGTAGATTATTGCACCATAAGAATTTATGAAAGAGATAAATTCAAAACGAAGTAAATAATATAAATTGGTACAGAGTAAAAAGAACAGAACCAACAGAGTAACTTAGAAGATGGTAACATTATAAAGAAAAAGAAATTGTGAAAGGGTTAAGAACTTTGTTCAAAGAAGTGGTGAAACAAGCCTTCAGAGAACATAAGGTGATATTTTCCAACTCCTGATAGAGAGGTGATGAAATCAAGATGTATAGAGAAACACACTTTGGACCATGGCAACTATGTGCATTTCTTTTGCCTGACTATGCTTAGTTGTTTGTTTTTGTTTTTAAAAATATCTTGTTTTTATAACTGAAAAGGTTAAAGGGAGAGGAGCCTTAGCAATAGTGATGCCTCGCAACCACCCCCCCCTCCAAAATTAAAAATTTTTTTAAATGGAGAAAGAAAACGGAAGAGAGCATAGACTAAAAGGAGTTTTTAAAATATAGTATGTAATTATATATGTTTAAGTAAACATGGTTATCTTGCTTGCCTGTATTTCTTGCTCATTAGTTTCTTCATCTGCAAGAAAGTGTGCATAATAATAGCACCTACTTCCTCAAGTGATTATGAAGGTCAAATGAGATAATTATAAAGCACTTAGTGCAGTGCCAGGCACATAGCAAACATTATGTAAATGTTAGCTATTAATATTATAGTACACATAATGATATTGCATGATGCTATAATTATTTATATATATATATAAAAATGCATGCATGTGTATATACATTTATATATATATGTATATTACCCACAAATATATATATGTGTACACACACACACACACACACACACACACACAGAGTCTCTCTCTCTCGCACATAATTCTTTAAAAAATTTTTCATCCTCAGCAATTAGTAGACTACCTGGTATATAACACGCACATAATAAATACCTAATCTATCTAAAAACAAAAAAGAGCTCAAGTAAAAGAGAATCCATGAACTCCTGAGGCATTTGATTCTACTTTTGAATATGTCTCACTGTTAGAATTTTTTTTCATCTATTTAGCTTAAACTGTTCTCTTCAATTTCCACTTGCTATTCATCTCTCTGCCTACTGGGACCAAGCAGGTTCATTCATTTATCCTTCAATAAGCATTTGTTAAGCATCTAATATGGGCAGCACACTGGGGATAATAGATGGTGGGAATAACACAAAAAACATAACCCTGCCCTGAAGGAGCTTATAGTCTTCTAGGGAAAAGATCATGTATCCAGATAAGTCAATAAAAAACATATAAAAAGCAATTCCAGGAAGGAAAATACACACACAACAGTTTGGAAGAGAGAGGGTTTGAGGGGAGAAAGATCAGAGAAAAGCAATCAAGAAAGGTTTCAGACAGGAAGTGGCTTCAAGCTGAACCCTGAAAGAAACCAATGATTCCAAAAGGGAGAGGGAGGAGAGAGCCACATTTTGGATAGGAGACGTCTCTGAAAAGGCAGGGAGTTGAGGACAGAATGCCATGGAACAGCAAGTGGGCCAATTTATCTCCTCCAAAGAATGCATGAGCAATATGAATTGATTTGGAAAAACAGGTTGGAACCAGATTATGATGGTCTTTACATGGTTTCTGTAACAGAAGTGATGCTGAGCCACTAGAGGTTCTCAGGCAAACAAGTGGTGCGATAAGCTCCTAGGCTTTAGGAATATTGTTTTGGAAACTGTAAAAGATGGATGAGAGAAGGAAGAAACTGACAAGAGGAAGACCAACTGAGAAGTTATGAAAACGAACTAGGGAAGAAATGATAAGGGCCCAAACTAGATTAGTGATCAGTGAGGAGAAAAGAGGTCAAATATGAGATGCTTAAAAGGAAGCATCAACAAGACTTGGTAATTGAGTACGTAAAGGAGGTAAAAGTGAAGAGTTCAGGACTTACTATACTATGACTTCTGGTGACTTCACAAATGGTAGTATCCAAAATAGAAAAGTGAGAAAGTATGGTAGATTTGATGGACAGATAAACTGTTTGGCACATGTTAAATGTAAGATGTCTATGATATTTCAGTTGGGAAATATGCAAATGAAGTATACTCTTGTAAACATTCTTGTGTAATAAAAAATAATAAATGAGAAACTGAGACAATTTCTCTATGGGAAGAATTGTTTGGATCCATACACAGAATGACTAAAACAATACAAATAAAAGAACAGATCACTTGAAGGAGATGAAATTCTGAATGGATGTTTTCATATCCTTTAGGACCCAGGTTCTAATTTGGACTCAGCCACTTACTATACTTGTATATGCTGATTCCAAATCCAGCATTCTTTCTACTTCACTTTTAACATATATACATTGAAAAAAAAAAAAGTGTGCATATGTGTGTGTGTGTATGGAGTTGGGAATATTTAGGAAGACTGAGCTAAGTATTGAATTCCTTAAGAAAGAAGAGAAAATAATCTGGGACTTGTAAATATCTGCCAAAAGGATCTTGAAAGGGTGACACTTAGATAAAATGTACTTCCAAAGTTATAAAAGCTGCTCAGTAATCAAGGCAAAGGGAAGGTCTAAAAGGTATGATGAAAAGCAAGGCATATGCCTACTCTTTCTGTCTCAATAAGTTGCTGAGTATGAAAAATGGTATATGCAATCTAGAAAGTGGTAGTGTCCTGAGAAGGCCAGAAAAAAGACTAAGAAGAAGAAAATTTTGTTGATAATAAAATGGAGACTCCAAAGAATTCAATGGAAGAGGTGAACAGAACTGGAGAAAAAATTTGGGAAAGGTAGCACTGAGATAAACAGGGATGAGAGAAGAGAGAAATAATAGCAAGTCCCCTCAGACAGTCAGGAGTCTACTATCATTATAAATCTATTCTCTCCTTCTAAATAACAACCTTTTTGGAGAATGGCTAAATAAATTATGGTATATGAATGTTATGAAATATTATTGTTCTATAAGAAATGACCAAAAGGATGATTTCAGAGAGGCCTGGAGAGACGTATATGAACTGATGCTGAGTGAAATGAGCAGAACTAGGAGATCATTATACACGGCAACCGCAAAACTATACAATGATCAATTCTGATAAGAAGTGGCTCTCTTTAACAATTAGTTGATTTATACCAGTTTCGACTGTCCAATAATAAAGAGAGCCATCTGCACCCAGAGAGAGAATATGGGAATTGAATGTAGACCAATAACATAGCATTTTTACTCTTTCTAATATGGTTTGCCTACATTTTTGTTTTCCTTCTCAAGTTTTTTTTTTTCTTTCTAGATCCAATTTTTCTTGCAATAAGATGACTGTATAAATACGTATACATATATTGGATTTAATATATTTAACATGTATTAGACTACCTGCCATCTAGGGGAGGGGGTGGGAGGGAAATTTGGAACAGAAAGTTTTACAAGGATCAATGTTGAAAAAGTTATCCGTGCATATATTTTGTAAATTAAAAAAATATAATAAAAAGTAATAAAAATTTTAAATACAAATAAATAAATAACAACCCTTTAACTACTTAAAAACAATTATCATGCTTTTCTAAATCTTCTTTCTCTACGCTAAATCAGTTCTTTCAACCAGCCTTCATATGGTCTAGTTTTCTTTTCTGTAGCTACTCTGGATAGCCCTTTTCTATACAGGTCCCTATATGTAAATGCCCTTCCTTGATGTGGTATCCACTTTATGCTAATCAATAAACATTTATTAAGAATATATATGAATGATCAAAGGGTAAGAACAGGAAGTTTTCAGATGAAGAAATTAAAAGGTATCTATAGTCATATGAAAAAAATGCTCAAAATCATTATTGACCAAAGAAATACAAATTAAAATAACTCTGAGGTACCACTTCACACCTATCAAATTGGCTAAGATGACAGGAAAGGGGAACGATTAATGTTGGAGGAAGTGTAGGAAAACTGGGACACTAATGCACTGTTGGTGGAATTGTGAACTGATTCAACCATTATGGAACTATGCCCAAGAGATAATAAAACCGCAAATCCTTTGATCTAACAATACCACTATTGGGTCTATATCCCAAAGAGATTATTTGGGGTGGGGGGTTGTGGAGGAGGACCAACATGTTCAAATAAAAAGCTCTTTTTGTAGTGGCAAGGAATTGGAAATTAAGTGAATGCACATCAGCAGGGGAATGGCTGAAAAGGTTGTAGTGCATGAATATAATGGAATACTATTGTTCTATAAGAAATGATGAGCAGGCAGATTTCAGAAAAACCTGAAAAGACTAACATGAACTGATGATAAGTGAAATGAGCAGAACTAGGAGAACATCGTACACATAAAACAGCAACACTGTGTGATAATCAACTATGATTGTTAACTCTTCTCAGTAACAGTGACTCAGATAATTCCAAAAGATTTGTAATAGAAAATGCCATCCACAACCAGATAAAGAATTATGGAAACTGATACAGATTGAAGCATACTATTTTCATTTTTCAATTATTTTTTCTTCTTTTGGTTTTCCCCTTTTGTTCTGACTTTTCTTTCACAACATGACAACTATGTTAACATGATTGTATATATATAATATATATCAACTTGTTTGCTGTCTTGGGGAGGGGGAGGAAAGAAAGGGAGGGAGAAAAATTTGTAACTAAAAATCTTATAAAAATGAATGTTGAAAACTATCTTAACATGTAATTGGAAAAAAAAATACTATTAAGTGGAAGGGAAAGAGTATATTATGTACCAGGTACTCTAGTAATCACTGCGGATATAAAAAGAGGCAAAAGACAGTTCTGTCCCCCAAAGAACTTATGATTTAAAGGGAGGGAGAGTAGAAAACATGCAAACCACTATGTATAATGCTATTTCCTTTAAAATCTATTTGTAGGATAAAAAGGAAATAATCAAAAGAGGGAAGAACTAGAATCAAGAGATGTTGGGAAAGGCTTCCTGAAGATGAGATTTTAATTTGGACTTGAAGAAAATCAGAAAAGCTAGTAAGCAAAGATGAAGAGGGACACCATTCCAGACAGAGGTATAATCTGAGAAAAAGGAGGGAACAGTGTTTTGTTCATGGAACAGCAAAAAGGCCACTAATGCATTAAATAGTACATGGTGGGGGAGTGAGTAATAAGACTGGAAAAGTGAGGTGGGATGGGAACATTAGATTATGAAGTTAAACAGAATTTTGTATTTGAACCTGGAGGTAACAGTAATCAATGAAGTTTACTAAGAGGTGATATGATTAGTCTTGTTATTATCACTTTGGAAAATCATTTTGATAGCTGAATGGAAGATGGATTGAATTTGGGAGACACTTGAAACAGGACAACCCATCAGCAGGCTAGTGAAATAATCCAAGTGTGAGGCAAGATACTGGAATAATGGCAGTATCAGAGGAGAAAGCTGGGGGGGAGGGAGGGGGAATATTCAAGAGATGCTGCAAACATGAAATCAAGGCCTTGGCCACAGATTGGATGTGGGCAGGTGAGAGACAGTGAGGAATAGAGGATAGCAGCGAGGTTGCAAGCCTAAAAGACTGGGAGGTTGGTGGTGTTCTCTAAAATAGGGAATTTAGGAGGTGGGGGAGAACTTAAGAAAGATGATGAGTTCAGTTTTAGACAAGTTGAGTTTAAGATCTCTACTAGATATCCAGTTTGAGATTCTCTCAAAGACAATTGAAGATGCAATTTTGGAGACTGGCAGACAAATTAAGGAAGGAGAAGTATATTTGAGAATCATTAGCATGGAGATGGTAATTAAACCTGTGGGAACTGATGAATGTACTCATATCAAGTAAAATAGTATAGAGGAAGAAAAGGGCCCCAGACACGATCATAAGGAACACATATATTTACAGAGCATAATTTGCATAAGGACCCAGCAAAAGAGACGGAGAAGTGATCTGATAGGTAGATGGAGAACCAGGAGAGAGTGGTACCCTGAAAAACTAGAGGGAAAGCTATAGTATATAGTTATATGGTCTCTTTTTTCAAGAAGACTGCATTAACTTTTTTGGCTGCCATGACACACAGATAACATATTGCAGTAGACTTGCAGTAAACTAATCACCTCAGATTTTCACACAAATTGTTCAAACCTGTACATAAACATAGATTTTAGTGGTGTAATGGAGAGTAGAGACCATTTGTTCCAACTTCTTCATTTTATAAATGAGGGAAGTGAGGGAAAAAGAAATTAAACAATTTGCCTAACGACAGAAAAATACTAAATGGTAAAATTAGAATAGTAGCTGACTTTTTGAATCCAAGTAAAGTACTTTAAATTTATCTCTATTAGGTTTCATTTTGTTATCTGACCAATATACACATAGAACATGATTATAATCTATTTGTAACTGTTGTTGCTATTGCACTTATTAGATAAAGAGACTTAACAGTTTGGATTTAATAGATAGGGCCCTCTAAAATGTCTCTCTAAAAATGCCATATTACCCACTACACCATTTTCTAGACTGTCCTCAAAAATACCACAACAGAAAGGCAGAAACCCTAGAAAAGAAAGTAAAGTCACCTTTGATTATCTGGGAATCAATTTTCCATATTCTAAACCAACCAAGCCTTTCTTTTCCCCTAACTGACTGACTCCCTATTAGGCTATTTCCTTTCTCCTCAAATAATAAAGAATAGTCTCCAGGTTCATATGAGTGCAGAATTCAACTCTGGCAAGTTTCCTTTACTGGCAGTTCTTTTAACTGATTGGGGGGGGGGGGGGGTAGGGGAAGGGGAAGGTGAAAGGGAAAGGGAAAGGGGAAGGGAATGGGGAAAAGGGGAATGGGGAAAAGGGGAAGGGAAAAGGAAAAAGGGGAAGGGAAAAGGAGAAAGGGGAAAGGGAAAGGGAAAGGAGAAGGGGAAGGGGAAAGGGGAATGGGGAAAAGGGGAAAGGGGAAAGGAGAAAGGGGAAAGGGAAAGGGGAAAGGGGAATGGGGAAAGGTGAAAGGGGAAAGAGGAAAGGAGAAGGGGAAGGGGAAAGGGGAAAGGGGAAGGGGAAAGGGGAAGGGGAAAGGAGAAGGGGAAAGGGGAATGGGGAAAAGGGAAAGGGAAAGGGAAAAGGAAAAGGGAAAGGAGAAGGAGAAGGGGAAGGGGAAAGGGGAATGGGGAAAAGGGAAAGGGGAAAGGAGAAGGGGAAAGGAGAAAGGGGAAAGGGAAAGGGGAAAGGGAAAGGAGAAAGGGGGAAGGGGAGGGGAAAGGGGAAAGGGGAAAGGGGAAAGGGGAAAGGGGAAAGGGAAAGGGAAAGGGGAAGGGGAAGGGAAAAGGGGAAAGGGGAAGGAGAAAGGGGAAAGGGGAAAGGGGAAAGGGAAAGGGGAAAGGGGAAAAGGGGAAAGGGAAAGGGAAAGGGGAAAGGGAAAGGGGAAAGGGAAAGGGAAAGGGGAAAGGGGAAGGGGAAAGGGGAAAGGGGAAAGGGGAAAAGGAGAAAGGGGAAAGGGAAAAGGGGAAAGAGGAAGGGGAAAGAGGAAGGGGAAAGGGAAGGGGAAAGGGAAGGGGAAGGGGAAGGGGAAGAAGAAGGGGAAGGGGGAGTTTTTCCAAGTAGGCTGCCCCAGTTCTTTCTTCCTAAATGAAAGTGTAGTATAAGGGAAAAGTTACTGCGTTTAGAAGTCTTGGATTCAATTTAACAAATTACTATCTGCCTGATATTAGGCAAGTCCCTTTACCTCTGGTAGCTTTAGTTTCCTCTATCTCTTCTATCTCTATCTCTAATCCTTATGATTCTATTATCCTAATAAGGAAAGAAATGACTGAAAATGAAGGTCTCTGCTGTGTATGTTGAGTTTTTAATATCTTAATAACACACCTACTGGGTTAAGTGTATGAAGTGGAAAAAAAGAAATGAAAATCGGAAGTGTTGAGAAAAAATAAGGGAAAGAAGTAAGATGGGTTAGCAAGTAATTAAGTCAAACATTTATTAGTTACCAATTACTACATATCACGACATTAGGGCAGCCTTTGCCCTCAAACTAAAATTTAATATAAGAGAAACCATAATAGAAAGAAGGAGGAAAAGTTATCTGGCCACCACCAATCCATTTGGAGCTATTTCTCATCCCTATCAGCTACCCATTGATGCTCCCTGCTCTGGCTCAATTATTCAGGGATTATCCACATTGCTTTCATCTCTTTGTTGACATTACCACCTGTTCCATTTACTTCATTATTGACATAACTGTTTACTCTTAGAATTCAATCAGCAACTTAAGCTCAAAAGGAAAGTTAGAGGTTCTCTCTTCATACTCTAGCTTAGTTATCAAGAAAGAGCATTTAAATTAAAAAAATGATTACCATTACTGTCCCCTATATCCACTAAAAATGAGTCACACAGCAAGCTTAATAAAAAGATCAACTTCACTTGCCGAAGCTTTGCATCATTCTGAAAGCAGCAGCTTTCCATTTTCTAACAGTGAAGCTGGACAAAAGAAGGCTAGCAGAAGGTTAAAATAAGCTTGCATTTAATGAGCTTGTTTTCATTATTTTGTCTAAAATGTTGTTCGGTCTCAAAAAACTCCCTTGGAATTATAAAATTATATAAACAAATATTAACTATTTTAGACTATCCTGTTACTCTTTACTTCCATTAATAAACTAAGAAACAAGTTCATTCATCAGTCACTGTGTCCTCCTTCTTCCTAGAATTAATTCAAACATATATGTTCTAATGGTCCAAATAAGAAAAGAGAGAAAGTATTTGTTCTTCAATGAAAAGTCATATCCTGTCTAATCACCTTCTAAACAAGAGAGCCCAGAGATAAGATCTCTAAAGTGAATATATAATATGTGCTCTACTGTTCCCTTGGAAAAAGTTGGAATAAAACTTAAAATATCTGAAGACTAAGAAGTTTGAGGTTACATCCATTCCAGGCAAGTTTATGAGAACCTGGATAGCACTCACCCCGTTTGGGTTTTGGAAAGCTATCATGTAGGCGAAACACCACTCTTTCCACGAAGTGTTGGATGTCACATTGCTCTGGACCTCGAACAAACACCATCCAGTCATGAGTGAATCCCTCAGTGGTGGGCTTCTTCCTCAGCTGGGCTCGGTGTCCCAGCTCTAGCTTCACCTGTACAGTGCACTAAAAAGGGGGGAAAAAAGTTTGACTGGGGCCAACACAAAATAACCAACAGAAGAATGTGGTAGGGAAGGGTTAACAAGCTGGGATTCTAATATGTCACACATGGTCTTCTATAACAGAGAGGTTAGCAAAGGAACTATACAAAAAGCCTCCTACATAATTCCAATATACCTTCAAGATATCTACTTTCTTGGATTAACTTGTGCCTTTACACTCTCCTTCACCCCAAATAGAGAACAAAGAATTACTTTTCAGGCATGCATATTATCAACAAAAACATCAGCTGTAAGTTTTCAAAGCAAAATCTTGATTACCCATGAGGATGTAAAGGCAAAAATGAAGCAACTCATTTTCACATTATAGCTGCAATCAGCAGCATAGTTCACTTAACTACAGAAAACTGATTTATTACTTAAATATAAAGAAACCAAGTATTTTTACAGTTATACTTAAAATTTCTATTTCAAAGGGTCATCATCACATCAGCCAATCAGCACCATTTATTAAAAGCCCACTATATGCAAATCACTCCATTAAAAAACAAAAACAGAAACAAATTTCCCCACAGCTCCTAAAAAGCTAACACAATTGGACAGCAAGCTGTAAGTACACCCAGGGAAGAAAAGCACAAAGCAACACAAAAACAAGTACAATGGGTAATTTAAGTGCAGGGAAGACAGACAGGATAATCAATCAATCAGCTTAATTCATTCACTGAACTGAAGTTTACTAAGCACCTACTATTCCACAATGCCCTGGGTGCTAAATGTTGTGGGAAACACAAAGATAAATAAGTCCAAATCCTTGCCCTCGTGGAGCTTTGTAATAGAGCTAAAACAGGAACAACAACAACAAAAATGTAAAGCAGAATGTAATAAATACATGAATGTGATAAGTCATCAGGAAACCTTTCCTAGAGGGAGATTAGGCCAGTGTTGTGAAAGATAGGTCTTCCTTATGATAGAAGAAAGGAACACGACAAAATATTGTAAACCATGGTCAGATGCAGTCTCTGTACTAGATTTTTTTTTTTTTTCTTGGTTGTTTTTCTTCACCACAGGGAAGGTGTTTCTTTTGGCCTTTTCCCCAGAAAATACTGGTGTGCAGAAAGCATTCATCCATCTATGCATCTACATATCTATCTTTTAGGATGGGAAGAATGCTGACTGGCAGAAAGTAGAGGGGTAGTGGAAAAGTGTGTGAAAAAGCACTTGTAAGGTTTGGCATTGGTGAGAATAGGAATGGAACTAGTTCCCTTGGCAAAAGACAATTGCTATTGAGAAATTTTTAAAAAGGGGAATGAGCTATGGAGAAGATTAGTTGGTAGTGGGATTCAAATTTTAAGCTTTTAGGCCTGATCTTATGGAAATAGGAGTTGACGGTAAGTTCCTGAATGATGAGATGGAAACAATATGTAACTGGGATTATTTTTGTAGTTCTATGTAGAATACTTTCAAGAAAGAGCTGCAAGTTCAGAATGGTAGAGAAAATCAAATAGAATTATGTCATATTTGGAAGGCTGAAAGAATTAGAAAGATGGTGGTGCTAGAGAGAAAGGGATGAGATTGGTTTACAACATGTTAAGCTCCAGGTGTTGGTGAATATCCAAGTGTAATGTCTTACAGTCAATATGGAATGAAAGAAAGGATATGGATGGAAAGGTAGGTTTGAGAACCATCTCTAAGTATCTGTAGTGAACAAAAACCTTACTCACTGATTATAATAGCAAATAAGTCTTTGTACTTTCGGATGAACCATAATGATCACAAAGCTATCAGCCACTGACTGGCTTTCTGCATGATCTGTTTTTTTCAACTAGGTTGCTAAAAAGGTTACAGGCAAAAATACTTTGTAAAATGGATTGAAGTCTTTGAAGATTGTTTGATCTTTTAGGTATTAAGATTCTCTGAAAATCTCCTTGAGGGTAGGGGTCACATTTTACTATCCTTGTATTGCCCACAGTTTTGCTCCAGGGCCTTGCACATACCAGGCACTTAATAATATTTCTAGAATTCATTCATTCAACACACAATATTCAAACACCATACCACTGTTAGTATCTTTTGTTCACCCATTCACAACGCTTAACAAATTACCCATTGGCTTTCTGGTATTTGTGATTAAATTTGGGGTCCTCTACAGGACATACATGTTGCGATACAGTTACTGGAAAAGAATGGGAGAAAGCAATTTAATCAGGAGGGAAAACATAAGAGCCAAAATAAGCCTCCCCAGCCAAAGTCAACAGGCAGCTTGGAGGCAGTGGCAGGCTATTATTTCAATTCATGTGCCAGAATGAAGGAATGGCATAAAATGCCAGTATCCTTTGCAACAGCAACCTGGTCTAATGTTGTCCAAAGACTGGACATCAGATTCTGGCCAGAAATAATTTGGCTTTTAATTGCTTCTTGACCTGACCATGTTAGGAAGAAACATTGCTTCAGCCTGGAATATATGTATCAGTTATTTACCAAAGGATAGAGTGAGAAGGAATGCACTGATAACTGTGCTATAAAATAAAAAAAACATGAGGCCAAAGACACTTCATCCCTTTCCTGCCATACAGAAGAAGGAATTAATGATGAAACATTTATCTGTTCAAGGGACAACATGATATGTCAAGATGAGAAATTTGTCATTTGTCAACCTGGCTAACTGTTACAATTCATTTTCTAATTATAATATGTTGTTGGCACATGGCCAAATCATATATTGGCAATGGGAAATGATTTAATCAATTCCAATCCAGGAGGAAAAATATTCAGTTTATATCCCACCCATTCCTTATTCCACCTCCAGATATTTTGATCATTTCTTTTTAGAATTTTAGAACAAAGAGGCAACATTATATAGTATACTGAGTGCTGGACTTGAATCTGAGTTGGGTTCTAATACTTTGAACACTAACAGTGTGATCACACAATCATTCAATCTCTCTAATTTCAGCTTCCTTATCAATAAAAAGGAAATAATACTTTGAACTACCTAAATCATATGGTTGTTGTAAGGAAAAGTACTTTGGAAACCTCACATATGTTTGTGATTTGGGTTACTGTTCAATTTATTTAGTTATTTCTTTACAATTCTTATCAAGAATAAGAGAGCAGAAGCAGTGAAACAAATGGTTAAGTCAAGCTTGGAAGGTCTAAGAATTTCATTTATTCCTTAATATGGGAGTGGTTAAGGGAAGGATGGTGAAACTCTTTCCAGGTATCAACACCATCTGATAGAAAAATACCATGCAAGGCCCTTATAATCATTAGGTGAAAAATGACTTCCTATTTACTACCATTCCTTAGATTTTCTGAGGATCCCCTTTCCCTCAAAAGAACAAAAGAAAATAAATCAAATAGCTTTTTGGGCCATTTCCAAACACTCCTGGTTATCCCATACCAATGCCAACGGATACCTTGAATGGAATTCTGAAAGCAACAAGGGACAAGGAAATTAGCAGATTTTTTTGCTTCAACATTGCAAATGCTGTACCCCTAATCCTAAATCCCACAGGGAGGTCTTTATCACGAATTTATATATAACACTTCCCATGAAATTCTAGTGGGAATTCTTTCCAACAGATGCACTTTCCTCTGGGAATTCACACATTACCAAGTGATATAATTATCCCTTAAGTTTTATTATTGCATCTAATTCCCTAGAACAAAACAATCCCATTTCCTAGTAAGAGAAAGGATTGCATTACTCCTCTTTTGATTCTGCTAAATCCTATTGGATCTATAATTTGGGAGCAACATACCTTTGATAAACTGCCCATATGTGGAAAATAAAGATAGGAAAAGTAATGCTTCAGTAACCCTTTAATGTGAGCACAAACCAAACTTCTCAGTTGTCCTCTGGGTACTTTTGACCTTTGGATACAGTTATGGGACCCTACAGAAAGGCCATTTACTTGATCCCATAAAGACAAGTACCACCTACTCTTCTCAACCAAATATGTAATACTAAGAGACAAAGACAATGCAAAGGGTCAGACACTTTGCTTACTGTCTTATAAGGCACAGATGCCCAAAGAATGAGTCTAGGGATCATTGATAGCCAGCACCCCAATTAAACTCTGGCTGTCTACACTATTTTCTATTCTAAGTCAATGGTGGACAGTTGAAGGGATGAACAGTCCCAAGAGCTGCAATACATTATTTCATAATCACACAATCTCCGAGTTGGAATGCTACCAATTATCTAGTCCAACCCAGACCTGAACAAAAATTCCTTTTTGTCAATCAGCCTTTGCCTAAAATCATCAAGTCAGAGAGAATCCTCACTTCCCAGAGGAAGGTTATTCCACTTTTGGATACCTCTGCTGAAAGTTCAACCAACCTGGTGTCTCACACCTCAGGTCATTGAGTGAAAGATGAAAAAACAAATGAACCAACCAATTAAAAAAAAAAAAGTTTCTAGGAATACAAATGTGGCTTTTTCCAGGACATTAGCTGAATGGATAAAAAGCATGTGCAGGTCCTTCAAGGTGGGTAAGAATTTCTCTAGTAACAGGGATAGCATAATTCCAAAGCTTAAGAACACCATCGGATTGTGCCAGTTGATTAGGTACAGGGCAGAAGTTCAGAGTGTTTTGTTATTGGTAGGAAAAAACCCCAACAACTCTTAATACAGGTCAGAGGTAATAAGTTGTTACTCCTCCAGGAGTTTGCATGCTTTCTGTAGAAACATCAATGAACTGCTGCAAATCCTTACTTTCCCAAAATAAACTCCACACTACCTCTCGCGTGGAACCCTTGAGTCCTTCAACTTGGCACATTTCACCAGTCAAGAAAAGACCACATATCCCCTCTTAAACTAAAAAGGCAATGGTCAGCCAGCAACAAAACCGCATATTTGAACTCTCTGCTACACGGATAAAAAAAAAAAAAAAAAAAAAAAAAAAAAAAAACGCTTGGATAAATTAACCTTAGACACCTAGGCCCTGAAACAACACTACAGCGTCCCCCCAATTTTTTTTTAAAGAACAACCATCAATCACCTCCTCAGCTCTGTGACCTTGTCTTACTTAACGCCGTTGATATTCCAACCAACCTTCTCCCCCTACACATCCTACCCCCGGCCGATCTAGGGTAGAGAGGATTGGGAAGGATGACCAAGTTCTGAGGGACAAGGGAGAGGAGCGCAATTTTCTGAGACAAAGATGATGAGAAGGCAGTGAAAGATTTCAAATTTGGGGAGTAAGCTGGCCTTGGGTTTCTGAAAAGGAGTTTGAGTTTTAGAAGAGGAATAAGAGAAAAGGCGACGGTACAGAAAAGATGAGAATGGAAAGGTTCTGAAAATTGGATGGACGGGAGGGGGATGACTGGGGGTTTACGAAAGTGGGGGGAGGGAGGGAAGCATAGCATGATATACCAAGAGCTGGAAGGGACGTCCGAAGTCATCCCGTCCCCCAATTTTACATGTCCCCTGGGTTCTGAAGATAGATGGGAAAGAGGTGACCCCTACGGTTTTGAAGGAGGGTGGGGAGAGCAAGGTAAATAGTAGGAAAAATAAAGGGAGAGGAGGTTTGAAGGGGAAGGTGAAGGAAACGGTGCTTCAGAAGAAACGAGTCGGGAGATTTTTTTTTTATTGTTGGGAGGTAATAGTAGGAAGAGGTCCCAGTTTTAACGGGAGTTGGGGGGAGAGAGCGGCCTCCGTGTGGGTAAAAAAATCGAAGATCCTTGGGGTTTGGTCAGGGGACATGGGTAATCGTAAAGATTTAGGATTTTTTTTTTGGCTGTCCCATTTGGTAGGGAGGCGCCAAGGCAGGGTGCCTAGTGCGAGTGAAATACACCCTTCCCAGAAGGGCGGGAGGTGGAGGGAAGACTGGAGCACAGGACCGGGCCGGGCACCGGGAAGGGGGGAGGGGACGAGCTTCGGGGAGAAGGGGGCTCCGTGGCCCAGGATCTGGTAATCTGGAGAGAAGGGCCGGGGACCCGGAGTTCCGAGGAAGGATAAGGGCAGGAAGCCGGGGGCCGGGCCAGGGCTGGGGGCGTGCGGGGCAGAGGACCCCGGGCCCGGAGGCGCCTCCTCACCTGATTGTCCATGGCTGGCGCCCCGCCCCCGCCCCCCGGGCCCCGCGTCGTCCGCCTCCTGTTCCTCCTCGCAGCCGCAGCCGCCGCCTCAGCTCACGGCCGGCCCGCTGCCCTCATTGTCTGTCAGGCGCCGCCGCCGCCGCCGCCGCCGCCGCTCCCCGGCCGCCCGCCCGCCGCCCGCCCCGCGGAACCGGAAACCGACACGACCCGGGTCGCGAACCGACCGCAGCCCCCGCCGCCTCCCCGGGCCCCGGCCGACCGAACTGACGGCAGTCGCGGCCACTGAGCAGCCGGGGCTGGCGTTTGGAGGGCGGGTCTTCCGGCCATCCTGGGGGAACCCGACTGCGGTCGGAGGGACGAGGCGGACAGCCAATGGGAGATAGGTTTCATGAGGGGCGGAGCGAGGAGCCGAGAGAGGCAAGGGACGGAGAGCGGAGGGAGAAGCCCCGGGGATTAGAAGGTGTGCGGCGCACGTGGAGGGAGGGAGGTTGGGAGTGAGGGAGAGGCCTGGAGGAGGGGCGGGGACGGCCTGCACCCTGCAAGGGGCTCCACATTTCCCGGGTTTTTGAGCTGGACCATCAGCCCTGCCCTAGAGAATGCTAGAGCCACGAGGTTCGGTCCCACATGGGTCGGTTGAGAGGACCATTGGGGGGGGGGGGGGGGGAAGAGAAGCCGAAGAGGGAAACCTCTTTTTTTCCATCAACCTTAACCTTCTGAAGACCACCTTGCAAAGTAGGAATGAATGCTTGAGTGCAGACTCTTTTCTACAATGGATGAAAACCCCAGAACCCTGGAATTCAGTTCCCCTTTTGATATCCCCTCGCTTTACAGATGCAGAGAAAGTGGAGCCCAGAGAGGGAAGGGTCTTTTACACCTCTATCTCCCCGCCTTTTCAGAGAAGATCCCTGAGCCTTCAGGCGGGAAAGGACTTCGACAGACTTTCCAGTCCAGTCCAGACTCACCACTCAAGCGGGTGCCAATACGACCCTGCAACAGAACACGATGCCCCTACCGCCTAACCTTCAGCCACTCACCCCATTTCAGTCACACGCCACCACGAACTCACTTTAGACTCTCCCACCTAATTCTCATTACAATAGGGATCAGAATTTGCTGAATTATCTACATGGACAATTTTGCCCACTTTTATATGCCCCCTGTTTATTGCACAAAATGTAGAAGCCCGAGGAGGAATTTGATATCTCAATGAATATTGCATGCAGGAAGTCATTTGTCCAAATCCAATATCGGAAACTTGCTAGTTGTGGGACTCTGGGCAAAAGCAAAAGACTTAACTGCTGTCTGTCTCAGTTTCTTCATCTGTGAAATGAAGATAATAATGACATCTATCTTCCAGACTAATTGCTAGTTAGTTCTGGTAATGATGATGAAGAAGGTGGAAGAGGAGGAGGAAGAGAAGAAGAAAGGAATAGATCTAAAAAGAATTCCTTAGCAACCTTTAAATTAAATACACCATTTAAAAAATTAAAAAGTTAGTTTTGGCACAATAGATAGCTCCCAATGAAATCCTTTATAAAGTGTATCCTCAAGAAATGACTTTCTGGATTGTTAAAAGAGTATCTTTAGCTTGGGTGGGATAGTAATAGTTAATCATCATTATAATAATCAGTATTGATATGGCACTTTAAGGCTTGTTTATTTTATATGATCCTTAAAGCAACCCTGTCTGAAAGGGGTTATTATTATCCCCATTTTACAAATAAGGAAACTTAGGATAAGGATAGTTTAGTGACTTACCCAGAACATGTAGCCTTGGTCTCAAGTAGTACTTGATCTCAGGTGGCACTGATTCTTGTCTAACTTGGATTTATTAAGTCTAACACTTTCCTAGTATACCACTTTTCTGCCTGTGCAATTAATAGTAACAAATGGATTTGACTAGCAATTTTGTTGCCTCTCCAGACTGATTTTATTGACATTGTTGCTGTATATATATATATATAATCATTGTCGTTCAGTTGTATCCATCACTATTTGGACTTTTTTTGGGTGGAAATATAAGAGTGGCTTGCCATTTCCTTCTCTAACTCATTTATGACAGGAGAAGAAATTGAGACAAACAGGGTTAAGTTTCTGGCCCCAAATCACACAGATAGTAAATGTCTGATGCAAGATTTGAACTTAGGAAGATGAATCTTTTTGCTTTCTTTCTATTGAGTCTGCCACTTAGCACTGCTTTAAATGTGATTCTTACTAAGAGGGAGGAACTGGTGGCTGTGAGGTGAGGATATGAGAAACTGGGGTTTGGAGGTGACCAGAATCTTGGGTGATCATTTACTCCTAATGTTTAAGGTTGAGAAGAAAAAAATCTGTGCAAGATCTGATTTGCACTCTAAATGTTGAACTTTGTGGTTCAAAGGAAGGCAAACTGGATTCCATAACCTAAAATTCTATAAGGGAATTCAGCCCAGGGTGAGAGTGAATTTGGGAGGCCCAAAGAATGAAGATAAAAGGAAAGAGCATTCTAAAGAGAAGGAAAACTGGGAGTTGTCTGAAGAAACATGAATCCAACAAACACTCATATATATACACACGCAAAATTGAAAATTGAAGCAAAGGCAAATAATAGAGAGTAAATTTAAGTGTGTTTAAGTCCTATGAAAATAATATCAGGCTTGCTAGAGCTCAGAATAAGCTGAAGTTAGCAAGTGAAACTAAGAATGTGAGGAAAGGGGTTTTTGAAAAGCTTTATTTGGAGGGGAAAAAAAAGGAAGATCAAAGAAGGGGTAGAATATCTGTTTGAGGTGGAGAGAGCAATGCTAATTAACAAGGAAGAGAAGACAGAACTGCTCAACACTTATTTCGTTTTGTTTTCTCTGCCAAAGAAAATGTCCTCTGCACTAGAAATGACAAAACAAAAAATGGCTAACAAGATGAATAAGGAGATAGTAAAAGATTAATTCGAATTATCTAACCCAGATATATTTTATCCCTAATTGTTCTGAAATCCACCCTTCAACTCCTAACTTAGTATCTTCTGTCAATTGTTTATAATTTAGCCTATATTTGTGTTTGTGTGCAGTTTTTCCAAGACAGCTGGGGGGGGGGGGGAGGAGAAGGGGTACAAGAATAGGTAAGTGGTACAGGGATAGAGCCTAGTGTCAGGAGAACCTGAATTCAAAATGGCCTCAGATACTTACTACTGTGTGATGCTGGGCAAGTTATTTAACCCTATTTGCCTCAGTTTCCTCATCTGTCAAGTGAGTTGAAGAAAGAAATGGGAAACCACACTAGTATCTTTGTCAAGAAACTTCTAACAGGGTAATGAACAGTTGAATATGACTGAACAACAACAACATGTACCAGATACTATATAAAGTGCTGAGGATACAAAGGCAAAAGAACATATCTATGCATAAACAAACTATGTATAAGATAAATAGGAAGTTAGCAAGTGAAACTAAGAATGTGAGGAAAGGGGTTTTTGAAAAGCTTTATTTGGAGGGGAAAAAAAAGGAAGATCAAAGAAGGGGTAGAATATCTGCTTGAGGTGGAGAGAGCAATGCTAATTAACAAGGAAGAGAAGACAGAACTGCTCAACACTTATTTCGTTTTGTTTTCTCTGCCAAAGAAAATGTCCTCTGCACTAGAAATGACAAAACAAAAAATGGCTAACAAGATGAATAAGGAGATAGTAAAAGATTAATTCGAATTATCTAACCCAGATATATTTTATCCCTAATTGTTCTGAAATCCACCCTTCAACTCCTAACTTAGTATCTTCTGTCAATTGTTTATAATTTAGCCTATATTTGTGTTTGTGTGCAGTTTTTCCAAGACAGCTGGGGGGGGGGGGGAGGAGAAGGGGTACAAGAATAGGTAAGTGGTACAGGGATAGAGCCTAGTGTCAGGAGAACCTGAATTCAAAATGGCCTCAGATACTTACTACTGTGTGATGCTGGGCAAGTTATTTAACCCTATTTGCCTCAGTTTCCTCATCTGTCAAGTGAGTTGAAGAAAGAAATGGGAAACCACACTAGTATCTTTGTCAAGAAACTTCTAACAGGGTAATGAACAGTTGAATATGACTGAACAACAACAACATGTACCAGATACTATATAAAGTGCTGAGGATACAAAGGCAAAAGAACATATCTATGCATAAACAAACTATGTATAAGATAAATAGGAAATTATCAACAGGTGAAAAGCACTAGAATTAAGAGGAATTAGAAAAGGCTTTGGGTAAAAGTTAGGATTTTAACTGTGACTTGAAGGAAGCTTGGAGTTAGAGATGAGGAGGAATGGGGAACAGCAAAGAAAATGCCTGGAGTTAAGAAATGCAGTATCAGCAAAGAAGCCAGTAAAAGTGTAAGAAGCCTGAAAAGGTATAGGGGAAGGTGGCTATGAATAGCTTTAAATGTCAAACAAGGACTTTGTATTTGATCCTAGAGGCAATAATAGAGAGCTCCTGAAGTCTGTTGAGTATGGGGAATGACTTGCTCAGACCTTTGCTTATATACTAGATCCATGTTTTGTGAGAGAGACTTGTGTCCAAACCAGTGGCTATTGCAATAGCTCATACATAAGAAAATAAAAATCTACATAAAGATGGTGCCAGTATTAAAAGAGAGAAGTAGGCATATTTGAGAGATGTTGCAAGGGTGAAATCTAGGTCTTTCAATAGGAATTAAGCTTATGAGCCTGAGAGAATATGAAGATAATGGTACCCTTGACAGTAGTAGAGAAATTTGGAAGAAGGGGAAGATTTGGAGGGAAAGATAATGAGTTCTGATTTGGACAAGCTGAATTTAAATGTCTACTAGACAGTTACTTTAACATGTGTAAAGGCAGTGGGGTATGAGATGAAACTGGAAATCAGCAGAGAGGTTAATAGTAGTAGTAGATTTGAGAATTATTAGCATCGAAGTGATAAATTAAATCCACAGGAGCTGAGATCACCAAATGAAGTTATATAGAGGGAAAAGAGAAGAGGGTCCAGGACAGAATTCATGAGACACTCAAGACTAGTGGTCATAACTTGGATAAAGATCCAGTGAAGAAGTCTAAGAAGAATTGATCAGATTTTCCTACCAGAGAAGAACCAGGAGAGAATAGAATCTCTAAAGACTAAGAAAGAAAAGAATGAGAAGGGAGTGATCTACAAAAGCTGTAGAGAGGCCAAAAAGGAAGTAGTCTGAGAAAAGGCCATTGAATCTGGCAATAGATTATTAGTAACTTTGGAGAGAGCAGTTTCAGTTGAATGCTAAAGTTTGTAAGAAAGTTATGAGAGGAGAGAAAGTGGACTCATCTATTGTAGATGTCCTGCTCTCAGGGAGTTTAGCCACAAAGGACAGAAGAGATATTGACTATTAGCAATGGAAAATTCAAGTAAAGGTTTTTGAGAATTGAAGCAATTTAGGCATGTTTTCTCCTGGAGAGCCCATGGTTAAACATTTACCAACATTACCCTTACTTTTACCAGTGAAATCCTAGGTTTATTTTCTACCTCTACTAAACTTTTATATGATAGGAATACTGTTACTATAATTTATCTAGATTTTGAAGATAGGAAGAATTCTTGTGTTTTACTTTCTTCCCTGTTATCTACAAATCTATCTTCCCTTTCCTTAAAACAAAGAAACTCATTAGATCCTATTATCCCTCACAAGTTCTCTCCTTATTTCCCCCTTTCTTAGTCAAACTCCTTAAAAAACTACCATCACTTTCTCTTCTCAAACTCTCTTAAACCGTGGATGACCTAACTTCTAATTTTTTCCCACTATTTACTTATTTTTTAACTTAATATTTTTATTACTTAGCTAAAAGTTGCTTACTTTTTATTATTTAGCTAAAACTGCCCTTTCTGAAGTCACCACTGAGTATCTTTTAATTGCCAAATCCAATGGGTTTTTCTCCATTTTCACCCTTTGCACTCTTTGGCAATAACTGATTATCCTCTCCTTCTAGACATTCTCCTCTCTTGCTTCTCTTCCTCCCTGCCTTATCTACTCTTTCTCAGTCTCTTTTTCTGGACAATTACTGACAATAGGTTTCTGACTGTAGATGTCCCCCAAGCAATTGTGGTGGAAATATTTAAGCATCAGACCCCTCCCCCAAACATACACACAAAGTATGCCTAATGCACTTTTAAGTTTAATGTCAACCTTAGTAACATTTTCTCCATCATTTTAAAAGCAATAATTTAAAAAAATAAACCAAATCCTGATTTGCAGAATTTGCTGATATCCAAGGTGAAAATTTAACCATTGCCTCTCAAGAGCAGATTTTGAGTTCTATAAATATATCTGAGAAGGTCCATGTCTTCATCAATGTCATGGTGTCTATGGAGAAGAACATTTTGCAACAAGGCTGTAAAAGTGTAGTGGAGTTCGGATGAGAAAGGCCAAATAGAGAAGTCTGCTATATTCTAGGCCTTCTCTTTTTCTTTTCCCCCTCTCCTCTTCTCTCCTCTCCTTTTATCCTCCTATATCTAAATTTTCCAGCCCATTTAATGTCTCTCTTGGGTGATAATGCCATATCACAAATTGCCTACTAGCATTTCAATTTGGATATCTTGTTGACACTTCAAACATCCCCTGCTCAGCCCTCACTCCTATCCCTTTTCTGAAGTTCCTTATTTTGGTCTAGAGCACCATTATTCTTTAGCCAACCAGGTTCACAAAACACATTGTGGTCCTCAGCTCCTCACTTTCATTCACCCATGTCATTCTATCTCTATATCGCTCACATCTGGGTTCTATCCACTCTTGCATGAACCAACCTAGTTCAGGCTCTCATCAATCATCTCTACTCTGGAATAAAAAGCATTAAAACAAACAAATTGCTATATGTCAAGTACAGTCTCTTAATTGTCTCTATCCCAATTCTTATGATACTCCTATTTAACCTCTGTTCAATTACTAAGGTGACTTTTCTGAAGGGTAGATATGACTGTGTTCTTCCCTTACTCAATGAGCTCCAATAACTCCCTATGATCTCCAAGATAAAATGCAGACTTCTCTATTTGGCCTTTCTCATCGGAACTCCACTACACTTTTACAGCCTTGTTGCAAATTGTTTTTCTCCATAGACACCATGACATTGATGAAGACATGGACCTTCTCAGGTAGTCATCATACACCACACTGTATCTCCTACATCTATTTTGATCCAAAGTTGTCCTCTATGCTTAGAAAACATTTTGTCCTTTCCTTTCTCAGAATTTCTAGTTTTCTTCAAGGTTTAGCCCTTTCGCCTAGCTACTAATGCCTTCCCCTTTTCCCTAATCACTTTCTATCTCTTTGGTATCTACCTAGGTAGATTGTCTCTTATGGTTAGATTGTAAACTCCTTGAGAACAGGGACTATTTCACATTTTTTCTGTGTCTTCAGTGGCTAGTACAATGCTTTATACATACTAAAGCCTTAATAAATGCTGTGGATTGATTGATTGTTTAGACAATAATGTTGGTTGAGTAGCTGGACTTGAAGAGTAGTTTAAATGGGTCTGTGTAGAAGGAGGCCTCCAGTGAAGTGCCCCCAAGAATCTGTGTTTAAGTTGAAATCACTTAACATTTTTATCAGTTATTTGAATCCAGGAAAAGATAACATGCTCACCTGGTTTTCAGTTGACACAAAACCCAGAGGGATAATCAACACATTCAACACTTTAAAAAAAAAAGTTTGATAGGCAAGAACATTGAATTAAATTTAATAAGGTAAATTTCAATAAGGATAAATGTAAAGTCTTACACTTAGTTCAAAAAATCAATCTTCAGGTATAAGAGACTAGGGCATAGTTACACAGCAGTTTATCTTTAAAAAAGATCTGAGAATTTTGATGCATTGAAAAGTCAATATGAGTCAGCAATATGATATAGCAGCCAAGAAAGCTAATGTGATCTTGGGCTTCATTAAAAAAAAAATTTAAAAAAATCATTTCCAAGAATGAAAAGGCAATAGTCCTTCTGATCAGACCACATGTAAAATATTGTATTCAGTTTTGGGTTTTAATAGACAAGAAAGTGGAGGCAACAAAGATAGTAAAAGATTAGTCATAAGTTAAAGAAGCCAAAGACTCAAGGATATTACTCTTCAAGCTTCTGAAGAAAGGCATTAAACTTGGTCCTGGAAGGCACAACCTATGGTACTAGCTACAAGTTGCAATGAGGCACAGTTAGGCTTGATATCTGGAACACTTCTGAATAATTAGAGCTGTCCAAAGGAGGAATGGGCTACCTTAGGAGGTGGTAGGCTCCCCATCCTTGGAAGACTATAAAGCAGAAGCTGGATGACTACTTCTCAAGGGATTCTCTTGGAGCATGTGTTGGATGGGTGATTATTAAGGACCCTTTAATATCTAATTCTGGGATATTGAGGGCTTTCTTAGTAGAAAATCATATGTCATCCCACAGTTCTTTGATTTTTTCATATTCATCATCCCATATGGCATAATAGCATTCCATTATATTCATTATACTTTAATTTGTTTATATGCTCCAATAATTAGGCACTTACTTGGTTTCTAGATTTTTTTTTTTTTACTATAGGGATTAACAATAATAGTATTTAAATAGCAGTTAATATTTGTGAAGTACTGAGATAAATGTTTTACAAATATTATCTCATTTGATCCTCATAACAAAACTGGCATGTAAGTGTTATTATTATTCCCATTTGATAGTTGAGGAAACCAAAAGTTAAGTGACTTGCTCAAGATCACACAGCTAGTCAGTGGCAGATTTGAACTACTCTTCCTAATTCCAGATCCAGCATTCTATTTCCATCTGGCTAATCTGTCCCATAGCCCAAAAATCTTCAAGGACTTTGGTTTTCAAAATGTCAGGTTCAATCTAAGGATTTGACCTTGAAGGGTCATTAATCTCTTTGGCTTAAGCTCCTATCATAGGGTTTTACTCTGGAGAAAATTCCAAATTGAAGATTAGGTATGGGTCATATCTAATGATCAAAACAGATAAATAGTACAGTGAATAGAAGAATTTAGGGTCTGGAGTCAAGAAGATTTATCTTCCTGAATTCAAATCCAACTTCAAATACTTACTAATACTTGTGTGACTTTTGGCAAGTCATTTAACCCAATTTGTCTCAATTTCCTAATTTATAAAATGAGCTGGAGAAGGAAATGACAAATCAGTAACTCTGCCAAGAAAATTCTAGATGTAGTCATGAAGAGTTGGACATGACTAAAATAATTGAACAACAACAGTTATGACATGGTTTTCCCCAAGTCCTCACATTCCTCATGGAAGTCCTCAACTTCTGTAAAGCCATTCAATATACAATATGGGCATCAGAGAAGAGACAGTTTTGATTTTGCTCATATAACATATAGAAGACATGAACAACACACAGGAGTCTATGAAAAAAATACAAACATAAGTCACTTAAATAGACCATTATACTCCTTTAATGTATAGACTATTATATAGTAAACACCTTTTTGAAATTAAATATACACTGAGGGTTTGATGAACAGTTGAACATAGATCCTGAATATTCCAGGAAATCAGAACAAGAGCAAAGTTTTCAAGGTCCATTTTTTTAAAAAATTTGAAACTTAAATAGAAAATTTGAAAAATGAAATTTAAAAAAAACAGAAAAAGAAAAAAATTGTCAAGTGCACAGCAGAACATACAAAAGGATTCAAAATATATAATAATAAATTTCTACTCCAGAAAAGTGTATATAATAATAAAACACATTATATTCAAAACTATCCATATTTTCTTTGCTTCCTTAGAGGTTTTCTTTTGTTTTTTGCTGCATACTTTTTACTTTATTCTTTTTTCCCCCTTTCTTCTCCCTTCCTTATCTAAACATTCTATAGTTAAGCACAGATATATTTATGTCTACATACACAAAACATATGCATACATATACATACATACATATGCAGATATACACACACACATAGCAGCTGGTTGTTAATCACTTGGTTAGATGTTCTTAAAAAGAACCAAAATGACATAACTATGTTAGAGTCAAGTTGGTGTGCCTGACTGTGGCTGATCAAACCAATCAAGGTCAGAATGCTTTGCCACAAATACAAATTGTTCCTATGAATATTTGGAGTGGATTTTCTAACTTTGTGCATCTCACTTTTTTTCCGAGTTAATTCAATTCTGCTTTGTTCAAAGAGCATAGCACTTTCTCTGATAAAGGCACACCATTCTGAGTAAGTCTGTGCCAATGTCTCTCATGTCATACAATCAATGCTAAAGTTCTTAAGAAACACCTTTCCAACCATTCTGGAGAGCAATTTGCAACTATGCCCAAAGGGTTATCAAACTGTGCATACTCTTTGATTCAGCAGTGTCTCTATTGTGTCTATATCCCAAAGGAATCATTAAAAAGCAAAAAATACCCACATGTTCAAAAATGTTTGTAGCAGCCCTTTTTGTAGTGGCAAGGAACTGGAAACTGAGTGGATATCCATCACCTGGGGAATGGCTAAATAAGTTAAGGTATATAAATCTTAGGAAATATTATTGTTTTAAAAGAAGTGACCAACAGGCTGATTTCAGAAAGGCCTGGAGAGATCTACATTAATTGATGCTAAGTGAAGTGAGCAGAACCAAATGACCATTGTACACAGTGATAATAAGATTATATGATGATCAACTGTGATGGACTTGGCTCTTATCAATGAGATGATTCAGGCCAGTTCCAATGATCCCATGAAGAGAGCCATCTGCATACAGAGAGAGGATTGTAAGGACTGAGTGTGTATCACCGCATAGTATTTTTGTTGTTGTTGTTGTTTGCTTGCTTTTTGTTTTCTTAATTTTTTTCCCCTTTTTGATCTGATCTTTCTTACCCAGCATAATTGTGCAAATATGTTTAAAAGAATTGTACATGTTTAACATATATATTGGATTACTTGCTGTCTAGGGGAGGGAGAAAAATTGGAACACAAGGTTTTGCAAAAGTGAGTGTTGAAAATTATCTTTGCATATATATTGAAAATAAAAAGTTATTATTTTTAAAAAATAGAAAAAAAAAGAAATGATAAACAGGCTGATTTCAGAAAAGCCTAGAAAGACTTACATGAACTGATGTTAAGTGAAGTGAGTAGAACCAAAAGAATATTGTGTATAGCAACAACAAGATTATGTGACAATCAACTATGATAGATTTGGCTCTTTTCAACAACGAGGTGATTCAAGGCAACTCCAATAGATTTGCAATGGAAGGAGCCATCCACATCCAGAGAGAGAACTATGGAGACTGAATGTGGATCAAAGCATAGTATTTTCATCTTTTATAGTGTTGTTGTTTGCTTGTGCTTGTTTTTTTTTCTTTCTTACTTTTTTCCTCTTTGATCTGATTTTTCTTGTGCAACATGATAAATGTGGAAATATGCATAGAAGAATTGCACATATTTAAGTTATATTGGATTGCATGCTATCTAGGGGAGAAGGGAGATAGGGAGGGAGGGAGAAAAGTTTGGAATACAAGATTTTGCAAGGGTGAATGTTGAAAATTATCTTTGCATGTATTTTGAAAAATAAAAAGCTATTTTTATATTTAAAAAAGAGAGCCCTTGAGTGTCCTTGTATTGCTTTTTCTGACCACCTTGTGAGCCCTTGCCCTGTGAGAGTTCTCCATAAAATAGTCTTTTTGGCAACTGTACATTTAGCATTTAAACAATGTGGCCAGCCCAACAGAGTTGTGCACTCTGCAGTAGAGTTTGAGTAGTTGGAAGTTTAGTTCAAGAATGGACCTCAGTGTCTAATATCTCATCCTGCCAGGTAATCTTCAGAATCTTCCTAAGACATTATCTTGGGTTTCACAGGAATACAACAATACTGTCTGCAGACCTTTAGTCTGGTAGTGAGTCTATGCCTCTTCCTTTTCCACACTTTCCTTTGGAGCCTCCCAAACATTGAGCTAGCTCTGGCAATGTGGTTATCAACATCATTATTGATATTTATAAGTCTGAAAAGTATATTGACAAGGTAAGTGAACTTATCCAAGCATTAAAAATTTCACCATTTATTGATGGTTCCACATATGGATGATGTGATTCTGGCTGACGGAATACCTCCCTGTGTTTTCTTGGTATTCATTGTTAGGTCAAAATTAGAATAAGCAGCAGAGAATCGATGCATACTTTGTTGTATCTCAGTTTTGGAGACTGCATTGAGTGTACAATCATCTGTAAACAAAAAATCATGTACCAACATTCCCTCTACTTTAGTTTTGATTTATAGCCTTTTCAAGTTACCATCAGTACAGTAGGTGATTTTGATTCCATGTTTGTCTTCACTGAAGACATTTGACAACATTGCTGAAAACATCATGCTAAAAAGCATGGGAGCAAGCTCATGGCCTTAAGCACATGGCCTTGTTTTATTCCTTTGGTGGCTGGGAAAGCTCGAGAGCATTGTCGATTGTCCAGAATCTGGGCAAGCGGGCCATCATGAAATGGATTTACTATACTGATGAAGAACTTCCCTGGGCAACCAAATTTTGACATAATTTTCCATAAGTCCTCATGACTGACAGTATCAAAGGCTTTGATCAGATCTACAAATGTTGTATACAGATTTCTGTTCCTTTCCTGGCACTTTTCATGGAGTCATTAGGCAGCAAACACTACATGGACTGTAGCTCAGCCCCTTCTGAAATCACACTGACCATCAGGTAGATGATGTAGGATCATAAGATCACCCTATTAAAGGAGGATTTTGGCAAGAATCTTGCCAGCAATGACTAAAACAGAGACTCCCTTGTGATTGACACAGAACGATCTTTTCCCTTTACCTTTATCAGCACATTCCATATACTGATGGTGAGTGGAATCAATTTTGTGGAAGTTTTTGTACATTTTTTAGTGTTTTGACCACAGGATAGGATCCTCATCTGCCATGGTAATCAGGCCAAGGTTGGGTAAGCAAGCAATTTTTAGGGCACCTTTTCTAACCCCTTTTCACACATGGAGGTGATCAGTGCAATCCTTATTCAGACACCCAGAGGATTGCTGAATCACATTAGGTGATGGACAGTGGAGGCATCCTTGAATTCTTGGGGCATAATCTCTTTTTGTCATATAATCTGGAAATTTTCAGTTAACTTTTGTATAAGTTGACTCCCCACCTTGTAAATCTTGGGTGGAATAGAATCAGCACCAGTTGCTTTGCCATACAAAAGGAGCCTAATACATTTAAAACCTTCTTCAATTGGAACTTCAGCTAGGGAGTGAGTGATTTCAACCTGAGGTAAATGGCCAATTGCTTCAGCATTACATGATGGTGGTCTGTTGAGAATATTATGGAAGTGTTCAGCTCATCTCTCTAGGATCATTAATCAATATGGCTCCATCAACACTGAGTAGTTGAGATGCACCATAGATCTTTGACTTATAAATTGTCTTAAATAGCTTCATAAAAGCACTTTGGATTGTTACTATCAACAAGAAAACTGAATTTTATTTGCCTTTGTAGAGATGGAGAATCCCTGGCCAGTAAGAAGGCAAATAAAATTCAGTTTCTATTGTACTTTATTTTTAATAGAATCGAATGCTACCTTCTTAGAGATGGATGAACTAATCTGCTGGTACCCTGTGAAGTTCTCATTTTTCATTTAGCAGCTTCTGAATTTTCCCATCATATTTGTCAATATAAATTTGACATTTGCAAGTGTTCTGACCCAGATGAGCAATGCAGTGCTGTACACCAAATCTGGAAAGTTGTTCACTTCTTTTCTGCTCCACTGTTGCCAACTGTGTGTTGACTCAATTTACCCTCCAAATTAGCAACAAACTGTTTCTTCTTGGAGAAGTATTGTAATCTGAGGAGATAAATTTTTTTGCTAGTCTTTTTGCCCTGGAGCCACTCTTTTATTGAATGCAAATATTCAGCTTGGAGAGGATAAGTCTGTGATCAGTCCAGTATCCTTCTCCCTGCCACCGCAATTGCCTTTGTCACTCTCACATCCCTCTTCTCCTTATGATCACATAGTCTATTAAATGACAACTATGGGTTGTCACAAGGGTGCAACTATGAAATCTCATTGCATTTATTTAAACAGAACACAGTGTTGGTGATGAGGTCAGAGATGCACAAGTTCAATAGTAAATGATCATTGCTGTTGCTGTTTCCAACTTCATTCCTCCCAAGGACTCCCTGCCATGTCTGGTCTGAGCCTACTCTGACATTAAAATCACCCAAAATTATAAGCTTGTCCTTTTTTGTCACTCTAGTGATAAGTATCTCTAGATCTTCATAAAATTTTTCTTTGTCCTCATCAGGGTTTGTCATGGTGGAAGCATGAGCATTCATAGTGATAACATGGCATTTTCTCACAAGTGGCAATCACATTGTTGTGAACATGTTGTTCACTCCTTTTGGAAGACATACAAGCTGGTTTATTAGATTAGTTTTGATTGCAAAACCTATCCCAACTTCATAGTGCTCCTTTCACTGTTGCGACTCCAGAAAAATGTGTATCCAGTTCCTACTTCAGTAAGCTGGCCTTCATTTGTCAGCTTTCTTACACTCAGGGATGCTATTTGGATGCGATACCTGTTGAGTTGTTTTTTTTTTTTTTAATAACAAGAACTGTTTGTCTTTCATATGTTGTCTATAAGTGTGTGCATATTCCACGTACTGATGGTGAATGGAATCTACTTTGCAGAGGTTTTTGTACATTTTTTAGTGTTTTGACCATATGATAAGATCCCCATCTGCTATAGTAATCAAGCCAAGGTTGGGTAAGCAAACAATTTTTAGGGCACCTTTTCTAACCCCTTTCTCATACCTGGAGGTGATCAGTGTGATCCTTAAAATGATGCTCAGATACCCAAGGGGCTGCTGAATCACATTAGGGACTGGGCCATCTGTGTGCAGGGTTGTGACTACAGATTCCAGTGCATCTATACCTGCTGCTTCATTACTTGCCCATCACCATGAATCTTTGAGATAGATAGAAATGGCAAAAGGTATGGTTACCCACAAACATATACATATACACACATTTATGCATAATCTTCTTGTTTTTCTTGAATTGTTCTTTGTTTTTTGGGTTTTTTTTTCTTCAATCTCTCTCATTTGAGTTTTAATCTTTTTTGAATTCTTTTATGAATTTTTTTTGAGTAGGTAACCATTTAATGTTACTCTTTGGCATAGGAGAGCCTTTTTCACTTCAATATTCCTCTCTGAATTTGCACATACATATATATATGTGTATGTATATATATGTACATATACACATACATGATCTCTTGTTTCCTATTCCTGCTAACTCTTCTATTTATTTCTACCTCTTAACTTGCCTTGCTATTACTTAACCTTTCCCCCCCCACCAGAATCCTCTCACCTACCCTTTCTTCTCCCTCTGTATTCTTTTCCTATTAATCTGCACAGCTTACCCTACTCTTGTTAATTTATACCATTCTTTGTCCAATTTATCCTATTCCCTCCTCCCTTATCTTAAAAATCTGAAAATTCATTGAGATGCCATTTTAAAATTCAATATTATGCTTAATTTTGCTGGATATATTTTTGGCCACAACCCTAGTTATAATATTTCAGGACCTGTGGTCTTTTATTGTAGCTGCCGATAGGTCCTGTATGACTCTAATTGTAGCATCAGCATTGTTGAATTTTTTGTTATTGCTTGTAAATTTTTCTCTTTTATCTGAGGGTTTCAAAATTTAGCAATGATGTTTCTGTATGTTTTCCATAGAGGATCTCTTTCAGATGGTGATCAAAAGATTTTTTCCAACTTCTACTTCCCCCTCTTGTTCTATTACTTTAAGACAATTTTCTTTGATTATTTCTTGTATCATATCAAGGTTCTTATTTTGGTCCTAGCTTCCAGATAGTTCAATTATTATGTTTTCTCTTCTTGATCTGTTCTCCAGACCTCTTGTTTTTTATAAGATGTTTCACATCCTTTTCTATTTTTTCATTCTTTATATTTTATTTTATAATTTCTTGATCTCTTATAACTTTACTTGTTTTTCCTTGCCCAGTTCTAATTTTCAAAGACTCATTTTCTTCCTTAAAACTCTGGATTTTAAGTTGGTTAACTTTCTTTTCATAATCTTGTTTTTCTTGAATTGTTCTTTGTTTTTATTTTTGTTTTTTTTAGTTTTTCTTCAATCTCTCTCATTTGAGTTTTAGTCTTTTTTTGAGTTCTTTTATGAATTCTTTTTGAGCAGGTAACCATTTAATGTTACTTTTTGGCATAGGAGAGCCTTTTCTCACTTCAATATTCCTCTCTGAATTTGAGCCCCAACCTTACCTATTCTCATAGTAACTTTCTATAGTTGGATTCTTTCTCCTTTGCCTGCTTTCTCTTTCTCTCTCTCTCTCTCTCTCTCTCTCTCTCTCTCTCTCTCTCTCTCTCTCTCTCTCTCTCTCTCTCTCTCTTTCTCTTTCTCTCTCTCTTTCTCTCTCTCTCTTTCTCTCTTTTAAAAAAATTAGAGCTTATTAATATAACCACCAATATTCTTGTGGTAGAGGGGCATGGTACTTTTGGCTTCAGATCTTCCTTCAGTTCTTCTCTCTAGCTTAGAAGACCAAACCCAGTGTCTCCTATAAGTGCCCAAAGCCAGCAGCTTCCCTGCCCTACTACTTCTGCACTCCATATGTGTCCTAGCTCTTTCTTGCCTGAAGTGTGATCTCAGTAGCACCTCCGAGTGTGGCATTCCTTATCAATCTTCCTGAACTCATATTCCTGACACCCCATGCTGTCTAAGAGGTAAAAATTTCTGTGGTTAGGGATAAAGCTACCTCCCAATCCAGCTAGTTTTAGGGCTCTCCACTTGCTGTTTTAGTGGAGCTAGCCTAGGGGTGTTTATACTTCACACTGGCCAAGCCTCTATTCTGGGTCCTTTTTCAGATCTTCTCTGGTTGTCAGGATTCCTGTTCCACCCAAAGTCTTACTTGTTTTTCACCAGTCTACATTTGCCCTAGTACACAATTTTGTTTTGCTTGTAGGGCAAATTTGAAGAGCTTGAAATTTTCTGACCTACTCCTCCATCGTCCCAGAATTCTCCCTACTGTTGTCACTTTTTTTTTATTTGCTGAGGCAATTGGGGCTAAGTGACTTGCCCAGTGTCACACAGCTAGGAAGTGTTAAGTATATGAGTTCAGATTTGAATTCAGGTCCTTCTGACTTCAGGGCTAGTGTTCTATCCACTGCACCACCTAGCTGCCCCTACTGTTGTCACTTTTTAAGAATTGTGTCTTGTTTTATTCTTTCTCATGGTTTTTCCCTTTTGTTCTGATTCTTCTTTCATAATACAATCAATATGGAAATATGTTTAACATTATTGTATATGTATAACTATTATTGGATTAGTTGCTATTTTGGGCAGGAGAGAAGGAAAGAAGGGAGAAAGAAACATTTGGAACTCAAATCTTACAAAAATGAATGTTGAAAACTATATTTATATGTAATTGCAAATAATGAAATACTATTAAGTATAACAAAAGAGGGATCGGGAAAAGATCATCCTTACTAAGGTCCATATTTCTTGATGGCATGACTTACTACTTCAGTTACATGGTATTCCTATCTTGGTTATTCTCCTTCTCCAAGAAGCATAGTAGTGAGGAAATCTTCTCCCTGCAAGTGCTATGTTTAAATGATGGCACTCAGGAGCTTTCCATGTCTTGAGAATTTTTGAAATTTGGATTACCAATGATGTAACCTCCAGGCTTCCTAGTATTTGACTGATGCTCAGAAAAGGAAATAGAATTTTTAGATTCACCATGGGTATTTCCTCTAAGTTACCATTTTCTGCTCATTCTGCTTCCTTCTGCCATTATCTCCTTCTTTACCCATCTCACACAGAGAAGTGACCCTTCTCCTTGCCAATGCAAACCCCTCTACCTGTGCTTATAACCTATCCTATCTCCTCTATGAGACTTCTCTCTCTATCCTCACTTTCTCACTTATTTTCAATCTTTTCCTATTGGCTGCTCTTCTCAAGTCTAAAACAAGGATATCCTGTTATCCTTGTAGATTATTCACTTGATACCTCTGTACCTGCTAAGTACTACCCACTATCTCTTCTGACCTTTGGGGCTAAAGTCTTTAAAAAGACTATCTATAGCTATGTCTCTGCTTTCTCTCATCCAACTTTCTTCTTAGCTCTCTATAATCTGATTTTTTACCTCATCATTCAACCAAAACTGTTTTCTTCAAAGTTATCAATGATCTTTTTAATGTCAGATCCAATGGCCTTTCCCCAGTCATCTTCCTTTTAAAAAAAAATAGTAATAGCTTTTTATTTTTCAAAATACATGCAAAGATAGTTTTCAACATTCACCCCTGTAAAATCTTGTATTCCAGACTTTTGTCCCTCATTCCCCCCTCCCTTAGGCAGCAAGTAATCTAATATAGTAGACACGTGCAATTCTTCTAATCATAATTCCACATGGTACCTCATGTTGAGGTACTTTAGGTACCTGAAGTGGTACCTCAGAATTGTCTTAATTTTCATTTTTCTAAACAATAATGATTGGCAATAGTGATTTTTAATTAATAATGATTTTAATTAGTAGTGATTTTTATATACCTAAAAATGACTTTAATTTCTTTGTCTGAAAATTGTCTGTTCATATCTTTTGACCTTTTGTGAATGGGAGAATGGAATGTATTCTTACAAATTTGAGTCAATTTTCTATATATTTTAGAAATTAGACCTTTATCAGAACCTTTGGATGTAAAATTCCCTCCCCCCTTCCATTTTCTATTCTCCTTCTAATCTTCGCTGCATTAATTTTGTTTACACATTTCTTTTTAATTTAATGTAATCAAAATTAGCCATTTTGCATTTCATAATGTTCTCTAGTTATTCTTGGACTATAAATTCTTTCCTTCTCCACAGAACTGGAAGGGAGACTATCCCTTATTCTCCTAATTTGCTTTTGGTATGTATGTCTAAATCATGAACCCATTTTGACCTTATCTTGATATAGTGTTAAATGTTAGTTAATGCCTAGTGTCTGCCATACTATTTTCCAATTTTCCCAACAATTTTTGTCAAATAGTGAATTCTTATCCCAGAAGTTGGAATAGGCCACCTTTGCATTTTTTTCATTAATTCTTTTGAAATTCGTGACTTTTTGTTCTTCCAGATGAACTTGGTTATTATTTTTCTAGCTCTATAAAATAATTTTTTGGAAGTTTGATTGGTAAGGCACTAAATAGATAGATTAATTTAGGTAGAATTGTCATTTTTATTATATTATCTTGGCCTACCCAAGAGCACTTGATATTCTTCCAGCTGTTTAGCTCTAACTTTATTTGTGTGAAAAGTGTTTTGTAATTGTGTTCATTTAGTTCCTGGCTTTGTCTTGGCAGGTAAACTCTGAAATATTATATATTAACTACAGTTATTTTAAATGTAGTTTCTTTTTCTATGTCTTGCTATGTCTTGTGGATTTTGTTAGTAACACATAGAAATATCCTATAACTTTGCTAAAGTTTTTAAATGATTCTTGTAGTTTTTTATTTAATTCTCTAATATTTAGACAAATGTCTTTTCTACATCTATTGATATAATCATATGGTTTCTATTTGGTTGTTGATATAGTCAATTATGCTAATAGTTTTCCTGATAAGGAACCACCATTTAGTCATAGTGTATTATTCTGGTCATAAGTTGCTGTAATATCTTTGCTAATATTTTATTTAAGATATTTGCATCGGTATTCATCAAGGAAATTGGTCTATAATTTTCTTTCTCTGTTTTGACCCTACCTGATTTAGGTATCAGCACCATATCTGTGTCATAAAAGGAATTTGATAGGACTCCTTCTTTTTCTTTTTTTCCAAATAGTTTGTATAGTATTGAATTAATTGTTGTTTTAAATATTTGGTAGAATTCACTTGTAAATCCATCTGACTCTGGAGATTTTTTCTTAGGAAATTCATTAATAGCTTGTTCAATTTCTTTTTCTAAAATGGGACTGTAGCCATTACTGGGTCTGTATCCCAAGAAAATCATAAAAGGGAAAAGGGTCCACATATGCAAAAATGTTTGTAGCAGCTCTTTTTGTGGTAGCAAAGAATTAGAAAATGAGTAGATGCCCAACAATTGGGCAATGGTTGAACGTTATATGAAGATAATGGAATATTATTGTTCTATAAAAAAATGAAGAAGCTAATTTTAGAAAGGCCTGGAAAGATTTACATTAAATTATGCAAAGGGAAACAAGCAGAACTAGCAATATATTGTACACAATAACAGAACGAATGTGTGATGATCAACTATGAAAGACTTGATTCTTCTCAATGGTTCAGTGATCCAAAATAATCCCAATAGACTTTGAACTGAAAATGCCATCTGCATCCAGAAAAAGAACTAAAGAGACTGAATGTAAATCAATACATGCTATGTTCACTTGTTTTTTTTTTTTTCCTCTCTCCCATGGTTTTTCCCTTTTGCTCTGATTTTTTTCTCCCAACATGATTCATAAAGTAATGTATTAAAAGTAAATAAATTTATTAGAGATAAAAAATAAAATGAAATGGGACTATTTAAGTATTTCATCCTTTGTCAGTCTGGGCAATCTACATTTTTGTAAGTATTCATCCATTTCACTTAGTTATCAAATTTATTGGCATACAATTGGGCAAAATAGTTCCAATTATTGTTTTAATTTTCTCTTGATTGATGCTAAATTCACCATTTCCATTTTTTATACTGGTAATTTGATTTTCTTTCTTTTTTCTAATCAAATTAATTAAAGGTTTAATCTATTTTGTTGGCTTTTTCATAAAATCAACTGTTTTGTTTATTAGTTCAAGATTTTCTTATTTTTAATTTTATTAATCTCTCCTTTTATTTTTAGAATTTCAAATTTGATATTTAATTGGGGGTTTTTTAATTTATTCTTTTTCTAGCTTTTTAAGTTTCATTCCCAATTCATTGATATTCTATTTCTCTATTTTATTTATATAAGTAGCTAGAGATAATGAAAATTTCCCTAAGAACGGTTTTGACTGCATCCCATAAATTTTAGCATGTTGTCTCATTATTGTCATTCTGTTGGATAAAATTATTGTTTCTATTATTTGTTTCACCCACTCATTCTTTAGGATTAGATTATTTAGTTTCACTAGGCATTGACCCACACTTAATACTGTACACCAAGATAAGGTCAAAATGGGTTCATGACCGAGGCATAAAGAATGAGATTATAAATAAACTGGAAGAGCATAGGATAGTTTACCTCTCAGACCTGTGGAAGAAGGAGGAATTTATGACCAAAGAAGAACTAGAGATCACTATTGACCACAAAATAGAAAATTTTGATTATATCAAATTGAAAAGTTTTTGTACAAACAATTAATGCAGACAAGATTAGAAGGGAAGCAATAAACTGGGAAAACATTTTTACAGCTAAAGGTTCTGATAAAGGCCTCATTTCCAAAATATATAGAGAATTGACTCTAATTTATAAGAAATCAAGCCATTCTCCAATTGATAAATGGTCAAAGGATATGAACAGACAATTCTCAGATGAAGAAATTGAAACTATTTCTAGCCATATGAAAAGATGCTCCAAGTCATTATTAATCAGAGAAATGCAAATTAAGACAATTCTGAGATACCACTACACACCTGTCAGATTGGCTAGAATGACAGGGAAAGATAATGCGGAATGTTGGAGGGGATGTGGGAAACTACAGGGAGGGGAGGGGACACTAATACACTGTTGGTGAAATTGTGAATACATCCAGCCATTCTGAAGAGCAATTTGGAACTATGCTCAAAAAGCTATCAAACTGTGCATATCCTTTGATCCAGCAGTGTTTCTACTGGGCTTATACCCCAAAGAGATACTAAAGAAGGGAAAGGGACCTGTACGTGCCAAAATGTTTGTGGCAGCCCTGTTTGTAGTGGCTAGAAACTGGAAAATGAATGGATGCCCATCAATTGGAGAATGGTTGGGTAAATTGTGGTATATGAATGTTATGGAATATTACTATTCTGTAAGAAACAATCAGCAGGATGATTATAGAGAGGGCTGAAGAGACATGAACTGATGCTAAGTGAAATGAGCACAACTAGGAGATCATTATACACTTCAACAACAATACTGTATGAGGATGTATTCTGATGGAAGTGGATTTCTTCAACAAAGAGAAGATCTCATTCAGTTTCAATTGATCAATGATGGACAGAAGCAGCTACACCCAAAGAAAGAACTACTTAAACTGTTTGCAATTTTGTTTTTCTTCCCGGGTTATTTTTACCTTCTGAATCCAATTCTTCCTGTGCAACAAGAGAACTGTTAGGTTCTGCACACATATATCGTATCTAGGATATACTGTGACATATTTAACATGTATAGGACTGCTTGCTATCTGGGGGAGGGGGTAAAGGGAGGGAGGGGAAAAGTAGGAATAGAAGTGAGTGCAAGAGATAATGTTGTAAAAAATTACCCAGGCATGGGTTCTGTCAATAAAAAGGTATAATTATGAAAAAAAAAAGATTATTTGGTTTCAAATTAATTTTTGGTCTATTTTTTCCTGGCCATTTATTACTTATAACTTTTATTGCATCATCATCTGAAAAAGATACATTTATCATTTCTGTGTTACTGCATGTGATTTTGAGGTCAATTATTGTGTAGATTTCATGAGCCACCAAAAAAAAAAAGTATATTCCTTTCTGTCCCTATTCAATTTTTTTCTTTTTTTTAAGTTTTTTTATTTAATAATTACATTATATTGACACTCATTTCTGTTCCGATTTTTTTCCCCTCCCTCCCTCCACCTCCTCCCCTAGATGGCAAGCAGTCCTTTATATGTTGGATATGTTGCAGTATATCCTAGATACAATATATGTTTGCAGAACCGAACAGTTCTCTTGTTGCGTAGGGAGAATTGGATTCAGAAGGTATAAATAATCGGGAAGAAAAACAAAAATGCAGATAGTTCACATTCGTTTCCCAGTGTTCTTTCTTTGGGTGTAGCTGCTTTTGTCCGTCATTTATCAATTGAAACTCAGGTCTCTTTGTCAAAGAAATCCACTTCCATCAAAATATGTCCTCATACAATATCGTTGCCGAAGTGTATAATGATCTCCTGGTTCTGCTCATTTCACTTAGCATCAGTTCATGAAGGTCTCTCCAAGCCTCTCTGTATTCATCCTGCTGGTCATTTCTTACAGAACAATAATATTCCATAACATTCATATACCACAATTTACCCAGCCATTCTCCAATTGATGGGCATCCATTCATTTTCCAGTTTCTAGCCACTACAAACAGGGCTGCTACAAACATTTTGGCACATACAGGTCCTTTCCCTTCTTTAGTATTTCTTTGGGATATAAGCCCAATAGAAACACTGCTGGATCAAAGGATATGCACATTTTGATAATTTTTTGGGCATAATTCCAGATTGCTCTCCAGAATGGTTGGATTCGTTCACAACTCCACCAACAATGCATTAGTGTCCCAGTTTTCCCGCATCCCCTCCAACATTCATCATTATTTTTTCCTGTCATCTTAGCCAATCTGACAGGTGTGTAGTGGTATCTCAGAGTTGTCTTAATTTGCATTTCTCTGATCAATAATGATTTGGAACACTCTTTCATATGAGTGGTAATAGTTTCAATCTCATCCTCTGAAAATTGTCTGTTCATATCCTTTGACCATTTATCAATTGGAGAATGGCTTGATTTCTTATAAATTTGAGTCAGTTCTCTATATATTTTGGAAATGAGGCCTTTATCAGAACCTTTAACTGTGAAAATGTTTTCCCAGTTTGTTGCTTCCCTTCTAATCTTGTTTGCATTAGTTTTATTTGTACAAAGGCTTTTTAATTTGATGTAATCGAAATTTTCTATTCTGTGATCAGTAATGGTCTCTAGTTCATCTTTGGTCACAAATTTCTTTCTCCTCCACAAGTCTGAGAGATAAACTATTCTATGTTCCTCTAATTTATTTATAGTCTCGTTCTTTATGCCTAGGTCATAGACCCATTTTGATCTTATCTTGGTATATGGTGTTAAGTGTGGGTCCATGCCTAATTTCTGCCATACTAATTTCCAATTATCCAGCAGTTTTTATCAAATATTGAATTCTTTTCCCAGAAGTTAGGGGCTTTGGGTTTGTCAAACACTAGATTGCTATAATTGACTATTCTGTCTTGTGAGCCTAGCCTTTTCCACTGATCCACTAATCTATTTCTTAGCCAATACCAGATGGTTTTGGTGACTGCTGCTTTATAATATAATTTTAGATCAGGTACAGCTAGGCACCTTCATTTGATTTTTTTTTCATTAGTTCCTTGAGATTCTCGACTTTTTATTGTTCCATATGAATTTTGTTGTTATTTTTTCTAGATCAATAAAATATTTTCTTGGAAGTCTGATTGGTATAGCACTAAATAAATAGATTAGTTTAGGGAGTATTGTCATCTTTATTATGTTCGCTCGGCCAATCCAAGAGCACTTAATATTTTTCCAATTATTTAAGTCTGACTTTATTTGTGTGGAGACTTTTTTATAATTTTGCTCATATAATTCCTGACTTTCCTTTGGTAGATAGATTCCCAAATATTTTATGGTATCAACAGTTATTCTGAATGGAATTTCTCTTTGTATCTCTTGCTGTTGGGTCACCAAGTGTATTTTTAAAGGAGTTATTTTGTTCATTGGATTTTTTTCCATTTCACCAAATCTATTCTTTAAGGAGTTATTCTCTTTTTCCATTTCACCAATTCATTTTTCAAGGAGTTGTTTTCTTTTTTCATTTCACCAAATCTATTTTTTTATTATTATTATAACTTTTTATTGACAGAACATATGCATGGGTAATTTTTTTTTTTACAACATTATCCCTTGCACTCACTTCTGTTCCAACTTTTCCCTTCCCTCCCTCCATCCCCCCCTTCCCTAAATGGCAGGCAGTTTTATACATGTTAAATATGTTACAGTATATCCTAGACACAATATATGTGTACAGAACTGTACAGTTCTCTTGTTGCACAAGAAGAATTGGATTCAGAAGGTAAAAATAACCTGGGAAGAAAAACAAAAAATGCAAACAGTTCACACTCATTTACCAGTGTTCCTTCTCTGGATGTAACTGATTCTGTCCATCATCGATCAATTGGAACTGAATTAGACCTTCTCTTTGTCAAAGATATCCACTTACATCAGAATACATCCTCTTACAGTATCATTGTTGAAGTCCTGGTTCTGCTCATTTCACTCAGCATCAGTTCATGTAAGTCTCTCCAAGACTCTCTGTATTCATCCTGCTGATCATTTCTTATAGAATAATAATATTCTATAACATTGATATGCCACAATTTACCCAACCATTCTCCAATTGATGGGCATCCATTCATTTTCCAGTTTCTAGACACTACAAACAGGGCTGCCACAAACATTTTGGCACATACAGGTCCCTTTCCCTACTTTAGTATTTCTTTGGAATATAAGCCCAGTAGTAACACTGCTGGATCAAAGGGTATGCACAGTTTGATAACTTTGGGGGCATAATTCCAGATTGCTCTCCAAAATGGTTGGATTTGTTCACAACAACTCCACCAGCAGTGCATCAGTGTCCCAGTTTTCCAGCATCCCCTCCAACATTCATCATTATTTTTTTCTGTCATCTTAGCCAATCTGACAGGTGTGGAGTGGTATCTAAGAGTTGTCTTAATTTGCACTACTCTGATCAATAGTGATTTGGAGCACCTTTTCATATAGGTAGAAATAGTTTCAATTTCATCATCTGAAAATTGTCGTTCACATCCTTTAACCATTTGTCAATTGGAGAACCGCCAAATCTATTTTTAACCAAGTGGTTTTCTTAAAAAAAAAAAAAGTAGTTTTCTTTAGTATGTATATATTTTTTCCATTTCACCAAATGTATTTTTTAAGGAGTTGTTTTCTTCAGTCAATTTCTGTGTCTCCTTTTCCAAATTCTCCTGCAAATCTCTCATTTCCTTTCCCCATTTTTCTTCTAACTCTCTTTTAAGATCCTTTTTGAATTCTTCCAAGAAAGTTTTTTTGAGTTGGAGAAATAGTTCATCTGTCACTCTGGAAGTGTTTTGCCTTTGGAGTCCTCAGGGTTTGAGTTCTATTCTTCCTTGTTTCCATATTTTCCATGTTTTCCATGTTTTTTATCAATCAATGGTCAGGGCTTGTTTTGCTTTTTTGCTTATTTGTAAAAGTTGAGGTCTGCTCCTAGGACACAGAGAAGATTGTCCCAAACTTCCTCTACAGGGTGAAAAGTGCTTCTCACTTCCCTGGAGCTGGGGTACTGTAGACTTCCTCCCTGTGCTGGGTGAGCCTGGTCAAGTCCCATCTATCATGCTGGGGTTCAGGGGCTTAATATTTGCCTTCTGTAGTCACTGGAGGTCTCACAGCTCATGTACTGATCCACTGGCCTTCTGAACCAGGACAACTGCTGCTGCATTTTGGCTAAGAGCCTCCCCGATTAGGATCTCTCTGCTCTAGGTTTCCCTGCATTGCTCCTGCACTGGTCCTCATCCCCCATTCCCACCCAATTGGGACAAATCTTTCCTGGAGTCCTGGCAAGATATCTTCTGCTTAAAATTTGTTACACATCAAGTATTTGTGGGCTTTGTCACTCCAAAATCCATGCAGAGGCTTGATTTGGTGTTGAATCTGAGGGAAGCCAGGAAGAACTCAGACAAAGTCTTGGCTACTCTAAGCCATCTTAGCTCTGCCCTGGTCCCCTTCCTTTTTGACCCGTGTCTTTTGATATTGTTGATCACTCTCTTCTCCTTGATACTCTTCTCTCTGGGTCTTCTTCTATTCTCTCCTGGTTCTCCTTCTGGGATCTAACCAATCCTTCTTAATCTCCCACTTACCATAAGCATCTCATAAGGTTCTGATCTGGATCCTTTTTTCTTTTCCATCTCTCCTACTTCATTTGGTAACCTCACCAACTCTCATGGATTTAATTATCATCTCTCTGCTGATAGTTCTCTAATATATCTCTATATCTACTAATATAGTTCTAATTTCTCTGCTGATCTCTTGATCTACATGATCTCTGTTTTTTAGACATCTTGAACTGACTGTCCATCTAAAACTCAACGTGTCCAAAACAGAACTCATTATCTTCCCTATTACTGCTTTTATTACTATGAAAGTCACCACCATCTTTGAAATATGTTCCTTTCTTTCCTCTGACACTATCTTGGTGCAGACCCTAACTCCTAGCTAGACAGTTCCCTACTTGTTGGTCTGCTTGATGCAAATCTTTCACTCCAAGTCATCCTCCTACTAAAGTGATTTTCCCAAAATGTAGATCTGATTATGATATAACCCAATATCTTCCCTTCTCTCCCTTCAACTGCAATGGCTCATTATTACTTCTAGGAGCAAATATAAAACCTCTTTGGCATTCCATGGCTTTCAAAATCTCCCCATTTCTTTCCTTGGCACATACCCTTCAATTCAATGACACAGGCCTCTACCATGTTTCTTTAGCAAGACACTCCTTAGCCCCAGGCACTTTCTCAAACTGTGTTAAAGACCTGAGAATACCTCTTCATCTCCCCTTCCTGGCTCCAATCCCAACTTCTACAGGAAACCTTCCCAATTCCTCTTAATTCTAATACCTTCAATGTGCTGACTATTCCTAACTAATCCTATATGTAGCTTGTTTGTACATAATTGTTTACATGTCATCTCCTCCCTTAATTTGCAAGATTCCTTGAGAGCAGGGACTTTCTTGCTTTTCTTTGTATCTTTAGCATTTTAGCAGTATCTAGCTCATAGTAAGTGCTTAATAAATGCTTATTGACTGGTTGACCCTTTTTTGTGCCCTGGTCAGAAGTCCAAGAGAGAGAAAACAATGTTCTTCTATTCTTCTCTGCTTATCTCTTTATTCTTTATCATCCAGGGCCATCTCTAGTCATCTTGATCTATATCTAGCCACTGGACCCAAATAGCTCTGAGGGGAAAGTGAGGCAGGTAACCTTACACATTCCTCCCTCACTGAAATCCAATTCAATTGCATGTCATGGCATCCCCCCTATGATGCTATGGGCCTTTTCCAAAACAAAGGGCAAACAACAATTCTTTATTCCCTGAATATAGGAGGAAGCCCAAGTCACTACGAAGCAATCAGAGAAATTCCCAATGATTTCAAATGCTTGCTATAGAGTAAATGCCTGTCTCCAAGGGAGACAACTTCCAGATAAAGGTTCATACTTAGTAATGTCTTCAAAAGAATGGGGGCTTTGGGTAGGAAACTCACCTAATTCATTAGGAGCTGTTACTTAACAATGATACTTCTACTAACATTTTTATACAAGGAGGTCTTTTCTCACTGTCAAAAATCTACTTAATAGTGAGATCTACTTAACAGTGAGTGAGATCTCTAGGTCAGAGGGAATAAACAATTTGGTAATTTTTCTTACATAATCCTAAATTATTTTGGAGAACAATTGAACCAATTCAAAACTCCAACAGTGAATTAACATGCCTTTCTTCCCACAATCCTTCTTACAGTGAATTTTCCTAACTCTCAGAATCTTTCCTAACTTAATGAGTGGTGACTTGCCTTTCTCAGATTGTTAGTAATTTTGAACATTTTGAAGGAGAAGTTATTAACAGAATACGAGAGCTTGCCAACACATGTCCAGATGTCCTAACCTGGGGGCACTCTACTTCCTCATTTTTCCTACCATGTTGGTGGGAGTAAACTCCTTTGATTGTCTGTTTAGCCAGCTGGAGATTGCTGTAAAAATTGCAAGGTCCAAGACAATGTTATCCTCACTCTTTCACGGGAATTGGAGCCATGGTAAGTGTAGAGCTGGAATTGCCGCTGGGATAATATAGTCAGCCAGACTGGAAAGGAAGGCCTGAGAACCCAGGGAGGCTGTGACTTAAGCCTTGTGGGGATTTGGGACTTGGAACTTGAACTATGCTCTAAAATAACAGAGCTAAATTTTTTATACATTTTGTTAAGGGAATTTTAAATTTCCTTTTTTTTTTTTTTTTTTTTTAATGTGGGACTTGAGGCTATTCCTCTTACAAATTTTGTTTAACTAAATCTCTCATAATGTTAACTTCATTTGACCAAAACCTGATTCATGGAATAATAATATTATGGGAAGGTCAAGGCAGTTTCTCTTAGTTGAGAGCTTGTTGTGATGATCAAAATTTGCCGTATGGCATGTGAAAATTTACTTAAAGCTTTAAACATTCCTTAGATAAGAAGCCAGAGTAAGAATCTCAATAGTCCCTGATTCCTTGGAGAAATAAAAATCTTCCTCCTCAATTATCCTACTTGTGAACATTCTAAATATAGTTTAATCTGTAACCTAAATTAATTTACCTATAGTATTTGTTTGACTAGGTTTGTTCCTTAGGAAATGTATGAAATTATGACTGTTTAAATTTGTTCAATTTTTATGACATTGAAGGAAGCATGGGATTATGAATCTATCTTCTTTTTAATTTTTATGGCTTAAGAGAAATGTACAAGATTACAATATGTAAAAGAATAATTACTCTCTCATTCTGACATAATTATACCTACACAAGGACTTGTAAGACTCCCAATGGTGGTTCAGGTTTTCTTTGAGACTTAAACCTGTACTTGCCCACAATAATAAAACCTAGGTTTTTCTACAATTTCTGTATTACCTCATAACTGATCTATATCAATAGCTAGTTGATTGTTCTTCCTTCCTCTAGTCTCTCTCTATTCCAATTCCCATTCTCCACCATCTGGTCTTGGTAAAGCTCATGTCTATGTCATCTTGAAGTTTTTTATTTCATATTTGTCATAACTTATCATTTCCAGTGGCTCTTTTTTGCTTCTAGAATTAAATATAAATTCTTCTCTTTGACTTTTAAAGCTCTTTTCTATGTAACTTGTTCCTACTTTTCTTTTTTCCTTATTAGTTGAAATTTATTTATGTCTCTCATTTTCTTTTTTTTTTCTTTTCTAGTTTTCTTACATTTTATTTTCTTCTACATATGGCAATCCATGGTCACTGGTTTCCTTACTGTTCTTTGATCACTACACTCCAGCCCCCAATTCAATTCAATTTCATTGGCTATTTTCAGCACCTAGAATTCTCTTTTTCCTCACCTCTGTATTCTGGCTTCTTTTAAGATTTAGCTCATATTCTGTCTTCAGCAAGAGTTTTTCCCATTGCTAGTGCTTTGCCTTTGAAATGATCTCCCATTTATACTGTATATATCTTGACCGAACACTTTATCTACATATTGTCTCCCAGATTAGAATGTGAGTGAGCTGCTCCTTAAGAGCAAAGACCCCCCCCCCATCTTCTTTGCATTCTTAGTCCTTAACAGAATGTATAGCCTTTAGTATGTACTGAATAGAGGTTTGCTAACTCACTGTAATTGAAAGTCATTTATACTAAATAGCTGAGTCATAATTTGAACTTCTGGGAAAGAGTACTTTCCCACTGGTACCATTCTCTTTGATTTTGTATTTTTTCTTTGCACATGGTTTATATTCCTGGACCACTTGTCAATTGGAGAATCTCTCTTCATCTCAGATATTTGTGTCAATTCCCTATAGATTTTAATCATCAAATTTTAATCAGAAATATCTAGTGCAAAGATTTCCCCAAGCCTTTGTTTTCTTTGCACAAAAGTTTTTTATACTTTTTATATTCAAAATTGTCTGATTTTATGGTGGACTACTACTGTGTAGTAAGAAATGATGAGTTAGTTGATTTTAGAAAAACATGGAAAGATTTGCTTGAAATAATGAAGGTGAAATGAGCAGAATCAAGAGAATATTGGATATAGTAACAGCAATATTGTTCAAAGAAGGAGTCCCTCTGAATGACAGCTATTCTGAGTATTGTCAATACTCAAATCAACAAAAAAGGACCTGTGAAGGAAAATGCTATCCACCTTCAGGAAAAGAACTGATAAATAGAAATAAGTATATTATCTATGGTATAGTTTTACATATAAATAAATGTACATACATAGTCTACGTATGTGTATGTGTGTTATAGTTAATTGTAGTCTTCTCTACTGAGGATGGGGAAGGAGGAAGAAAAAAGTGCACAGCAAAGAACAGAAGGAAACACAGAAAAGCAGGGTGGATTTGAAATAATGTGTAGTATTTATTACAGAGCTAAAAAAAACCAAACAGCACACAGTACAGCACAAAAAGAGGATTCAATATGAATACGTGGAAATGTTTTGTTGTCTTTTTGTATTTAAGTTCAAAATTTATTAAAAATTTTTAATGAAAAAAAGATTATTGTTAGCAGCTTATAAAAAAATTAAGTCCAGATCAACATCTTAAACCTTATGTAACAATAAAGCCTAAATGAATAAATCATTTAAAGAGAGACAAGATGAGATAGTAGATAGGATCAGGAAAACCTGGATTCAAATCTTGCTCTGACATATACTGCCAAAATAACTATGGACAACTTATTTCACTTCTCAATTCTTTAAGACCTTTCTTGTTTTTATGTGTCCCCTTATCTGATTATGAATTTTTCTATAAATAATTATGAAAGATATATGAACTTCTCTTATTTTAATGATGTGCTATTACCGTGTTTCCCCGATAATAAGACCTATCCGAAAATAAGCCCTCCCCTTACTGTGTAAGATTCCTCTAAAATAAGCCCTCCCCCGAAAATAAGCCCTATTGAGATTGCTACTGTAGTGAAGGTGATCCCCTGCACTACATGCTACATTACGGTACCCTCTGTATGCACCGTCCCTTCCCCCTTTCTCCCCCCCCCCCCCGGGTGAAACGCATGCCGTGCTCTGAGCTGCATCCAATCAGAGCTGCAGCAGTGAGCACATCATCCTGTTCTTCCCCAGTGATTTGCTTGCTGGCGCCATTGAGAGCAGTGCCGTGGAGAAGAGCTGAGGCAGGACAACATAAAAACCCGGTATGTAAGCGGGAGTGAGGGGGCATAATGGAGGATAAAAGGGGCATGATGGAGGATAAAAGAAGAACTCAGGGGGCATGATGGAGGATAAAAGAACTCAGCCAGCACTCACCATGCTAAAGAAATGAAGAACTTCCTTGCAGAGAGAAGAATAGATCAAGTAATGATTCCTGCAGGAATGACTGCCTATCTCCAGACCCTTGATATTGCAATAAACAAGCAATTCAAGGACCATTTGCGCATGGAAGTCAATGACTACATTGAAAATAGAATGGAAAGAAATCAGCGTGGAAACTTTGTGAAGCCCTGTCTGCAAGAAGTCGTGACTTGGGTGAAGAAGTCATGGGATAAAATTGCTGACAGCTGTGTCGCCAAGGCACCACGAGCAGGTTACCTGGACAAGACATGTTCATTTAAAGAGAGCTATATTGCTGGACATGACAGATTGGGTCCACTTCTTCTGAAGGAAATAGAGGCGCAAGACATCCAGGACGGAATTCAGGGTATGGACACTTATGACAATGTTGTTGAAGAAGATGACATGATCATTATTGAATAAAGGTACTTTTTTTTGTTCACATTTACCTGTTTATTAAAATTGCTGTCAATGTTCATTAAAATAAGCCCTCCTCTGAAAATAAGCCCTCTGGTGTTTTTCTGTCCAAAAAAAATAATGACAGTGTCTTATTATCGGGGAAACATGGTATACATACATCTATATGCATATTATATATATGTATGTATATATATATAAATATATATATAACTGGATTTATTTTGTGTCTGGATCAAGATGGTTCTCAAACATTATTATTGATTTATTCATCAATCAATTTATCTATCTAACTATCTACCTATCATAGTCCAGCATTCCTTGCCATGAGGAATTGTGACACAATAAACTTTTAAGCTGGCAACAAAGAAGGGTTCCCTGGCAATGAGGATCTTCAAACTTATTACTTGACCCTCAGGATTCCTCTATTTTCTCCCCCCCCCCCACCTTCTCACCCTACTATTTCCTTATTTCCCAAATACTCACAGTAAAGGAAGCACTTTTGAGACTGTATATGAAGCTGTAATTGTGACCTTACAAATTCTAAGCTTGGAAAAACAATCAGCAGGCCATAGCTGGGGACAGGAAATGGAAGTGCAGGAGCCTTGAACTGTGGGTGGCAATTTTGTGGCACATTCAGACAAACTCACAGCATTCCAGTGTATAATAGTTCACTTTTTTGGAGGTGGTGGGGGTAGAAGGCAATAAGAGCTAAGTGACTTGCCCAGGATCACAGAGCTAGTAACTTTAATACCAGATCTCAACTTTGGTCCTCCTAATTGCAGGATGGGTGCTCTATCACTGCAAAACCTAGTTGCCCCCATCCATAGCAGAAGAATCACTGATTCAAGGAAAATTCATTCCAACAACTCTAGTCTATAACTAATTTTTTAGATAATTTTAGATAATTACTTAGAGTATTGAGAAGTGAAGCAAGTTGGTCATGATTGTTCAGGCAGTATATGCCAGAGGCAACCCTTGAACCCCGGTCTTTCTGATCCTATCTACCATCCTATATTGTCTCTCTCTCTCTAAACAATTTATTCATTTAGGCTTTATTGTTACATAAGATATAAGATGCTGATCAAGACTTAATTTTTTTTCTAATCTGTTTTTCCCATTATTCCCAATAACTCTTATCAAAATAAGAAGTCCCTTTCGTAGAAGTTTGTGCATTTGATTTCTGTCTCCATCTAGTTTCTAGGTTTTTCTCTAATTTATTCTATGCATTCACTTTCCAAGTTTTGGATCAGTCCAAGTAGGTTTGAGAATTACTCCAGCACGGTATAATTTGAGATGATGATGACCATCATCTTCTTTCTTCTAGTCTTCATTATGTCCCCTATCAGCTTTACTTTTTTGTTATTCGTGTCAATTTTGCTTTTATTTTCTCACATCTATAAATTATTCATTTGGTACTTCCTCTTTCACATAAATCCTCAGAAAAGACATTCCAAGTTCAAGGTCTTCTGTGGGTTTGAATCCACTCAAAATTATAATTCAGAAACCCCTATTAGTATTTATGTTACTAGAAGAAAAAGGACTCACATGTGTAAAAATGTTTGTAGCAGCCCTTTTTGTAGTAGCAAGGAACTGGAAATTGAGTGGATGCCCATCAGTTGGGGAGCTGCTGAATAAATTATGGTACATGAATGCAATGGAATATTATTGTTACATAAGAAGTGATGAGCAAGCTGATTTCAGAAGAGCCTGCAAAAACTTTCATGAACTGATGCCAAGAAAACATTGTCATCAGTAGCAACAAGATTATATGATGGCCAATTGTAATGGACTTGGTTCTTTTCAACAATGCAGTAATTCAAGGCAATACCAACAGACTTGGGAATGGAAAGTGTCATCTGTGTCCCGAGAGAGAACTATAAAGCCTAAACGAGGATAGAAGGATAGTATTTTCATCTTTTTGTTATTTGTTTGCTTGTTGTTGTTTTTTTCTTTTTCATGTTTTTCCCCTTGTGATCTGATTTTTTTTATACAACGCGACAAATATGGAAATATATTTTAAAGAATTGCACATATCTAACCTAAAAAAAGGATATTTCTACTCATCATTTAATGAATGTAAATTAGTTTTAAGCAAAGGCATTTAATGAAACATAGTATGAAAAACAAGTAACTTATTCTGATCACTCATCTGGGATGCATACTCCCAGGTAGGTACTGGATAGGTACAGGAAAACTGGGCTATAAATCCTGCCTCAGACAGGAGCTATGTGACTTTTAACAAGTCCCTTTTCCATTTCTGGGTCTGTTTTCTTATTTGTATAATTTGTATAATTAGGAGATAGACTTGATGGTTTTCAAAGTCCCTTTCAACTCTAAATCTATGATCCTATGAGGAAGGAAGCTTGTGTTACATGACCTTTCCTTTTTAAAGAAGCAGAAGGCTAAATCATGTTATAACTGAGAGGATAGTAGAAGATTTTTGCCATTCTCACAGAAAAATTAAAAAGCATTGAACTGTAGGAGTAAAAACCTCGCTGAGTTTATGTAGCATGAATTATTTTTACTTGGACTATTATAATGTTCTCCTTTCTCTTTACTTCCTATCTATCTTCTATTTAATCCATCCTGTATACTAATAAAGTTTTGAATTTATAATATTACATTTGAAGTTGTTTTCCTGTGTTTTCTTTATAGCAGATTGATGTAAAGGAGGAAGGGTAGGTGGAATATTTCTTCATACTTTTGATATTACTTGGGAAGAATTAAAATTTTCTCTCTATTATAGAAATGAAAACAATGATGGAAAAAATGTTAACTATCTTTGAAAGAGAGAGAGAGAGAGAGAGAGAAGGAGAGAGAGAGAGAGAGAGAGAGAGAGAGAGAGAGAGAGAGAGAGAGAGAGAGAGAAAGAGAGAGAGAAAAAGAGAGAGAGACTAACTATTAAGGCTTTAATAAAACAATACTTTTTTCTCTCTTTTTTTATTAAAGCTTTTTATTTTCAAAACACACGGATAGATAATTTTTCAACATTGACCCTTGCATAGTTTTGTGTTCCAAATTTTCCCCTCCTTACTCTCACTTCCTTCCCTAGATGGCAAGCAATCCAATATATGTTATACATGGTAAAATATATGTTAATTCCAACATATGTGAACATATTCTTACTATTATAAGACAACACTTTTAGTGTCTGCTTGGCACTTGACTCTCATCTCTGGCTCCAAGAAGCTGTAGCATGTGCAATGGCCGCACCCTGGTAAAATGCCTAGACAGACAGGCTAAACCAGGTTGAGGGAAACTCACAAGTCTCAATCCTGTTGATGAGTTAGGGCGATATCTACCCCAAGCATGTGAAGACTTCTCCTGGTGGAATGGGCAGGAAAGAACAATTTGTTCCAGTAGTGACAAAAGCAACCCAAGCTTAGAACTTGGTCAGACCTCAAAGAAGCCGGAGACGTCGCTGTATCCTGGTCCATCGAATCATCTTGATTTTTGTCTTGCCACCAGACTTTGATGCCTCTGGAAAAGGGATTGAAGCTGACAACTTTGTGCAATTCTGCCTCACTTAAATCCAATTCGTGCTGGAGTCAAGACATCATCTGGGATACCCCTGGTCCTTTTCGAAAACAAAGGACAAACAAAAGGTCATGTGTGTAGGAATGCAGTAGGGGCACATTATGGGGTTAGAATGTGCTCAGAACATGCAGCCATTGTACTTGCATAAAGGTGCAACCTATGTTTCTGGTGTAGCATGGGTCACTTTTTTATTTTATAATTTTATTAATATGTTTTATAATATCATTGGGCTACTATTCTATATGGAGTCACTATTGAACTATTTTCACTGCTGCTAACTACTGGGTCTCCACTCTAGTGGTCAACTAAGATGCTACCATTTCCACACAAATTGGTTCTATCTTCTTCTTCTTCTTCTTCTTCTTCTTCTTCTTCTTCTTCTTCTTCTTCTTCTTCTTCTTCTTCTTCTTCTTCTTCTTCTTCTCTCTCTTTCTCTCTCTCTCTTTCTCTCTCTCTCTCTCTCTCTCTCTCCCCCTATCTTTTTCTATGTTTTAGTCAAAAGGCTAATCTTCAAGTTTTTTAATGAGAAAAGAAGGCTTTTTATAAACTTATTCATCAGTTATAGGAAAAAAATTTCCCCCCATAAAGAGACAAGTTTGTTAGCTCCAAGATTCTTAGACTTAGGATTTAAACTCTTGGGAGCACAAATCAGCCAGCTAATTCTAACTCTGAATTAGTCTCTCTTTAAATTTATTCAGTCCTACTTGACTAATAACATCAAAGTTCCTATGCTAAGCCTGTATTTGACTTTGAATTAGAGTTAACTCAGCTTTAACTTTAATTAAACTATCAACCTTCAAGTCATTTCATGTAAGGAGAGAAGGACAGGAAGGGCTTCCTTCTAATGAACTGTGAAGAATTTTGTGGCTTTGAGTTACCAGTTTCCCTTAGCTCCTTAAGTTCTTTTGAGTCTACCATCTAAATGATTAAATGAGAAAAAGTAAGAATAAAATTATTGGGTGAAGCAAATAAAAGGCTGTTCATTCACTATCTTATAATTTTTGTTCTAAATTCTTGCTTTTCCCGTGCAATCTATTTGCAAAAAAACCTTCCAGGCTTTCAGCTGCTCACTAGTCTTAGTCTAGCAAACTATACTGCTTTACAAGAATATCTGTAGATATACTAAACAACTTTCAGAAATTAGCATATAATTGAGTTCCTAGTAATCATCCTAATTATAAAGCATGGGCAGGTAAACCAATACAGGGCATTCATATAAGATTTTCATGAAGTTAAGCTTAATTTCAATATATTGAATTCAATACAATATAATCAATCCATATCACAATACATGGCACCTGTGCCTAATGTAATACATTATAATTGTACATATAACAAATTTGCATATGGTAGCAGTTTAACTTCAGGGTAAGAGTTTCTAAATAGAACTTCTTCTAAGATATGGGGATTGATTTATGGAGATCTCATCTGAAGAGTGCTATTTTACGTAGAGAGAAAGGGGATGACTACAAAGGGATGGAAAGATGGCCCCAAGAAGGACTGGGAAAATCAAATCTACCCCTCTGAGCCTCGGATCCCTCCTTTTTAAAATGAGAACATTGGACTAAAAGATCTCTACGATCCCTTCCAAACATAAAACTAATCCTATGAACACCATAGGACCCTCTTTCTTATTTCTTATTATTTCACTAGATATTCTTGACTTTTAAGGTTTTTAAAATTCATTTTGTTATTATTTTGCCTCTCAAACATGCAAATGGATTTCTAATTTTCTCAGTGTCTATAATAAGGTCCCAATTTTGTTAAGGACTTTGCCTGGATTCAGGTCTCCCCATAACTTCCTGGAGCCACTTCCAAATCATGTCCCTCATTCATACCTCTGATTCTCACTTCCTAGCCTCCCATAAGGCTGCTAGGTGGTGAAGTAAAGTATTGAAACTGCAATTAGGAATACCTGGAGAGTGATCAAAACTGGCCTTAGATACTTGCTAGTAATGCAGACCTGGGCAAGTGCTTTAACCTCTGTCTGCCTCAGTTTCCTCAACTACCTTTGATAATTAATCCCTCAGTGCTTCAAAAGTATATCACCTCCAGTATGGATCTCTTGTATAAATACTTCCTCTCTAAGTACATCTGTAATTTCGATGTTAGAATCCAAACGTGATAGTGATGATGATAATGATGATGATGATTAAGGATTCACTGCATTCCAGGAAGTGTACTAACTACTGGGGTCATAAATACAAGCAAACAGGACATTCTCTGCTTTCAAAGAGTTTACATTCTAATAGGATAAGACAACACACAATAATAATAACAAACATTTGTATAGTGCATTAACTTGTGCAAAATTCTTTCCTTATGTTATCCAACTGAATCATCACAACAACCTTAAGAAGTAGGTGCCACTATTTCTCCCATGTTACAAATAAGGAAACTGAGGCAGGCAGCGGTTAAGTGTCTTGTCTAGAGATTCACAGCTAATAAATGTCAGAGACCAGTTTTGATCTCAATTCAAGCCTTCCTAATTGTTGATTCAGTATTCTATCTACTGTGCCACCAAACTGCCTCAAGGAGAGTTAGGAAATGAGAGGCAGGAGTGTGAATGAATAGCATGGTTTGGAAACTAATGGAGGAATCTCCATCAGATTTTGCAAGTGAGTTCATAATATTATAAAACCAAGTATATGTTCATTTGGGCTATGCTGGGCTGACATATCTCTCCTTGGTAAGTCAAACATTTGCTGACTGAAGTTTATAAGGGGCTTTGCAAATTTTACCACTGTAAATCTATTCTCATTGGCTGAACTTCATGAGATTATTTCAAATTCAGTGGATGTCCTTCCATTTTTTTTCAATGAGAAATGTCAATACTATTTTTAAAAAAAATAGTTTATGTGTCTTTTCTCCTTTTAAAATTCTTTTATTTCACATAGATCTTTATCTTTTTTCTAACATGTTAATGGCCTGACTATATACATAGACCATTGATTAAAGAATGGCTCTTGATTAATAATAATAGTGTTTATATAGTTCTTTAAGATTTGCAAAGCCCTTCATAAAACATTCTGGAAAGTAGGTGCCATTGTTATGCCCATTTTACAGATGAAGAAACTGAAGTGACTTGCCCAGAGTTATATAGAGAGAAAATGTCTAAGATCATATTAAAACTAACATTTTCCTGACTCTGAGAAGCTCTATTCACTATGACACTTAGCTGCCAATAATAATTGGCACTGAACAATGAATTATTTGCTATCTACTAAAAGGTAATCAATTTCATGTTTTTGTGATTTTATTTATGTGTTCACCGATATCTAGTACTTTCCAATTCCTTTCTTGAAGAAAGTGTGAATGATGCATAGACACAAACTCCTGTGCAGCCTAAATGTTTCTGGCTTCTTTCATTCCTTATTCCTAAACTTTATTTTCTAACATAGTTTCACCAACCTCATCTGTTTCTACCTTTGCATTAAAATCATTGTGTTTCAAGGTACTCACAGAAGCACTCCATGATTCAGGCCCCCTCAAAAGTCTGAGTTCCCATGGAATAGGTTTGGTCCTGGAGGGCCAGTTCCAGATATTTGTTTCTCTCTTTGACTCTTTATACTTCATTCCCAAAATAAAACTAAAGAGAAATCTCTAAAACAATGGTAGACCTCATGACAAGAATTTCCTCATGTGTATTTCTAAAAAGATGACCCTCAAATTGGTATATCCAGCCTACTTTCTTTCCTGCGCTCTAGTTCCAATCATCAATTACCTATCCAGTATTTCCACTAGAACTTCCTTTGGCATCTTAGGTTCAACAAATCAAAAAACAAAACTCATTACTTTTCTACCCAAAACTATTTTTCTCTCTTTACTTCCCCATTTCTGCTGAGAGCACCAACATCTTTCCAGTCATTCAGGTCCACAAATTTGTTGTCATCAACTCTTTGTTCTCCTTCATCCTACATATTCAAACAGTAGATGAACTTTATCCTTTCTACCTCTACAACTTCTTTCACAATAATTTTCTTCTTTCTAATCCCATAGTGAATCCCCTAGTTCATGTAACTATTGCCTCTTACCTGTACTATTGCAATATCTTCCTGATGAGACTGCATCAATTCTCTTCTCTTTCCAATCCATCCTTCTCCAAAAGGATATTTCCTTTGGAATACACCCATACCCACACACACATGTTCTATGGAGATATAACCACCAAAGGGATTTTCTTAAAGCAGAAGACTGACAGAGATACTTCTTTATTTAATAATATCTAGTAATTTTCTATTGCCCCTATAAAATCTTGTTTGATAATTGAAGACCCTCACAACTTGCCCTCAACCTACCTTTCTATATTGCTGTTCTCAAAATCACCCTAACCTTAAAATGAGATACTGGAAAAGAACTTTATAGAAGAACACTGATTAATTCTATAAAATATTCACTTGGCTATTTTATTGATAAAGAACTAAATCTAACAGGTATTTAATATATTTAACCAATTAAATATAATATATAATTTAATAATTAATAAATATATTTATTTAATATTATATAATATGCATTATATGATATTTTAATGCTTAGTGACCATGCAAAGATGGTCACAGCAGAAAATGGAGAAAAATATTTTGGGAAAATAAATAGAATAGTTGTTTCAGGAAGTGGTAGGCTCTTCTTCTCTAGAGACCTTCAAGAAAAATATGGATGAACCCATTTGGGAAATGCTATAGAGGGGATTCTTATGTACGTAAAGGTTGGATCAAAGGGCCTCATGATCTCTCCTAACTCTAAAAGTTTCTGAGTACTGAGCCTGGAAATCAGAAAAGACATGGACTCAATTCTGCCTTGAATACTATCTGTGTAATCATGGAAAGATTGTTACTTCTCAGAGCCTTAGTTTCTTACCTGCAAACTTAAGTACCTTTAATTCTTATCTTGTAGGAATGGTATATGGTATGGGACTCAAATGAGAGACCAGGATTAAGACATGAATAATATCTTCTGGAAAAGAATTTGAAATTATGTTTTAAAACATTATTAAAATGTTCATACCCTTTCACCCAAAAAACTTACTGCTAGACATGCACTCCAAGGAGCTTAAAGACAGAAATGTCCAATATACACTAAGCTCTATATAATTACTTTTTGTGGCAATAATAAATAGGAAATAAACTATATACCTATTGATTGGGGAATGACTAAATATTTGTGGTATATTAATGTAATGGAATAAGAAAGGGTTTGTAAAAGAATTCAGTGAAGCATGGAAAGAGTTTTATGAATTGATATACAGAACCAGAAAAAAAAAAAACCCAGAATACCTGATTATAATAATGTAAAAAGAAAGAACATGAATTAAAAATCATATAAGTGCTTACTATGTAAGAAACACTAGGCCCCAATACTTATAAATAAAAGAAGAGATGATCTCTGCTCTCAAGTAGTTAATATTCTAATAAAAGACAACACATATAGGGGAATAGTGTCTGGGCAATGATAAAGATAAAGGAATGATGAGTGGAACCATAGGGCAATTAAATTAAGTATTTTCTCCAGAAGCAATAATAGTATTTTACTATTTTTCCCAGAGCAGAGGAGAGAAAAATGAAGAGGAGGATACTCATAGAGAAACATGGCAGGAAAACATCATGGTAAGGTGACTGGGACTGGCTAGATGAAATGAGATTAAATCAGTCAAAATGGGACCCAAAGATAGAGTTGGAAAAGTTCACAGCAGAGTGGCAGGAACAGTGTGGCCAGAAAATATATTGAAATTAAATGCCATGTAATTATAATGATCAAACCTTATTCTGGAGAAAATACATTATCATCCCTTGACTGTGAAGGATTTTGGGTATTAATTATAGCATGCATTGTCGTATAAAATTGATATGTTTGTTAGTTTTGCCTGGATTATAGTAAGTACTATATACATATTACGTGTTATTAGTAGTTATTATTAACAGATGCACTAAGAGTACAGACAGACCATTTCCCCCTCTTTTTTCTCGGTTTTTTAGAAATACAACTAATATGAAAATATGTTTTACCTGAGCAATTGTGTATAATGGAAATTATAATTCTTGTTTTCTCAGTAAATAGGGTATAGGGGATTAAAGGAGACCCTTTGCTGGTATTTGGTGCAGGTGATTGACAACCCTATTGCCCATAAACTGTTCTGGGTCACAATTCCAGGGTGAAGAGGAGTGCTTGTGATCATTCACAAGAAAGCAAGGTCTTTGATCATAACTCCAGGGCCAAGAAAAACATTTCTTGTACTTTCAACTACAGGACAGCAGGGACCCTTCCTGGGTAAAGACAAGAATATAGATCAGGAAAGCAATGACTACACCTTTCTCAGGATAACACCACCTTTGCAGCACTGAAAACTTGCACACACCCAAAACAGCTCCCCCGCAAAAAGCCTGAAGCTCGGAATTGTGCTTCTGCTATCCTAGGTGAGCAAAGCCCAACTTTAACATAAAATTCAAAGTAAAGAAAATAATCAAATACCAAAAAAAAAGAATAATAGGAAAAAAAATTAACTATGATGGCAAGAAATACCAAGTCATAAACTTAAAAGATGACAACAATGTGAAAACAGTTAAAAGCAAAGACTCAGAGAAAATACTAACTGAAATCAAGGTCAGCAAGAATTCCTGGAAGAATTAAATAAATAGCTAAAAGTAATAAAGGAAAAAATGTGAAAAGAAGTAAGAGTGATCCAAGAAAATTATGAAAAATATATTAACAGGACTTCTATAGGTAGTTCCAAATTGGCAGAGTAGAAAGCCATTCAGTTTTTCTAACATTTCCCTCCAAATAACTTTAAATAATGCCTTAAACTGGGTTCTAGAATGAAACCTTATTCCTGTCCAAAACAACAAAGGAGGTTGGAGAGAGGGTTCTGTAACATGGCTTGAATTCATATGGATGAAACACCAGTGATGTGACTAAGTGATTGAGACAGAAGCAGTATCATTTTGGGTAACTCTCAAGCCAGAGATGGTAAGAGATCCTGGCAACTGGTTAGGAAGAGATGTAGGCTATCCTGTGCTGACACAAGACCAGATACTGTTTGGTAACTCCATTGTTTCCACCAACTTTAGGGTCAAGTTCAAAGATAGATTGGAGCATTTTTAGTTAAAACAAAGTAGGAAGCCTGAGGGTTAGCAGTTTCATCACCTGTGCCTATTTCTGAATCACAATTCAAGGGTAGAGAGGAATACTTTCAGTTAAAAAGGAGTGGAGGATCCAATCATTCTGGAAAATAATTTGGAACTATGCCTAAAGGGCTATAAAACTGTGCATAGCCTTTGATCTAGCAGTGCCATTACTGGGTCAGTATCCTAAGGAAATCATAAAGGAGGGGAAAAGACTGACATGTGCAAAAATGTTTGTAGAAGCTCTTTTTGTGGTAGCAAAGAATGTAAAATAAGTAGATACCCATCAACTGGGGAATGATTGAATAAGTTATGGTCTATGAAAGTAATGGAATATTATTCTTTTATTTAAAAATGATAAATTAATTTTAGAAAGGCCTAGAAAGATTTACATGAACTGAGGCTGAGCAAAACAAGCAGAATCAGGAATACATTGTACACAGTAACAACAAGATTGTGCATTGATCAACTGTGAAAGATTTGGTTCTTCTCAGTGGTTCAATGATCCAAGGCAATCCCAATAAACTTGGATGGAAAACGTTATCTGTATCCTGAGAAATAAATATAGAGACTGAATGTAAATCAACTATGTTCATTTTTTCCTGTTTTTTCTGTTTTTTTTTCCTCTCAAGGTTTTTTTCTTTTGTTCTGATTTTTCTCTCCCAACATTATTCATAAAGAAATGTGTATAAAAATTAATGTACTTATATAACCAGAAAAAAGAAAACAATAAAAAAGTAAAAAAAAATTACCAATTTGACTAAAGCCAATATCACTTTGACTAAAATGATAATATCTTGTCTTTTGAAAAAAAGAAAAAGAAAGAATTAGGCAAATTGAAGTTAATGACTTTATGAGAGAGCAAGAAACAATAAAACAAAGTCAAAAGAATAAAAAAAACACAAAAGAAAATGTGAAATATTTCATTAGAAAAATAACTGACCTGGAAAATAGAGGAAAGGGAGATAACTTAAAAGTTATTGAATTACCTGAAAGCCATGAACAAAAAAAAAGAAGAAGAAGAAGAAGAAGAAAGAAAAAGAACCCTAGACATCTTATTTCAAGAAATTATTAAGGAAAATTGCCCTGATATCTTAGAACCAGAGGATAAAATAGAAATGGAAAGACTCTATCAATCACCTCCTGATAGAGATCCCCAAATGAAAATTCACAGTAATATTTATTATTGCAAAATTCCAAAGTTCACGGGATCAAGGAGAAAATATGGCAAGCAGCCAGAAAGAATTCAAATATCATGAAGTTGCAATCAGGATAACATAAGATCTAGCAATTACCATGTTAAAAAGATTGGAAGGCTTGGAATATGATATTTTGGAGGGCAGAGAAGTTAGGATTACAAGCAAGAATAATCTACTTAGTAAAACTGAGCATAAGCCTTCAGAGGGAAAAAAGACATTTTTAGAAATAGAGAACTTCCAAGCATTCCTGATAAAAAGACCAGAGTAGAATAGAAAATCTAACTTTCAAATAGAAGACATCCACATAATGTTTTAATCTTATTCTCATTAGAAATGATTCAAAGAAGGAAAAATATTTAGTTGGATATAGCAATCAAGTTCATCCAGTGAGAGATAAGGGAATGGAGAAGAGATGAGTAGGGGGGTGGTTATAATGAAGAGGTTGGATTGGGAGAGGCAATAATTGGAAGCAAAACAGATTTTTGAGGAGGGACAGGATAAAAGGAGAGAAAGAAAGGTAAATAAAGGAAAATGGGTTAGAGGGAAATGTATAGTTAATGATCATAATTGTGAATGAGTTAATCCATAGCATGAAAGTAAATAGCTCAATGGATTGGAAACCAGAATCTAGTATGGAAAAATATCATACACCTCCAGAAAAAGAACTGAAGAACTCTGAGTACAAATTGCTGTATGTATGTATACACACACACATATATAAAAAATATTTTGTGTGATGTGATTATATGTAAACATGTTTTACATGATTTAATATGTATAATTGATATCATATTGTTTTCCTTCTCAGGGAGTTGGGAAAGGGTTGGAGTAAGGGAATCTGGAACTCAAAAAAATTTTTTTTAAAGAATGCTAAAAATAATTAAAATTTTAAAATTTTTCTTAAAAATTAGGTAGGGAATAGGGTAGAGGGAGGGAGAGAATTTTTAACTGAAAATAAAAATAAAATTGAATTTTTTAAAGGGAAGAAGAACCATTTATAAATCAGTTGTCTATGCACAGTTATATAAGATCACATTCTTAGAACAAAGATCAAAATCCATAGCAAACTGAAAGTATAAAAATGAGAAAATAAGGTATACAATTGAAGCTGCTCCATCCTGACTTATCTAAACTAATTACTGACAACTTCCCCAGTGGAAAAAAGACAGAAGAACAGGTACTGACATGAGCCATCACCTTTTCCTGAGGAGTTTTAAGCTATATTAAATCAATGTCACATGTGCATCAAAAAAAGACTAGAAATCAATGAATTGGCAAGTATCTGTTAAGTACTTACTATATGTTGGATATGCTAAACATTAGATATACAAAGAAAAAGTGAATATAGCCCTTAACCCTTAGAAACTTCTCCAGACAGTGAATACTTTATCTTTTTGTCAAAAGAAGAACTATAGCAATCAAGGGCAATATGAGTTTAGAATATAAAATTATTTTTTAAATCTTACAAAGTAGAATGGTGAAAGGTTATATGAGTAATGTTATGTTAGAAAACAGCAAAAAGCAGTAAGAGGTGGGAAAAAGTTTCCTAAAAGTTAACAAGAGACCCAAATAAGCCTGGGGGCATACCAAGGTGAAACCAGAAAGAGAACATTGAATGAAAAATGGAAAAGATCTGTAAGGCATTCTATAATAAGCTATTTTCTGGATTTAAATGAAGTTGCCATATTCAGGTTTTAACATCTCAGTGCCAGATGTCTTGCATGAAGCAGTAGAAATGGTTCTTTAAAAAACAAAAAATGACAAGAAAAGCTGAATTATACAAAGCAAACAGAGAACAAATCTGTGCTAGATGGTACATAATTTTAAGGACATAAAATATACCTTTTTTTTTAAAGCTATTTTTTCCAATAAATTTCATTTGTTGTCTTTTATTTTGGACTACCATAGTTTCCCCCTCTTTTTTTCTCTCTCTCCTTTACATACATACACACACACACACACACACACACACACACACACACACACACACATTTTATATCTTGTATGTCAAACTTTATCAGAAAAATTTGATACAAAGATTTCCCCCATTTTTCCATTTTCCTTCTTATCCTAGGGGATATAGGTGGCACAGTGGATAGAGTACCAGGCCTGGAGTCAGGAAGACCTGAGTTCAAATCAGCCACAGACACTTACTAGCTTTGTGACATTGTGCAATTCTCTTAAACCTGTTTGCCTCAGTTTCCTGGCAAATCACTCCATTGCCTTCACCAAGAAAATTCCAAATGTGATCATGAATCACATGAAGACATGATTGAATTAATTGAACAAGAACTTCTTATCCTAGGTGAATTAATTTTGTTTGTTAAATAAACTCTAAATAAAAAGGTTAAAAAATGTTAAAAAGTTTCAAAAAAGTATTTTAGAAATTTGCAGAAAACAACAAAAAAGGAAATTCAGAAGAAATCATAGACAAGCAAGACAACTTTTAAAGTAATATGTTGAATTTAATCTATGTTAAAGAGTAAATTGGGCACAATCTAGATTCTCATTTTCACATATAACTCTTTTCTATTCTATTTTGTAGATGGAAATGTACTCTTTTGGAGGATGTTCATTATATTCAGAGTAAACTTTTTATAAAAGAAGCAAGAATTTCCCCAAATATAGGGTGTGTGGGTAGAATTGAATAACTTTGTCTAGTTTTATACTTTAGAGCAATATTAAATAGCAGCTTTTAGGCTAAAATTCAGAAACTGGTCCAGGGAAATTATTTTCTTGCTTAAACATTTGAAGCAATGCAGTTTGCAACATGGGCTTAACATAAGCCCATAAATCAGGGTGGGTGGCTACTTTTAATACAGCACCTCAAGTACCAGATGGTTGTTGCTGGTGTCGATGAGTCATTGTTGAGTTATATCCAGCTCTTTGTGACCCCATTTGGGGTTTTCTTGGCAAAATTACTGGAGTGGTTTGCTATTTCCTTTTCCAACTCATTTTACAGATGAGGAAACTGAGGCAAACAAAATTAAGTGACTTGCCCAGAGTTACACATTTAGTAAATATCTGAGTCTTGATTTGAACACTCATACCATCCAGCTGCCAATGCCTAATGAGGTTTCCACTAAATGCATAAACAGCCTATGTCAGTATCACTGAAGTTAAAAATCATATATCCAATAACTGATTTTTTAGATGTTTTGAGAAAGACAGTTTTAAGATAGCCATCAAGTAAGTGTCAATCAGATTTTTGTGTGGAGTAAAAGTGAAGTCTTACAACGGTATTTTTTTAAGTCAACTTTACAAGTTAATTTTATGGCAGAGGTCTGGCTAGGCAATGATTCATCTGAAAAAGAGCTAGGGGTTTTAATGAACCATAAATTTAAGATGAATCAACAGTGTGATATGGTAGCCAGGAAAAGTAAGACAATCTTAGACTTCATTAGAAGAGTCATGTCTGGGAATAGGCTGGTGATTCTGCCCTAGTCAGAACACATATGCAATATAATATGCAGCTCATATATTAGTAGTGACATTAATAAGCTGGAGAGCATCCAGAGGAGGGCATCAAGAATACTGAAGGTCCTGAAAAAGTTCATACTATCTGACATAAACGAAGGAATAGGGGTTACTTAACTTGGAGAAAAGAGGGGAGAAAAGGGGAGGAAAGGGAAGAGAAAGGAAGGGAAAGGGAGGAAAGGGAAAGGAAGAAGCATTTACATTATACCTGCTATATGCTAGACACTGTTAAGAACGTTTTGTTAGAGGGACAAAACTCCTATTTTCAAATACTGAATGACTATCACATGAAAAGAAGAATTAGATTTGTTTTTCTTGATTCTCAAAGATAGATCCAGAAGTAGTGGGATCTTGAGTCTCAAAGGTTATGCCATAGCAGGTATGGTAAAATTCTACTATTCTGGTAGGTACTATAAAGTAAGAAGGCTCTATTATTCCGGAAAGACTTTCAATAGAGTTCCTATAGCAACCTATGTCTGCTTTCCAACAGTTATTAAGCACAATTAAATTCTAGTAGTTACTTTCCAGTAAGATGGCACTTTGGGGATGAATTCTTTGACCATAGCAACTCATGAAACAAAATATGAAAATGGCCCTTGATCCTGGGGGGCCTCCTTCTGTTCCTACATTTCCTGTACTATGGAGAGGACAGAAAGCATGACTGAGTGTGCTAAGAATCACCATCTTAAATTTTTACTTATATCTTTTGTTTTTATATTGCCTAAAGTTCCCTTGGTATCAGAGTCATTCTCAAATTTATTTTTTAAGAAGAAGAAGAAGAGGAAAAAATCAGCAAAAGCAATGAATATATTTAAAAATCTGAAAATATGTGATGTTCCATAGCATTGCATTTCCTGCCTTATAGCAAATGATTAAGGAGAGGTTCTCACATGTCTTCTTTGGGGCTTGTTCTCCATAATTTTATAACACTTTAAATTGTTTTGTGGTTGTTCTTTCCACTTACATTGTTATAATTCTCTGTGTTGTTCTTGTCTCTGCCTATTTCCCTTTGTATCAGTTCAGATAAGCTTTTAATGCTTCTTTGCATTTATCATATTTGTTGTTTCTTATACTACCGTAATATTCCATTACAGTCATGTACCATAATTAAGTCAGTTGATGAGCATTTACTTTGTTTTCAGGTCTCTGCTACCACCATAAAAATACCACCTCTGCTACACACACACACACACACACACACACACACACACACACACACACACATTGGGAGTCCACAGGGACTTCTTATCAATAACTTACTTGGAATATATGCCTGGTAGAAATCACTAAATTCTTCTTTAAAAACTGTCTCTAAATCTTAATTTAGCCGCTGACACTCCAAATATGAAATCCCCGCTTAATATTTATTCAGCACTTATGGTGTGCCCCATCTTATATTAAGTGCTGGAGTTACAAATAAAATAAATGAAACAACCTCTCCTTGAACAGAGCTTACATTCTAACAGGAAAGATAATGAAGAAATTGGTAAATGTGCACAAATTAAAAGAAATTTTAAAGAGACATACAGTGGATACAAAACTAGAAAAACTTAAGCATATCAATCTCCATGTAAAAAATAAATCAGGAAAAGGAAGTTGTAACTAATGCTCTAATTACAGAAGCAAATAAAGGATTTGGAGGAATTATTTTTATTGTGTATCCAAAGTCAACAAGAAATGTAAGTTCAGGGAAATGTGGCTATCTTATATTGTAGTGATTGATGAACTCATCTGTGCCCATGGATTCAATTGTCATCTCTATCCTGATGATTCTTAAAACTATTAAGCCAGCTCTAACCTCTCGCCTAACCTCCAGACTCACATCTAGCTTAAACTGAATATTCCATAGACATCTTAAATACATGTCCAAAATGGAATTCATTATTTTTCCCAAAAAACCTTACTTTCTTCCTAACTTCCTTATTATAATTAGTAACACTATCCTCTCAGTCACCTGAGTTCACAACATAGATGTCATCCTTGACTCCTTATTGTCTCTCATGCCCTATAGATAATCACCTGCCAACACCTAACTTCACCATATCTGTCATATACATCCCTTTCTCTCCTCTGACACTACTATGATCTTGGACTATTGCAATAGCTTGCTTTTGGCCTCCCTGTTTCAAGTCCTTTCTTACTTTAAAGATCATCCTCAATTGTCAGATTGATTCTTAAGTATTTATTCATCTTTAACATTCATTTTTTTTTTAATTGAGTTCCAAATTCTCTATTCCTCTGGTCCCTTCCCTCCCATTTAGAAGGCAAGCAATATATCAAGTATACATATATAATCATGCAAAACATATCTCCATATCTCCATATTGCAAAAAATAAAAATAAAAAACAAAAAGCAAGAAAGTAAATTTTTAAAAAGTAAAAAATGCTTCAACCATGCTCATAGTTCATTATTTTCTCTCTCTAGGAGTACATCCCGTTTTTTATCATGGGTCCTTTAGAAATGTCTTGGATCATTGCATTGATCAGAGTAGCTGTCTTTCACATTTGCTCATTACAATGTGGCTATTGCTGTGTACAATTTTCCTGCTTCTGCTCACTTCACCACTGGTTTTCCTAAAGCAAAGATCTAACCATGTCACACACACTCTGAATAAATTCCAATGGATCCTGTTACTTCTAGGAGCAAATATAAAATCTTCTGTTTTGCTTTAAAGCCTTTCCTAAGCTGACCTCTTCCTGTCTTTCCAATCTCTTTATATTTTATTTTCTTTGGTGTCACTTGCAACTCAGGACACTGGTCTCCTTGCTGCTCCTAGCATGACATTCCAACTCCTGACTGAGCTTTTTCTCTAGCTGTTCCCCATGCCTGGAATGCTCTTCTCTCCTCATCTCGGCTACTGGCTTCCCTGGTTTCTTTCAAGTCCTACCTAAAAATCCATCCTTCAACAGCCTTTTCTGATTTTCCTTAATTCTAATGCTTTTCCTCTGTTGATTATCTGCAATTTATCCTGTGTCTGTAGCTTGTTAATACATAATTGTTTGCATGTTGTCTTTTCCATTAGACTTATTGCTCTTTGAGAACCAGGACTTTTTTGTTTGTTTGTTTGTTTTCCTTTGTTGTTTACTATTTATTGTTGTTTATCCCAGAGCTTAATACAATGACTGGCACACTGAAGGTGCTTAATAAATGCTTATTGACTTGACAATGACAGAACTCAGATATTCTGTCTCTAAATGTAGTAAGCACCCTTTCCACTCAACCAAATTGTTCCTCACCTTCCTCATCTTTCTCCTGGAAGGATCAATTTCATTTTTGTAGTTTTTTTTGCATCTCCAATGCCTGAAACATAGTAAACACTTAATAAATTCTTATTGTGTATCATAATGCTTGTAACTTTTATCTCCAATAGATTGTGAACTCCACGAGGACAGGAGCCCCCTTATTTGTTTCTCCTCTATTGTTAACAAAGTATTCTCTACATGGTAATGAACTAATTAAATGTTTCTTGAGGCTGACACAGGAGAGTGAGGGTTGGGGAGGAGGAAGGCAAACCACAGGAGGTGATACAAAGCATCAGCTTCCTGACTTTTTTTTTTTTCATTTTTAAAAGAAAAACAGCTCTTGTGGCTTTTCTGAAGCTGCCCCGGGAGGGAAAATTTGCCCAGCCAGCTGCATATGGCAAGAAGTCAAGATAGTTCCTTTCTGGAAGTACCCATCTATCCCCAGGGCAGGAGCTAGCTGCGCCAAGCTCAGTGTTAGGGGTGCAGATCGCTGGCAAGGGGCCCGCATGGGACCGTTGGCCCCAGTTCTATGTCCTGATGCAAAATGTTGCCAGATGTGGTAGCTGAGGTTTTTTTGGTTTTGTGTTTTTCTGCAGACGCTCCAAGGCCTCTCACCTCACCCCCAGAAGCAAAAGCAAAATCTGTTTCTTCCCACCCCAGAGACAAGTGCATATTCCTCTTGGACTGGTCACCTGCAGGCTTAGAATGGTGGGTCAGCAGGACCATAGAGCCGGATTCCCTCCTGCCTCTATTTGTTTATTTTTTGTTTTGTTTTTTTAGAAGAGAAAGTCAATCACCTTGCTATTTGTCCCTTGGAATCTCCTACACCTCAAACACATCTTCCTCCCTCCTCCTCCCAATGTATTCAGCTTTGTACTGATGATGGGGGAAGGGAAGGAGCTCCCAGTCTGAGGAAGAGACGGAGGGGGAACACACAGGGTCCGACTCCACGTCACCTGGAAACAGCCCTCCCGTGTGTAAATGGATGATTGTTAGGAGAAAGTTCTAAATTGTGCACCTCAAGTAGCAAGTGGGAGGATTTAAGAGAAGGGAGCTGAGGTAGCCAGAGAAGACTCCAGAAGCAGAGAGGGAACTTTGAGCTAGAGCTTAAAGAATGCTACTGGCCAGAGTTGGAATTAATGAGTTGTGTGGGGAAGCAGGAGGAAGGGGAGGTGGAAGAGCCCAGTCCTAACCCTTAGGCGTGGAGAACATCATCACATGTGGTTCAGACAGAATTACATGATTACTCTGCCTCTTTAGAATCTGGGGTAGAGGAGATGGTAGGAGGGGCTGTGAAAAAGACTTGGAACATAGCCCATGTGAACAGGCTCTAGTCTCTGAATGCAGGCAGAACCTCAGAAAGTTAGAGCTGAAAGAGCCCTTAGAGATCTCTAATAGAATCAAACTCCTGGGAGGCAGATACTCTCTTTCTTTCCTCCCTCCCTCCCTCCTCCTCCCTCCCTCCCTCCCTCCCTCCTTCCTTCCCTCCCTCCCTCCCTTCTTCCTTTCTTTCCTCCTTCCCTCCCTCCCTCCTTCCCTCCCTTCTTCCCATCCTCCCTCCCTCCCTCCCTCCTTTCCTTCCTCCTTCCCTCCCTCCCTCCCTTCTTTCTTTCCTCCCTCCCTCCCTCCCTCCCTCCCTTCCTTCCCTTCCTCCTCCTTTCTTCCTTTCTTTCTTTCTTCCTTTCTTTTTTCTCTTTCTGTTTGCCTTTCTTTCTTCCTGCTTGCTTTCTTCTTCTTCTTCTTCTTCCTCCTCCTCCTCCTTCTTTTACATCTTTTTCTTTTTCCTCCTTCTCCTCTTCCTTCACTTCCTCCTCTTGCTCTTTCTCCTCCTTTCTTCTTCTTTTTCTCCTCCTCCTCCTTCTTCTTCTCCCTCTCCTCCTCCTTCTCTTCCTCCTCCTTCTTTTATCCTCATCCCAATATCTACCACGTAGTACACAGTAGACATTTAATAAATCTTAAATTGAACTGAACCTAAATTGAAGTTTGTCCAAATTCACATAACTACTAAGTGTCATATCTGAGATGTCAACACCAGCATTCAGACAATCCCAAAATTTTGATTTAATTACAAATAGCAATTATTTTATCCACTTAGTCAATAGTTTATGAGACATTACATATATTAAAAAAAAATAATTTCAGGATATATGTCCCAAAACTATTTCTATCTGGACTTCATAGAAAAAAGTTGAATAATAATAAAAGGACAGGCCAAAAAATGTCCATACTACAAATTCAGACTTCAAAATATGAATGATAATTGAATACATGAACTGTATTACAACTGGAGAATTATCACAAGCAATGCTATTGCCCTCAGTAATCCAGATGGAACACTGATTTAGAAACATTTTTAATCAGTTTTAGCAAACTAAATATTTATAATTGTCAACATATGTGAAATGAAAAGCTTTCAAACTAGCAATATGCCAAAAAGATATAGCCTGTGGGAATGGGATAAGGTGAGTATGACTGAGCATTGTCATCCTATCTGCTCTTGGAATTGTCCCACAAATACTTTCAGCAAACTCCCATAAGAGTACCAATACTATTATTCAGTTACAAAAAAGCAGTTACTTTATCCTTCTTTGCAATAATCTGAAGAACATTTAATATAAAAGAATTTTGCAATCGTTCAGTCATGTTTGACTCTTTGTGACCCCATATGGCATTTTCTTGGCAAAGAAAATGGAGTTGTTTTGCCATTCCTTTCTCCAGCTTGTTTTACAGGTGATGAATGGAGACAAATAGGGACTTGCCCAGAATTATATAGGTAATATGAATTTGAACTCAGAAATATGTCTTCCCAAACCCAAAAACTAAATGGACATAATTATAAAACACTTCTCACTCATATAAATTCAGATCTAAACAATTGGGAAAATATCAATTGCTCATGGGTAGGCTGAGCTAATATAATAAAAATGACAATTATACTTAAATTGGTCTACTTGTTCAATGTCATACCAATCAAACTATCAAAAAAATTATTTTATAGAACTAGAAAAAATAATAAGAAAATTCATCTGGAAGAACAAAAGGTCAAGAATATGAAGGGAATTAATGAAAAAAAAATACAAAGAATAATGGCTTAACAATACTAAACCAAAAACTTTATCATAAAGTAGAATCATTAAAACCATTTGGTACTGGCTAAGAAATACAGTGGTAGATCAGTGAAATAGATTATATATATACAACACAATAATCAAAGCCTATAGCAATCTAGTATTTGATAAACCCCCAAACTCCAGCTTCTGGAATAAGAATTCACTATATGACAAAAATGTCTAGGAAACCTGGAAAATAATATTTCAGAAAATCCTCATAGATCTACATCTCACACCTCATACCAAAGGTCAAAATGGGTACATGATTTGGGCATAAATGATGATACCATAAACAAATTAGAAGAACAAGGGATGATTTACCTATCAAATCTTTGGAGAAAGGATGAATTTATGACCAAAGAAGAATTAGAGAATATTATGAAAGGCAAAATGGACATTACATTACACTAAAAAGTTTTTGCACAAACAAAACAAAAAAAATTAAAAGGGTAGTACAAAGCTTAGGGAAAAAAACCTTTATAGCCAGTGTCTCTGATAAAGATCTCATTTCTAAAAATATAAAAAACTGTGTCAAATTTATAGGAATATAAGTCATTCCCAATTGATAAGTGGCAAAGGGTATGAACAGACAATTTTCAGATGATGAAATTAAAGCCATCTATAGTCATATGAAAAAAATGTTCTAAATCACTATTGATCAGAGAAATGCAAATTAAAATAGCTCTTGTGGTACCACCTTACACATCTCAGATTGACTAAGCTGACAGGAAAACATAATGATAAATGTTGGAGGGAATGTGAAAAGTAGGACACCAATGCATTTTTGGTGGAGTTGCCAAATGATCCAACTATTCTGGAGAGCAATCAGGAACTATATTCAAAGGGATATCAAACTGTTCATTAGCCTTTGACCCAGCAGTACCATTACTGAGTCTGTATCCTAAGGAAATCATAAAAAGGGAAAAGGACAAACATGAGCAAAAATGTTTGTAGCAGCTCTTTTTGTGGTATCAAAAAATTGGAAAAAATGAGTAGATGCCCATCAATTGGGGAATGGCTGAACAAAGTGTGATATATGAAGATAAAAGAATATTATTGTTCTTTTAAAAATAATGAACAAGCTGATTTTAGAAAGGCCTGGAAAGATTTACACTAATTGATGCTGAGAAAAACAAGCAGAACTAGGAATATAGTGTACACAATAACAGTAAGAATGTGTGATGTTCAGCTATGAAAGACTTGATTCTTCTCAGTGGTTCAGTGATCCAAAGCAATCCCAATAGACTTTGGACAGAAAATGCCAACTGCATTTAAAAAAAAAAAAAAAACCAAACTATGGAGACTGAATGTAAATCAACACATGCTATGTTCACTTGTTTTTTCTGGTTTTTCCTCTCTCCCATGGTTTGTCCTTTTTGTTCTAATTTTTCTTTCTCAACATGATTCATAAAGCAATGTGTACTAAAAATAAATATACTAGAAAAAATATATATATATAAAAGAAATATGAGTCTTTCTACCTCCATGCCATATAGTTGCCCTTTAGTGAATAAGATAAGATGTTAAAATTGAGGAAATAACCATAGGCTATGAGAGAAAAAAATGTCACTGATGTGTTTTATTGAAATATCCCTATTCAGCTAAAATTAATTGAAAAACTTAATAACTTTAATGAAATATAATGATATAAATGAAACACAGATTTTCTGCATATCACCAACAAAACCAATAACAAGCACCAGAAAAAGAAATTTTTTTATTATACTTTTTTATTTGCAAGACATATGCCTGGGTAATTTTTCAGCACTGACCTTTGCAAAACCTTCTGTTCCAACTTTTTCCTTCCTTCCCTCCACCCCCTTCCCTAGTTGGCAGGTCGACCAATACATGTTAAATATGTTAACGTATATATTAAATGCAACATATGTATACATATTTATACATTTATTTTGCTGCACAAGAAAAATCAGATTTAGAAATAAGGTAAAAATAACTTGAGAAGGAAAACAAAAATGCAAACAGAGAGTAACAGAAGGAGTGGAAATGCTATGTTGTGGTCCACATTCATTTGCCAGAGTTCTTTCACTGGATGTAGCAGGTTCTCTTTATTTCTGCTCTATTGGAACTGATTTGGTTCATCTCATTGTTGAAGAGAGCCACATCCATCAGAATTGATCATCGTATAGTCTTCTTGTTGCCATGTATAATGATCTCCTGGTCCTGCTCATTTCACTCAACATCAGTTCATGTAAGTCTCTCCAGCCCTCTCTGAAATCATCCTGCTGGTCATTTCTTACAGAACAATAATATTCCATAGCATTCATATACCACAATTTATTCAGCTATTCTCCAATTGATGGACATCCATTCAATTTCCAGTTTCTAGTCACTACAAAAAGAGCTGCCACAAACATTTTTGCACATATGGGTCCCTTTCCCTTCTTTAAGATCTAAAAGAAATTATTTTTAAAATACTTACGAAAGCTATAATATAGTTGTCTCCCTACCAATATATACACAAGAATTATATGACTACAAATATAAAACTCTTTACAGAAATCGGGTCAGAGCTAAATAATTAAGAGATATATTAATTATTCATCATTTGACTATGGTAATATAAGAATTACAATCTGAAATTAATCTACTTATCTGTGCTAAAGTAATTAAACTACTCAATAATTACTACATAGAAGAAGAAAAAAAACTATAACAAAATCTTTGACCACTTGTTTATATATTCTTTAAGTGTTCTTATTCCACTTCTCAGTGATGAGCTGAGTCCCCAAAGGCCTAGCTAACTGTATCTCTCAGGGTTTTAGAGGTATCCTCTGTGTGATTCTGAGGTATCTTTCTAATGATATCATCTGTCCCTCCAATATAATATATTCATCATCTTTTTCATTGAGCTCTCCCTTTTCTTTAACCTTTCTTATTACTGCAGAGGATAACATCACCTACCCAACCTGTTTGCTTTGTATATTTTTGTTTGCATGCCTTCTCCCCTATTTGATCATAAGTTCTTTAGGACAGTCATTGTGTTTTGCCTTTTTTTGCATCCTTGGTACTGTCATATAGTATTTGTTTCATAAATGTTTATTGATTCATTAATTAGTGTGTTCTCCTAATATCAATTGCCAGTTACAGTTATTATCTTTTTATATAATTAATGGAGCCAATAATTAGTGAAAATAGCCAGTTAACAGCAATTATCTTTTTTAAAGGGATATTTGCTGAAAATATATAGCAAAAACAGAAGTATGTCTCTGGACACTGGGAGTCCACTATCTTCTGTACCACATTAGTCCCTGATGGGAGTAAACTCAAACTTAAAGTGACTGCTAGAAAGAATTCATCCCAGCAAATTTTCCTAAAGATGTGTCATAAGTTCTAAAAGAGTTGTTCCTTTGCTGTAGGACACAATGTAGTTCCTGAAGGTTAATCCTTAGGCCTATGCTGGTACTTTATTTGATTTGGACTTTGTTTTAGGTTTCTGGCCATTCTGGAGTTCATAAGGTTCTGTACCAAAGAAAAAAGGCAAAAATAGGAGGTAGCCTCATTACAGATAAAGGCTTACCTAAAAAAAAAAAAAAAATCATGTGTTTACTAACTTCCAGGATGCTCTAAGAATGTCTACTGCCTTAAGGATGTGCTCTAAAAATGTCTACTACCATAAGGTCCACAGCTTATCCTTCTCACTCAAATACAACCAGGGAGCAAAAAGGACAATTTCTGTCTTGGAGTCTTTTGTATGCATTTTCACTTGAAGCTTAACAACCAATATGAAAATATTTTTAAAAGAATTGTACATATTTATTCTATATTAAATTGCTTACTATTTGGGGGAGGGAGAAGGTAAGGGTGAAGAAGAAAAATGTGGAATATGTCATAAAAATGAATGTTGAAAACTATATATATATTTGGAAAATAAAATACTATTGAAAATTTTTTTAAAAGCTTAGCAATCAACAAAAAAGACCCTTTTTCACCAAGAAAGTAAATAGGAAACAATCATAAAATATGTACGAGCAGAGCAGAGCCCTCCATGGCTGTCAGCTCATCAAACATGCATAGAGATGACCTATACATGCTCCTATGATTGGACTCTCACTGGTCTTTTCAAAGTTTCATTGCAAGAATAGCTGGTCAATAGGTGACTTATTCCAACACTGTTTATTTTTTGTTTCTGAACATCATCAAATAAAATAAGAATAGAATGCAATATCAGTTTGCATTTATATAGCACTTTTAAATTTATAATATAAGCACACCACATGTGTATTCTTGAATTTGTGTATAAATGATGCTGTGAGTGGACGCTGAAGTGAGTGTGAGTTCATGTGAGATACCTGGGAGAAAGGGAATGTAGGGGGAGATCTGTGGTAGATATGTGTTTTGTGTGTCCTTTAGAGCATAAGCTCCTTGAGGGCAGGGATCCTGTGTTTTGTTGTGTTTTCTTGTTTTTTTGCCTTTCTTTGTATCTCCAGTGCTCAGCATAGTGCTTGGAACATAGTAAGAGCTTAATAATGGGCATTAAGGCATTGTATATAGACTGCTGGGCTTGAAGTCAGGAAACTGAGTTCAAGTCTGGCCTCAGACACTTACTAACTGGGTGAGGCTGGGCAAGTCATTTAACTCTCTTTACTTCAGTTTTCTCATTTGTAAAATGAGCTACAGAAGAAAATGATGATCCTTTCCAATGTCTTTGTCAAGAAAACCCAAAAAAGGTCACAGAGTCAGATAGGAGTAAAAGGACTGAACAACAACAACAAAGTGTTTAATAAATTCTTATGGACTGACTGTCTGAGAGAGTACAGGTGTGAGAGCTAGGGTTTTTCTGGACTACTTTCCCAGGAGACACATGGATACAGAGCTGATTTGGTGTCAAGAGGGCTGGGCTGGTAGGGTAGGTAGATAACTGTCCTAACTTTGATACCAACTGGCTTTTTGATCTTAATGGAATCTCTTCCCTTTTGGGGGCTTCAGGTTTCCTCCTGCATAAAATAAGGTGATTGTACAAAAAGGTCTCCAAGTTCCACTTTATTTCTGATATTCTGAGAAGCTAAGATTGTGTTGTAATTTTTTTGTATTTTTGATTGTATTTTTAATCTTTGTAATTTATTTTTATTTTTATTTTTTAATTTTTGTATTTTTTTACTCCCAGGCTATGTAAGGGAAATTCCATTTAGGCAGGGGAGGGTCAACGACTCTAGGAGCTGCTGCAGCTGCCACCTTGTGGCTATCAAATCTATGCACAACTGGCCAGGAGGAAGCAGACAGAACCTAGACAATTATGCTTATTTATCTTTTTCTTTTTTTTTCTTCTTTAAAAAAAACAGAATAGAAAAAAAGAAAAACAGAAAAGAAAAATAAAACAAAACAAAACCGAATAGAACATTGTCATGTATCCAGCAGAAACTGGGGAGGATTAAAAATAAACAACAATAAATTACCAGTTCAAGAAAGAATATATAATAGTAGAAAAATTACATTCATAAGTGTCCATTTGTTCTTTGCTTCCTTGTAGGTTTTCTTTTGTTCTCTGCTGTTCTCTTTTTTTTAAGTTATCCTTTTTTTCTCCCTTTTAATCCTCCCACCTCTCCCAAACAGGCTACAATAAAAAACAGTTATATTTATATATACAAATATATATATAAACATGTACACAAACACCCATACCCACACACCCCACCTCCCACATATATATACATATATATTCACAAACACCCACAGTTCCACGTATATGTACATATATCTATATACACCCATATATAGGACAATATGAATAGCTATCTACATATACTCAGACACAGACACAGACACAGACACACACACACATATATATAAAATACACACACACACATTTACCCATATGTAAATATGCATCTAAAACAATATCAGTATAGTTGACATATAATAGAGATTTCTCTTGATTGAATCTTTAAGTTTGACTTTGTCTAAGATCAATGATTATTAGCCCTACTTTTTTTCCCCTTATAAATTCTATTCCTGATCCTTGTTGCAGTGTTTGTGTATATCTCTTTTTTTCTATCCCTGCTGACTCTTTGTTTTAATTCTGCTCCATAACTTGGCTTATTATTACTTAATCTTCCCCCACTCATGGATTCCTCCCTTGTCTTCTTTCCCCACCCTTTGCTTCCCCCTCTGCACATTCCTACCCCCTTATTTTTTAATAGATTTTGGAGGGTACTATATATATAGTACACATGTAGTGTTGCCTGTTAAACTCATTCCAGATGTGAGTAGGTTTTCAAAACTATGAACCCTCCTGCCCCCTAATTTTTCTTCTGTACCTCATTTGTATAACATAATTATATTTTCACCTTTTCCTGGGTGGTTTTGTTTTTTAGAGTCAGATCATATTCAACTCTGCCCCAATCTTTCTTTTGAGGTAACCAATTGCTGATATCAGTCTTAAAATATGGTATACATTCCATGTAAAAAACATAAACAATTTGTCCATATTAAGTTTTTTTAAACTGATCTTTGATTTTGGCCCTTATGTGTGAAATTTTCTATTGAGTCTAGAGTTGATTGAAAGTCCTGAAAATATGCAAATTCATTAAATGTCCATTTTTTTATTCAATATTATAGATAATTTTGCTGGACAGATATTTTTAGTTGCAGGCCTAGTTCTTTTGATTGCTGATACATATTATTCCAGGACCGGTGGTCTTTTATTGTGGCTGCTGATAAATCCTGTACAATCCTAATGGTAACTCCAGCATATTTGAATTGTTTTTTCTTATTTTTTTTTCCTTTTTTTGGAAAATTTTCTCTTTGATCTGGGGGTTTCAAAATTTGTCAAAAAAAAAAAATTTCCTATGTATTTTCTACAAAGGATCTTGTTGAGGTGATGGTTAGTGGATTTTTTCTATTTCTACTTTCCTCTCCTGTTCTATCATTCCAGGACAATTTTTGTGGATTATCTCTTGCATTATTGTGTCATGGTTTTTTTTGTTTTTGTTTTTTGGTCACAACTTTCAGATAGTTCTATTATGCTTATATTTTCTCTTTTTGATCTGTTCTCCAGATTTCATTTTTCTTATAAAATGTTTCATATTCTGTTCTCTTTTGTCATTCTTTATAGTCTGTTTTGTTTAAACTTCACTGTTCTCCTCTGAAGATGAACCCGGTCTTCCATCTATACCCATAGTAAGCTTCTATCGTTGGGTTCTTTCTTGACTGTTCTTTTTTGTTGTTATTATTGTTAATGAGAAGTATTCATGTCAATGAATGAAGTGAATGAGAAGAACTGTGTGAGAAGTTAATGAGAAGTGTAAGTACCTCTAATTGTGGAATGGGGGGATGGTACCTCTAAGTTAACTTCAGCTCTCCCCTCTGACTTGAAACCCCAAACCCAAAGCTCTACCCTCCTGCAAGTGCCCACAGTAATCACCGCCCCAGCCTCACTGCTTCTGTACAACAGGTGTGCTAGTACCTTCTCAATCAAAGTCAAATCTCTGCAGCACAGCTGGGCTTAAATTCCCTCAGTCTTTCCAGACTCAGATCCCGACTCCCACACTGTCTGGGAAGTAAAAGTCTCTGTGATTTCTGTAGATGCTCCAGGCTACCCCAGACAGTCCCAGGAGTCCCAACTTGGTGTTTTTGCCAAGTTAGCCTACGGGTGTTTCCACTGCCCCCAGGTTAATCCCAGCCTGGGGTGGGTCTTAGGATCTTCTTGGGTTGGACCAGGAAGACCCCTGTTCTGCCCCAAGTAGTCTTGATTTTTCACCAGTCCTATTTTCACCCCAGAAGCAAATTTTTCTGTTTGTGGGGGAAATTTGGAGAGTCTGAAATTTACTAACTTATTTAACCATCTTCCCAGAATCCTTCCCTATTTTAAAAAAATGTTTCTATTGTAAGAAGGATTTGCAAATTGAACATCCTACTCTCCTCTGAATTTTCATTATATTTTTGCTTTTGTTTCGTTTGCAGAAGAACTTCAAATGCCTCTTGTGGTGAGGATCTATATTTTTTAATTGGTGATCAAGTTCAGTTTTCCAAAATGTGCAATTTGGGATTGCAGCTTGAACTCCTGGGCTTTTGAGACCATACTGGAGAGCTGGATGGTGCATTGGATAGAGCACTGTCCAACTCTAAACTGGAGTTGGAAGGATGTGAATTCAAGTTTGCTTTAATCACTTACTAGCTCTGTGACCTGTGTAAGTCATTTAACTCCAATTATTTCCTAGATTAAAATTTTAAAAGGAGACATTCCATTTTTTTTTTCTCCAATTGCTTACTTAGGAAACCTGAGTTACTTGAATTAGTGTTTCTTCAGAATCAAGTCAATGAGTGTATTTGTTTATTAAGCACTTACTATATTTATTTATTTATTTATTATTTATTTTAGCATCTGCTGTATCAGACACTGTGCTAAACACTGGGGATATAAAGGAAGGCAAATGACAGATCTGTTTTCAAGGAGCTCAGGGATGAATGCAAAGGTTTTGAAATGAAGGCCTTTTTCCTGCCTCCCTGAAAAACTTGCTTGTTAATGAGTTTAGGATTTTCTCTGGTAGTGATCTATGGATTTGATTAATCAATACTTTACTGTATTGCATTCAAAAGGTCTAAACAGTTTTTTTAAAATTACTGTGATATGGCATACAGTTTTTTAAAGTTATCCTTTTCCCCCAGGAGACCTAATATTTTTATCTCTCTGCATCCTGTCTTCAAGATTAGTTGCTTTTGGCTAATATATAATCCATGTTACTAAAAGTTACTGACTTTTACTTCTCTTTTGTCAAATTTTCTTCCACTTTTTTTTTTGTTTCAGAGCTGTTATTTTCTTTTTCAGAGTCTCTACTTCCTTGGAGAGATTCTCCAGTGCTTATTTTAAGTTTTCTACTCTGCTATTTCCATTAATTCTAATTTATGATCCAATTTCTATCAAAATGTCTTCTTTTAAAGTTTTTTTCTTTTGAACCATTCTTAAATTTCTTGCTGTTGCTCTATGATATTTTGAGAATCTAGAAGATTCTTATTTTTTAAATTCAGTTTTACTTTGTTTTTGTTCCAGATTTTCTCCCCTCTCCTCCATCCATAAAAATGCAAGAAATACAAAATCCATTACAAATATGAAATCATTAAAAAATTGTCATTTCTACTGGAATTTTCTTCATAGTATATGTTCAATGTGTTTATGATCTTTGGATTTTTGTACATTTATCTTTTTGTCTTTACACAACTTACAATTAGTTTATCTCCTTGGTAGTTAGGCTTATACCTGTTCTTTTTCTCTTGGATTTTTTAAGCTTTCAGCTTTTTTCTTATATTTTCTTATATTTATATTTCTTATATTTTCTTATATTTCTTATTATATTTTTTCTAACTTCCCACTTCTTCCTTCCTACTTCCATTCCTTCCATTTCCATTGCTTCACAGAATTTTGAAATTAATTGTTTAGCTTCCTTGAAGATGGAGGAGTAAGACATGAAGATTTGATTGGATGCATCCCTTTTTAGAGTAAACTTTATGGATAGAGAACTGACCTTAAATGAGTTTCTATGCCCTTCCAGTGACAATAACCATCAGGTTCCCATCTTGCCTTACTAGGAAGGATCAGTGGTTAATGGGACCTTGAGAGGAAGCACATTTTAACCTTTATTGGATGAGTAGGTACTGTTTGCAGGGCAGAAAGAAAAGGAAAATTGGGGAGAAAGAGGGCGTACTGGGAGTAGTTGATGGAAAATGGGAGAGATGACACTAGAGAGAAGAGGGAATTACTGAAGGTAAGAGGGAATATACTGGGGAGAAGGAAAGAGGAAGCCTGATGTAAAGGAAGAGAGACATCATTGGGTTTCTTGCTGCTTAAAAACACAAATACCAACAAAACTAGAAATAAAACAAGTGTCGTTTGATTTGGAAATGGATTAGCACATTTTAAGAATTCAATGGAATATGATTGTGCTGTGTTACCAGGAGGTGTTTTCTGTGGAGTAGAGTTTGGCTGGCCCCTTTCCCTTCTCTCCCTTCCCCAAAGAAATTGGGAAGATCTGACTCCTCCCAGATCACTTTCTTCTCCTCTTACTAAGTAGCCTGCGGGACAGATAGCATCTTTCTATTGGTCCACACCAATAGAGAGAAAGGAGGTCTGTCTCAGACATTCAAAGTTTCAGCCAGCTGATCTGGTTATAACAATAGCTCAGTTGCCTTTAGCTCAAGGATAACTTTGTCAGAACACAGGTAGGTCTCTTTCTCTCTGCTTTTTATGGAGCTTATAGTTAAATAAAAATAATTAATAACAATCATCACCACCCTTTAGCTCAAGGATAACTTTGTCAGAATACAGATAGGCCTCTTTCTCTCTGCTTTTTATGCAGTTTATAGTTAAATAAATAATAACAATCATCATCACCTTTAGCTCAAGGATAACTTTGTTCTAATACATACGTCTCTTTCTGCTATTTTATGGAGCTTATAGTTAAATAAATAAAAATAATAACTACCATCACCATAAGATCCTCTCATACATATATCCTTAGAGCTCTAAGGGAGGGACCCTAATATTTGGGCTAAGATTTACATCTTTGACCTGATTTAATCCTGTTTTTCTTTTTTTTTTTTTTTTTTTTTTTTTCTCTCTTTTTTTTTAAATTTAATAATTACATTATATTGACACTCATTTCTGTTCCGATTTTTTTTTCCCCTCCCTCCCTCCACCCCCTCCCCTAGATGGCAAGCAGTCCTTTATATGTTGGATATGTTGCAGTATATCCTAGATACAATATATGTTTGCAGAACCGAACAGTTCTCTTGTTGCGTAGGGAGAATTGGATTCAGAAGGTATAAATAATCCGGGAAGAAAAACAAAAATGCAGATAGTTCACATTCGTTTCCCAGTGTTCTTTCTTTGGGTGTAGCTGCTTTTGTCCGTCATTTATCAATTGAAACTCAGGTCTCTTTGTCAAAGAAATCCACTTCCATCAAAATATGTCCTCATACAATATCGTTGTCGAAGTGTATAATGATCTCCTGGTTCTGCTCATTTCACTTAGCATCAGTTCATGTAGGTCTCTCCAAGCCTCTCTGTATTCATCCTGCTGGTCATTTCTTACAGAACAATAATATTCCATAACATTCATATACCACAATTTACCCAGCCATTCTCCAATTGATGGGCATCCATTCATTTTCCAGTTTCTAGCCACTACAAACAGGGCTGCTACAAACATTTTGGCACATACAGGTCCCTTTCCCTTCTTTAGTATTTCTTTGGGATATAAGCCCAATAGAAACACTGCTGGATCAAAGGATATGCACATTTTGATAATTTTTTGGGCATAATTCCAGATTGCTCTCCAGAATGGTTGGATTCGTTCACAACTCCACCAACAATGCATTAGTGTCCCCGTTTTCCCGCGTCCCCTCCAACATTCATCATTATTTTTTCCTGTCATCTTAGCCAATCTGACAGGTGTGTAGTAGTATCTCAGAGTTGTCTTTATTTTGCATTTCTCTGATCAATAATGATTTGGAACACTCTTTCATATGAGTGGTAATAGTTTCAATCTCATCCTCTGAAAATTGTCTGTTCATATCCTTTGACCATTTATCAATTGGAGAATGGCTTGATTTCTTATAAATTTGAGTCAGTTCTCTATATATTTTGGAAATGAGGCCTTTATCAGAACCTTTAACTGTGAAAATGTTTTCCCAGTTTGTTGCTTCCCTTCTAATCTTGTTTGCATTAGTTTTATTTGTACAAAGGCTTTTTAATTTGATGTAATCGAAATTTTCTATTCTGTGATCAGTAATGGTCTCTAGTTCATCTTTGGTCACAAATTTCTTTCTCCTCCACAAGTCTGAGAGATAAACTATTCTATGTTCCTCTAATTTATTTATAATCTCGTTCTTTATGCCTAGGTCATAGACCCATTTTGATCTTATCTTGGTATATGGTGTTAAGTGTGGGTCCATGCCTAATTTCTGCCATACTAATTTCCAATTATCCCAGCAGTTTTTATCAAATAATGAATTCTTTTCCCAGAAGTTAGGGGCTTTGGGTTTGTCAAACACTAGATTGCTATAATTGACTATTCTGTCTTGTGAGCCTAGCCTTTTCCACTGATCCACTAATCTATTTCTTAGCCAATACCAAATGGTTTTGGTGACTGCTGCTTTATAATATAATTTTAGATCAGGTACAGCTAGGCCACCTTCATTTGATTTTTTTTTTCATTAATTCCCTTGAGATTCTCGACTTTTTATTGTTCCATATGAATTTTGTTGTTATTTTTTCTAGATCAATAAAATATTTTCTTGGAAGTCTGATTGGTATAGCACTAAATAAATAGATTAGTTTAGGGAGTATTGTCATCTTTATTATGTTCGCTCGGCCGATCCAAGAGCACTTAATATTTTTCCAATTATTTAAGTCTGACTTTATTTGTGTGGAGACTTTTTTATAATTTTGCTCATACAATTCCTGACTTTCCTTTGGTAGATAGATTCCCAAATATTTTATGGTATCAACAGTTATTCTGAATGGAATTTCTCTTTGTATCTCTTGCTGTTGGGTTTTGTTGGTGATGTATAAAAATGCTGAGGATTTATGGGGATTTATTTTGTAGCCAGCTACTTTGCTAAAATTATGAATTATTTCCAATAGCTTTTTGGTAGAATCTCTGGGGTTCTCTAGGTATACCATCATATCATCTGCAAAGAGTGATAGTTTGGTTTCCTCATTGCCTACTCTAATTCCTTTTATATCTTTCTCGACTCTTATTGCTGAGGCTAGTGTTTCTAATACGATATTAAATAATAATGGTGATAGTGGGCAACCTTGCTTCACTCCAGATCTCACTGGGAAAGGTTCCAGTTTTTCCCCATTGCATATGATGCTTACTGATGGTTTTAAATATATGCTCCTGACTATTTTAAGGAAAAGTCCATTTATTCCTATGCTCTCAAGTGTTTTTATTAGGAATGGATGTTGGATTTTATCAAATGCTTTTTCTGCATCTATTGAGATGATCATGTGGTTTTTGTTTGTTTGGTTATTGATATAGTCAATTATGCTAATAGTTTTCCTAATATTGAACCAGCCCTGCATTCCTGGTATAAATCCTACTTGGTCATAGTGTATTATCCTGGTGACAATTTTCTGTAATCTTTTTGCTAATATTTTATTTAAGATTTTAGCATCAATATTCATTAGGGAGATTGGTCTATAATTTTCTTTCTCTGTTTTCAGCCTACCTGGTTTAGGTATCAGTACCATATCTGTGTCATAAAAGGAGTTTGGTAGGACTCCTTCAATCCCTATTTTTTCAAATAGTTTATATAACATTGGAGTTAATTGTTCTTTAAATGTTTGGTAGAATTCACATGTAAATCCATCTGGTCCTGGGGATTTTTTCTTAGGGAGTTGATTGATAGTTTGTTCTATTTCTTTTTCTGAGATGGGACTGTTTAGGATATTTACTTCTTCCTCTGTTAGTTTGGGCAAGCTGTATTTTTGGAGGTATTTTTCTATTTCATTTAAGTTGTCGAATTTATTGGCATAAAGTTGGGCAAAGTAACTCCTAATTATTGCTCTAATTTCCTCTTCGTTAGTGGTGAGTTCTCCCTTTTCATTTTTAAGACTAACAATTTGATTTTCCTCTTTCCTTTTTTTAATCAGATTTACTAAGGGTTTGTCTATTTTGTTGGTTTTTTCATAGAACCAACTCTTAGTTTTATTAATCAATTCAATAGTTTTTTACTTTCAATTTTATTGATCTCACCTTTTACTTTTAGAATTTCAAGTTTAGTGTTTGACTGGGGGTTTTTAATTTGTTCCTTTTCTAGCATTTTTAATTGCAAACCCAATTCATTGACCTTCTCTTTCTCTATTTTATACAAATAGGCCTCTAGAGATATGAAATTTCCCCTTATTACCGCTTTGGCTGCATCCCATACATTTTGGTATGATGTCTCATTATTATCGTTTTCTTGGGTGAAGTTATTAATTATGTCTATGATTTGCTGTTTTACCCAATCATTCTTTAGTATGAGATTATTTAGTTTCCAATTATTTTTTGGTCTACTTCCCCCTGCTTTTTTGTTGAATGTAATTTTCATTGCATCGTGGTCTGAAAAGGATGCATTTACTATTTCTGCCTTACTACATTTGAGTTTGAGGTTTTTATGTCCTAATATATGGTCAATTTTTGTATAGGTTCCATGAACTGCTGAAAAGAAAGTGTATTCCTTTCTGTCTCCATTACATTTTCTCCAGAGATCTATCATATCTAGCTTTTCTAGTATTCTGTTTACCTCTTTGACTTCTTTCTTATTTATTTTCTGGTTTGATTTATCTAATTCTGAGAGTGCAAGGTTAAGATCTCCCACTATTATAGTTTTACTGTCTATTTCTTCTTGCAGCTCTCTTAGTTTCTCTTTTAAGAATTTAGATGCTACCCCACTTGGTGCATATATGTTTAATATAGATAGTGCTTCATTATCCATGCTACCCTTTAGCAAGATATAGTGTCCTTCCTTATCTCTTTTAATTAGGTCAATTTTTGCTTTAGCTTGATCTGAGATCAGGATGGCTACCCCTGCTTTTTTGACTTCACCTGAAGCATAGTAGATTTTGCTCCAACCTTTTACCTTTAACCTGCATGTATCTCCCCGCTTCAGGTGTGTTTCCTGTAAACAACATATTGTAGGATTCTGGCTTTTAATCCATTCTGCTAACCGCTTCCTCTTTATGGGGGAGTTTACCCCGTTCACGTTTATGGTTAGAATGACCAATTCTGTATTACTTGCCATCTTGTTAACCCCGGTTTATGCTTTCCTCCCTTCTTTCCCCTTTCCCCCCCTTCCAAGTATTAAGCTTGTGAGCACCCCTTGCTTCTCACAGCCCTCCCTTTTTAGTGTCCCTCCCCCCGCCTTAGAGTTCCTCCCCCTATCTTACCCCTTTCCCTCCCAGTTCCCGTATTCCCTTCCGCTTAGCTTATTCCTTCCCTTTCCACTTTTCCCTTCTCACTTTTCAATGAGATGGGAGAAGTTTCACCATAGATTGAATATGTCTTAAGATTTTTCACTTAAAGCCAATTCTGAGGGCAGTAATATACCCACTATATTCATCCCCCTCCATTCTTTCTCTCAGATATAATAGGTTTCCTATGCCTCTTCATGAGATGTACTACCCCCACTTTACCCTTTTTCTGGTACAATGTCCTTTCCACATCAATTTCTAGAACAAGGTATACATGTATTCTTTATACATCTATATAGTCAAAATATAGTTCCCAAGATTAATCTTTACCTTTTTAGATTTCTCTTGAGTTCTATATTTGTAGATCAAACTTTTTGTTAAGTTCTGGTTTTTTCATCAGAAATAGATGAAATTCGCTTACTTCGTTGAATGTCCATCTTCTTCCCTGGAAAAAGATGCTCATTCTCGCTGGGTAAGTTATTTTTGGTTGCATACCAAGTTCCTTAGCCTTTCGGAATATCATATTCCAGGCCCTTCGATCTTTTAATGTGGATGCTGCCAGATCCTGGGTGATCCTTATTGTGGCTCCTTGATACTTGAATTGGGTTTTTCTAGCCGCTTGCAATATTTTTTCTTTCATCTGAGGGTTCTGGCATTTGGCCACTATATTCCTTGGTGTTTTGATTTTAGGATCCCTTTCAGTGGGTGATAGATGAATCCTTTCAATGTTTATCTTTTCCTCTGTTCCTATGACTTCTGGGCAGTTCTCTTTGATAATTTCCTGGAAGACAGTGTCCAGGCTCTTTTTTTCATCATGTTTTTCTGGGAGTCCAATGATTCTCAGATTGTCTCTCCTGGATCTGTTTTCCAGGTCTGTTGTCTTCCCCAGAAGGTATTTCACATTTTTCTCCATTGTTTGATTTTTTTGGATTTGCTTGACTGATTCTTCTTGTCTCCTCGAGTCATTCAATTCCACTTGTTCAATTCTGATTTTCAGTGAAGTATTCTCTTCACTCACTTTTTTAAAATCTTTCTCTAATTGTCCAATTGAGTTCTTTTGTTCTGTGGAATTTTTTTCCATTTCGCCAATTTTGTTTTTTAGAGAGCTGTTTTCTGTTTCCAGTTCACTAATCCTATTTTTCAAGGATTTTACTTCTTTATCCACTCTCTCTTTAACTGACTTCTCCAGGCTCTTTTGCCAAACCTCCCTCTCCTTTTCCCAAGCTTCCTTCTCCTTTTGCCAAGCCTCACTCTGCTTTCCCCATTTTTCTTCTAGCTCCCTTGTGAGAGCCTTTTTAATCACTTCTATGAGGTTCATCTGTGCTGAGGAACAGACGATCTCCTCCTTTGGGGAATCACCTGGGGACTGCCTGTTTTTAGTCTCCTCAGGATTTAGAGTCTGCTCTCTATCTGTGTAGAAGCTGTCAAGGGTTAAAGTCCTCTTCAGCTTCTTGCTCATTCTGTCTATTAATCAGAGACAAACTACCAAAGAAAAACAGAAAAAACTGGAGTCTTTCTTTGGGGGGGGGCTGGGTGTGTTATCGAGCTTCCTCTACAGACTGCAGGGGGCAGCAGTGAGGCACTAGCAGGACTGTGCTGCGCCTGCGCTCTGAGATCCCAAAGCGTGCTGAGTCACTGAGGGGGGGAAGGGGGGGGCGGCCAGGTCCTGAGAGACTCCAGCTGTTTGCGGTTGTGTTCTTCAGCCCCAGTGTTTTTAGCTTCTCTGCTGGGCTGTTGACTTGCTGCAGGTTCCAAACCTGTAGCGAAGCTCTCTCCGCAGAGACGGCTACGATCACTCCCCACCCCCTCTCAGCTCTGCTCCTGTGCCCTCACTGCCGCTGCCCTCAGCCTGCGCCCGATCTAAAACCGCCCCAGCCCTCCAGTAAAGACAGACCTTTCTTGGCGGATCTCAAGGATGGCTTCTCTTGGTAACTATTTGTGGGTTTTTTTCAGTCAAGCATTGATTCAGAGGCTTGTAATGAAGTGGATAGTGAGAGAAAGCGCGGAGCTTATGCAACTGTGAGCCTCCTCTCTGCCATCTTAACCGGAAGTTCTAATCCTGTTTTTCAACTACCTATTAATAACCTTCCATTGCTATTCTATGACATGGAATAAATATACAGAAGGTGTAGGATCAAGCAGTCATAATTGATTACATTTTCTTATATTAAAGGAAAGCATTTTTAAAACAAGTTACATCAGTACTAATGACTAGACTTAAAAAGCAAAAAATGTTTAAATTAAATGTTTGCCATTTCAGGAGATAATGCAAAAAAGGAAAAGAAAAGAGTTGTTAAGCATGTTACTGGTTTATTCAGTTTTTTGGAGAGAAATGATTCAACCTCTTGGGGAGTTGTTTCTTTGTTGTTGGAGGCTCACCCATAGGAGAAAAGCCTGCAAGGATCAGAGTTCAGTCTCTATATTTTTTTTTTTTGCCATCACAGTCATTGCTGCCATCAAATTTTTCTTCTAAAACAAAAGCAAAAAGTCCTTCTTTCCCTTTGATGGGACTTCTCCAGTTTGCTAATTCCCAGTGGCAGGAAGGGGATGCAAAACTGCAACAAATGTTCTTCCTTTAAACCCAATCCTTCTTCTATTCATGGCACAGATTACGGAAGTCTGACCCAACCTTGAGGCTTCCTCAGCAGAAATAGTGCCAGGCGGTATCCAGAATTATTTTTCTTTGGTAGAATTTGTGTCAGTTGACATACTGGGTTATAGCTATACAAAATAAAGAAGATGAGAAATTCAGAGAAACAGGAAGATGTGTTGTGAATTGGTGTAGAATGAAGAAACTAAAATCAGCAGAAAAATATACATAGTGAATATAGTAACATAAATGAGACAACTCAAAAAGCAGTTCTGAGTTTGAGTAACTTTTTTGGAATAATAATTTTGGAGAAGAGAGATGATTGAAATACACTTAGTGTCCAACTGGACATTGACAGTTGGAAGGAATCTTAGAGGCTCTTTAATTCAATCCCTTCATTTAACAGTTGAGAAAACTAAAGACCAGCAAGATTAAGTCACTTGCCAAATGTCCCAAGGTAGTAAGAGTCAAAGGTGGGATTTGAACTCAAGTCCTCAGATTTCAAAGTAGTGCTGTCTCTATTGTGCCATTCTCTGGAGAGATGGATTGTAAGAGAAAATTGTGTGAGGTATTTTCCAGACAAGTTTCCCTTCAACTAACTTCATGAGCTTATATTATAGGACAGTAAACCTTTGTCTGGGGCTTCTAAACATATCTCCTCCTCCATCCTTGATGTAGGGGTGAGCTATCAACATAACTATTAGCACCTTTTGAAGAAGTCAAAGGAGTTTTCCAGATTAAGTTGCAGGAAGAGAGAGAGTTCTTTTAGTGACTGGGAGTCAATCCCAGTTGAACTGAATGGGGCTTGGGCTCTGGAGGACAATTTGTTAAGAAGGTCTATAGAAAGAAACTTCATTGAGAACTCTGCATTGCTTTCCCCTCTTTCCCTTTTACTTTTCTTTTGTGGAGGATGATACAGGAGCTTAAAAGATATTAATAGATATTTTGGCACTGTAGCACATTGTAATTAAATATGTTTGCCCAGTTAACCAGAAAAGAGAGCTCCTGAATAATATTTGTCAAAATATTGTCAATCAAAAGTACAGGTCAAAACCCCGGGGACCTGATATGTATTATCTTAGCTTAAGAACTAGCAAAATGCTGGAGCAAATCAAGTCAACAAGAATTTATTAAACTTGCTATGTGCCAGGCACTATGCTAAAAGCTGGGAACACAAAAACAAGCAGAAACAAAATAGTTCCTCATCTTCAAGAAGTTTACCTTTATAAGAGGAAAAGACAAAATATAAAAAAGGAAGCTGAAAAACTGAGAGATATAAGTTTAGTAGAATAAGTAGATTTTTAAAAAAATTAATATGAATAAGAAATGGTAGGAAAGTCCTTAAGAGTGCATCTTGGAGAGAAATAAAGCTCTCAATTTCTGAATTGGAGGTTCTGCTAGGAACCAACTAGCCCATGGAAGATGTATTAAGGAAGAATGTGTGAGAACTCCAAAGTGAACTTCCAGAATGAAGAGATTTCTGTGGCACTATAGGGAAAGTCTGGGGAGTAAGGAGGAAGCCTGGAGAGGAGAGAAAAACTCACTCACATAACTGAAATGAAAAGTTTGTGGTCATTGTTTTGCTGACTCGCTGCCTTCTGCCTGAAGGAGACCTGAGACTGCATGACACCAGATTTAAGCCTTCTCTCCTGAGGAAGGAAATTTCTTAAGCAGATAATTTAAAGAAGGAAGAGGATCACCCACATGGACCCTGAAGCTGGAGGCACAGTAAGGGATGAAAGTCATAACACAAACAAACAAAAAGCTTTGCCCTCCACTGTTTTCCAGAGTTCTTCAGGAAAAGATATTGACTAGCAATTCCAAACTATGCTTCTTTTCTGGGGGGAATCTAAATTATGGGGTGGAACTGGGTGTGGAGAACTATAAAACTTTATGGAAAAGTGAGACTTGTCAGAAAGAGAATACAATTGCATCGATTGTAAACTCTTATGAACTTTTTATGTGAAGTTTTTAGTGTTATCTTGCATTTGTTTATGGACTACTATTTGTGGGTTCTTTGTGTTTTCTAAACTTTCTGGGAGGTAAAATCCTGTCTATATTGTACATATCTTGTACGAGAATTGGAAGAGATCTACATTTAGGGAAATCCAGACACAAGCTATACAGATAAACTATGGTCAGACATATCCTAGAGGAAATAATGCATAGAGGCATAATATGAATCAAAGAATTATAGTCACTCCTCAATTTGACTTTTATGACTTTTAGAATGTGCACGATTAAAATACTAAAGAATTTTTTAAAAACAGAATAAGGTAAATGGTAAAAATAGACACAAAAATCCACTGAAGAGAACTCCTTAAAAAGCAAAATTGCCCAAAAGGAGGGGAAAAAAGGTTAAAATTTTTTTCTTTTCTTTCATATTAATCAATAATATTAAGTCCAGTCCCTTAGAGTTGTGAAAGAAAAGAAGAAAAAAAACTCTTTAGAAATTCAAATGAGAGGGAGAATTCTGGGAAGATGGTACAAGCTCTCCAAATTTACCGCACAAACAGATCAAATTTGTACCCCAGGGTGAACATAAACAGGTGAAAAATCAAGATTTGGAGCAGAACAGGGATCTTCCTGGGACACCCTTAGAAGACCTGAAGAAAGATCCCAGAATAGGGAAAGTGCAAACACCTAACTCTACAGAAACAGTGGGGAATCCCAGGGCTAGCTGGGTTTGGCTGGCAATCAGGGGCCTGAGTTCAGGAAAAGTGAAGTAACCAATACTAATTAGGAACATCAGGCTATCCCCCTATTAAAAATGAGTACAATCCTTTAGGGGAAAATAGATATTCAATGAAAGAGAAGACTTTTAAGCATTCCTGATGAAAAGATCAAAGCTGAATAGAAATTTTGACTTCCAAATATAAGATTCAAGACAGGCTTAAAAAGGCAAATAGGGAAAAGAAATCATAATGGATTCAACAAGATTAAACTGGGAATATGACACTTGTAACTCTAAAGAACTTTCTTTAGATATTAGGAGTATACACAGATAAAAGACACAGGTGTGAGATGAATATGATGGGATGTTATTTAAAAATATAAAATTAAGGGGTGAGAAAAAGTAAAGCACTAGAAGAAAGGGAAAGGGAAAGGTAGGATGGGGTAAATTATTTCACATAAAAGAGGCATAAAAAAGCTTTTACAGTGGAGGGGAAGATGGTGGAAGTAGCAGGGTGCATGCTTGAACCTTAAAGAATTGGCTTTTTGAGGATGGATATGGTAAAAGGAGAGAGAATAGGATAAATAAAGGGAAAGGTAAATAGGATGGCGAGAAATGGGGCAGAGGGAAATACATAATAATATAACTAAGAAAAAATTTTATAGTAAATTTCTCTGATAAAGGTCTCATTTTTTAAATATATAGAGAAAAAAGTCAAATTTACAAAAATAAGAGCCATTCTCCAATTGTTAATGGTAAAGGATTTGAACAGGTGGTTTTCAAGCCAAGTGATCAAAGCTATCTAGATATATGAAAAAAATGCTCCAAATCACTATTGATTAGAAAAATGCAAACAACTGTAAGGGACCTGAGCTACTAGTTAATATGAAAGAAAAGAAAAGTGACAAATATTGGAGGGAATGTAGAAAAATTGACACACTAATGAACTATTGGTGGAATTGTGAATGGAATCAGCTATTCTGTAGAGCAATTTGGAATTATGCCCCCAAATTTATACTCTTTTAAACTCAGCAATATCACTAATAGGTCTGTATCCCAAAAAGATTTATTTTTTAAAAAAGAAAAGAATCTATATGTACACAAATAGTTTAGCAGATCTTTTAATAATGGCAAAGATTTGAAAATGGAGGGAATGTTGTGTTATTCCCTCTTTGAGCCAATTCCAATGAGAATAGGATTGAGATACTGATCACTGCCATCTTCCTCATTTTTACCACCACTATTAAAAGCTCTTTCATATTTCATTTATGTGAGATAATTTATTCTCTCTCTCCCTTTCTCTTTGGCCAGTTCTATTTTTAAGGAGTTTTTGACTTCAGTAAATTTTTGTACCTCTTTTTCCATGTGGCCAATTCTGATTTTTGAGGAGTTCTTCTCTTTAGTGAATGTTTTTCCCTTGAGGCAATAGGATTAAGTGACTTGCCCAGCTAGGAAGTGTTGAGTATCTGAGGTCACATTTGAAGTTAGATCCTCCTGTCTTCATGGCTGGTGCTCTATCCACTGCGCCACCTAGCTGCCTGTCTCTTCAATGGATTTTTATGGCTTTTTTAAACTATTTGGTTTTTTAATTTCTCTATTATTTTTGTGCCTTGTTTACAAAGCTGTTGATTCCTAAATTTTTTCTCATATTACTCTCATTTCTTTTCCCTCAATTTTTCCTCTGCCTCTCTTTTCTAATTTTTAAGAATCTTTTCTTTTAGGTCTTCCAGGGACTGTTTCATGGGCCTAAAACCAATTCACATTTTTCTTTGAAGCTTTGGATGTAGATATTTTAACATTGTTGTCTTGGAATTTTGTGTTTTGATCTTCCTTATCACCACAGTAATTTCTCTGGTCAGTTTCTTTTTTTTGTTTGTTTTTTGTTTGTTTGTTTACTCATTTTCCATATTCTTGACTTTTTAAACTTTATGTTAAAGTTGGACTCTGCTCCCAGATGTAGAGACTCTGTCCCAAATTTCATATTTTTTATGCTGCTGTTTTCAAAACTAGTTTGGGGTGGGAGGAGGGGGGGTCTGTAACTTTTCATTTCATCTAAGATGTTATGATCGAAACAAGATTTGTGTTTGCTACTCTCCCAGTCTGTATTCTGGCCTGTGAGTAATCACAAGCATTGTTTTCTGCCCTGGAATGTGACTAGGATTCTCCACTATAAGTATCCCACTACTCCACTACAAGTTTTGGTGTGCTAGTACTTTTCTGAACCCTGGGGCTGCCATCCAGGACTGTATCCTTGATCCAGACCCCTGTGATCTCCTTCTAAGTAGATGTCTGGCTTTTTTACTATCTGTGAACTATGAGCTCCAGAAGCCACTGCTACAGATTCAGTTGCCTCCAAGGCCTGTTGCTAGTTTGCTTCTCTACTCTCAGTCCAATGCAACAGCCCAACCTTCCTGCTAACCTTTTATGTTGTATTGGAGTAGAAAATAGTTTCATCCTTTCCTTTAAGAAAAGGTTTTGCTATTTCAGAATTCATTTTGGATGATTATTTCAAATTGTTTGGAGAGAAACTTGGGAAAACTCAGGCAAGTCCCTGACTTTTCTCCATCATTTTGATTTCACCCTCTCTCTTGCAAATTGAATCAAAAAAGACTTTAAACCAAAAAAGAACGGAGAAGAGAGAAGACAGTTCACACAGATCACCAAAGAAAGATACCATAGAAAGTAACTACAGTGAAAGAAGACTACTTCGATAAATCTCCAGAATAAGAACAGTAATTGGGGCCCAAGAGTTTATAGATGATGAAAACCAAGAATGGTACCAATAGTAAACTTTCATTTTCAAAGAGGACCAAAATAACATTACTATCTTAGAGCTGAGTTACAGTGTGTCCAGCCAGGACTGACTAGACCAACAAAAACTCCGAATGCTTGGCCACAGGTCGAACACAAATAGTCCCTATGAACATTTGAAGTAATTTCTCTAACTTTGTGTATTTCATGTTTCCTTTGGGCTAATTCAATTCTGCTTTGTCTTTGTATTGCTTTTTCTGACCACTTTGTGAGTGCTGGCCCTATGTGAATTCTCCATAAAATAAATCTTTTGGCAAGTGTCCATTTGGCATTTGAACAATGTGGGCCAGTCCAGTAGAGTCATGTTCTCTGCAGTTGAGTTGGAATATTTGGCAGTTTAGCAATGGTCATTTGCTATTGAAACTTGTGCCTCATGACCTTCTCATCACCAATACTGTATTCCATTTACCTAAACACAATACAACTTTGTGGATGCACCCTCACAGCAGACATTGGCATTTAATAAACTATGTGATTGTAAGAAGAGACAGACAGGATGTGAGCATGACCAAGGACATGTGGTACAGAATGCTGGGACTGATCATAGACTTATCATTTCCAAGATGAATATTCACAATCAACAAAAGAGGCCGTCCCAAAGCAAAAAGAACTAAAAGATGAATTAATGTCGACAAATTAAAGCATTTCTCTGAAAGGGAACAATTTGAAGAATAAGTTGAGCCAACAGATAATTGGCAACAATGGAGCAGAAAAGGAGTGGGCAGCTTTCAGAAATTTGATGTACAGAACTGCATTTGCTCATCTGGGTCAGAATATTCACAAACATCAAGACTGGTTTGATGAAAATGATGGGGAAATTCAGAAGCTGCTAAATGAAAAATGAGGACTCCATAGGCTATACTAGCAAGATAGTTCATCCATCTCTAAAAAGGTAGAGTTTGATTACATTAAAAGTAAAGTACAATAGAAACTTAGAGATGCAAGATTCTTGGCTGAGTAAAAAGGCAAGTGAAATTCAGTTTTATGCTGATAGTAATCCAAATGCAATGAAGATTATTTATCAGCCAAAACCTATGGTGCATCTCAACTACTCAGGGCTGATGGGGCCACACTGATTAGTGATAGGGACATGATCCTAGACAGAAAGGCTAAATACTTCCATAATGTTCTCAACAATCATCAATCAATGCTGAAGTCAGTTCTCAACAGTCATCAATCAATGCTGAAGCTAGTTCTCAGTAGTCATCAATCAATAATGAAGATATTGACGGTTTACCTCAAGTTGAAATCAATCACTCCCCCTGGCTGAAGTTACAATGGAAGAAGACAGCATTGGATTACTAGGGAGGGTAACATGGCACTGAAAAAAAGGCACTGGCTCCAGAGTAGTGAGATTAGGGTTCAAATCTTGCCTCTGATACTACTTTTGGAACCTTGTGCCAGCCATTTAATCTACTCTAGCTTTGGTTTCCTTATTTGTAAAATGAGTGGTTTGAATTAAATGAACTCTGAGGTCTGTTCCAGCTCTAGATGGATGAACTTATGGTCCTAGACATCCTAATGTAAAAAGGCAAATATGACATCATATGTATCATATATAATAATTGGAAATTGCTTTGTATGGATGTTCCTTATTCAAAAGAAATAAGTGGGGCAGGGTAGTGGGCAGTATTATTTATCAGTGAGGAATTCCAAGAGCTAGAATGGGATAAGCAAATGGAGAGCATTTGGATGAAGGGCAATGGAAGGTGGATTGCATCTTTGGGATACAGTGGATAGCTTGGACTGAAGGAGTAATTAGATAAGGAGTCTGGGAAACAGATAATCTTGGGACAGAAGCAGGATACAGTAGTGAGGAGGGGGACTTTAATCATGAAGACATTGCTAGAGCTCTCTCTCTGCTGAAAGCAGAACTGAGAACTTTTTGACATTTTTAATTGTTAATTTCATTCTTCAAAAAGTCAAAAAACAAACCAGGGAGAATTCTGTTCTTGATCTGTTTATCACTATCCCTCTTGTTTGATTTTTTAAAATACTTTTTGAGCTCTTCCAGGGAGTATTTTTTTGGGCCTGAGATCAATTCTAATTTTTCTTTGAGGTTTTGGATATAGATATTTTGACACTGATGTCAACTGGTTCCTGGAGTGGGAATAATGGGAAACCTAGAAGCAAATGATCACTTCCTCCTAGAGTTTGTGACAAGGGAGAGGAAATCTAAATATACTCAGATATACATCCTATATTGCAGAAGAGTTTTCAAAGGATTCAAAAAATACACCAAAACTTTACCTTCATAGTTGTCACTACTCCATCCCAAAGCCACACTCATCACCTCTGCTCTTCTCAAGTTTCTTAGCTCTCATCCAGTGAAGATTCCTCTCCTCCTTTAATTAAATGCTGTTTGAGTTTCAGACCTCCCAATCTACACAATCAAATAACTGTTATTAATGGTATTTTAAATTTAGTTTCTTTGTTTTTAAGAATATGTTTATTACAGCAGGACCAGGAGATCATTATATACTTCAACAACAATCCTATATGATGATCAATTCTGATGGACATGGCCTTCTCCAACAATGAGATGAACCAAATCAGTTCCAATAGAGCAGTGATGAACTGAACCAGCTATACCTAGCGACAGAACTCTGGGAGATGACTATGAATCATTACATAGACTTCCCAGATCCCTCTATTTTTGTCCGCCTGCATTTTTGATTTCTTTCACAGACTAATAGTATACTATTTCAGAGTCCGATTCTTTTTGGACAGCAAAATAACTGTTAGGACATGTATACTTATATTGTATTTAATTTATACTTTAACATATTTAACATATATTGGTCAACTTCCCACCAGGGGGAGAGGATAGGGGGAAGAAGGGGAAAAATTGGAACAAAAGGTTTGGCAATTGTCAATGCTGTAAAATTACTCATGCATATAATTTGTAAATAAAAAGCTATTTAAAAAAATATGCCTATTACTATTATGGTAAAACGGGAAATGCTTGGGTAGAGGGAAATGAGAACAGTGAAAAATGAGAGGCAGAAAGAAGCACAGAAATAATAAATATTAATATATCTTAATTTAAAATAAAAAATAGATAAAATAGGGGCAGCTAGGTGGCACAGTGGAGAGCACCAGCCCTGAAAACAGGAGGATGCGAGTTCAAATGTGATCTCAGACACTAAACACTTCCTAGCTGTGTGACCCTGGGCAAGTCACTTAACCCCAACTGCCTCAGCAAAAATAAATAAATAAAATGTTAAAATTAAAAATTAGTAAAATGGAAGGGTCATCATTGGGACAAAAGAAAGGAACTGAGGCAGAGAGAGGGACATGTTAGGTAGATAATAGAAGGGAAGTGGAGATGGGAGTGAGAGAAAAAGAGAGTGATAGATTAAAAAAAAATAAGGAAAGACTGTGAAAGATAAAGGAAAGGAAAAGAGACAGCCAGGAAGTGAAGTAAATATGGGGAGAAGGATAATACTAGAGAAGAGACAGAAGACACTGGAGGAAATAGGGCAAGTAGATGTTGGAGGAAGACTGAGGACATGGAGTATTAAGAGGGGTACATTCAGGAGAAGGGAAAAAATTTGAAAGGTGAGACATAAAGATAGATAAGTGGCACAGTAGATAAAGTATCAGCCCTGGAATCAAGAGGACCTGAGTTCAAAAGGAGCTTTGTACATCTATTAGCTATGTGACTCTGGGCAACTCACTTAATCCCAACTTCGTCTGGAAAATTTTTAAAGGAAAATAAAGGTGAGAGATTAAGGGGAAGAGGGAAGGTTAGGGAAATAAAGTGATATTGAGGAAAAGGAGGGAATGTGAGAAGAGAAGCATATTTTTTGACACAAGAAGCCTTTTAATTCATTTTCTAAAGATACTTATATATACATACAAAAATTAATTTTAAAACATATTTCATTGGGTATCCCAGTATCTCTATTTGAATTTTCAATTTCTCTTTTTTTGTATATTTTCTATGATAACTGCTTTGTAATAGTGTTTTAAAGTATCACATGATACAGAATGCCTTTACCCTTTAGCTTTTTTTCAGTTGCCCATGCTATTTTTCCATTTTTCTATGGATGTGTGGGTGTGTGTGTATGTATGTATGTATACTTCATAATAATTTTATCCTTATCAAGAAATCTCTTCCTATTTTAATTTGTATTGATAAAAGTGGCGAGAGTAGGGGTTCTTTATTTTATACTTGATTTTTGTGAGATTGCGTCTAATGTGCCTCCATTGCTTGTTATATTGCTTTTTTGGTTTAAGGTAGATATTTTTTATCTATGTCTAAGAAAAATTCTTCTATTCCAATTTTTTTTCATCTACTGATAAAGCATATTTTATTTTTGTTTATATGCTGTATCATGTTCATAACTTTTCTGATGCTGTACAAATCTTGCAAGCTAAATTTAAAGCCAGCTTTGACACAGTGAATAATATTCTGAATGTCTTCTGCTAGACAATATTTTATTTGGTAATTTTGTCTATATTGTGGAAAAATTATATTATGTTCACATTGTTTTAAAATTTTTATGTTCTTTTTTGCTTTTATACAATAATTAATGTTATATTTCAATTTCCAAGAAATTCTGTAGTTTTTAATCATATTTTTATTTCACTCTAATTTAATTATTAAGGTCTTAAATACAGTACATGTATAATTCCAGTACTTTTTTGATTTGAAAGAAAATTTATTCCCTTTTTCTTCATTTTTGTTTTCTACATATATCTATTAATTCCAAACTATTAAACAATGCAAATGTGTGAATTCTTTACTATTAATTTATCTGACTGGTCATCTTCTGATAATGGCATGTTAAAATCCTATGCTATTATTACATTTTTAAATTATTCTTATACTTGATTATATTTATTTTATACACTTACCTGTCTAATTCTTTGGCAAATATGCGTTATTATTAGATATATTCATGTTTTCTTTCATTTTCTAAATCAAATTTCATTTTATCAGTATCAGATGCCTCAACAGTCCTGCTTGCATTTTTAACTTGTAATTAATTGCATGATAATTTTCTGCATCCTACATATTGATAGGTTTTGCTTATCAACTTATTCTATAATTTTTAGCACCATGCCTCATTGCTTATACATAGTGCTTGGCATATATCATGCAACCCTAGAAAGAGAGGCAACACTTGGGAGAGGGAGAGGCAGCTACAAAGACAATGGTATATAGAAATGACAGAGCAATGGGGAGATGCTATTTAAGCATGGGTATCATTCAAGGCTGTGTGCAGACTCCTCTCTTTCTACATTCTCTTCCTGGGTGATTTCATATGTTTCCATGGCTTCCATTTTCACTTTCTCAAACCTTCCAGATTTACAAATCTAGCCTTAATAGCCCTGGAGCTTCAGTCCCACATTTTTAACTGTCTGCTGGATATGTGTTCACCTGGGGTTCAGCCATCCCTTCAAACTCAACATGTACAAATACCTCCCCTCAGTATCTCATCTACCCCCCCCTCAAAAGAATCTTCTTTTGATCCTATCCATTTTGGGTCTCCTAAACTCCTAGAGAGAACCATATACCATCTCTCTTCTTCATCGTTCCCTTTCTCTTATTCAACCTTCATGATTTCATTGAATTTTTTCCCCCTCTACCTTAAATGAAAAATTCAATAGCCTTTCATTAGTCTTCACTCTCCTTGACCTTTCCACAGCAAGACACTATTGACTATTTCTTACTCCAAGATGCTCTTCCCTCATTCAGATTTCATGACAATGTTCTCTTCTCTCTCTACCCATCTGACCACTCCTCCTTTTGATAATTCAGCAATCTGCTCCAATTCACCCACCATGGTGCCTGCCAGAGTTTCCTGAGTGCCCTCTTCTTTCTCTGTTCTCTCTCTTGATTTCATCTGCTTCCATGGGTTCAATGAACATTTTCCTATAAGTCATTCTCAAAGCTGTTCATCCAGCCTCAAACATGTCCCTGAATTGCTAGTCTCACTTTTCTAATGGACTCCTAGACATCTTACTTGAATCTTTCAACTGATACCTCAAACTTAACATGTTCCAAACTCGATTCTCTGCTAGTTTTTCTTATTTCCTTCCATTTTTCCTATTTCAGTTCTTTCAGGTTTCTTATATATTCCTCCCTTTCATGCAATCTATGATCAAGTCAAATCTAACCAAAAAGCAAGAATATTTTTCTTCACACACCACATTCCCTCTCTCACCTCTGTGCCTTTGTCAAGGCTAGTCCCCACGTGTGGAATACACTCTCTTCTGCCTTTTAGAATCCCTTCAATCTCAGCCCAAGTGCCATTCCTGAAACGGCTGTAATGGGGGAAACTGATCCTGATCATCTGGACACTTATCAAATTATTGTTACTATGTACTCTGATCTCAAAATCTTCAGTATAACTCCCATTAATCAGGACACATAAGAATACATGCGAGTGCCTTAGCATATGGTAGGTATCTCAAAATTAGATTTAGCCTCAAGGGAAACACCTAATCAAGCAAATCAGAGGGGTTTCCCTGATTATCTTTACCTAGTATTTACTTATCATCATCATCATTATTATTGCACTGTCTAGCATTTTATTATTTGACCTTTATTTACCTACTTCAACAGAATATAAGGTTCTTGAGGGTAGAGACTATTTCATGCAACTTTGGAGCTACTCTTAGGCTCTCTCTGTCCCTGGTTCTGTGTCTCTGTTTTTCTTTTTCTCTCTTTGCTGCTCTCTCTCTGACTCCATCTTTGTCTCCCCCTTTCTGTCTCTGTCTCTCCTATCCTCGCCCCATCCTGTCTCTGTCTGTCCCTCCATTGCTCGTTTTCCCATCTGTCTGTCTCCCTTTCTCTCTGTTCTTTTTCTCTCACATTGCCCATCCCCAATCAGTTGTCAAGTCCCTTTAATTTACTTCCTCATTAGGACCCTTCCTTTCCCTACCTACTGCAGCATCCTAGTTTAGATCTCCTCATTATCTTTCATCTGCATTATTATAATAGCTTTCTAAGTGGTCTTCCTGACACCTTTAGCTTTTCCCCCTCTCCAATACATCCTTCATATTTACCTGAGCAATCTTCCTGGTGCATGACTATGTAAATAAAGGTCACTCATTTACATAGACCTTTCCTGTGTTGCCTTCAAAATAAATGATCTTGTCTTTTAAGCCTTTCTCCTGTTTAGCTCCAAGTGACCTTAATTTTAGTGCCATCTTTTTGCTGATTGTTTCCAATTTATCCCATATACAGTTGTCTGTACCTAGCTGCTTGTTTCATATTGTCTCCCCGTGGATCTCCTTGAAGATAGAATTTCTGTTTTTTTCCTTCCTTTGGATCTCTAATACTTAGCATGGTACTTGTTGCATAGCCTTATCTCTCACATGGTCTCTCTCCCTTGACTTCCTCCATAAGTTGTACTACTCTCCAACTCACATTCTTGTGCTGCTGACGAACTTGGCCCCTCTGACTACTGAAGTCCCTCTTCCCCTTCATCTTGGCCTTCCCCATCTTTGGTGAAAGAGGTCTCTCCTCCTTCCTCAGATTTCTTATAGTGCTTTGTCTGGACTTCTCCTTGGCTCCTCTGCCAGCTTTCCTTGTATCATGCTCATTTTGCATGTATTTTTGAAGTTAAGGACTGTTGTTTTCTTCTTTGTGTCTACAGTCTGGGCACAGAGCCTTGCTTAGTAAATATTTGTTGAATTGAGAAGGGAGACATCAGTGAAAGGAAGGCAGTGAGAGAGAGAAAACACTGGGGATAGTTGGAAACACTGGAGAGAGGAAGAACTAAAGGATATGGGGAACATTTGAGTGAGAGGGAAGTCTGCATTAGACAGGAAGAATGGGATGAATGGGACATCAAGGAGAGGGGAGATATTGGAGAAGGGAAGGGAAAGAGTCTACTAGCTAATGAATTGATGAGGGCTCTAGAAAAATAGTGCAAGAGTCATTCCTGCTGCTAATTATTTTTATCAGTAACTTGGATGGTGTACTTGACACATTGTTGGGAGAAATAGCTAATGTGCTTGACTGTCAAATCAGGCTCTAAGATGATCTTAGAAACCCAGAAGGATAGGCAGAATCAAATAATTACAACATTCTAGAAGATCTGTCCATTTATTCCTGCTAGGACTCCATGGATGCAACCATCCCTTAGTGGATGGCTTCTTTCTCTAGTATTCATGAGCAGCATATTACCTGGTGGCCAATCTTTCAATGACCATACATCCCATTCTGCTAGGCAGGTGCTCAGATAGTAGGCTTCTATTTCCCAGCTTGCAATAGCCCACCAGGCTTGCATTCCATTGGCATGGCCTTCATGGACCCAAGGTTCATATCACAACAAAGTACTGAAGGAGTTCTTTAGTAGGGGGATATGACATTTAATAGGGATAAATGTAAAGTTCCACACAGATTGAAAATGAAATATCAGCTGTATAAGTGTTAGTTGAAGCATCATTGATGAATGAATGGACGGATGGATGAATGAATGAATAAATGAATGAATGAATAAATGAATGGATGAACAATTTGAACAATTTGTATACAGGCTTTAATGCATTTTAAGCTCCTGTAGTTGGAAAAAAAGCTAAGGCAACATCTGACTTTAGTATAATACAACTTCCAGAATAGGTTACTTTGGGGGGCAAAGAATGCTCCCACAAGGTAGTATGTTGCAACTTATGTAATGTAACAGATAACATTTAAGTTTTTTGTGAACAAAACATGCATTAACCTACCACCTACTTGGTGGTACCTTTTCCATACTCAGCAAGATTAGGTTCTCCAGACACATGTCCATTAGTCCTGAGAGAGCCTGTGCTGTCCTACTAACAGCTTTTTGAAATCCTGGGAATGCCTCTACATCATGAGGAGGTACCAGAGGGTAAAACTTGGAGAAAGAAATGCAGTCTTATGCCGTCTTCATTGAAGAGCAATTTCCAGAGCAAAGGAGAGCCTCTTGTTGAGATCCCCACATGGGATCCTAAATTGAGACCTGATCATGACCTCAGCAGTCACATCTAGTTTAACTCCTTCATTTTACAGAGAGGAAATGACTAACTCAAGATCACATAGATAAAGGCAGAGCAGAACCAGGATTTGTCCCCAGACCCTTTGCTTCTGAATGCTAGAACACTTTCCACTCTTTTGGTCAATTCTGGGGCCATCCTTTGTAAAGTACATTGACAAACTGGGGTAAGTCCTAAGGAAGGACCTAGGATGCTAAGAGACTCTGTTTATAGGAGAATCGTTTGAAGGAAGTGAGGATACTCAGCCTGGAGATAAGCAAGATGGGAGATACGAGAGCCATCTTCAAGTATGAGATTGGCTAAGACCTGCTCCATGTGATCTCTTACAGAGGAAGTAGGAGCAAAGTGGAGCCATTATTTTGAGGGAAAATTTCCATTCATGGAAAAGAAAAATTCCCAACAATCTTGAGTTATTCCAAAGTGAAATGTGCTGACTCAGGAAGAGCTGGGTTCCTCATCCCTGCAGGTCTTTTGAGTGGAGCTGGATGGTCATTCTGGGAATAGTTGAGAGAGGATTCCTGTTCAGGTAGACAGCCTTCTGAAGTTTGTGCCAGTTTCAAGACTCAAGGATTCCTGTGATGCTATGGTCAGGTTCACTGAGGAGAGAGGCAGGAGGGGATGAGGAGCACAGGGGACAGTTAGAGAAGGCTAGGAAGACAAATAAGAAACATCAGCCAGGGCTTTGTGTGATAGGCTGGGTAGCAACTTGTTGACAATGGCATTCCTGCCCAGGTAGTGGCTGGATCAAAAAGCCTCAAAGGTCTCTTCCAATTTTAAGATTCTGTGATGTTGTGATTCTGGGAGAGAGATTGTGGGGAAGGAAGAGGGGGAAGGAAGAGGAAATAAGCCTAGAGGTCACTTCTGGGAGAATGACCAGGAACACAAACCTAGGTCTCAGAAACATGGAAGTGAATGGGTGTTGATATGGAAGCCATGAAGCTTTAGGAGTGATTAGTTTCCCCAACCTCAATCTCAGGCATAGATCTTCTTGGAGACTGGGATTTCTCTTGTCCAGCCTCCTTCCCAGACTGGTCTCCCATTCAGGATCTATCAGCACCAAGCTGAAGAGGAATATTAGTTGTGGAGGAGGGAAATCTGAGAGGGGTGGGAGAAGAGAAAAGAGAGAAGAAATAGCTGAAACCTTAAAGGTCATTTCTCTGCTTTTGGTCAGGACCACAAGACCGACCTCTCTAGGTACAAGGTCATGATTTCATGGGACTGATACAAGGAAGCTAAGAGATCTAGTCTAATCCATTTGTTTGGTAGCTAGGGATTCTGAGGCCCAGATAGGGGAAGGGATTGGTCTAGGGTCACACAGGTACTTAGGAACAGAACCGGGACTGGAACTCAGGTCTTCTGATTTCTTTTCACTATGCCCATTCTGATCCCTTTCCCTTTGTTGAATGCCATGTTTCAGAGAGATGAAATTTCTCTATCTTCATACCACAGAAGGAGCTGGAGGGACTGTTGGGGATCAAGGAGTCTAACATTCATTTTATAAGTGGAGGAACTGAAGTTTGGTGGGGGAAAGGGACAAGGTCACCCAGGGAGCTGATGTCAGAGGTGAGACTCCACACCCATTAGTACATGTGCATGTGCTGTGCCAGGTTCTCAGGCTGACTTGTATGTATGTGTAGGGAAGCTGCAGAAGCAGAGAGAGAGTCTAGAGTTATAGGGATGATAAGACTTGGAAGGGGAAGGAACCTTTCTGAGGTTCAGAGAGGGGATAAGATGGTAAGTTAGTGACTGAGCCAGGACTCAAACCCAGATCCTGTGACCCCAGGTCCATCGTCCCACACCCATAGACATCAGAAACACTTTCCCATCTATAGCCTCCCCTGTTGTTTCCTTTCCCGGAAGGGCTGGTTCCTCTAACGTGGGAACAAAGTACCCTGAACCCCAACCCTGCTTCCTTCAGTGCCATGGGTGGCAGCTTGAGGTCTCTGTCTACACGACAGATTTTTTTTCTTGCTTAGCCTGGATGCCCCTACCTGGTCCCATCAGCCCCACAGACCTGCTATTCCAAGCTCTGGGGCCGTCAGCAGTTCTTGCCCCCACTGTTGACCTTCTCGCCCTTGAAGGTCACATAGGGCAGCCCCATAAGCCATTCATCCCGAGGCCAGTAGTGGATTTCCAGGGAGTTATCCTGCATCTCATACCGGCCATCCAGAATAATTAAGACATCCACTACATATGGGAACACAATGCTGATAAAGATGTGCCTAGAGGAACAGGTAAAAGAATTTCTATGAATTCATCCATTACTGATCCCTCATCCCATAGGAATCCCTCCAAACTACCATAATTCCAGATCCTCCTAATTTCTCCCAGAACCCCTGAAATCTTCCAAACTCACCCTTCTCCCAACCTCCCAGCTCATTACTAGTGACTCTTCCATATTTACAACCTCTGAGATTACTGAGGCCCTATAAGGAGCTCCCCAAACCCTGTCCCTCATCCCAGTCTGAGCCTTACCAGAGGCTGTGCAAATAGGCAAAATTGATTTGTTGCCAGTAGGAGCAGAAGATCCGGTCACATATCCAGGTGGACACAGCCAATAACCACCACAGCACAGATACCGTGATCATATGATTCACTTGAGCATGTTTCCTGGGGACGTATGGAGGGGAAGCTATATTATAACGCCAATTCCCAGAATGTAACCTCCCTCAACTAGAGGGAAAGGAGGGGGACCCACTGTGGGAAGACAGAACAAGTAGGTGCCAGGGGAGTGAGTCCCTTGGAAGCATGGGTCAGCATCTCTGTATCTGCAAGAGTTTGCTCTGAAGGGGTGGGGGAAGAGGGACATGTGTGCATTTTGTCCCTTCATCCTCATCTGTAAAATGAGGGGGTTGGACGAAATGATCGTCTGAACTTTCTAACTTAAAATTCTTTGATCCTGTTAGGGGTCTTTGTTAGTATATCGACAAGGCAGGGGGATTCCTGGGGTTGGGGTCTCAGTGCACAGCCAAGGCTACTCCCCTCCCTCCCTCCTATGCCCCCCAGACCAAGTTCACTCACTTCTTGTACTCTTTTTTCACAAAGAAGCAAATGTGCAACGCGATGGAGTTGAGCACGTAGGCGTTGACCACTGGCTTTAGGAAGGCCAGGAAGGTGATTATGATTGCGATGAACAGGACCATGTAAGTGAAGTGTGACCTGCAGCCCAGAGGAGGAGGGAATGAGGCCGGGCAGGCCAGAGGGCAAAGGCCCAAGATGGTCACCTCCCTTTATACCTGTTCCTCTTCAAGAATGCGGGAAAGTAGCAGCGAGGAAACCAGATGCAATAGCAAGTTGCCAGCAGCCAGAGGATGGCCAGTTCATCCAGGATCTGCCCCAAGAAACTCAGCGTCATGTGGAAGTACACAGAGAATGTGCCTAGAATTAATAAGATTGAGGTCTGGACTTAGCCACCCCTTGGTCCTCAAAAAACTTTTTCTTGATGTCTATTCTTTTCCCCTACCAGGACAGAATCCTTCATTCCTATTTCCTGTTCTCTGAGAAGGTGGAGCAGGGTTGGGGGAGATACTTCCAGACTTGTTGGGTCCATAATATTGGTAGGATCATAGGACTTAAGACTTTATAGCTGAGAAGGGACTTTAGAAATCCAAATTCTTTTTATATATTAAGAAACTGAGGTCTAGAAAAGGGAAAGGTCACCAGGCAATAAAGGGCAAGATTGGGTTTTTGAATATAGGTCTTTTACTCAAATTCCAGTTTTATTTCCATTACAGATAGCTAAACGGTACCTCCCTGGTTCCAGGGACCCAAGGGCTAGAGAAATACTGACCAATTGATTCCAGATCCTGGGAAACTCGGATCTGTGGGGAATTAAGGGTTGGAATGATACTGACTAGGGGATACCAGAGCCAGAGATATAGGTTGGAGACTTCAGGGTCGGGGAGATACTCAGCATGGAATCTCAGGATAAAGGAGATGCTGACAAGAGGAGCCCAGAGCCAGGGACACACTGATCAGAACTGGAAAGGTCTTAGCCAGGGGAGCTTTTGTTGGGGAAACCTCAAGAAGGGGCTTGTGGGACACTGATCGAAAGATCCTGTAACCAGGGGATAGCCAGAGTATCCAAGGAATGGCTCTAACATACCTACTAACATGAAGAGGACCCAGGGCAGCTGCACAATGAGGGAGCGCTTCTGAGCATAAGGATGCATCAGGTACATCATGAGAGGCCCAATGATGAAGAAGGGAACATTGCTGATCTATGAGACAATCATGGCCAAGGTCAGGTTCGGAGATGCAACCCCAAAATCCTTCCCCTCACCCAGCACACAAAATAACAAAAAACAACAAAACAAAACCAACCAATCAAACTTATAAGGAGCACACCAGCCCTGAAGTCAGAAGGACCTGAGTTCAAATCTGCTCTCAGATACTTAACATTTCCTAACTCTGTGATGTTAGGCAAGTCACTTAACCCCAATTGCCTCAACAACAAAAAAAGAAGGGAAGGAAATGATCAAATTATTGGACCATCAGTCCATTTACCAAGCCTGTAAATTCCTCCCATCTTGTTTTCAGATTCCAAGAGTAGTTGTCAATGGTTCCATGTCAATGTGGCTGGATATTTCCATGGAGAACCACAGGGGCCTGTACTTGGCCCTGTTTTAACAGAGTGATAAGCACCTCTCTTTGACTTGGAAGAAACAAGCTTTCCTGTCCTACTTCCAAAGCCCATTGCAAGGAGTGTGTAGGCTAACTGTCCTTCACTGAAATCTCTTTATACTAATAGGAAATTGCAGTGTTCTTTTCTTTTCTAAGATATGATGGTTCTCCGGGAGCAGGTTTCTTGGGGGGCTTCTGGATGCAGCCTTAGTTTCAGTTCCAGGTAATAATCACCTCAAATGCAGCCAGGAGTTAAAAGTTCAGATCCTTTATTGTCTCTTTCAAAATAGCCTAGTTAGCTTTCCTTGGTTCCGAGAGCTCTTGCTGCTAGTCCTTTGCCTCTGCCAGCTTCAGCCTCCAGCTCTCTCTGAATCCTGGCTCTCAAATCTCCTAAATTGACCCTTCACTGAGACTTGTCCTTTTACATGCTCTTTTAGAGGTGTGAACTCAAAGGTTGACTCCTCCTCCGAGAGAATGGGATTATGGGTTCCTGACTTGTGAATCTCCAATGCTAATGTGTGAACTAATTGTGAACTCTTAAAGGTGTGAAAGGTGTGAACTCTGAACTAGAGAACTGCTAAGCACGATGCTAAAATCAGACAACTGACTTATCACTTTGTAAGAATCCTAACATCTCCCGCTTGCTTTTGATTCAAAACATAAGATGGTCATGACCTCTCTGACTCCTCAAGGAGATGAGAACCCCAAAAAAGGTGATCACGCCTTCCCTGACTGCTCAAAAAAGGTGTGAAAACACCATAAAAAGGTGATCATACCCTCCCTGACTGCTCAGGAAGGGAAATGAAAACACCAAAGGAAATGGGAAAACAAATCAGATTAGCTTGTTTCTAAAGGGGCTCATTTGAAACAGGTATACATAAATCCATCAATATGGGAGATATTACACATTACATAAGCACATAGCAATATAACACAGGCTAGTAATTATGTAACAAATAACATGAATCAACATGTTATTTTGGTGCCCCACACTGGGTGCCAAAATGTAGTGTTCTTTTCTTTTCTAAAATATGATGGTTCTCCAGGAGCAGGTTTCTTGGGGGGCTTCTGGATGCAGCCTTAGTTTCAGTTCCAGGTAATAATCACTTCAAATGCAGCCAGGAGTTAAAAGTTCAGATCCTTTATTGTCTCTTTCAAAATAGCCTGGTTAGCTTTCCTTGGTTCCGAGAGCTCTTGCTGCTAGTCCTTTGCTTCTGCCAGCTTCAGCCTCTAGCTCTCTCTGAATCTTGGCTCTCAATCTCCTAAACTGACTCTGCTGGGGCTTGTCCTTTTATATCCTCTTTTAGAGGTGTGAACTCAAAGGTTGGCTCCTCCTCCGAGAGAGTGGGATTGTGGGTTCCTGACTTGTGAATCTCCAATGCTAATGTGTGAACTAATTGTGAACTCTTAAAGGTGTGAAAGGTGTGAACTCTGAACTAGAGAACTGCTAAGCACGATGCTAAAATTAGACAACTGACTTATCCCTTTGTAAGAATCCTAACAGGAAATGACTTGTAATAATCAAAATTTACTTGATTCACAGAGGAAATGGTCAAAACATATTGTCAGAGAAAACTGTCAGTCATTGAAGAGACAACAAAGTTGTTTTTTTTTTTTTTTAACCTGATCTATACTTGAAAATTATGAGCTAGGAAGAGTTGCATTTGTTGCTCTGTGGCAGCTAGGTGGATCAGATCTGAAATCACAAAGCCCTGAATTCAAATCCAGCCTCAGATACTAAACAGATACTAAACTGTCTGACCTCTTACAATTTCCTTCTCTGTAAAATAGGGATAATTACAGCATTTACCTCTTTGTGAAGATCAAATGAGATAACTGTACCCAGAACCTGGTACATAGTGAGTGCTATGTAAATATTATCTGTCATTGTTATTTTCCCTTTGAAAAGATATCATTTAATGTCAGATTAGAACAGTAGGATAGATTTAAACAAATGAAACTGAATTGAGCTCATTACAATTATAGGATGAGATAGATGCAGTAAGAGAGTAGTTTATATGAACAAAAACAGTTTTAGTGGGATACAAACAAACATGAATCAAGAGCATGCTATGGAATACAAAGAGGCTAACATGACCTTGAGCTGCACTGAGAGGCATTGGGGTGCCCTGAAAGGCGGGAGAGCTGTGGAAGGACACCCAGGTGTCGAAAGACCTTTAACTCACATCATATGAAGATCAGTTGAAAGACATAGACTTGTTTGACCTGGGGAAGAGAAGTCTCACCAAGTTACAATAGTTCTGTTCAAGTATCTGAAGGCTTGTTGAATGAAGGAAAGATGAGAATTTGCTTATTTGGCCTCAGAGGGCAGAATCAGGAATCATGGTGAAAACTGAAGTGACATGCCATCAGGAAACATCTTTTAATAAATGGGTTGCCTCAAGAAATCATGGGGTTTGACTCTCTGTGACCCCATTTGAGATTTTCTTGGCAGAGATACTAGAGGGGTTTGCATTTCCTTCTCTAGCTTATTTTGCAAATGAGGAAACTGAGGCTGAAACTGAGGATATTCAGAAGATATCCATATTGGAGGAGATAGGACTTAAAAGTCACTCAAGGACCTAATTTCACATTATCTCAAAGGAGGAGGGAATTTGAAACACTAGTCCAGAAAAAATTATAGCATATTAGCAACAGAAAAAGTCAACTACCAAATTCATATGCCTACTTTCTTGTCTCTAGAAAATCTTTTTGAGAATGGTTGATGAAGGCATTAAGGGCATCCTTGATGAAAACATGAGAATGAACTATAAAAGACATGTTTTTGCAGACAACTTTCTTCAACAAATTTTGCAACTAACCAAGAAGTGTAAACAATACAGGATACAAAAATACAGTTTATTTTTTGTGGATTACGAGAAGCATTTGAACTGATGGCATAAAACAGAGTTTTACAAGTCTTTCGCCCAAAAGAAGTAAAGTTTTTCCTTAAGAAACTATCTTCCATGACTACACTGAAATCAGATAGGATTATAAATGGCAAAAAGAAATCATGCCTCTTGATTCTTGACAGAAGGCTAATGTACTAAAGATGACAAATGACTCGGGTTTTCTTGACATGGCTAAATGTAAATTTTATTTTTGTTTGACCATATTTATTTGTCACAAAAGAGGGATAGAAAGTCAGTTATGGGACAACAGAGAGAGTATACTGATAGTGAAGACTAAAAAAAAGGAAATTAAGAAATCAATCAATCAAACATTTTTTAAAAAAACTATACTAAGAGAGCAGAGGGAATTTCAAAGATGCAGACAAGCAGGATCATTTTAGAAGTACTATGTTAAAAAAACAAACAAACAAACAAAAGAAAACAAAACAAAAAAAACAAAGGGCAGCTAGGTAGTGCAGTGGACAGAGCACCAGCCCTGAAGTCAGGAGGACTTGAGTTCAAATTTGACTTCAGACATTTAACACTTCCTAGCTGTGTGACCCTGGGGTTTTCTTAACCCCAATTGCCTTCAGCAAAAAAGCAAAAAAAAAAAACCAAAACACAACAAAACCTTTATGGCATAAGATTACAGATATCTTGTATAATCCCTTTTCAACTCTTCTTTGTCTGAGAAATGATCATAATTGTTTTTATTTGTCAAAAGTCCATAATATTAAAAAATAAAAAGTAAAATAAAAATAAAAAATAAAATTAAAAAATAAAAAAAATAAAAAATAAAAAAAATAAAAAATAAATAAAATTAAAAAATAAAAAATAAAAAATGTTTAAAATACATTTCATGACAGGTATGACAAAGATAATAGTTTTGTTCAATGTAGATTGAGTTCCAACATCAAGTGAGGTATAAAATATATCCATAAAAAAGTGTTCCTTGGTATCATCGAGAATATTTTGCTCCAAGTTTAAATAAAAGAAGTGTTATCTTTTGATGAGAAGAATCTTTACTACTATTTGGTGATGACATCTGATGAACTGAACCAGGTTCTCAGAATAACATGAAGTTTTACCAAAGAAATTCATAATCTTGGGATTGCTCTAACCATCCATAGTGGACAAAATGGATGAAAACTCTGTATTTCCCATTTTATGACATGAAGCTCAGTCCATTAGGACACAGAGATTAAGAGTGGCACTGCCAATAGATAATGAGCTAGAAATAGATGGGAATGGCTGGGGACTTTAAGTGATCTCAAGGTGCTCGCTGTCACAAAAGCTCATTTCCCAGCTATGGTACACTTTTGGTGATGTCATGTGACTGTAAGTAGTAGAATATCATGATCAGAAGAATTACATTTGAGGATTATCCAAAGAGTGATAAAAAGATGCATGGCGGGTTTAAACAATTTGCATATCCTCCTCCTTTCTTTCTCCTTTCCTTGAAGAGGTCTGTGGTCTACAGAACATTGTATATATTGTCAGATTTGATCACTGTGCATGTTGTTTTTACTCTAACTAGCTTTCTTTCAGGAGTAGGGAATAGTGAATGATTGACAGTTATTTTTGAAAATATAAAAACAAGAGGTATTAATAAAATATTAATTTAAATAGAATTATCAAATTATAATGTTTGTGACCAGAAAAGGAGGTGGAATGATTATTTAGTGATCCAAAGAATTAATAGATAGACCACCCAAGCATTGAATTGATATCTACAGAATTTGAAAGAAGAGGAAATCCCTACAATGCACTGTAAATTCTCAAGTATTTATGGGGAAAGGCAGACAAGAATCCCACATGATGAGATGTGGATGGGTTGGCTTCTGTGTCAGCAGAAAAAACAGTTATCTATGAGATCCCAAGTCTGACAGAGTATTATGTTCTAGGCTCTGTGGGGGCCCATCTCTGAGATGAACAATCCACAATTTCTTACCTCAGGACATTCAGAGTCACGGTCCCCTAGGAGACCTGGGTATAGTCTGTTCTGGAAAAGGCCAAAGGACAGGTTCCCAAATGATGGAAGCTCAAGAATATTTTCTAGAGGACTGGACAAAGGTAACTTTCTTCAGAAGCCTAGCTAAAGTCCCACTGTGGTCAGAACCTCACCTGCAGTTCTGTTTTGAATTCTGGGGGCACATTTAAAGGAGAATATTGAAAACCTGGAGTGTAAAGAGAACAAACCTCATTGATGAAAGGACCATAGACTATGCCAGGCAAGAATTCGTTGAAAGAACTGGAAATAATAATAGCTAATATTCATACATCTCTTACTTGCTAAACACAAAGTTTTATTGTATTTGATCCTGCTATTATTATCCCCATTTTATAGTTGAAAGAACTAAGGCAGACAGAATTAACTGACTTGCTTAGGGTCTGAGGCCAGATTTAAATGGGCTAGCACTCAGTCCCCTGAGTCAGCTAGCAACCCTCTTGGTGGCAGCTGGGAATGGTCATCACATGCAGATTGGAGACCTGTCTCACAGAAGGATTAGATTTATCCTGCTTAATCTGGAATTATGCCTAAAGAGCTATAAAACTGTACATATATCCTTTGACCCAGCAGTGTCATTACTGGGTCTGTATTCCAAGAAAATCATAAAGAAAGAAAAAGGATTCACATGTGCAAAAATGTTTGTGGCAGCTCTTTTTGTGGTAGCAAAGAATTGGAAAATGAGTGGATGCCCATCAATTGGGGAGTGGCTGAATAAGTTGTGGTATATGAAGTTAATGGAATGTTATTGTACTATAAAACAATGATGAACAAGCTGATTTTAGAAAGGCCTGGAAATATTTATACAAACTGATATTGAGCAAAACAAGCAGAACCAGCAATACATTTTACACAATAACAGCATGAATGTGTGATGATCAACTATGAAAGGTTTGGCTCTTTCTCAGTGGTTCAGTGATCCAAAGCAATCCCAATAGACTTTGGACAGAAAATGCCATCTGCTTCTAGAAAAAAGAAATATGAAGATTGAATGTAAATCAATATGTGCTACATTCATTTCTTTTATCTGTTTTTTTCCCTCTCCCATGGTTTTTTCCTTTTACTCTGAAGCAGTATGTATTAAAAATAAATAAACTAAGTGGAAAAAATAAAAAGGAACAAAAAGATTTATTCTGCTTAGTCCCAAAGGGCAGAATTGGTTGTGATGTTTCAGAGCAGAAGGTTTTATTTCCTTTGAGGATTGTCCAAAAAGGGAAGAAGTATCCTTAGAAGACTGAGAGTTCTCTCTTAGTGGAAATGTTCCAATGGAAGTTGGATGAGTTCTTGTTGGGAATATTACACCAGGAAATTCTTACAGGAGTAAGAGTTAGATTGAACACACTTTGAGGTTCTTTCTGACTGTAAGTTCCACAAGCTCCTCAAGAGCAAGGATTGTCTTTTATCTTTCTTTGTATCACTAGTTTGGCAGAGTGCCGAGCACAGGATAGACACTTACTAAAAAATGTTTGCTGAATGACTTGTTGACTGTCTGACCTAAATTCCAGAGTCAACATTTCCCTCATCCACTTTTTCAAATATAGCTACAGATAATTTTAAAGGTAAAGCTGAAAGAGTCCTTAGAGGTCTCCTAGTTTCATCTCATTTTATATGTCCAGAAAAGTTAAGTAACTTGCTCAAAGTCATGAAGCTATGAAGTGGCAAAGCTGAGATGGAAACTCTGGTTTTTCCACTGAACCAACCCTGCTTATAATTGTTTAATACAACCCCTGATTATAATTAATTTAGCATCTGATTGAATAGCTCCAATCAAGGTCCTAAAGAAAAAAATTGTCCCAAAGTATTCTGAGTGTCATGTCTCCCCTTCATGCTGGTAGCTCCCTGGCCTTCCTGCTCTGTCTTTCTCAAGGGAAAATTGGAGCTGCAGAATTGTCTCAAAATAGAAAACCTGTTTTGACAAATAGTGAGACTCCTGTCTTTAAACAGAAGTTAAATGAACACTTAATGGGAATATGGTAGAGGGAATGGCTACCTGAATATGGGTTGGACAGCTAAGTGGCACAGTGATAGAATATTGAGCCTGGAGTGAGAAAGACCTGAATTCAGATGTGATATCCTACTTCCTAGTTGTGTGACCCTGGGGAAATCACTTAGCCCTGTTTGCTTTAGTTTCCTCATCTGTAAAATAAACTGGAAAAGGAAATGGCAAACTACACTAGCATTTTTTGCTGAGAAAACCACAAAACTCAGCATAGTAATTACACTTTTTTTGTTGTTTGTTTTTTTTTTTCTTGTGTTTTTTTCCCTTTTGATCTGATATTTTGTGCATCATGAAAAATATGGAAATATGTTTAGAAGTGTACATGTTTAGAAGAAGTGCACGTTTTTAATCCATATCAGATTGCTTGTCATCTTAGAGAAAGGGAAGGGGGGAGGAGAGGGAGAAAAATTTAGAACACAAGGTTTTGCAAAGATGAATGTTGAAAACTTTTTTTTGCATGTATTTGGAAAAATAAAATACTAGTTTAAAAAAACCCCAAAGAATCAGACATGACAAAGCAACAGCATCAGTGGGTTGAACCTGGATTCTGGTCCTACTCTGCCATTAATTTGCTGTATGATCTTGGGCAATTCCCTTTCCTTCTCTAGATCAAAATTCCTCCTATAAATATTTTGATCATTTCTAACATTGCTTTTGGCTCTAAATACTAAAGTCCTATTTTCCTTCTGAGATTCCTCCAGGCTATGAGATTCCTAGGTTTTGCAAGGCTGGGTTTCTCTCTTCACAGCCCTAGTAATAGTGCCAAGGGGCAAAAGGCCTCTCCAGCAACAATGGCTGGTGTCTGAGAATTACCAGAACCAGAGAAACTAGGGGAGAGCAGCAGCTGGGCCAGTAGGCCCAGGGATCTCAGATCTGTGATGCTATCGGGCTTCCCTGGGGCATGTTCTTAAACCAGCCTCCAAGTGTCAGATTCAGGCCACACCCTGATGCTCAAGTGAAGTAGTTTATGAGCAGATATTTCTTAAGACTAGCACTAAGATGAGGAGGTGGATTTCAGAAAAACCTGGAAACACTTACATGAATTAAAGCTAAGTGAAATAAGCACAACCAGAAGAGCATTGTACACAGTAACAGAAATATTGTGCAATGATCAACTATGAATGACTTAGCTCTTCTTAGCAATACAATGATTTCCAAGACAATTGCTAAAGACTCATGATGGAAAATGTTATCCACATCCAGAGAAAGAACTATGGAGTCTGAATGTAGTTTGAAATATATTTTCACTTTTTTTTGTTTTTCATGGCTTTTCTTTTTATTCTGTTTCTTCTTTCACAACATGACTGATATGGAAATATGTTTACATGATTGCACATGTATAACTTATATCAGATTGTTGGCTGTCTTGGGGAGGAAGGATAAGAAAGAAGTTGGGAGAAAAAAATGGAACATAAAATTTTACTTAAAAATCAGTGTAGAAAGCTATCTTTTACATGTAATTGGAAGAAAAATTACTTCAAAAAAAAAAAAAGACTCAAGGCATTTTGTCACCTTAGCCCCTAGCACCTTCTCTTTTCTCACCCAGTCCTTCCATACTCTAGATTTAAGTCATGCTTCCCTCTCCAACTATTCTCAGGTTCTGTCCCTGCCTTCTACAATACCTCTAGATTACTGTATTATAGGATTATAAAATTTAGTGCTGCAAGGAATCTTAGAGACTATTCCAACTACTTCATTTTACAAATAGGTAAACTGAGTCTCAGAATGGCAAAATGATTGTCTATGGCCATACTGTTAATAAGTACAAATTTTAAGGATTGAATCCAGATCCTCTATACACCAACTTTTTTACCCCAAACTCTAGTTTCTCTAAAAGCTGAAAGAAAAAGATCTCAAGTCAGTGAGGTCAACCTTATACCCAATGTGGAATCTCCTCCACAATCTCTATTTCCCCATAACTGTCTCCATTTACCTCCTCCACGCCTGGATCTGTCTTTTGTGGATTCACAGAATGGCACATCTTCTCCTTTCTAGATTTCACCAGCTTTTCAACCTCTTCTTCCCTCAGAAAGGCTTTCCTAACCACTCCAGATTCCTGGACTTCTTCTCTATTTGAACCTTTCCTGATCCCTGCCCTTGGCCACCAGCTAAGACATATATATCCCTGGATCTCCAGGTTGCCTAGGATGGAGAGATAACTCATTCCTACTCTTGAGGATCCAGCTTGTGCTATCATTAAGCTCTGTCCTATCACTGGAACTTTGAGGACAAGGGAAAAAACAAAAAGTGGAAGGAGAGAGGAGAGGAAAAAAGAGCACAGAAGATGGTTAATTAATAATTGCTTGCTTCATCTCAAACTTTACATTTAAAGTTCTTGCCTTGACAACCCTGTAAAAAGTCATGTAAAGATAAAGTGACATTTTGTGCTCATTTTACAGAGGAGGAAAATGAGGCTCAAAGAGGAAATGATGTGTCCAAGATCACATAGCTAGACTAGACTTGGGATTCAGGTCCTAGATTTAGGACTTAAACACAAGTTTCCTGAGATCTAATCAGCCCTAAACTGTCTCCACCACAACCACCAGGAACAAGGGACTGAAGGAAGAGGCTAAAGGTTTGGAGGTTTTCTCAAAGACTAGAGATAATTAATAACAGACATTCCTAAAGACACGTCTATGCACTGTGCATGGATGGAAAGGCATTTTGCTAGTTCCACGTGGAAGCTAATAGAGGTCCATGGTAAACATTAGGCGCGAGGGGGCATTATCTATCCTGACTCAAAAAACTGGGAAAAAGAAATTTCTTCAGATACAAATGAACCTCTGAGAGAGTGGGCTGGTTCAACTCCATCCCACCCCCAAGCTGCTGGTGTCCTCAACAACCCTCACCCCAGCCCCAATTCTCCCTTTCTGAACTCATAAAATTCACAAAATGCTAAAATGGCTCTTAAATAAAATCACATTTTTTGATTTTATGAGTCTAGACTCAGAGAGGGGAATAGATTTGCCCAAAGAAACACAGCCAATAAATGGAAGAGCTGGATTTAGAATCAGGGTTTCCTAATCCCATTCTAATGTTTTTCCTATGTAACCCTTCCTCATATCCACTCAGTGCCCCCCTTACACTCAAATCTCCTCCCTGGTGCTCCTAAAGGTCCCCAAGAAACCCAGGTCAAATTAGGACATCCCAGAGTCTTACCCAGGGAGAGTCTTAGGACCTGAATTCCAGACTTTCTATGTGGATAGCATCCTGAGTCCTTACCTTTTTTCCAAGCTACCTGGCTTAGCACCAGAATAATTCACCACCCCCATTCTCACCGAGTTGTAGAACTCAGCCACCAGAGTTGAGTGCTGGTAATTGCTTTCACACCAATCGACCTCGGAGCTCTGATACGAGAATATGCTGGCCATGTCTCTTCTGGGTTGCCTTTGGCCATGGAGGCAGGAGCAGGTGAGTCTCTTACAGGTGAGCAGTCAGGGAGGAACCCATTGGGAGGGACCAAGGGAGGCGGGCAAGGATGGAAATCTGGGCTTGACAGACATTAAGAAGAAAAACCTGATCTTCTGGCTCCATCCTGATTATACCAATATCTCAGAAACTAGCAGCTTTAGGACTATGGGGTTTCACCATGAGGCCAGGCAGGAATTAGGACCAGGTAGCAACATTAGTAGCAAGGGGATGTGGAAGGAGAGAATCACTGTGGAGAAGACTTCTTAGATAAAGTCGTAGAATCTAAGTTCTTATTAGAGCTGGAAGAGACCTTAAATAACTTCTAGTCCATTTCCTCTCATTTTAGATAGGACTGTGAAATCTAGAAAAGTGATTTTCTTTCTATAACCTTTTTAAAAAATATATATTTTGCATCTGTATATATATATATGTGTATATATATATAATATGTCCATGTTTTGTGTATATATATCTGTGTTCATACTATCTATATATGTCTGTGGTTCATTCTATTTTTCCCCAATAAGAATGTAAGCTTCTTGAGAGAAAAAATTTGATATTTTGTCTCTGTCACTTAACATAGTACCTGGTATATAGAGAACATTAAATAAATGCTTTTTGAAACAACAGTGCTAAACTAAGTAATATTGTCAAAGCTTGGCTCCAAGAATTGTACCTCCTTCCCTCCTTTGCAAAGGTGAAAGAATATAGGTATATAAAACTGCCTATATCATTTAGTTATTGTGCTCATTTTGCTGAGCTGTTTCTTTATTCTTTGTTATAAGGAATAGTTCTTTATAAGGGAGGGAAAAGCCTAAATAAAGGAAATTGGGCTAGCTATGTCCACAAAGGTAGTGACAGATCAAGGATTAGAATTCAGGTTTCTCTGATTTAAAATGCAATTCTTCTTCCAGGAGAGACTCTTACCCCAACCCTTGCTTAATAATACTCTTCCCATTACAGGCTGCCTGTGACCATGAACTAGCTCTTCTACAATCTATCTTCTCTGTTCCTCCTTCCTCAAAGTTCTCCATCCTCAAAAAATAATCACTCAGTCTCATTGCCTGGGAACACTTCCCAGGAATGTAACCCCTAGTTGAACAAGTCATAGCTGCTTCTGAAGTTAAAAAGTGCTTTGAGGTTTATGAATTCAGTCCTTTAAGATCCTTTAGTATATTAAAGTCCTAAGATACCTTGAAATCCTAGGATCACAGGATTTCCAGTTGGACAGGACTTTTAAAATAATTTCTTCTACCACCCTCATTTTCCAAAGAGGATGTTCCAAGTGCTTAGAGGTTCTTATAAGGAGAAAAGGTTCAAAGTGAGGCCCTCTTCTCTTCCCAGTTACAAAGGCCCCTTGTTCCTTGAAGGAAGAAGGTACTTTTCCCCTTCTCCACATATTACTGCTGGTCTGAGTGATCTTCTACAGGGTCAGACTTCTAGCTCTGAGGAGACAGAACCTCCTACATCCAGATGGTTTGGACTTAAGGGTTACCAATGCTTTGATGACTTTGGTGTGGGTGCCATTTCTGTCAATCTCAAAATCTTATTTAGGAATTCTTGTGATTCTCATGTCTAGTTTGGAGATCTCCAAGCATTTATAGGACTTCTAGAAAGGACGATTGCAAAGAATTTAGAACACTGAGGGATTATTTAATGCCCACAGGGTACTAAAGAAGATCCTTTTTAATTTAGGATTTAGGATTAGATTTTTTTGAAGATCTCACAGAGAATAGCTGCAAAATGATCCTATAGAGTTAAATCATTTCTAAGGCCTGTTTCATTTATGTTTTATGATCTCATCATCATAGTAGGATCTTAGAATCACTGTGAATTCTCAAGTACTTAATACTCTAAAGATCTCTGAGATCTTTCTGGGGCTAGCATTGGGCACAGCCTGTTGCACAAGGTACCATGTGTGCTTGGCAAAGATGGGGTGTAGGCAAGAGATTTCTTCTCTTGCCCCAGGTTCCAGCTATTTGCCAATATGCTTGCTAAGTGATTTCTTTCCTAGAATGGGAGCCCCACCCTACATATGATAGAAACAGAGAGAGACATCTCCTAATCCCTAGATTTCAGGAGGATTTTTTCCCCATTGATCCAGCTGGCCTCCTTGTTCCATTCCAGAACCTCTACGGCTTCCTGGGCCCTTCCTCCAAAGCCCAACCTTATCTACACTGAGACTAAGTCTGGTAAACTCCATCCTTTGCTGAAAGGGATGCTGAGGGCTTTTCTCTGCTTCTGTGGAGTAGCAGGAAGGGAACTGGCATTCTCTTTGAGAGCTGCCTCTAAGACCCTGAGCAAACCACTTTTCTCTGGGCCTGAAGTTTTCTTCTTTGGAAAATGAGGAAGGTTGGACGAAATGGAGTAACAGTAAGATATAATGGAAAGAGCTTAGAATTTTACACTGAAAGACCTGGATTCAAGTGGTTACTGTTCAAATTATTAGCTCTGTGACTTTTGAAAAGTCTTTTTTCAACTATGACAGACTTGGTTCTTTTCAGTGGTTCAATGATCCAAGGCAATCCCAATAAATTTTGGATGGAAAACACCATCCACATCCAGAGAGACAACTATGGAGACTGAATGGAAATTAAGACGTGTTCACTGTTTGGGGCTTTTTCTTTTCTCTTTCGTGTTTTTTCCCCCTATGTTCTGATTTCTCTCTTCCAACATGATTCATAAGGAAATATACCCAAAAAATGTACATGTATAACCCCCCAAAAAGTTGTTTTTACATGTAACTTGGGGAAAATTAAATTTTTTTTTAAAAACGTCTTCTCCTTTCTAGGTTTGAGGTTAGCTATTTGTAAAATGGGTTGGATGTGGTCCCTAAGGCACTTCTGACACTGAGATTTTTTGGTGCTCTTAGAAAGGACACAGATTTTGAAATTAACAAGAAATCCTCCTGCATCCCTCCCCAGTTTCCACCCAAGGAGCCCTGAACAGCTCTGACCTAGCAGGAGCTGGATCTGAAGAAATCATCTAAGCCAACATCACTAAAGAGGGATGAGGAGAGGTACCTCCTTCCTTCAAAGAAGAGGTAAAATACAAAGAAGCTGGAAAGAGAGGAAGACCTGGAGACTGACCTTTTTATCTTGCTTGAATATAGACAGCTTTATCAGGATTCTCAGTGATTTTGGAAGTAGGGGAGGTGGGGAAGAAGGGAAGAAGCCCTATTCCAAAGACCTCTAACCTCCTTTGAGTATGAATAACCCTCCTAGAGGACAATGTTCCCAGACTTATGCAGGAATGAAAAGTAGTAAGGTAAAGGGCTGGCAGCCTCAGGCTCAAGTTTGACCTACTAAGAGAGCCTTGAGGTAGAGATGTGCTGCACTAGAGTCAACGTGTGGATTTGTGTATTTTATTGGGAAAGGAGAGGGAAGTCACTTCAGAAAGATGAAAGGAAGGAAGGAAGGAAGTGATGTAGGGAGCCTCAATGCTGTCCTGACTTGGGGGGGTTATGTGGTAGAAACTCCTTGAAGGATTTTCCTTGAATCCTTCCCTCTGCAAACGACCTGCCCCTGGGAATCAAAATAAAGGGGTTTCATTCTATTTATCTTGGTGGGACTAGTTGAGTCCAGGACCACTCCTACTTAGCAGGAGCTGGAGATATAGATTTCAACCTCTATTGAGTTGGAGATCAGTCCAGGGATATGCATTCAAATGGAAAACTTCAATTTGAAGATTTTGGTCTGATTTCAACTCAAACTGCACCCAGCCCTTAGTCAAGGTTCAATTATAAAAAGGAGCAACTGGGCCCAAATTCCTTGCAGAAGACCTAAAAGCAGGAATCATGCCAGGCCAAAGGACCTCTCATGGTATAGCTGTGACCCTCTGTCTGCTGAGAAGACATTCTCTTTTCAGCATTAATCCCTCTTTATCTCTCTCACCTATTTCCCTAACAGGTTCACACCCCTCTTTACCTTTCTGTCTGGATTTCTCTGCTAAGAGCTTTCTCTCTGCCAGGACTCCTCTGCTAGACGTTTACTTTTCTATCAGGATCTTGCCACTAAGGAAGTCAGCCTCCTAGCAAAGGCTGGCTTCTCTTGCCAATCTAACTTTTTGGATTTGTGAATTCTCTTACGAAGGACCTACGCCAACCAGAAGGGGGTTCCCATAACTCTCTGCCCTGTGCCAAATCTTATCAGAAGGAAGGGAAAGAGAGAACAAAGGAAGAAAGAAAGGAGGAAGGAAATAAAGTAGCAAGGAAGGAGGGAAGGAAGGAAAGGAGGAAAGAATGGAGGGAAAGGAAGGAAGGAAGAGAGAAAAGGAGGAAAAGAAAAAGGGAGGGAGGAAAGAAAGGAATGAGAGAAGAAAAAAAGGAGGAAGGAAAGGAGAATTAAAGAAGAAAGGAAGAAAAGAAGGGAGGGAGGGAGGATGTGCAGATCTGCTTGGCAGCGACTTTGTGTTGGACTTACAGACATCCTAGAATTTGAACTCTGTGCAAAACAATTTGCCAGCTCTTTGCCAGTGCAACTCTAGGTGGTCTCCTTTTGCCCACCTGAACCTTTGATAACCCCCCACCTTTCTATCCCTGTCCACTTCTAAGAGGGTAAAAGAGCTGACTTGAGAGCTGCAAAACTTGGCACATTTCTGGTTCTGCTGCCAAACTTGCAAAACATTGGGCAAGTTACTATTCCCTCCCTTCTTTTCTTCCTTTCTTCTTTAATTCTCCTTTCCTTCCTCCTTTCTTTCTTCTCTCATTCCCTTCTTTCCTCCCTCCCTTTTTCTTTTCCTCCTTTTCTCTCTTCCTTCCTTCCTTTCCCTCCATTCTTTCCTCCTTTCCTTCCTTCCCTCCTTCCTTGCTACTTTATTTCCTTCCTCCTTTCTTTCTTCCTTCGTTCTCTCTTTCCCTTCCTTCTGATAAGATTTGGCACAGGGCAGAGAGTTATGGGAACCCCCTTCTGGTTGGCGTAGGTCCTTCGTAAGAGAAAAGACGGCCCTCTAAGGTCTTTTCCAGGTCTGAACTATGTTCTGAGATCCCTTCCAACTCTAGCATTTTATAATTCCATAGTTATGTGATTCTCTATTTTATATATTAAAAACTGATTTTCATGCATTTCAATCAATCAAGAAGCATTTGCAACGTGTCAAGCACTGTGCTAAACATTGGGGATACAAACAGAGAGCGGAAGAAGGCCCTGCCCCTAAGGAGTTCACATTCTAATCAGGAAAACAATTTAGAAATGACATATATGAATAAGATATGAACAAAGTGGGTGAAAGGTGATTTCAGTCTAATAGCTGAGAGGACTGAGAAAAAACTCCTGTTGAAAGTGAGCTTTCAGCTGAGCCTTGAAGGAATCCAGGAAAAGTGAGAAGCAGGGATGGGGAGCAGGATGTCTGGGGGTGGAGGGGAAAGTGGGGAGCAAAGGCATGGAGATGGGAAATGGAAGACAGAGGGTCCTATGTGAACTTTGCCCAGTGCAGCTGGATGGTAAAATGTATCAGGGATGACAAGAGTAGAAAGGGGCTAGTTTGGAAAGAGCTTCCACTTCCCCACATGGGCATTTGTATTTGATTCTGAAGGGCTGGAGCTGAGTAAGAAAGCCATTGTATGGAAATACTTTCCTATCATGATCCTTTTAACTCAAGTCAATTATAGAATCTCCAAAAAGGGAAGGATCTCCAAAGGCATCTAACCCATCCTGATTAGGAAGCCCTAACAAGTAGTCATTTGACCTCCACTGATGAAGTCTTGGACAGCCTATTCCATTCTTAGACTACTTTCATTGTTAGAAATGTCCACTGGATAGTTATTCTAGAACTTATTCTAATTCCTCCCCTCCCAATTAGTGGAGATGGTGACTGGGGGTGGAGAGGAGTTATTTCTGCCCTTTGGGGACAAGCAGAATAGTCCTCCTGAAGGACAGCATTTAAATATTGGAAGACACCATCTTCTCTGGACTGTCTCAATCTATGTATAACCATCCCAGGCTGCCCTCTTCTGGACATTCTCCAGTCCACTAATGTCCTTCTTCAAAAGTGGTATCTGAACTGAACAGAATATATCAGATGGGGCTTGAGAGGGACAACACAGCAGGAACTGAATGCCTCTTTTATTTTGGATCTCCCATCTTGGTTCAATCCAAGAAGATATTAGCTTCTATGGCAATCATACATCACGCTGAGTTATTAGCCAATTAAAAACTCCTTGGTCTTTTTCTCAGGGCATAGTTCTTATTTTATACTGCTCTTATATTATTTTAAAAACAACAACCAAAAAAACCTAAAACTAAAAACAAGTGAAAGACTTTATATTGTTTCTTATTAAATTTTGAGAATGAAGGACAAACAATTAAATTTCATTTGTTAGATTTGGTCCACTGTCCTGGCCTATTGAGACTTTTCTGAATCCCAGTTTTGTCTTCCAACATATTAGCTATCCTTTCAGATTTCACGATAACTTCAAACATGATATAATCGCATTCTATGCTTTTTTTTTGAGTTATTGAAAAAGAAAATTGATTCATCAAAGGGTATAAAACAGATTCCTGGAGCATTCCACTAAAGACCTTCTCCTAGATTGATACTAACTCATTATGACCACTATCAAAATGGTCACTCAGTCAGTTCCAAATGTTGACTATGAATGGGGATATAATGACCTGAATCCTTTAATTTGTTGTCACATATGATTTTGATGGAATACTATTATACTATAAGAAATGCTAAGCAAGATGCTCTCAGAAAAACCTGGAAACACATGAACTGATGTGAAATGAAGTGAACACAACCGTAAGAACATTGTACATAGTAACAGAAATATTGTACAATGATCAGTTGTGAATGAGCTGTTTTCAGCATCGCAAAGATCCAAGAAAATTCTGAAGTACTGAAGGGGAAAAATGCTTTTTATCTCCAGAGAAAGACCTGGTGGAGTTTGAATGCAGATCAAAGCATACTTTTTTTTTTAACTTTATTTTTCTTGTTTGTTTGGGGCTTTTTTATTTTTTTGTCTGTTTTCTTTCACAACATGACTAATATGGAAATGTTTTACAAGACTGAACATGTATAACCTATTATCAAATTGCGTGCCTTCTCAGTGAGGTGGGGAAGGGAGAGAATCTGGAATTCAAATTTTTAAAAAGCAAATGTTAATTGTTTTTATATGTAATTAGTGGAAAAATAAAATACTAAATGACTTGTGTTTGCAGCTGAAATTTCAGGGATCTGTCATTGTAGAGCTTGGTACTTTGTACAGATCTGGATATCTCTGGGAAATGACAGGGAGAAATATATTTTTCTGGGTGATAGGAAAGTGTATAACAATGAGAAAAAATTATGTTCTTCCAGAAGGAAGAAGAAAGGAAGGAAGGAAGAAGGAAGGAAAGAAGGAAGAAAGGAAGAAAAAGAGGGAGAAAAAAGGGAGGGAAGGATGAAGGAAGGAAAGGAGGAAGGATTTATTAAGTGTCTATTATCTTCCTGTCACTGTTAAGCACTTTACAATTATTATATTTTTTGATCCTCACAACAGCCCTAGGAGGTGGATATCATTATCAATCCCATTGCACAGTTGAGGAAACTGAGGCAGAGTTAAGTGCCTTGCCCAGGGTCATACCACTAGTGTTATAGGTTCCATTTGAACTTGAGGCTTCCTAACTCCAGGTTTAGCTCTCTATTATCTACTATACCACTTAACTAACTCTCATAACAAAATGACTGCTCTCTTGATTGAGTTCAACTTTGTACTATAAACCAATGGGTACTCTTTTGGGTAGAACATAAATGTAGTTTATAGTGTTCTAGAGACAATGAAATTAGTTCGAACTGGAGTGCGGAGAGTAATAGCTCAGCTACTTCCTGGTCCTAGGAATTATGGTTAAATAAATGTTTTCAAATGGAGGCCTGAGGAACTGGCCTAGGGTTCTGGGTAGTCCAAAATAATTTGGAAACTATAGAAAGATACACTAACTTAATGCTGCAAAGGTTTCTTTTGATTGTCTACTGTAGTCCTATAGTAAGTCTGCAATTTAGTCCTTTTCTCCCTTATAAGCAAATTCTTGAAAAATCATTTATAATCATTTCATGATAGGAAAAAAAGAGGGCAGTGGGCACTATAGTCAAGATAAATCTAGATCCTTAAAATTTAGAACACCCCCCTTCAAAGCCAGTAAGGCCTTCTAGAACACTGCATGTCAGAGCTGAGAGGGCCCATAGAACGCAGGATGTCAGAGCTGGAAGGGCCCTTAGAACCCAGGAGGTCAGAGCTGGGAGGGCCCTTAGAACCCAGGATGTCAGGGCTGGGAGGGCCCTTAGAATAGAGAATGTCAGAGCTGGGAGGGCCCTTAGAACAGAGAATGTCAGAGCTAAAAGGTTCTTTAGGAATCATCAGCATATAATCCTTCCATACCCCTAACCCTACCTCACCTCCATTTTATAGATAGGGGAATCAAGGCCCAGAGAAGGAAAGATGCTTTCAAGGTCACATGGTGATTCAGGGACAAAGCTAGGAAACCCCACCCCATCCCAGCTGTTCTGGATTCTTTCTCCTATTTTAGGCCCAGGAATATATATATTTAGTCTCAATAACTGAGGCTAATTTATTGCTTAGGTTTTTACTGATCCCTATTAAGACCCCTACTATTAAATAAATTTTAATGAGATGAGTTCAAAGGAAAGGAAGAGGTCACCAACTTATAGTGATACATATAACCTATACACAGATTCAGAGTCCCAATCTTAGCTCTTTAATTTCTTATTTGTGCAACCTTGGGAGATAATAATATATAGCAGTCCTACATATAAAATAATTTTGGGTTTTTGAGTTTCCTAACAGCCTTAAAGGTAAGTAAAATTGGAAATTGCTATTCCATTTTATAGATGAAACTGGGGCTTTAGAGGGGTTGAGTAACTTTCCTTGTCAGAAAGCTAGTAAGTTTCAGAGGTAATATTCAAATCCAAATGTTTCAAACACCAAATCTAGCATTTTATCCACTACGTCATACTTCTTGATGCAGGCTTTACAACCTAGAATCTGTTTCTTCTTCCTCAAAATAAGGGTATTGGACTAGATAATAAAGTCTCTTCAAACTCTAAATTGCATGATTTATGGGGGTAGCTGACTTTGTCATCATGATCCTTGACTTTAGTTAAGACTCACTCAGGTACTAATGACTTCTTGTCTTTCTGGACTAGTTGGTAAAATTCCTTTCTTAGATTTCCCAGTCTCTCCTGTAACCTTTATAATAGGCAATGACAGACAGAGTTGGAGAGAAGAAATGAGTATCACTATTCCTTTCATAAATGAAGAAATTGAACTCAGAAAAAGTGGGGCAGGAAGAGAGACTTGCCTAAGACCAAGAGCAGAACTGAGACTAGAATCAGGGTGTTCCTAACTCTCAACCTGGACCTTCAAAAGATAAGCACTGAAGCCTAAAGAGTTCTGGCAGGAGGGAGAACCCCCCTGGCTGCTCACCAATGGTACCTCACAGGAAATGTGGCCCTGGAGGCTTCTCTCTGGGTCTTGCTCAGTGGATAGGGGAGCAGAGGTGAAGATCTGATTTAGGGTGGGGGGCCCACACCCCTTCTTCTTGCCTCACAAAATTAGTGACAGGGCCCCACCTACCCCCAGGCATTCAAAGAGACACTAGGGTGCAGGGAGTGGTTATGTGCTAATAGTTATGTCATGGAGCCCATTGTGCTGGTCATTCTGAGGGAGCATGGTTGGGGACCAAGTTTATCCTCAAAAAAAAGGGGGGGAAGCTGGGTAGGGGAGGAAAGAAATGGAAAAAATCTCTGGACTTGGAACTTAGATTCTCTCTGCACACTTAGATTCTCATGGATAAGCAGATGGCCCATGTAGTCTGAGTGTGTGTATATTCTGTATCTATGAGCAGGTAAGGAGGGCAGAGATTGAGACTTATTCATCTTTGTGTCTCCTCCTCCCTCCCTCTCTTCCTTCAGTACCTCCCAAAGGGCTCTGCAAGAAGGAGAAAAGTTTGTTAAATGTTTGTAGTTGGAGGAAAGAAAATAAAAAAGAGATGAAGTTTGAGGAGGAAAATAGGAAGAACAGGAAGGGGGAAGATGGAGGAAGAAAAGAGGACATTAAAGAAAAAGAAGGAATGAAGGGAGGGGGAAAAAAAGGATGGAGTTAATAAAGGAGAAAAGGGGAAGGGCCAGGAGCAGAAAGAAAGAAGTCCTTGAGATAGGAAGGAGAAGATAATGTCACAACAGATGATAGAGGCTCTAGTCCCTAAGAGTCAGACTTGAGGCTGTGGGAAAACTGGCTGGTCCTGTGTGCCTGCCTTTTTGCAATCTTCTTGGCTGGGCGACATCTACGGTTAGTCATCATGGAATCTGGGGCAGCCTGTCAGAGCTTTCCTTACCTAGGCCACACATTAGGCCTGATCTGGTGCTATAGGAGTCTAGAAACTGGAATAGAAGGGGAGGAGGAGAAAAGGCACAGGCTCTGGTCTTTCTGTGAAGGAGCTCCCAGCTTGCTTGTTCCCTTGGCCCAGAAGTGGCCCTGGGCCTGTGTCCTCGGGCCCCCCAAGGCAGACCCAAGCAAAAGGGGGGGGCAGCTCCAAAGGAGAAAGTTCTGGCAAAGCTGGGCAGATTCTTGATGAAGCAACACTAAACTAGACCTTGAAAGATCAGGGAGGCAGGTAAAGTTTAGGAGCGCTTTGCCCCCTGATGGACAGTGTATATATGGAAGCATGGGGGACATGGCAGTCCCTGTCCACCATGGGAGGCCAAAGGACAAAAGCAGCCCCTAGAAAGTGGGAGCATGATCAGAACTGCTGAAGTACTGAGAAGAGACTAGACACTGCCCCACTGAAGATAGACACTCCTCTTTCCCTTATTACTTTCATGATCTGGCTCTCACACAGAAGCTGTATGTGCCGTTCTTCACTTCTGTAAGGAGTCTGTTGATCTTCTCTATTTGCCAGATCTTCTCAGCAAGTATCCAGTTTTTCTAATATTGTTCATTTTGTGCTGATGTGTCTTCAAGAAAAAAAAAAGTAAAAGCCCTAAGCTGAAGGCATAGGTCATTCTGGGACAGAAAGAGAAAAGAGATTTTCTTTACCATTGGCATTTCTACCAAATGCTCTAGATAAAGCAAAAAGATTTTTATCAATAGCCTATTATTAAATTCAATAGAACCAGAGCTTAAAATGAATCCAGATAGGCTTTGGGGTTCTCTTAGATACCAGTGAAGAATAATATTCTGGAAGGAGAAATCTTGATAAGTGGAAGCAGGAGAAAGCTTTTCTCAGAAGCATGAAAGTCTTCTCTCCCACTGTAATTCAGGCTTTAAGAGCCCAAGGATTAGAAGTGAGGCTGGGAACTAAAAGCAAAAAAGCCATCCCACTGGAACCCTTGAAGGGAGTGTAAATCTGGCTATCTACCCACATGTGGTTTAAGGGTCAGAAAGAAAGGAACATGTTTTCCTCTTCAATCCCCAAAACAAATTTTAAAAACACCTTCAGATGGCTCCAATCCCGGCTTGGGTGTTTGTTGTTCCGGTTTTTAGCTTTTATACAGATATATTTACCTCAAAAGGCATAATCACAACCATACAAATTTACTCCCCTAATAGGTGGGAGCCATAATCCCTTTCTTCCTCTTTGTACCACCCCAGTCTTTGGGGAGGAAAAAGGGATTAGGTTCAGTTTAGCTAGGTTCCAGCCTTCCCATCCCCTTGAATCCCAAGCAATCTGGTTTCTCAGGGCCTGCATGATGACCTGACCGGCTTGCACCATCTAGCCTGCAAGATCTCCCTGGCTTGAACCAGACTCTGGAACCTGAAGTAAGGGAGGAGAAACAACAGAACAGAAAGAAATCCTTCCTCCTCCCCCTCCCACCAGGCCTACTTCTCAGGGAGCAAGGGAAAGGAAGTCCTTTCCTTCTTTCCTGTTCACTCCATGGAGCCCATGCAATGTCTGAACTGTGCAACCTTCACCTTTTGAGATGCTGAAAATAGCAGAAAGACACTGACAAAGATTCAGTCTTGCCAGTTTTAAAGATACAGAAAAGACAGTCAAAGGGAACCATACGCGAGGAGATGAAATTAGGCAAAATGGGGATGTTCAAAGGCTCCTTGAGACAATCTCTGGGCATGTTACACATTTCCTACAGTTTGAAATTTGCCATCCCAGGAAAGTTTGTGCAAAAACGATTCTTTTTTTTCACAGCATTCATACTAAAAACTGAATATTTCTCTATGTTTTCTGACAAGGCATAAGCAATATCCTTTCACTGCCATAGTCCCCACTGCCATACATACCATCAAATTTCAAATATCATATGAAATTTCAAATGTACAGATGTAAATCATAATATTATCAAAACATAAAATTTTATGGATTTACAGAAGAAGATAGATTTCAAGAAGCAATGTACAGAATTGACCAAATATGCTTACTTAGTTTTAACCTTATGGTATTTCTTTCCAACCTTCAAGGTTGAACTAGCTTCCTGTTCAGGCAGAAAACTTAGTCCACACTAAGCTTTCTAAGCTACAAAAGAGTACTCCCATAGGGATAAGGAACTGGGGTCAACTGAGTATTGCCCCTTTCTCAAATGAGAAAACTCCTGGATGGAAATTTTCCAACAATTCTCTCACAGTGCATTAAGGTCACACAATTGGTGTCTGCCAAAACAGGACAAAATTGTCTAAAGGTGCCTCTGAGTAGTCTCAAATCTGACCTGGCTGATGGCCTAGGCTAAAAGCATTCTTAGATACTGTAGATTGTCTCTGTATTCTAGGGATCTCCACATCTGAAGCACTAAACAAGAAAAGTGCTTCATCTATCAATAGGTTGGACAATATGACAAAAAAAAAGGAAAGTGATAAATGTTGGAGAGGATGAGGGAAAACTGGGACATTAATACACTGCCCTTGATCCAGAAATAGCACTATTAGTGCTATTGAAAAGGAAAAGAACCTATATATGCAAAAATATTAATAACAGCCCTTTTCATGATGGCAAAATATTGGAAACTGAACGAATGCCCATCAATTGGGGAAATGGTTGAATAAGTTGTGGTATATGAATATAACATCACACAAAGCTATTATGCCATAAGTAATGATGAACAGATTTCAGAAAAAATCTGTTATTATGTGATCTCATGCAAAATGAAATTAGCAGGGATCTCTACCTGAAAAGGACCAGAGCCCAGACCAGGAGGCAGTGACCACACCTCTCCTTGGATCGTATTACCTTGGAAGCACTGAAAACTTACAGATCCCCAGAACTAGTGCTGAAAACAGTAGGATGGAAAAACTGAAGCTGGGAAGTCCTCTTTCCAGCCCAGGAGCAAAGTTCAACTTTAATATAAAGTTAAAAGTCAAGAAATAGGCTGGGAAAATAAGTGAAGAACCAAAAAAAAAGGACCTGATCATAAAAACCTATTTTGGTGACAAGGAAGAATAAGACACCTGGAGCAGAATCTATTATGCTTCAGGACAAAAAAAAACAAAACAAAACAAAAAAAAAAAACTAAAGCAGACATAGAAATCTTGATCACAGACAAAGCACAAGCAAAAATATATCTAAAAGAGATATGGAGTGGGATAAGGTGAGTTTTAGAAGGATGTGTAAAATTATGGTAGTGTGGGACAAGGTGTATAGATTAATGAGAAAAGGATAAAAAGGGAAAAGGTGGGTGTTTAATTGGAATAGAATAAGGTCTGTAGATCAATGGGAATGGGATAAAGAGGGAAGGAAAAGGTAGGAAGAGAAGATAAGGGAGGGGATCCAAGGGTTGGAAGAAGGATGAGTAATACAAGGCAAGTAAAGAAGTACAATTAAAGAAGAAGAGTTAGGGATGGAAAATTATAGATATACACCAACACTATAACAAGGATCAGGAGGAGAATTCATTAGGAAAAAAAAAAGTAGGCCTAGTAATCATTGATCTCAGACAAAGTTAAACCTAAAACTCAATCGAAAGAGAGAAATTTACATTATACCTCAGCCATATTTATATTGTTTTAGATACATGTCTATAAAAGAGACAAGAAGGGAAACTACATTTTGCTAAAAGTACCATAGACAATGAAGTAATATTAATACTAAACATGTATGCATTAAATGGCACAGTATCCAAAGTTTTAAAAGAAAAGTTAAATGAGTTACTGGAGAAAAGAAAAACCATACTAAGGGGGAAACCTCAACTTTCCCTTCCCAAAACTACATAAATCTAACTGTAAAATAAATAATAAGGAAATTAAGGAGATGAATAGAAATTGAGAAAAGTTAGATATGATAGAACTCTGGAGAAAACGGAATAGAAAGAAAGAAGTATACCTTTTTATCTATCTCCTGTAGAGCATAAAAACCTCACCAAAAAAATGCAGAAAATCAGACATTTTAAATGCTGCCTTTCCAGACCATGGTCCAATTACATTCAGTAAATGGCCATGGAAACTTAGTATAATAAAATCCTAAAAAAATGAAGAGGTCAAAGAACAAATCATAGAAACAATAAACAATTTCATTAAAGAGAGTTAAAACAATGAGGCAACATAGAAAAATTTATTGGAAATCGCCAAAGCAGTACTTAGGAGACAAATTTATATCTCCAAATGTCTAAATCAATAAAATAGAGAAAGAGCACATCAATGAATTGTGCACGCAATGCAGCAAACTAGAAAAAGAATAGATTAAACACCAAATTAGAAATCCTGAAAATCAAATTAGAAATTAACAAAATTGAAAGAAAAAAAAAATAAAGCCATTAGGGGCACCTAGGTGGCACAGTGGATACAGCACCTGTCCTGAAGTCAGGAGGACATGAGTTCAAATCTGATCTCAGACACTTAACACTTTACAGCTGAATGACCATGGGCAAATCACTTAATCCAAATTTGCCTCAGCAACAACAACAACAACAACAAAAAAGTAAGATTATATTTTTTAAAAACCAGTAAAACCATTTATTTTTAAAAATCAATAAAATAGGTAAACCATTGGCTAATTTGATTTTTTTAAAAAGGAAAGAAAACCAAATAACCACTATCAAAAATGAAAAGAATGTGCCACTAATGAAGTCATAAAATTAAAGCAATTACTAAAAAATATTTTCCAATAATATACCAATAAATCGTACAATCTAAATGAAATGGATGAGTATAAAATAAGGTGCCAAGATTAAGAATAAATAAAATTAATAACCCCCTTCTTAGAAAAAGAGCAATCAATGAGCAACTTCAGAAAAAAATCCCCAGGACCAGAGGGATTCCCAAGTGAATTTTGTCACACCTTTTGAAAACATAAGCAAAGGTTAATTCCTACCAAATTTCTTTTACATAAACATGGTGCTTATACCTAAACCAGGGAGTACAAAAAGAGAGAAGCAAAACTATAGATCAATTTCCCAATGAACATTGATGCAAAATTTTTAAATAAAACACTAGCAATGAGATGACAATATATTACAAAATATATTACAAAAATCATATGCTACAAATGGGTGGAATTTCTACCAGGAATGCAGGATTGGTTCAATATTAGGAAAACTAGCTACAATAATTGACCACATCAAAAACAAATAACAATCATATTATCTCAATAGATATAGAAAAAAGCTTTTGACAAAAATGCAATACTCATTCCTATTTTAAAAAACACTAAAAAGCATAGAAATAAGTAGCTTTCCTTAAAATAATAATTGGTATCTATGTCAAATTACCTGTAACCATTTGCCTTCCCAAGAAGATCAGGGTTGAAACAAGAATGCCCACTATCTCCACTGTTATTCAACAGTACACTAAAATGCTTGCTATAGCAATAAGAGGAGAAAAATAAATGGAAGGAATTAGAATATTAGAATAAGCAAGCAAAACTATCACTTTTTTGCAGATAATATGATGGTATACTTAGAGCATTTTAGAGTAAACTAAAAAACTAGGTGAAACAAAGAATAACTTTAGAAAAGTTTCAGGATATAAAATAAAGCCATACAAATCATTAGCATTTCTATATAATACCAACAAAGTCCAAAAGGAAGAGATAGGAAGAGAAATAACACAACATAAAGTATTTGGGAGTTTACCTATCAAGACAAACCTCTAAGAACTATATGAACAAGTCCGACTCTTTTTATACAGCAAAATAATTGTTTGGACATGTATACACATATTGTATTTAACTTATACTTTAACATATTTAACATGTATTGGTCAACCTGGGGGAAGGGGTCGGGGAAAGAAGGGAAAAAGTTGAAACAAAAGGATTTGCAACTGTCAATGCTGAAAAATTACCTATGCATATATCTTGTAAATAAAAAGCTATAATAATAAAAAAGAACTATATGAACCCAATTACAAAATACTTTTCTTACCCAAATAAAGACAGATCTAAACAAATAAAAATCGATTGCTCATGGGCAGGCTGAATCAATATAATAGAAATGATAATTCTACCTAAATTCATTTACTTTTTCAGTGCCAAACTACCAAAAATTATTTTATAGAGCTAGAAAAAAAGTTAAAATTCATCTGGAAAAACAAAAAATAAAGAATATCAAAGGAGTCAATTAAAAAAAAAACTGTAAAAGAAAGTAGTCTAGCAATACCAGATCTCAAACTGTATTACAAAGGTGGTAATCATTAAAACAACCTGGTACTAGCTAAGAAATAGAGTAGTAGAAATAGAGAATAGTAAAATAGATTACCTACACAAGAGTATATTAATATATAGCCATTCAGTGTTAGATTAATACAAAAATCCAAGGTTTGGGGGCAAGAATTAAGTATTTAACAAAAACTGCTGGGAAAATTGGAAAACAGTTTGGTAGAAACTTGATATAGATTAACATCTCACACCCATATATATACCAAGATCAGAATGGGTACATGATTTAGACAAAAAGGGTGATACCATAAGCAAATTAGAAGAGCATGGAAGAGTTTATCTGTTGGAGCTATGGATAAGGGAAAAATTTATGGCCAAACAAAAGATAGAGAATAGGAAGTAAAGTAAATAATTTTTATTACATTAATTTAAATCACATTTATGTACAAACAAATCCAGTATATAGTCAAGATTAGAAGGAAAGCAGAAAACTGGGGAGAAAATTTCTCTGATAAAGGCCTCATTTCTCAAACATATATAATTATAAAAACATAATCAAATATAGAGAAAACTGAATCAAATTTGTAAGATTGTGAATTACCCAAGTGATAAATGATCAAAAGATCTGAGCAGGCAGTTTTCAGATAAAGAAATAAAAATTATCAATAGTCATATTAAAAAGTCTGGAAATCAGGGGATGTGGGAAAACAGGGACACTGATACATTGTTGGTGGAATTGTGAACACATCCAGCCATTCTGGAGAGCAATTTGGAACTATGCTCAAAAAGTTATCAAACTGTGCATACCCTTTGATCCAGCAGTGTTTCTACTGGGCTTATACCCCAAAGAGATACTAAAGAAGGGAAAGGGCCCTGTATGTGCCAAAATGTTTGTGGCAGCCCTGTTTGTAGTGGCTAGAAGCTGCAAAATGAAAGGATGCCCATCAATTGGAGAATGGTTGAGTAAATTGTGGTATATGAATGTTATGGAATATTATTGTTCTGTAAGAAATGATCAGCAGGATGAATACAGAGAGGACTGGCGAGATTTACATGAACTGATGCTAAGTGAAACTAGCAGAACCAGGAGATCATTATATACCTCAACAACGATACTGTTTGAGGATGTATTCTGATGGAAATGGATCTCTTCGAAAAAGAGAGCTAATTCAGTTTCAATTGATCAAGGATGGACAGAAGCAGCTACACCCAAAGAAAGAACGCTGGGAAATGAATATAAACTGCTAGCATTTTTGTTTTTCTTCCCGGGTTATTTATACCTTCTGAACTCAATTCTCCCTGTGCAACAAGAAAACTGTTCAATTCTCTACACATATATTGTATTTAGGATATACTGTAACCTATTCAACATGTAAAGGACTACTTACCATCTACGGGAGGGGTTGGAGGGAGGGAGGGGAAAAATCGGAACAGAAGTGAATGCAAGGGATAATGCTGTAAAAAATTACCCTGGCGTGGGTTCTATCAATAAAAAGTTATTAAAAAAAAAAGTCTCCAAATCACTATTGGTTAGACGAATACAAATGAAAACAATTCAGAGTTCTGCTTCACACATATCAGATTGACTAACACAACAGAAAAGGAAAATGACAAATGTTGGAAGGGACATGGAAAAATTGGGACACTAATGCACAGTTGGTGGAGTTGTGAATTGATTTAACCATTCTGGAGAGCAATTTGGAACTACACCCAAAGGACTCTAAAATCTGCACACTTTTGCATGGTAATATCACTACTAGGTCTGTTTTCCAAAGAAAACAGTGGTAAAAAATTAGAAATTGAGGGAAAGCTCATCAAGTAGAGAATGGCTCAACAAGTTGTATTATACGATTGGAATGAAATATTATTGTAATTTAGAAATGACAAGAAAAACCTGGGAAGACTCATATGAATTGACAGTAATCATTATTCAAGACAATTCCAAAGGATTTGTGATAAAAAATGATAGCTATCTCCAGAAAAAGAACTGGTGAAATCTGTATGCAGATTGAAGCCTTTTTTTTTTTTAACCTTCTTTCTCTCTCCTTTTTTCCTCTGGTAAATTATTATTTATTCCTATTTTATTTATTTATTATTTTATATATTATCATTAATCATGGTTAATATGAAAATGTTTTACATGATTTCACATGTATAAGTGATAATGACATTTCTTGTCTTCTTAATGGGTGGAGGAAGGATGGGGGAGGTAGAGAAATTGGAACCCCCCCAATTTTAAAAAAATAAATGTTTAAAAAAAATAAAGAATATTTCTAAAAAATATAGGGAAGATCTGAATATATTTGTAAGGAAAAGGTCGAGATAGGAAGAGATTAAAAAGTAGAGGGACAGGGAAGGAATGACTGTGGGAATAATTTCTTGTAAAGAGACTAGAAAGAATGGGATCATGAATAAAAGTAGTGGAGTTGATCTTTGTAAAGTTAAAGTCCATTTCTTTATCAAAAATTGGAGTAAAACAGAAGAGAGTAGGGATTATGCCAAAGGAGTTTGACATACAAAAAAAAAATAGGAATGAGTGGTTTTTAGCTTGGAGAGTGGAAAAAATAGGTGTAATGGTTTGGGAGACTTGAGAAGGAAAGGTCTGAAATAGCCCCTGTGATATAGCTTGTGAGAGGGAAATCAATAAAGGGGTCCTCAAACTTTTAAAATAGGGGGCCAGTTCACTGTCCTTCAGATTGTTGGAGGGCCGGACTATAGTAAAAACAAAAACTTTGTTTTGTGGGCCTTTAAATAAAGAAACTTCATAGTCCCGGGTGAGGGGGATAAATGTCCTCAGCTGCTGCATCTGGCCTGCGGGCCGTAGTTTGAGGACCCCTGCTTAGGAAGTAGTAAAAGAATTGTGTTGCTAAACTAACGTCCAGTTTATATTAGAAAGCACAAATTCTAATTCAGCAGTCAGTATGGTTGAGTAATTTCTTCTTTGATTGATTTAGACAAATATATTTGATTAATAGCAATCAATAAACAGTTGGTTAGTCCCTACAAAAAAGAAACAAAAGGCAGGTTCTGCCCGCTAGGAGCTTACAATCAAATGGGGTAGACAAATATATACAGAACAAATAATATAAAAGATGAACAGGAAATGATGGATATAAACAGAAATAAATATATATAGAACAAACAATATAAAAGATGAACAAGAAATAACAGAATGAAGCACTAGAATAAAGAGCAGTTAGGAAAGGCTTTCTCTGATTGAAGGGATTTAATTTGGATTTAAAAGAAACCAGAAAAGTCAGTGGGCATAGTTAAAGAAAACTGCCAGAGAAAATGCCTTAAGTTGAGATGATTTAGCAGCACATGAATAGATGTGAGATTGGTAGATGATAATCAATAAAACAAAAATAAGGGAACTTTAAAGGGCAGTCTAGCATTGCATTAACTAATTTTATAGTCAAGATTGAGAATGAGAAAAGTTGAATGAGAGCAAAGGTGATGGCTTGGACTGAGGAGGTGGAGGGAGTAGAGCTCCAGGTGAAGCTAAAGAATAGGTTGCGGAGGTGTGAAACTTCAGAAGATGCAATAAGGGAAGATCATGATCAGATAAGAATTTCAGAATCCTTGCACTCTGAAGTTGAAGCACTTGTGGGTGCTCCTAAGATCAAGGGTGTGGTTAAGTCTATGTTTAGTCCAGACTAATTAGACAAGTAAATTATAGGAATTGAGCTGATTGAAGCCCTAAGGAGGTAGAGGTATGACAGGAAGTAGCAGCAACAGTTAGGTGGAAGAAATGAAATAAAAGAAAGCAAACACCCAGCTTCTTAATTGTTTGATTATTCCATCAAAGCAATTGATTTTGATTGTTGTTGTGGAGCCATTCAGTCATGTCTGACTCTTTCTTCATGACTCTATAGCCATGGGCCCTTTTGTCCTCCACTATCACTCTGTTGTCATTGCTTCCATGACACTATCCATCTCATCCTCTGCCATCCCCTTCTTTGCCTTCAATCTTTCCCAGCATCAGGAGCTTTTCCAATGAATCCTGTATTCTTATTATGTGGTCAAAGTATTTAAGCTTCAGCTTCAGTATTTGATCACCCAGTGAATAGTCTGAGTTAATTTAAGTATTGACTGATTTGATCTCCTTGCTGTCCAAGAGATTCTCAAAAATCTTTCTCCAGCACCATACCTGAAAAATACTGATTCTGCAACATTCAGTTTTCCTGATAGTCCAACTGTCACAGTCATTCATTGCTACTGGAAGAAACTAGAGCCTTACATATGTTAGCATGGTGATAGCTCCACTTTTTAGTATGCTGTCCAACTTTACCATAACTTTGCTTCCAAAGATCATCTTTTAATTTCATGTGTACCTTTGCCATCAGGAGTGATCTTTGAACCCAAGAATATAATATCTGATACTGTTTCCATTTCTTCTTCCTCTTTTTGCCAGAAAGAGTTGCCATGATTTTAGTTTTGTTTTTGTTTTTTGTTAAGCTTCAGGACAACTTTTATATTTTTCTCTTTCCCTTTTATCAAGAAACTTCCTAATTCTTAACTTTCTGCCACCAGAGTGATATTGTCTGCATGTCTGAGATTGTTGATATTTCTCCCAGCTACCTTAATTCTGAATTTTGATTTGTCCAGTCTGGCATTACATATGATGTATTTAGCACATACCTTAAATAAGGGGACAATGTACAGTCTTGTCATACTCCTTTCCCAATCTTAATTTTTTTCTTTTTTTTTTAATAGCTTTTTATTTACAAGTTATATGCATGGGTAATTTTACAGCATTGACAATGGCCAAACCTTTTGTTCTAATTTTTCCCCTCCTTCCCCCCCACCCCCTCCCCTAGATGGCAGGGTGACCAGTAGATGTTAAATATATTAAAGTATAAATTAGATACACAATAAGTATACATGACCTGACCATTATTTTGCTGTACAAATAGAATCAGACTCTGAAATATTGTACAATTAGCCTGTGAAGGAAATCCAAAATGCAGGCAGGCAAAAATATAGGGATAGGGAATTCAATGTAATGGTTCTTAGTCATCTCCCAGAGTTCTTTCACTGGGTGTATCTGGTTCAGTTCATTGCTGCTCCATTGGAACTGATTTGGTTCATCTCATTGCTGAGGATGGCCAGGTCCATCAGAATTGATCATCATATAGTATTGTTGTTGAAGTATATAATGATCTCCTGGTTCTGCTCGTTTCACTCAGCATCAGTTCATGTCCAGGCCTTTTCTGAAATCATCCTGTTGGTCATTTCTTACCAAAAAAAATATTCCATAATATTCACATAACACAATTTATTTAGCCATTCTCCAATTGATGGTCATCTACTCGGTTTCCAGTTTCTGGCCACTACAAAGAGGGCTGCCATAAACATTCTCACAAATACAAGTCCCTTTCCCTTCTTTATGATCTCTTTGGGATATAAGCCTAGTAGTAGCACTGCTGGATCAAAGGGTATGCAGTTTGATAACTTTTTGAGCATAGTTCCAAATTGCTCTCCAGAATGGTTGGATTCCACCAACAATATATTAGTGTCCCTGTTTTCCCACTTCCCCTCCATTATTCTGCATTATCCTTCTCTGTCATTCTAGCTAGTCTGACAGGTTTGTAGTGGTATCTCAGAGTTGTCTTAATTTGCATTTCTCTGATTAATAATGACTTCCCCATCTTAATTTGATCAATTGTTGATTTTTGGGTCTATTACTATCCGGACCACATCAGATTCCTCAGGAAACAAGTAAAATGATACGATTACTTCCATCTCTCTGAGGACTTTCATGCATTTTGTTATGGTCCATACAGACAAAAATTTTAATGTAGTCAAAGAAGCAGGAATACATGTTTTTTTCTGGAAATCTTTTGCTTCCTCCACAATCCAGCTACTGTTGGCAATTTGAATCCTCTACCTCTTCAAAATCCATCTTATTCTTTTGGTAATTCTTAGTTCACATATTGCTGAACCCTAGCTTGTGAAATCCTAAGTATAATCTTGCTGGCATGGAAAATAAATATGATTATTTGGTAATTTAAACATTCCTTGGCATTGTCCTTTTTAAAGAGTGTGATGTAAACTCACCTTTTCCAATTCAATGGCCATAGTTGGGTTTTCCAAAATTGCTAGCAAATTGAGTGCAGCACCTAAACTGCATCATCTATTAGGATTTTAAATAGCTCAGCCAGAATTCTATCACCTCTACTAGCTTCCTAAGGCCACTTAATTTCATTCTCCAGAATAACTGATTCTAAATCAATAACCAAAAGGTTATCAGTGGTAAGATCTTTTTTGTAGAATTCTCCTACATATTCTTGCCACCTGTTAATCTCTTCTACTTCTGTTAAGTCCCTACCATTTTTGTCTTTTATAATGTTCATTACTGCATAAAATGTTCTTTGATATCACTAATTTTCTTGAAGAGATCACTATCTATACTATTTTACTGTTCTCTTATATTTCTTTGCAATTCTCATTTAAGAAAATCTTATCTTTTCTTGTTATTCTCTGGAATTCTATATTTAGTTGAGTGCATCTTTCCCTTTCTTCTTTTTTCTCACTTTTGTTCTTTCCTTAACTATTTGTAAACTTTCACCAGTTGTTTTGCTTTTTTTTTCCTTTGGAATGTTTTTTTGTTTTTTTCTCCTATACAATATCCTGAAATGCTCTGTCCATAGTTTTATCTACCAGATCTAATCTCTTAAACATCACTTCTATTTCATGTTCATAAAGGGTATTCTTTAGGCCATACTTATACTGTCTGATAATTTCTCCTACATTCTTCAATTTAAATCTAAATTTTGCAAAAAAGAAACTCATGATCTGAGCCGCAATCAGCTCCAGCTCTTATTTTAACTGACCGTAAAGAACTTATCCACCTTTGGCTGCAAAATATAGCCTCTTAGGCATCAGTGGTTGGAGCACAAGATTTATATTACTGTAATGTTGAATGGGTTGTCTTGGATTTGAACAGATATCTTTGTCTTTTTTGAGATTATAACCAAGTCTTGCTTTTTTCACCTTTTTATTGACTATGAGAGCTATTCTGTTTTTTCTTTTTCTTTTCTTTTTTTTTTTTTTTTTTTGCTATTTATTTTTAAATTTTATTTTAAACTTAAATACAAAATGGGAGGGGGAAGAAGAATACATTTCCATGTACATAGCAGAACATGAAAAGACTCAATATAAAACAATATATACTTTCATTTCAAACAGTTTACTTTAAAAAAAAAATCCTAGGTAAAAAATAATACACATTGTTTTCAAAACTACCCAGTTTTTCTGTGCTTCCTTTTAGGTTTTCTTTTGTTCCCTGCTATACATTTTTTATTTTATTTTTTTCTTCCTCCATCCTAATGCCCTGGAGAAGGCTATAACAAATTTGAATATAAATACATAGACATACATATCTATAAACGATATATACACACGCACGAGAGACTATAGTATCCATTTTCTATTTGTCAATTCTTTCTCTGGAGGTGGATAGCATCTTTCTTCATAGGTCCATTTTTTCTAAATTAACCAAATCATTTCTTATATTAATATTCCATCACAATTATTTGCCACAACTTGTTTAACCATTCCTTAATTGGAGGGTATCTAGTATTAGCCAGTCTGATAGATCTAAGATGATATCTTGAAATTGTTTTAATTTACATTCCTCTAAGATTGTTTACAGCATTTTTCTCATATGATTCCAAATAGATTTGATTTTTTTAAATTAAAAAACTGCCTATTAATACTCCTTGACCATTTATCAATTGAGATATGACTCCTTTTATTATAAATTTGACAAAAGGATTTTTTAAAAATGTATTTGAGAAATGAGACCTTTATCTGAGAAATTGTCTATGAAAGTTTTTTTTTTTTTTCCACCCAATTTTCTGCTTTCCTTCTAATCTTGGACATGTTGGTTTTATTTATATAATAACTTTTTAATGTAATCAAAATTATCTATTTTTGTTTCTTCATATATTATTCTCCCATTCTCCTATCTATGAGTCTAATAGGTAATATGTTCCAAGTTCTTCTAATTTTCTTGAGTTAGCTCTCTTTAGATCTAAGTTATGTATTCATTTTGACCTTATCTTGGTATATGGTTTAATATTGGTCTATGCCCAATTCCTATCAGACTATTTTCCATTTTTTCCCAATAATTTTTTACCAAATAATGAATTCTTACATATAATATTTTTTTCCAAATACATGTAAAGATAGTTTTCAACATTCGTTTTTATAAGATTTTTCTCCAAATTTTTCTCCCTCCCTCCCTTTGGTGTCCCCTCTTCCTAAGACAGCAAGTAATCCGATATAACCTTTGCATGTACAATCATTTTTTAAAAAGCTGAATAATATTTTATTTGTTCAAATACATGTAAAGATGGTTTTCAACATTCATTTTTGATTTTGAATTTCAAATTTTTTCTCCCTCCCTCTTTTAGCCTCCCCTCTCCTCAAAACAGCAAACAATCTGATAGAGGTAGCAGTACTAGCTCATAGTACTATGGTGACAAGGAAAAAAAAATAATCTACTCAGAAGATAACAAAGTCAAAGCTCTTACATCCAAATTATGCTAAACATATTTCCATATTAGTCATGTTATGAAAGAAAAAACAGAGCAAACGGGGAAAACCCCCAGAAAGAAAAAAACAGCAGCAGTCTCCAAATCCATCAGGCCATAACCCAATAGAGGCCAAGGACTACTCGGCAGGAAAGGTTTGGTGCATTAGGTTATGAGGGGAGCCCCAGTTCAGGATCCAGCTTTGGGAGCCACTGAAACAAAAGCACTTCAGGTAAGACATAGCAACTGTGTCAGTCACAGGTAGGAGGACACAGACAGTTGGTCAGAGGGAGATTGCAAGGGCCTCTTTGCTGGCATTGCAGCAGGATTGTATTGCATAGTCTATACTTGATCTGGGTAGCAGTACTAGCTCATAGTACTATGGTGACAAGGAAAAAAATTAATCTACTCAGAAGATAACAAAGTCAAAGCTCTTACATCCAAAGCCTCAAAAAAAAAAAAAATTGGTCAAAGACTATAAAAGAATTCAAAAGAGATTTTGAAAATCAAGTAAGAAAGAAGAAAAATTGGGAAGAAAAATCAGTGATACAAAAGGAAATACCAAAAGCTAATGAGCATATCTTTAAAAACAAAATTGGTCAAATGAGAAAGGAACTACAAAAGCTCACTAAGGAAAATAATTCCTTAAAAATCAGAATTATGCAAATGAAAGCTTATGACTTTATGAAAAATCAAGATGCAATACAACTAATCCAAAATAATGAAAAGAATAGGGAAAAAACATGAAATATTTCATTGGAAAAACACCTGACCTGGAAAATAGGTCTAGGAAAGAGAATTTTAAAATTGATCTCCCTGAAAGCCATGATCAAAAAAAAAAAAAAAAAAAAAAAAAAGAGCCTGGACATCATTTTTCAAGAAACTATCAAGGAAAAACTGTCCAGATAGTCTAAAAAACCAGTGAGTTAAATAGAAACTGAAATAATATACCAACCACCTCCTGAGATCCTAAAATGAAGATTCGCAGGAATATTATAGCCAAATTCCATAACTCCCATGTCAAGGAGAAAATAATGAAAGCATCCAGAAAGAAACAATTCCAGAACAGTGGTGCCACAGTCAGATTAACACAAAATTTACTAGCCTCTACATTTAAGAATTGAAGGACATGGAATATGATATTCTGAAGAGCAATGAAGCTCAGATTACAATCAAGAACCACCCATTTACAAAAGTGAATATAATCTTTCAAGGGAAAAGGTGGATATTCAATGAAGTAGAAGATTTTCAAACATTTGTGATGAAAAGACTAGAACTGAATAGAAAATCTGATTTTCAAATATAGGACTCAAGAGAAGCATAAGGAAGAAATAATCGGGAAAGGGAAAACATAAGAGACTTAATAAGGTCTATCTGTTTACATTCCTACATGGGAAGATGATACTTGTAACTCATGAGAACTTCCTCATTATTATGGCAGTTAGAAAAAGTACATAAGAAAACTCAGGTAAGATGGAGTAGAATATGAAGGGATAATATCTAAAAAATAAAATAAAATAAAGAGGTGAGAGAGGAATGTACTGAGAGAAAAGGAAAGGGAGAAGTGGAATGATATAAGTTATCTGCCATAAAAGAGGCAAGAAAAAGCTTTTACAATGGAGGGGAAGGAGAAGAGGGAGAGTGAGTGGATCTTATTCTCATCAGAATTGGCTCAAAGAGGAAATAACATACATACTTAACATGGGTATAGAAATCTACCTTACCCTGCAGGAAAGTAGGAGGGGAAGAAGAGAGGGCACATTGGGGAATAAATAAATTAATTTAGGCAGAATTGTTATTCTAATTTTATTAGCTTGGTTTATCCATGAATACTTGATAATTCAGTTGTTTCAATTTAACTTTATTTGTGTGGAGATCATTATACACTTCAACAACAATATTGTATGAGGATGTATTCTGATGGAAGTGGATTTCTTTGACAAAGAGACCTAACTCAGTTTCAATTGATCAATGATGGACAGAAGCAGCTACATCCAAAGAAAGAACACTGGGAAATGAATGTGAACTATTTGCATTTTTGTTTTTCTTTCTGGGTTATTTTTACCTTCTGAATCCAATTCTCCTTGTGCAACAAGAGAACTGTTTGGTTCTCCACACATATATTGTATCTAGGATATACTGTAACCTATTCAACATGTAAAGGACTACTTGCCATCTGCAGGAGGGGGTGGAGGGAGGGAGGGGAAAAATCGGAACAGAAGCGAGTGCAAGGGATAATGTTGTAAAAAAAATTACCCTGGCATGGATTCTGTCAATAAAAAGTTATTATTTTTTATTTTATTTTATTATTTTAAATAAAAATAAATTAATTAATTAAAAAAAAAAAAAAACTTTCTTTGTGTGAAAAGTGTTTTATAATTGTGTCCATACAGTTTCTGGGTTTGTCTTGGCAGGTAGCCTCCAAAATATTTTATATAATCTACATCTATTTTAAATGGAATTTTTCTATCAATCTCTTGAAACTTGGATTAGTGGGTAATATATAGAAATGGTAATCATTTATGTGGGTTCACTTTATATTACACAACTTTACTAAAGTTGTTAATTATTTCAAGTAGCTTTTTAATTAATTCTCTAGGATTCTCTATGTATACCATCATATCATCTATAGAGTGATAGTTTTATTTTCTCATTGCCTAGTCTAATTCCTTTAATTTCTTTTTTTTTCTTCTCTTTTGCTAAAGCTAACATTTCTAGTACAATACTAGATAACATTGATGAGAAAAGGCACCCTTGTTTCATCCTTGATCTGATTGGAAATGATTCTAGCTTATCCTAATTACATATAATGCTTGCTTAATGTTTTTAATGTTATTTAATGTTTTTAAATATACGCTGCTTACCATTTTAAGGAAAACTCCATTTATTCCTATGCTTTCTAGGGTTTTGTGGGAGAATTGTGCTGTACTTTGTTAAGAGCTTTTTCTGCATTTATTGAGATAATCATAATTTTTGTTAGTTTTGTTATTGATATGGTCAATTATGCAAATAGTTTTCCTTTCTCTCTTTTGGCTCCTCCTGGTTTAGGTATCAGTACCATATTTGTGTCATAAAAGGAATTTTCAAGGACTTCTTTTTTCTAAATGGCTTATATAGCATTGGAATTGTTCTTTAATGTTTGATAGAATTTACTTGTAAATCCATCTGGCACTGAAGATGTTTTCTTAGGGAATTCATTTGTGACTTGTTCAATTTCTTTTTCTAAAATGGGTTTTTTAAAGTATCTTGAATTTCCTCTTCTTACTCTAGACCATTTATATTTTTGTAAATGTTTATGGATTTCAATTAAATTGTAAGATTAATAGCATACAGTTGGGCAAAATAGATCCTAATTTTTGCTTTCATTTCCTCTTCATGGATGGTGAGTTCACCCTTTCCATTTTTGATACTGATAATATGGTTTTCTTCTTTCTTTTTTCTAATCAAATTAAGGATTTATCTATTTTATTAGCTTTTTCACAGAACCAATTGTTAACTTATTAGTCCAATAGTTTTACATTCAACTTTATTAAATCTCTACTTTAATTTTCAGAATTTTAAATTTCTTATTTAATTGAGGATTTTTAAGTTGTTCTTTTTCTAGCTTTTTCAGTTAGATGCCCAATTTATTGATCTCTTTCTCTATATTATTTTTGTAGGCATTTGTAGATATAAAATTTCCCCTAACTTCCCCTAACTCCGATAAAGCAAAAGTAAAAATAGATCTTACTAAAAGAGATAAGGAAGGAAAGTACATCTTGATAAAGCATATTGTAAATAATGAGGCAGTAACAATACTAAATGTGTTTGCACCAAGTGGTAGAGCAAGCAAATTCCTATTCTAAGCCAGCTACAGGAAGAAATAGACAGCAAGACTACACCTAATGGCAGAATTCAACCTTCCCTTCTCAAAAATAGACAAATCTAACCACAAAATAAACAAGAAAGAAACCAGGGAGGTTAACAGGATTCTAGAAAATCAAAATATGATAGACCTGCCGAGAAAATTCAATAGGGACAGAAAGGAATACACAAAAACTGACCATATATTAGGGCATAAAAACCAATAAAATGCAGAAAGGCAGAAATAATAAGTGTTTTCTTTTCAGATGACAATGCAATAAGAATTATATTCAAAAAAGGGCCAGGGAAAGATAGACTAAAAACCAATTAGAAATCAAATAATCTAATTCTAAAGAATGAGCTGGTCAAACAACAAATCACAGAAATAACCCATAATTTCATTCAAGAAAATGACAATAATGAGACAACATAACAAAACCTATGGGATGCAGTCAGAGTAGTTCTCAAGAGAAATTTTATATCTCTAAATAGCTACATGAATAGAGAAACAGAAGATCAATGAATTAGACATGCAACTAAAAAAGCTAGAAAAAGAACAAATTAAAAGCTCCAAATTTAATACCAAATTAGAAATTCTGAAACTCAAAGGAGAGATTAATAAAACAGAAATTAAGAAAACTATTGAACTAATAAATAAAACTAAAAGTAAGTTTTATGAAAAAACCAACAAAATAGATAAACCTTTAGTTAATTTGATCAGAAAAAAGGAAAAATGAAATCAAAAATGAAAGTGTGAACTTACCACCAATGAAAAAGAAATTAAAACAATAACGAGGAGCTGTTTTGCCCAATTGTATGGTAGCAAGTCTGACAATCTAAATGAAATAAATGAATATTTACAAAAATATAAATTGCCCAGGTTAACAGAAGAGGAAATAAATTACTTAGTCACATTTTAGAAAAAGAAATTGAACAAGTCATTAATGAGTTCCCTAAGAAAAAATCTCCAGGGCCAGATGGATTCACAAATGAGTTCTACCAAACATTTAAAGAACAATTAATTCCAATACTATGTAAACTATTTGGGAAAACTGGTAAAGGAATACTGCCAAATTCTTTCTATGACACAAATATGACACCGATTGCTAAACCAGGAAGAGCCAAAACAGAAAGAAAATTACAGACCAATCTCCCTAATGAATATTGATGCAAACAAATTTAAATAAAATATTAGCAAAGAGATTACAGCAAGTTATCACTAGAATAATACACTATGACTAAATATGAGATTACAGCAAGTTATCTCAACAGAATAATACACCATGACCAAGTAGGATTTATACCAGGAATGCAGGGTTGGTTCAGTATCAGGAAAACTATTACTATAATTGACTATATATTAACAAAACCAACAGAAATCATATGATAATCTCAATTGATGTAAAAAAAGCTTTTGACAAAATACAGCATCAATTCCTGTTTAAAAAAAAAAAAATACTAGAGAGCACAAGGAGAAAGAGAGCTTTCCTTAAAATAATAAGCAGAGTCTATCTAAAACCTAGAACAAGCATTACTTGTAATGGAAAGAAACCAGGGGTGGGGGGGTAGGGGAGAGGAGGGAAGAGGGGAGGGGGAGGAAGGGTGCCGCAGTTAATAGAGCACAGTCCTGAAGTTCAGGAGGACCTGAGTTCAAATCTGTCCTCAGACACTTAAATTTTCTACCTATGTGATCCTAGGCAAGTCACTTAACCCCAATTGCCTCAACAAAAAAAAAAAAAAGAAAAAGAAAAAGAAAAGAAAAGAAGAGAAAAGAAAGCAAAAGAAAGAGAAACTGAATTCATTCCCAATAAGATCAGAGGTGAAACAAGGATGCCCATTATCATCAATATTATTCAACAATGTACTAGAGCATAGAAAAAGAAATGAAAGGAATTTGTTTTATTTCCTCATTGCCTATTCTATCATTCTTTGCAGATGATATGATAATATCATATGATGATATGATACTTAGAGAATCTTAGAAAATCATCCAAAAACCTAATGGAAACAATTCACAGCTTTAGCAAAGTTACAGGATATAAAACAAAGCCATACAAACCATTAACATTTCTATATGTTACTGACAAAGTCCATCAGCAAGAGATAGAAAGAGAAGTTCCATTTAAACACAAAATAAAATACTTCTACCTACCAAGATAAATACAAGAACTATATGAACACAATGACAAAACATTTCTAACCCAAATAAAGTCAGATCTAACCAATTGGAAAAATATCAATCGTTCATGGCAGGACTGAAAACAAAAATGGCAATTCGGCCAGAATTGGTCTACTTGTTCAGTACCATACCAATCAAACTGCCAACACATTACTTTATAGAACTACAAAAAATAATCACCAAAATTCAACTGGAAGAACAAAAGGTCAAGAATATCAAGGTAATTAATGAAAAAAAAAATACAAAGTACCATTTGGTACTGGCTAAGAAATAAGAGTGGTGGCTCAGTTGAATAGATTAGATACATACAACACAATAATCGAGGCCTATAGCAGCCTAGTATTTAATAAAGCCCCAAATTCCAGCTTCTCAAATAAGAACTCAGTATTTGACAAAAATTGCTGGGAAAATTGGAAAATAATGTCAGAAATTTGTCATAGACCTACATCTCACACCCCATACCAAAGCAAGGTAAAAATGGATACATGATTTAGACATAAAGGAGGATACTATAAACAAAATAGGGAGAGCAAAGGATAATTTACCTTAGTGATCTTTGGAGAAGAGAGGAATTTATGACCAGAGAAGAACTAGAGAACATTATAAAAGGTAAAATGGATAACATTGATTAAATTAAAAAGTTTTTGCACAAACAAAACCAATAGAAACAAGATTAAAAGGGAAGTACAAAGCTGGGAAAAAATCTTTACAGCCAGTATTTCTGATAAAAGTCTAATTTTTAAAATATATAAAGAACTGTGTCAAATGTATAAGAATACAAGTCATTCCCCAATTGATAGTCAAAACATATAAACAATTTTCAGATGATAAAATTAAAGCCATCTATAGTTATAAGAAAAAATTCTCTAAATCACTATTGATTAGAGAAATGCAAATTAAAACTACTCTGAGATACTACTTCCCACCTTTCTGATTGGTTAAAATGACAGAAAAAGATAATGATAGATGATGAAGGAGATATGGGAAAACTGGAGCACTAATGCATTGTTGGTGGAGTTGTGAATTGATCCAACCATTCTAGAGAGCAATATGGAACTATGCCCAAAGGATCATAAAAATGTATATAACCTTTGACCCAGCAGTACCATTATTGGGTCTGTATCCCAAGGAAATTATAAAGGAGGGAAAAGGACCCACATGTGCAAAAAAATGTTTGTAGCAGCTCTTTTTGTGGTAGCAAAAAATTGGAAAATGAATAGATGCTCACCAATTGGGGACTGGCTGAACAAGTTTGTGGTATAGGAAGATAATGGACTATTATTGTTCTAAAAAATGATGAACAAGCTGATTTTAGGAAGGCCTGGAAAGATTTACAAGAAGTGATGTTGAGCAAAAGAAGCAGAACTTAGGAATACATCGTATACAATTACAACAAGAATAGGCGATGATCAACTATGAAAGACTTGATTCTTCTCAGTGGTTCAGTGATTCAAAGCAATCCCAATAGCCTTTGGACAGAAAATGCTATCTGCATCCAGAAAGAGAATTTAAGGAGACTGAATGTAAATTAACACATTGTGTTCACTTCTTTTTCTGGTTTTTTTTTTTCTTTCTTTCTCATGGTTTTTCCCTTTTGCTCTGATTTCTCTCTCCCAACATGATTCATTAAGCAATGTGTGTTAAAAATAAAGTAAAATAAAATAAAATTTTCCCCAAGAACTACTTTGGCTGCATCCCATAAATTTTAGTATACTGTCATTATCATTCTCTCACTCATTCTTCAGGATTATTTAATTAACAATTAATTTTAAATCTATTTTTCCATGGCCCTATATTACATGTAATTTTAATTATATTGTGATCTGGAAAAGAGTACATTTAATATTTCTACATTTAATTGTAAAGGTTTTTATGCCCTAATATAGAGTTAGTGCAGAGCTATATCATATCTTTTTTAAAATTCTGTTCACCTCTTTAACTTCTTTCTTATTTATCTTTTAGTTAGATTTATCTAATTCTGAGAGAGTCTGTTTGAAATCTCCCATTACTATAATTTTGCTGCCCATTTCTTTCTTGGCGGTTTCATTTGGGGATCTTTAAAAAAAAAAAAAAACCCAGATTTTGCCCTCTGGTTCTAGGATATCGGGACAGTTTTCCTTGATTTCTTGAAGGATATTGTCTAGGCTCCTTTTTTGATCATGGCTTTCAGTTCAATAATTCTTAAATTTCTCTCCTGAATCTATTTTCCAAATTAATTGTTTTTCCAATTATATATTTTAGATTTTCTTCTGTGTTTTTAAAAAATATTTTTAGTTCTGTTTGATTCTTTACGTTTCACAGAGTCATTAGCTTCCACTTGCCCAATTCTAATTTTTAATGAATTATTTTCTTCAGTTAGCTTTTGTACTTCCTTTTCCATTCTACCAGATTCCATTCCAACTCTGCTTTTAAAGAAGTTGTTTTATGTATTGGTCAACCTGCCATCTGGAGGAAGGGGTGGAGGGAAGGAGGGAAAAAGTTGGAACAAAAGGATTTGCAATTGTCAATGCTGAAAAATTACCTATGCATATATATCTTGTAAATAAAAAGCTATAATAATAAAAAAATAAAGAAAGAAAGAAGTTGCTTTATTTCTTGGGCCAATTTCCCTATATATTAACTTGTGGATCTTACTGCTACTGGAACATTGAGATCCTTTGGCTTTAGATTCAGATTACTAGAACTGATGCTAGCTTGTGAACCAGCCCCCAACCCCTTCCCCTAGAACTTCCTCATTGTGCCTATAGATTTCTATTTACTCCATCCTGATCCTTTTATTATCCTTTTGCCAATTTCTTTAGGCATCTGTCAATTTTCTTATGCAGTCTTAGACTGGATAGAGTACTCTACTGATATCTCTCTTTAATAATGATAATGATTATGTTGATGATAATGATAACCAGAATTTATACAGAATTTTAAGGTTTGCAAAGTGCCTTACAAATATCATCTCACTTTATATTCATAGCAACCCTCAGAGATAGGTATTACTATTATAGCTGAGAACACCTCAGACTCCAACATGTGTTAGTGTTCTGAGCCTTCCATCCTTTGCTGGGCGCAGTGTGTTACCTGAGGAAAGCTTGCTAGGGACCTAGCCAGGCATCTTCCATTAGCCCCCAAACTACCTAGTCTACCTGTACCAGAACAAGACAACTTCCATGTCTTTCTTCTAGCCCAACTTCTCAACAGAGGAAGAACCTATGTTATAAAACAACCCCTCCTTCAAGTTCAGGTCTCTTACCTCCTGTTGTACCTGTATTTTGAAGGTAGAAGAGCATCCTCCTCCTCTAAATGATGAACATTCTCACACCTACTCTTCACATCTTAAGTGACTTTGAACTTCATTTCCCATCCTCTACCACTTGATTCCCTCATTTCCATCTTTCTCAACCCTCTCACTCCAAAATTTCTTCCAAACTCTTTCCACTGTGCCCTCTGAAATGCCTATTCCATAGGCAACAAGCTTCTTTCATTGTAAATAATTCCTCTCTCACTCCTTCCATCTTACTAGCTCTTATTGAAACCTGGCTTGCCTGACAGCACAGACTTTCTGGCCACATTACTAGTACTGACTGCATTTTCACCTATTCTCTTTGATTAGTGGTCAAGGCAGGGGAATTAGAATATTTCTTGTTCCCCACTGTAACTTCCAGCTTCTCCTCCATTTAGTAATCTCTTTTCCTTTAATGCAATTCACATCAACTACCAAAAATTCATGCTATTCACATCAACTGCCAAATGGAAATACCAGTAGTTGTCTGGAAATACATCCCCTCTCCCTCTCCCCCACAAACCAGGTTACTTCTTCAATGAGTTCAGCAGCTGATTCATAAATTTTCTCCCCTTCTCAAATCTGACCCTCATACTGATTCCCTCTCAAATACTCTAATCTCTCAGTTCCTCAAATACTACTTCTTCTAACTACTATTCTTCTAACCAACCTCAGCCATATAAAGATCGTCAGATCTTTGATCTTCCCATCTCTCACAAATGTATTACCTCTTTGATAAAGAATTCAGAAACCCTCTTATTCTGACCAGTATTTATGGGATTCTTACCTCTCTGTTTTCCCTTACAAAATTCTACTCTTTTCCTACACACACCATACTTCCAATTCTTTCTCAATTCTCTCCTAGTCAATTTCTCCACGCACAAGCAATCTTTCTGTCTTTTCCCATCTTGATCTTGTTGAAACAATTCAACTCTATACTGTCTTCCTCTCTTGAATCTCTACCCCTCTTATTGAACTGCCAATTATGCCCAGCCAAGTCTTAGTCTTGGATCACTCCCATTTTTTGTTTTACTTCCTTTTACAAATATGCTGCTTGCACGAAGTTAGAGAAAATCACACAATTACTCTGACTGGATTCACTACAGATTTCTGTTATATAACTTTACCTAGGCCCCTCACTACAGCTAGGCAATTCTGTTATATATTCCTTTTAAATTCACTATCCCTCTCTCCAGTGACACTTCCAAACCTTTTCATTCCTCTTACAATAGATTCTTACAATCTGGCTTCTCTTTTTATTCTAAGTCACTAATAATCTCATAGTTGCCAAACCCAGTGGTCATTTGTCTATCCTCATTTTCCTTGGCCTCTCTGCAGTCTCTAACACTATTGACCACTCTCTCCCCCTTGATACTTTCTTCTCTCTGGGCTTTTGGATATCTCTCTCTCTTGGTTCACTTCCAATCTAACCACTCCTTTCCCTTTTGCTAATTCTCCAGATTACATCCTCTGTCCATATATGTTCCTCAGGGTTCTACCATGAGTCATTTTCTCTTCTCTTTCTATAGAACCTCACTGGGTTCTATTTCCAGAAATTTCCAGAAATTCTACTAGATTCTCAAATCTATCTAGCCTGTCCCTATCTCACTGCTGAGCCTCAATCTCACTTCTTCAAATGTCTTTTAGACATCTCAAAATGGATATCCAGCAAACATCTTGTAAAGGGACTTATAATTTTCACATTAATCGATAATGAATGTGTAATGAATATACTGTTTATATGTTTCACAGCTGCCACTTTGCCAGCAGATTATGTTCTGGGAATCAGAAGGTATCCATAACTGTGATGATTCCTGCATTTCTATGCTTCTATACCTAAGTGAAGCAAATCAAGGCTGTAAAACCTATTCCCATTACAGAACTCTGGTTCTGTACCCCACTGAGCAATCATGACTCTCAAGATTTGAGACAATCAACATAAGAACTGTTCTCACAGGACTTAACACCTGTATTGCTTTCACTCATGGTTTTGCCATACGAAACTGCTCAAGACCTAGAAATGATTATGTTGTAATCTACCTTCTCTCTGTGCCTTCTTCCACCCCCTATCCAACTTCCCACTTGTGATTTATATGAACTCTGCCTTTGTTTCAGCATAGTAAACTCTCTTTAGGAGAACATCAGGTTTGTAAACTACATTGCTCACTCTGGAATTAATTAATTAAAACATTATTTGATTGCTGGCACATCTCTCTCTGACCTTTGCTTTGCCTCCAATTATTCCCAGATTAAAGCTCAGAGCAGTAAAATTTTATGAACAACCTTAAACTCAATATGTCCAAAACAAAGCTCATAATCGTTCCCCTGTCACCAACGCTCACTCCTACCTTCCCTGTTACTACAGAGGTCAATACCATCAGGTAACCTGAGTCACTCTGGACTCCTCCCAGTCTCATTCCCCCTATCCAAACAGCAAGGGAAACCTGCTGACTTCCCCACTGCACCATCTCTTGTTCTCCCTTTTCTCCTCTGACACTTCCATCACTCCTATGCAGGACTGCATCAGCTCATACCTGGACTGTTGGTATTAGTGAGTCTGCCTATCTCAAGTTTCTCCTTACTCTAATACATCCCCCATTCAGCCATTAAAGTGATTTTCTAAAACACAAGTCCAACTGTTGGGATTGGGAAGGGAATCCCAAAAGTTTAAGGTCACAGATTGGTGTCGCTGTGGTGTCTCAAAAGAATTTGCAGGCTTGAACCTATTCCAAGTCAAGGGGCAAAATTTATTGTAATTGTGATGCCATTACAAAGCAAGCTGAATTTCCAAAAGAAATTAGCAGAGAAACAGAAGCAAGAAGACACATTTATCCATCTTTCTATCATTGATATGCTAATTCTATGGCTTATAGGTAGGGCAGAAGAATGGTCTGTGGAATTTGGTTCTTGCTGACAAGATTATCAGTCAGCAATGAACTGAGGAGTGGTCTCAGAATTGGGCAGATCGTTAGAACAATAGCATTCATAGGTTGGGTATGGGGAGGGGCAAAGCCACAGGGCTTTGGCATGAGAGAGATTGCCAGAACAGAAGCTCCAAGGTCAGAGGACCCCAAAACCACCACTATATTTCCCTAAAAGCTATATCATATCCCAACCACATCCTTTCCCTACTCAATTCCAATGACTCTCTATTGCTTCCAGGAACAAATACAAAATATCTATTTGGCATCCAAAGTCCTTTTATAACGAGTGCCTTCCTACCTTTTCCAGTCTTCTTACAATTTACTTCTTCATGGCCTCCTAGATTTCTAAGCACAAGATCCACCATCTTTCATGTTGGGGCATTTTCTTTGGCTTTCCTTCATGCCTGAAATGATTCTTCTCCACTCCAACTACCGATCTAAGTCCTGAGTGAAATGGAGACACTGATGACTTCTCAGAATAATAAATTTGGGTAATTCAAGACTCAGCATCAAGGATCTGTTAATCATTAAGGTTCTGGGAAGAAGAATGAAAAGACTTGCTCTTCCAGCAGAAATACTTGAGATGACCCTCTTGATCTTTACTCAACTACTTAAGAGTAGAATCTGACTAATTATTTAATGGCCTGGAGATATTCGAGAAGCCTCCAAACTAGCTATATCTGTTGATTGAGAAAGGAGAAAGCAAGTCTCCTTATTTTATTTTTATTTTTTTCCTTAGTTATTTTAGAAACCTTTAATCCCTCTGGCTTAATCAATTACTTACCTCTAAATAAATCCCCTTATTGTAAGGGATTATGTGGTTTCTCATAAAATCATTAACTAAAATAGATTGAACCTATAACCTAAATTTTAGTTTATGAAGGTCTGATGGGTTTGGGAAAAATGAAATTATTTGTACAAACATTACAATAGAGTGCTCATATCAGATCAAGCACTCTATTTGTAAACATTGTCTAAATTTACTGTGGTCAGCTTGTTATAAACACATCTGCAATAAGTCACCTATCTTGACTAGAATTTAGCAAACTTTTGCTACTTCCATCTGAGCAGGCAGTGAAAATTAACCAGATGAGGGGTTCCTATGACTATTTAATTGCTTCTAACTCTGTAATCACTGGCCTCCTTTCTCTGAGACTCCAGTGAGCAGATTGCCTGCTTCTTGTGAGATTCTAATAAAGTTTCTGATCTTCACTTTGAGAAATCTCTGAATAATCATTTTGAGTAAGGAACTGCGATGCCCTTCCATACAGTACCAAATAAAATCTCAACTACTACAGAAGTCTTCCCCCAACATTTCTTAATTTCGGGGCTCTCGCTGTTAATTATTTCCTAGTTTAGTTTCTGGCTAATTAATAATGAGCATATTAATTAGGTTAGCCTGTAACTTAATTACAATAAATTGATGGTCACTGGTTTCTCTCAGTAATCAAAACTGCAAAAGGAGGTTCTGAGTTACCTTAAATTGGGTGTGTGGTTTCTGATAGGGAACTGTATAGATAAATGTAACTTGATCTTAACTGATGGACATTTAGTAAGTAGGTAGACTAAAAGTCTTCAGGTTTTGCTACAGAGAAGATGACCTGATCTTGAGACACAGTAGCCTCAAGCCTTCTGGGCAGCCTTTTCCATCAGGACCTCTCTAGTTTTATCTTTTACAAGCTGAATTGCTCTAAATTCAAGGGAGAGGACCAAGGACAGGGGAAAGGGGGGAGCGGGGGTGTCATCCCCCAGGCAAAGGCCTGTCCAGACTGGATTCTGTTTATACTCTAAATAAAAATTGGGTGGATCTCACCCAACCTAGTTAATGAGTGTTGCCTTGAGGACTAGGAGTAATCTCATCATTCATTCTGAGAGTGAGTGACCTTTTAAGGAATTGAGTCTTAAAAGACACAGGAGGAAAAGGGTGGATTACAAATTAATAAACAGCATAATGTAAAATTAATTTCTCTCATTTGTTTGGAAGTCTCCCCCATTAAATTGTAAGCTTCTTGAAAGGAGGAATTGTCTTCTGCCTCCTTTTGTTTCCTCAGTGCCTGATACATAGCAGGCATTTAATGTTTATTGATCCGAGTGAATTTATAGGCTCAGTGAAAAGAGCACTGAGTTTAGAAGTAGTGTAATACCAAAGAAACTGAGCAAGACAGAAGTTTATTTACCAATTCAATAGTTTATTAAATGGAGAGAGATACTGGGACCAGATGGATCTTGGTCCCAGGGCATGACGAGACTATCATCTCAAAGAATACAGCAATGAAGTACTCAGAGGGCAAGCCTTTTATGAGATAACAAGAACAACGACACAATGGAGGGATGTTACTGATATTCTAATGACATCTAAAATGGATAAACCTTTATCCTGTCAAACATTAAGAAGGAATGTCTATAACCTAAAGATATAAAACCTTCATCTCATCAACCATTTAAGAGGGAAAGATTATAGCCTGGGCTTTTGGGGCAGAGCAACTGAGGTAGGCCTTTATCTCATCAAACTTTAAGAGGGAAAGGTTATAACCTGAGGCAGAATAACTAAATAGGACAATTGGAGAAACTGGGTCACGACATTAAAAGGGAACTTGTTCCTGTTTTTGAAGAGAGGCTCCAGTCCTTACTAGAACATAGAAAGTATTTAACAAATATTTATTGTTATCCCTATTTTAAGGATGAGGAAATTGATCCTAAGAGAAGTTGTGACTTGTCCAGAATCACACAACTAGTAAGTGTGTGAAACTGAATTTCAACTCAGGGCTTCTTGACTCTAGGCCTACTATTCTATCCACTACATCACATAACTGATCTTTCTGATCACTGGCTGTGTTGAGGTTGGGAAGAGGACTCAAAAAGTTTGGGATCATAGACCCCTGTCTTGAGGTGTCTCAAAAGAATTTTCATTCTTGAACTCATCTCCTTAGCCAGGGAGCAAAGTGTATTGTAATTGTAAACACTACTATCAGGGGACTCTTAGAATTCAGCAAAAAAACAGAAGCAAGGAGACACATTTATCCAGCTATCACTGCTGTGCTAATTCTATGGCTCAAGAGTGGTCTCCAGAATTTGTTTATCACTGAAAAGATTATCACTATTGTCTCCGGAGTTTGATTATAGGACTATCCTGAGGCTAGAGGTAATCTGATATCAGCAATGAACTGAGGAGTGGTCTATTCAGAATCAGATTGTTGTTAGATTGGGATGTGGGAAGTCCCTGATACAGACTCCAAAACCAGAAGATTTAGAATTACTGATTTTTTGTTAGTACAGAAGCACCCCCTAAAATCAGGAGACCACAACATCATATTACCTATTATTCTTTTAGATTTTTGCTGGGATGTATGTGGGAAAACTGAGCTTCTCAAAAACTTTTCCTATCACCATCTTAATTGGAATTCTATTTTTATTTGAAAGACTTGGATATTTCTAAATATGAATGAACAAAAAACTCATTTGCCATGCTCAAAAAAGACACATTTGGCTTTATTCCACTTCAAAAAGAATAAAAGACGTGTCTTATGATGGTATTTTTTTTTTAACTTTTTATTGATAGAACCAATGCCAGGGTAATTTTTTACAGCATTATCCCTTGCATTCACTTCTGTTCCAATTTTTCCCCTCCCTCCCTCCACCCCCTTCCCCAGATGGCAAGCAGTCCTTTACATGTTGAATAGGTTACAGTATATCCTAGATACAATATATGTGTGGAGAACCGAACAGTTTTCTTGTTGCACAGGGAGAATTGAATTCAGAAGGTATAAATAACCCCCGAAGAAAAACAAAAATGCAAGCAGTTTATATTCATTTCCCAGGGTTCTTTCTTTGGGTGTAGCTGCTTCTGTCCATCTTTGATCAATTAAAGCTTTCTTTATCGAAGAGATCCACTTCCATCAGAATACATCCTCAAACAGTACTGTTATTGAGGTATATAATGATCTCCTGGTTCTGCTCGTTTCACTTAGCATCAGTTCATGTAAGTCTTGCCAGTCCTCTCTGTATTCATCCTTCTGGTCATTCCTTACAGAACAATAATATTCCATAACATTCATATGCCACAATTTACTCAACCATTCTCCAATTGATGGGCATCCTTTCATTTTCCAGCCTCTAGCCACTACAAACAGGGCTGTCACATTTTGCATATACAGGTCCCTTTTCTTTCTTTAGTATGATGATATTTTGAAAAGAGAATTTGAACCTGAAAATATTATTACATCTTGACTATGTGTGAGTAAACAGTTTTCTGATTAATCATATAAAAATGAACCATATTTTACAAAAGTTTGTAACATCTTATTTGTGTAAAACGGAGTTTTCTTCTGTAGTTGTCATAATTGCAAAATATTCATCTCTATTAGTAATGTAATACAACTTGTAGGGGAAACAGCAATAATTTTAAGATTCCCCTGACCTTGGGGGCTTCTGTTCTAACGATTTGTCAGTGATTCTAAATCAGAAGGCTTTGGAATCTGATTCTGAGGCCCTCTGTTCTAAGAATGCTATTGTTCTGTCTATGATTATAAAAGTCCTCTGGCCTAGAAAAATAGTGACATTTCTTCCCTTAGACTTTAAGGAAGATATATTAATGATCTGAGACTAGTGCTCTCTCAATCTGTCTATCAATGATTTCAAGTCTTCTGGCCTTAGAATAGTCCTACAAACATTACTGTTATTACTCAGTGATAACCAAATTCTTGAGATCATTCCTTGATTCTACCTCTAAGCCATAAAATTAGTATAGCAATGATATGAACTGGATAAATTTGTCTTTCTGCTCCAGCTTTTTTGCTAATCTCCTGGATTTTAGCCCGCTTCAACTGGCATTACAATTACAATAAACTTTGTCCCATGACTTGGACATGAGTTCAAGCCTGAAAATTCTTTTGAGACATCTCACAACAGTGGTCTGTGACTCCCAACTTTTTTGGGGTCCCTTCCCAACCTTAACATTAGTGTGAAAAATGATTCTAAGTAAACTGAACAACAGCACCATGTTTTGAGAAAGTTTTGGAGGAAAAAAAGCCAATCTATGTTAGAAAAAACATCTATTCCAACTGAAACTGCTCTCTCCAAAGGTACCAATAATCTCTCAATTACCATATCTAACAGCCTTTTCTCAATCCTCTACCTCTTCAAACTCTCTCCAATCTTTGACATTGTCAAACACATTCAACTGGATACTCTCTTTTCTAAGTTGTCAGAACATTGCTCTCCTGGTTTTCTTACTTATCTGATTGTTTCTTCTCCTTTGCTGGATCTTGACAATTTGTCAAGATGAAGATTCCTAATAGTGGCTGATTTCCAAAATTCTGTGCCAGGTCATTTGTTTCTCCTGCTATACTATCTTTGAAGATGATCTCATCAATTCCTATGGGTTCATTCATTATTTCTATGTAAACAAATTCTCAGACTTTTTATGTATCTCTTAACTTTTTCCCTGAGTTCCATTCTCATGTCACAGTTTTTTGAACATCTTAACTAGGTGTCCTATAGGTATACAAAATTCAACAGTGCCAGAATACAATCCATCATCTCCCAAACCCTACCCTCCTCCAAAGTTCCCTATTGCTCTCAAGGGTACTATCTTTTTAAACCAATCTCCTAGGCTAGAAGTCTAGGTATTATTTTTGATTTTTCTCTTATACTCACTTCTTGTTTGGTCATGTAATCATATCTGACTTAACAGAAATAGTTTTCATGAGCTCCTTCATGACCACATGGATCATAGCACACCAGACTCTTCTATTCTCCACTATCTCCTGAGGTTACTTTCATGACCCTGTCTACCTCATCCTCTGCTATCCCCTTCTTTTGCCTTCAATCTTTCTCAACATCAGGGACTTTTCCAATGGACTCTGTATTTTTATTGTGTGGTCAAAGTGTTTAAGTTTCACCTTCGGTATTTGATCTTCCAGTGAATAGTCTCAGTTAATTTAAGTATTGACTGATTTGATCTTCTTGCTGTGCAAGGGACTCTCAAAAATCTTTCTCCAGCACAATTCAAAAGTACTGATTCTGCAGCATTCAGTCCAACTCACAGTCATTCATTGCTCCTGGAAAAACTAGAGCTTTACATATGTTAGCAAGGTAATGTCTCTACTTTTTATTACACTGTCCAGCTTTGCTATAACTTTGTTTCCAAGGAATCTTTTAATTTCATGTGTGCAGTTGCCATCCAAAGTGTTCTTTGAGCCCAAGAATGTAATATCTGACACTGTTTCCATTTCTCCTTCCTCTATTTGCCAGGAAGTGTTGCCATGACCTTAAGCTTTTTTTTTATGTTAAGCTTCAAGACAACTTTTATATTTTCCTCTTTCCCCTTTATCAAGAAACTGCCTGATAGTTCTTCACTATCTGCCATCAGACTGGTAATGTCTGCATGTCCCAGATTGTTGATATTTCTTCCAGCAAGCTTAATTCTGGTTTTTGACTTGTCCATCCTGACATTTCACATGATATGCTATTCATATAAATTAAATAAAGTGACAATATACAGCCTTGTCATGGTTTTTTCCCAGTCTTAAATGAGCTGTTTCATGTTTAGTTCTAATTGTTGCCTCTTGGTCCACATACAAGTTCTTCAACAGACAAGATAACCTGGTACTACTATCTCTTTGAGGATGAATACCCACATACCCAGTTTATTTTTAAAATAAAATTTAAAAAAAGAGATTTTTTTTAAAAGAAATTTTATTTACTTTCACAATATCTTTCATATGTGCCTCCTACTCAGACATATAACCATCACACTGGTAGAGTTTCTCATTAAATTAGAACATATATAAGGCACTCTGCAGACCATAAAGCTATACAAAGACTAGCTTATTATTATAACATTTTTATTAACTTAATTAATCTTCCTACCTCAAATCTCTCCTTAATCTAATCCACTCCCATTCAACTGCTCAAGTGATTTTCCTAAAGCACTAGTCATGTCACTCCCATGCTCAATGTTAGTTATAGTGACCAGTGAATTATAAGATCAAATACAAATGTTTCTTTGACATTTAAAACTCTACAATCTGGTCACCTTTGGCACATTTAACCATATCATTTGTCTATTCAGTAAGTCCAATGAGCCCTGAAGTCAGGATAATCTGAGTTCAAATCTGATTTCAGACACTTAAAACTTCCTGTGTGATCCCCTGGCAAGTCACTTAACCCCAATTGCCTCAAGGGGAAAAAAAAGTTCCAATAACTCACTATTATTATCTCCATGATCTTATATAGAATTATCTGATATTTAAACCTTTATAATCTGATCCTTTCCTACTTTTCAAATCTTTTTACATGTTAATCCCTTACTTACTTGTTAATTTCCTGAACATATCATTCCATTTCACATCTTCATCCCTTTTTACTAGTTTGATATCCATCATTCCTGGAATGTTCTCCTTCTTCACTATTACCACCAGGCTTCCATGGATTTTTTTCAAGACTGATCATATATTTAAGCTTTTGGAGGAAACTTTTCCAGGCCTACTCCTTTCCCTAGACTTTCCCCCTTCCCCATATTCCCTTTGAGATAATCTTCCATTTCTACTATGTGCATCTTGTATGTGTAAGTATTTGTATGCTGTCTTCTCTACTAGAATGTCAATTCTTTGGGAGGGGCAGGAACTATGATTTTTCCGTTTTTTTGTAACCCCACTGTTCAGCACAATATCTGGCATACAGTAAGTATTTAATAAATGCTTCTTGACTTTCATAAATATCAACATTTCTATATATTACTAACAAAGTCCAGTAGCAAGAGCTAGAAAGAGAAATTTCATTTAAAATAACTAGACAATATAAAATATTTGGGAGTTTACTTGCCAAAACAAACCCAAGAACTACATAAATGCAATTACAAAACACTTTTCATATAAATAAAATCAGACCTAAAAAAAGAAAAATAACAATAGTACCTCCTATATGACAGGTTCATTTGATTCTCAAAACAAATCTGCAAGGTAGATGCTATTACTATTCCCATTTTAGAGATGAGAAAACTGAGGCAAAGTGTAATTGATTTGCTCAGGGTTACAGAGTAGTAAATACTGAGGCCAGATTTGAATCCAGTCTTCCTTACTCTAGATCTGGCACTCTCCACTGTGCCACTTAGTTATTTCAATCATAGCTCTAGAGCTGGAAGGGACCTGAGATACCATCCAGTCTGATCCCCCCTTATTTTATAAATTAGAAAATGAGAACACTGAATGTGTCAGAGATGAGATTTGAATCCAAGTTTTCTGACCCCAAAGCCAGAATGAGCTTTGGACCCACACTTAACACCATATACCAAGATAAGATAAGATCAAAATGGGTCCATGATTTAGACATAAAGAACGAGATTATAAATAAATTAGAGGAACATAGGATAGTTTACCTCTCAGAATTGTGGAGGAGGAAGGAATTTATGACCAAAGAACTAGAGATCATTACTGATCACAAAATAGAAAATTTTGATTATATCAAATTAAAAAGTCTTTGTATGAACAAAACTAATGCAGACAAGATTAGAAGGGAAACAACAAACTGGGAAAACATTTTTACAGTTAAAGGTTCTGATAAAGGCCTCATTTCCAAAATATAGAGAGAACTGACTCTAATTTATAAGAAATCAAGCCATTCTCCAATTGATAATGTAATGGGCTGAGGCTTGAGTTGATGCATTGAGATCCCAAGCATGTGAGGTTAAATAGTAATTGGACCATATTCTATTTAATCTATATGCTTGGAGAAAGAATGGCCCCAACCCCTCTTTGTGCAAGTCCTGATGTGTTGTATAGGAAATGACGTTTTTGGTGGGTGGAGGCAAGGGAGTGGGAAGAGAAGGGGAAGGAGAGACTGCTGGCTGGTGTCTTGTCACAGCTGCTCACATTGCTATTGCGGCGGCCCTTCATCTCCAATCCCCCTCTGCTAGCTGGCTTCCTGTCGCAGCTGCCCATATTGCTATCGCAATCCTTTTTCACCTCTTCACTTCAATAAAAATTAAAGATTTTTCCCTTAACCTGAATTCCTGACTCTGGCTGATTTTAAATACGTGGTCATCACATGATAAATGGTCAGACAATTTTCAGATGATGAAATTGAAACTATTACCACCCATATGAAAGAGTGTTCCAAATCACTATTGATCAGAGAAATGAAAATGAAGACAACTCTGAGATACCACTACACACCTGTCAGATTGGCTAAGATGACAGGAAAAAATAATGATGAATGTTGGAGGGGATGCGGGAAAACAAGCACACTGATGCATTGTTGGTGGAGTTGTGAATGAATCCAACCATTCTGGAGAGCAATCTGGAATTATGCCCCAAAAGTTATCAAACTATGCATATCCTTTGATCCAGCAGTGCTACTACTGGGCTTATACCCCAGAGAGATACTAAAGGGAAAGAGACCTGTATGTGCCAAAATGTTTGTGGCAGCCCTGTTTGTAGTGGCTAGAAACTGGAAATTGAATGGATGCCCATCAATTGGAGAATGGCTGGGTAAATTGTGGTATATGAACGTTATGGAATATTATTGTTCTGTAAGGAATGACCAGCAGGATGAATACAGAGAGAACTGGCGAGATTTACATGAACTGATGCTGAGTGAAATGAGCAGAACCAGGAAATCATTATATACCTCAACAACGATACTGTATGAGGATGTATTCTGATGGAAGTGGATTTCTTCAATAAAGAGAAAATGTAATTCAGTTCCAATTGATCAATGATGGACAGAATCTGCTACACCCAAAGAAGGAACACTGGGAAATGAATGTGAACTGTTTGCATTTTTGTTTTTCTTCCCAGGTTATTTTTACCTTCTGAATCCAATTCTTGTGCAACAAGAGAACTGTATGGTTCTGCACACATATATTGTATCTAGAATATAGTGACATATTTAACATGTATAGGACTGCTTGCCATCTAGGGAGGAGGTAGAGGAAAGGGAAAAGTGGGAACAGAAGTGAGTACAAGGGATAATATAAAAAATTACTCATGCATATATTCTGTCAATAAAAAAGTTATAATAATAAAAAAAATGTTTTAAGTAAAATCTCTTTCAATGATACTAGGTTAAGAATCCCTGACTTATTCCATCAGAAAATTAAAAAAAAAAAAAAAAAAAAAGAATAAGCTTCTATTTATGATGGGTGTGGAAGAGAAGCAGCAGGTGGGTAATGAGAATGATGGGAGGAGAGAGAGAAGAAAGGCATCAATGAAACGGAAGAAATCAATAGTTTAGAAGAGGATTCCTCTTATTAGTACTGTGTTGAACAATTCACTTAATAAATTGTATATAAGCTCATAGTTTCAAATACAATCTTTTCTATTCTATGTCATTTGAAATGTTTTATTTTTATTATTAGTGTTTTATTTAACATATATAGGACTGCTTGCCATCTTGGGTGGGGGGGGGTGGAGGGAGGGAGGGGAAAAAACGAAACATAAGCGAGTGCAAGGGATAATGTTGTAAAAATTTACCCTGGCATGGATTCTGTCAATACAAAGTTATTATTAAATAAAATAAAATAAAAATAAAAAAGAAATGTTAGTGTTTGTTAAGTTCACAATAAAAAAATATTAAATTAAGCATACTCATATGAACAAATTCAGGAGCCAAATGGTGGAAGCTTGATGGAAAGCATTTGGGTCAGGTCCGGTAAGGGAAGAAGCAAAAGCAATTTTATCTTCTGAGTAGACAGAGAAGAAGATCAGAGAGAAGAGAGAAGAAATGAGTAGTTTGGAAATTTATCACAAGCCTGGAAATTGAAGCATTATATAGTAATGATGGTCAGCAACAGCATCAATAGAGCTGTCTTTGCTCAATAACTTTCCAAAGGCAGAGGGAAAAGCAAAGGAAAAAAAATCTTTTTAAGGGAGTAATTACTGGGATGGAAATGGTCGATTACTGTTTAAAGAGGACCAAAATGACATTACTATGTCAAGGTAAGGTACATACAGTCTGTCCAACTGTAGCAGCTCTGCTACAAATTAGGCACAAATAGTCATGTGAAGGAAATGTTTCTGAATTTGGTCATCTCCTTCCTTTTGAGCTGTTGTAATTCTGCTTTGCTTACAGCGCACAAAAGCTCTGTACCATGTCTTTCAATCAATTTCAAAGTTCTTCAGAGATAGCTTGAATCCTTGTATCACTTCTGAGTTCCACGTGCACTTACCTTGAGCGAATTCTCCACAAAATAGTCTTTTAGGCTATTTTCATTTTAGGATGGAAGTAGCGGAAGCCCCAACGGCTAAACGAGCTCTTGCTAATTAATTATAGTGGGTATTCCTTTTTGATTATGACTTCAATTACATCAACATTGAGGCTCCTTCCGCATCTATTCTATAAAAAGTGGCCACTAGGTGGTGCGTGCCCGCCTGAAAGATTCCTCTTCCCGCCTTCAGATTTGAAGACGCCCGCTAGCTTGTGACCCCGAGCAAGTCACTTCGCCCTGTTTGCCTCAGTTTCTCCTCCGTAAAACCAGCTGGTGAAGGAAATGGCAAACCGCTCCAGGATCTTTGCCAAGAAAACCTCAAATGGGGTCTCGGAGAGTGAGACACAACCGAACACGGGAGAACACGGCACAAACGAAAACAAGGCCCGGATCTGCAGGGCCCTTCCTGGCCTCTTGGCGATGGGGCGGGCCGGGGCTCAGCTTCTGGATCTAGACTCAGGAGATGCCAGAAGATATGGGGTGTGGGCCTGGGCGCCATCTCGACGACAGCTACGCTGCTCTCCTCCAGCCTGGGGAGATGCGACACTAGGACCCTCAAGTCCGGCCTCCAGTCCCGTGCCTGAAACTCACGGGCCAGTCTCCGAGTCGAGTCTCCACCCCTTTGAGTCCCGCGAGGCACGTTGGGACATGTAGTCCTGTAGGAGGAGCCCCGCCTCTCATCCCTGTCCCGCCCCGCCAAGGATAAAATCGCTTCCGGGTAGCAGGCGGCGTGCTGAGCTCGCGTCACCAGCTCTTTTGACTCCGCGGCTTCGGAATGTGGCCCCGGATAGCGGTGCGGGGTCTGGGGTCAGGGGTCACTAGGGAGGGCGGGAATCGTGATCACTGAGAGAGCCGAGGGGCCGGGCGAGGCAGGAGGGGAAGCTTGGGCTGGTGGGAAGAGGGAACTTGGAGGTGTCCCGGAAGGGTCCCGCTCACCCCATTCATGTCCCCTCGCAGCGGCTTGTCCGGGTGCGCCCCTGGGCGGGCCTGGCCTTTCGTAGCCTGCATGGGACCCCGACATGGGCGCGGCCCCTCATCCCCATCGTTGTGGAGCAGACGGTAACTCCCCCGACCCCAGCCCCTCTCCTTCCCCAAACCCCAGCCCGAACTGAAGCACTCCCTGTAATGCCCATTTGTATCCCGTTCTCCCGATGTCCCCCTTCCTCTTCTCCCAGCCGGTATTTATTATGCACCTGCCGTGTGCTGAAGAAAGGATTTCATGGCTGTAGGACGTCAGTAGCTAGCATTCGGAAAGCTCTGCACGTCCTGCGTTAACCTGTTTGATTCTCACCATCACCCTGGCCCGTAGGTGCTGTTGTTATCCATTATTAGGGTTGAGGAAGCTGAGGTAGACATGGAGTGACGTGTCCTGACCCCGAAGCTGAGCCGTAATTAGGGTTTTAAAAGCTAAGCTAAGCAGTTTGTTCGGTCCTAGAGGTAATGATGTTCTGTGTCTGACTCTCATCGAACCCATTTGGGGTTTTCTTGGCCAAGAACTGGGGTGGTTTGCCAATTTCTCCTCTAGCCCATTTTACAGATGAGGTAAGACGTTAAGTGGCTTGTCCAGGGTCACATATCTAGTCTTGGTGATCCTAGGCCTGCCCTTTTTAGGTCATCTGGTCTTCCCCTCCTAGAGGTAATAGCTGCTGGAATTTTTTAATTCAGTATCAGGATCAGTGTGTAGAAGGAACTGGAGAGGAGTTTCATATGCCCTAGGGGAGTGGTGGTAAGGCTGGTTGTCCCAGGAAGCACCTAGCAAACAGTGGAAAGACCCCTGGCTCTGGAATCAGGAAGACCTGAATCCAAATCCAGCCTCAGATTTGCCTCAGGGCAAGCCACTAAGTCACTGTTTGCCTAAGATTGCTCAACTTTCCAGTGCACTTGCTGGCACTTAATAAATCCTTATTCCCTTCCCCACTTTGTCCCTATGTTGCTGTCCTTGCATCCTGTTACTTTCCTTTTCCTGTCTCATTGCCTCACTTTGTCTCTTGACCTCTCATCTTTGCCCCATTCCTCTGCCTCTGACCTGTTCCCTTCTATCCCTGTTTACTCCAGTGTCTTCACCCTCTTAACTACTTCACCCCGGCTTCATTCTGCTCTCCTAATGTAGGGCCGAGGAGAAAGGGCCTATGACATTTACTCTCGACTCCTCCGAGAACGGATCATCTGTGTTATGGGACCTGTGAGTATAATATTTGCCACCTCAGCCCATTGCCCAGCCCCTGGATCCCTCTTGACGTTAACCTCCTCCCTGCTTCCGTCTCCTTTCTACCCAGATTGATGACAGTTTGGCCAGTTTAGTCATCGCCCAGCTGCTTTTCCTTCAGTCAGAAAGTAACAAGAAACCCATCCACATGTACATCAATAGTCCTGGTGAGTGACTACCCTTCCCCACCCTAATAATAATAATCCCCCCATAATAATCCAGTAGGGTCCATAGTTGAAAGGGAACCTGAGGCCCAGAGAAGGGAAGGGATTTGATGAGGATCCCTTTGACAATGTGAAGCAACATTGGAATCAGAATGAGAAAATCTGAGTTAGAATTCTGGCTCTTCCCCATAATAACCCATCTGGGCTTCAGTTTCTTGTCTCCAGAATAAGGGAATGAACTTGCCCTCCAAACAGTTCCATGAAGGAATAGACCCTCATTTGTATGGTCCATGAACCCACTGGGAAACTGGGTGCCTAGCTCCTCTTTGGGGAGATGCTGTTGATAGTTCCAAGAAATCTCGAGAGCTCCTGAGAATCCCAGGCTGGAGGAAGGAAGAGGGTGACCTGGTGGGGAGGAGGAAGAAAGCATCTGATGGGTGTTCTGGAGGGCGGACATAGACAAGGGCAGGTTCCTCAGCCTTGACCCAAGAGTTGCAACTGGATCAGGTTTGGGTTGGGGAACTTGGAGCCTGAGGCATGAAGATGGCTTGGGGTGGAAAGAGTGGAAGCCTGTGTTCATCTCGTCTTTGTCTGATGTCCCAGGGGGCATTGTGACTTCGGGCCTGGCCATCTATGACACTATGCAGTACATCTTGAATCCCGTTAGCACGTGGTGTGTGGGCCAGGCAGCCAGCATGGGCTCCCTGTTGCTTGCGGCTGGCTGCCCTGGCATGCGCCACTCACTGCCCAACTCTCGAATCATGATCCACCAGCCATCTGGAGGGGCCCGGGTGAGTTACGTACTTGTAGTAGCAGGCAGCCCTGCCTCTCTCCATCCCCACTTGGCTTCACACACCATTGTCTCATCCTTCCCCTCACTTCCTAGTTCTTGTATCTTCTCTTCCTCCTTCTCTGTTTTTCTGCCTCAGCTTCCCCCATCCCTTCCTGCTGTTAATCCCTGCCTTCCTCACTCCTTTCCTCCTCCCTCTGTTTCCATTCCAACCCCACTCAGCACCCTCCCTATGCTCCTGCATAGTTGAATCTTGTGTTTATAGAGTGTTTTGCAGTTTACAAATTGCTTTCCCAGCTGTGCGTTTACATAACTCTTTGGGGTTTATAAAGCACTTGAAACTCCTCAACAGCCTTCAGGTCCTGAGTGCATTGTTAGCCTCTTTCCACAGATAGGGATACTGAGGCCCCAGAGGCTTTAGTATTGACTTTATTTTAGGACAGAAGCCTCTGGAGAGGGAAGGGGTAGAATGTTCCAGGATTGTGTAAAAATGGAGAGACCCCAACTTGTACATTCTTCTGCCTCCTTTGAATTCATCCACTTCATAAAAAGCCCAACTTAAATGTCATTGCCTCCATGAAGCCTTCCCTGATCTTTTCAGCTGGTAAAGAGGATCCCCTATACACACCTCTCGTGTTGCCCTTTTTGTCACTTGTGCTTCTCTCATGCCCTTATATAATACCTAGCATAGGGGCAGATGCAGACCTGTGATTTCATTTATAAAGGGACCTCCCAGGTAAGGAAACTCCCTCCACTAGTGCACATCAGCACATTCTCTGGGACTTAACTTCTTAGTGAGTTATCTAGAACAGAGGTGTCAGACTCAGAGGGTTATGGGTTTGCATCTTATCCCCCTAATACAGTTTCACAAAAAAACAAGGATTGTTCCGTGGAAACCTTGTATCTTTCTCAATTCATAGTTCTCAGTTGTATAGGGAAACTGGATTTTGTATCAAGATTGACTGGTATTTGTGTTCTGGCCGTTAAACATTCTGCACAGCACCCAGCTCATAGTAGGTAAGGATTACATCAGCACTTAATGGTTCTGGCTATAGCAGCACCATTGTGACCCAGGACCATTTACTTCCCCTCTGTGAATATCAGGTTTTTAATTTTTAAAATGAGGGTGATAGTCCTTTGTACTGTGTCCCTCACAGAATTGTCATGAGGAACCACTTTATAAATTTAGAAAACAATATAAATGTGAGCCCTTATTAGGCACTTAATAAGTATTTGTTGAATTATTGACTGCAGGCTGGGCTCCCTGCAAGTTGGGAAGTGTCCCCTGTGTGGGCCGTCCCTGGCTGTTCATGCGGTCCCCTCCTCCCCCACCCAGGGCCAAGCCACAGACATTGCCATTCAGGCTGAGGAGATCATGAAGCTGAAGAAACAGCTCTATGGAATCTATGCTAAACACACCAAGCAGCCTCTGGATGTCATTGGTGAGTTGGCCCCAGCCATGGGCCGTGCTGGGCCTTTCTTTTCCACTAGATACATTCTGGTCCCTGCTCTTAAAATAAGGGCAGCTCACATTTTAGGATTGAATGGTAAGAGGTTTTCCTCACAATAACCCTTTGAGATAGGAAGTTTGTTAGCCCCATTTTACAGATAAGGAAAAAAACCCAACAAGGTAAAATAGCTTGCCCATCTAGTAGGTGTCCAAGGCAGAATTTGAACCCAAGTCCTGACCTACTTTGGCATAGTGAAGAGAACTGTGGATTCATGACCAAATGTAGGTTCAGGACTGAGCTTTTCAAACGGCTACTCTGATGGGTCAGGCCCTAGGTATGGGGGGGGGGGGGGGAGGAGGGAAAGGGGAGGGAGGAAGGGGAAGTGAAGTGTGCTGGATTCAGAGGACCATCTCTGTTGGATGTCTCAGTCCTGACTCCACTGTCTGCCCCCTTGCAGAGGCTGCCATGGAAAGGGACCGATACATGAGTCCTATGGAAGCCCAGGAGTTTGGCATCTTGGACAAAGTGTTGGTGCACCCCCCACACGATGGAGAGGATGAGCCAGAGCTGGTACAGAAGGAGTCTGCAGTAGTCCCTGCTCCAGCTGGGCCCTGAGCACAAATGAGCCCATTCCTTCCTGGGGACACTGAGGAGCAACACCCCCTTTACCCCCACAAAATGATGCCCCTTGTCTCCACTGGTTCTCCCCTGACCTTCGCACTGTGCTGCTCTGTCCCTTCTGGTTGTAGCTTTAGATTTCAGGGGCTTCTGGGGTCCTGTCTGGGAGTAGTGTCTGACCTGGCCTACTGCCCCAGAACTGACTCTCCAGGGAGTGTGGATTTTAAATTAAAACTTTGGTCACTTTTTGGTCCCTGCTGTCTTCCTTTTTCTTAGTTATCCAGAGAAAAGAAAACTTTGGCATCTCTTTGTTCAACAAATATGCCTGGGCAGCTAGGTGGCTCCCTGGATAGAGCATTAACCTGGAGGACCTAAGTGCAAACTCAGGCCACCTGTCTGGGCAAGTCACTTAATCCCCAAATGTCTCCAACACAAACATACCGACCCTGAGGCTCTCTCGTCCTCAGTTTCCTCAACTCATTCCTCAAATGGGCATCACCATAGCACCTGCCACCCACAGAGGACTTGTACAGAGCTTTATAAGTGCTCCATGAATGCCCTCACGTCGTGGCTTTTATGCCACCTGCAAGGAGACTTACATGGGAGTGCCTCTCCTCAAGCTTTGTGCCCCTGCTTAGGAATCCCTTTCTTCCTGCCCGCCCGCTACCCCAGGCTGCCAGAGGGCACCAGAGTTTGCTGTCCTGGGACCCCACGGGCGGGCCTTCCCTGCTCATGTGGGCCAGATAGAACTAGAAGTTCTCTGGTCACACTTCCAGCCGCTAAACCATTATGGCATCGCGAAGTCAAGCCTAGACTCGGAACAATTTAGGGATGGACGCCAGGGGCCATCTTCTGCCTACCCCTTCCTACAACAAGCCAAAGACAAGCAACCAAGAGCAGAAGCGGGGTTCGGGTCCGGTACAACTGCCGCCTCCACCTCGGTCTCCGCGTTCAGGAGCTCTTTGCGGACCCCGCCCCTCTGACTGCCGCTTCCTCGGAACTGGGTGGGCTGCTCTGGGAGCCACGTGCACGGGGGCGCCTCCGGAAGGCCCGGGGTCAAGAGGCCGAGGAGGATGGAGTGTTTCCCCTAGGGCGCCTCAGAGGTCACCTGGATAGGGGCGGAGCCGGCGGTTTTCTGAAGTGGCCGCGAGTCGGGTCTGTTAACGCCTCGTGGTGTCTTCCGGAACATAGGGGCGGGGCCCTGGAGTAGCCAATAGCATTAGACCTCCGGAATGTCACCACCCAATCGCTGAGGGGAAGGGGAAGCGGAGGGCCGGGCCGGCGGTACCATGGTCTGGAGTGGGCGCCTGGCTCTGGGGGCGCTGCGGGCCCCGGGGCTGGGAACCTGGCCCGGCTGGCTGCGGGGCTCCGGGCCCACCGTGCTTCGCCGGTTGCGGGGTGCGGCAGTGGTGCGGCCTGGCTTCTTGAGCTCAGCAGAGGAGGAGACGCTGAAGCAGGAGCTGGAGCCCGAGCTACGGCGACGCCGCTACGAGTACGATCACTGGGACGCGGTGAGTGAGGGCGGCCCATTCTTCCCAGGGGACACCGGGAGTAGGATACCGACTCCCTTACCTTCCTCTCTTTCTACCTCTCCTTCCTCCGCGTTCTACCACCTTCTTACTCCCTTTGTCCCCCAAATTCGCCGTGTCCCTGTCTCCACAACCTCTCCTCCTATTTTCACTATTCCCTCCAATCCCGTTCTCCGCGGCATCCCCAAGACTTGCTTCTGCTCCCACCTAGCTCCCCTGCCATTGTCTCCATTCGGGCCGCAGGGTTCTCATCTCAGCCCCTCTAGGACCCCCGTCCTCACTCTTCCAGCTGCCCCAGACTTTGCGTCAGGGCCAGCGCTTGGCCTCCTATTTATTGGCCAACCGAGGACTCTGTGGCCCCTAGTCCCTCAGCCCTGAAGCTCAGGTATTTCTCCCCTCCCCCCAGGTTTGGCTCCTTCCTCTCTGCCCACTCACTCTCTTTCCCAACTCCTTCCTCTTGGGGTCCATTGGCATCCCAGTAGCTAGCTGGCTCCCCCGGTCTCAGAACTAGCCACTTCTTCTGCTTCTTGCAGGCTATCCATGGCTTTCGGGAGACAGAAAAGTCCCACTGGTCCGAAGCAAGCCAGGCCATTCTGCAGCGTGTTCGGGCAGCTGCCTTCCCCCCAGCTCTGGCCCAGCTTCCCATGGTTCATGTCCTGGATCTCCATCAAAATGGCTACATCAAGCCCCATGTGGATAGCATCAAGGTGGGCAGGGCACCCAGCCTGTGAGGGCAAGAAGAGGGACGGAGGCTTCCACAGGAACAGGAGAGGCCGTCCTGGCTGGTGCTTGCCCTTCTCTGGCATTGCTGTCCACGCCAGGAGATCCAGGGTCCTCCCTGCCCTCCCCTCTCCTTGTGTGACTTTTGAAGGAGCCCTTTCCCTTTTTGGGAAGGATAGAAGGAAGCATTTATTAAGCAATTACTGTGCGCTCAGCACCGCGCTAATCCTCACAACAACCCTCTAAGCAGTGCTATTATTATAGGTGGGGGACACTAAGGCAGAGGTGAAGTATCTTTCCCCCAAGGTCATACTGCGAGGAAGTATCTGAAGCCAGATTTGAACTCTAGCCACCAGCTTCCTCAGGGCCACCGCAGCACTTACTATGATCTAGGTGCTGTACTAAGTGTTTTGCACCTCTTACAGATGAGCAGAGGTAAAGTGACATGTTCAATAGCTCACACCTCGTAAATCCCTGGGGCCAGATTTAAACTCGAATGGCCCACTTAAACTTGATCAGCCCAGCTCTATCCACTGCGCCACCTACAGGCCTCTTGGGCCTCAGTCCTCCCATCACTGAAATGGGATGATCCCAAATTGCCTGTCTCAGTTCTGACATCTTGTGGTTCTAATTCTCTGGCCAGTTCTGTGGCGGCATCATTGCAGGCCTCTCCTTGCTCTCTCCCAGTGTCATGCGACTAGTTGACACCCAAGATCCTCAGGAGTGGCTGGAATTGCTCTTGGAACCTGGGTCCCTCTATATCCTCAGGTAAGATCACCAGAGGGGCAGAGCGCCTAGAAATGGGGTCCTAAATCTTGGGGTTCTCTTTGACTTCATCCCTTGTCCCTGTGTCAGTCCCAGCCACTGGAATTATAATGCTTGCTGCCACTCCCAAGCACTATATAAAGGGCACCATGGTGATTGGCAGTAAGCCTTTCCCTCAGCAACTGACCTAAGCCTTTCTTACCCTTCACACCAGAGGCCCTGCCCGATACGACTTCTCCCACCAGATCCTTCGAGACGAGGAGTCCTTCTTTGGGGAGCATCGGGTCCCACGGGGCCGAAGAATTTCTGTTATTTGCCGTTCCCTCCCTGAGGGGGAACCAGGCCCTCCATCTAAATGACTTCAAGTTCCACCGCCACAGGCGCTTTGTATAAAGTATTTATGAATAAAGTTAGAGAAATGATACTTGACCCCTGGGTCTGGCTGCTATTGAACAAGAGAGAAGGGAACACCTCTCCAACTGGATAGATAAAGGGCTTATTGCAGTCAGCCCTGAGAAGAGAAGGACAGAGCCTGGCACACAGCTAATGCATAGAAGTCACAGCACCTGCCTTTTTATTAACAACATCCCTCTTCCCCCAAAGTCGTCCTCGTTTCTATCACACTCACTCGGAGAATAGGATTAACTTTACCTCAATTACCAAGTCCATAAATGTCTACTCTCAAGTGGGCCTGGGTAGGCCAGGTATGAGGCTGCCAAGATGCTGCTGAGGTGGACACAATGGGCCTTGGCACAGAGGAGGCAGAGAGGAAATGCATGTTACATCCAACCTCAGAGAAGGGGGGGGGGGCAGGGTGGGTCTCACAGGGGGCCTTTCAGATCCCACAGCCACAGGCGGCAGCAGACAGCTGGGGCAGGTGATGCCAGTGGTGGTGGTTGTCCAGGAAGGCCACATCCTCATATCGGGTGGGGTGGCAGCAGGGCTGGCTCGTCACCCGGCCCTCGGCTGAAAGCCTGGCCAGTGTCAGGCCATGGTGGGTATAAAGACTGTGGCAGCTGCCCGCACAGTAGCGGAAGGCAATGGTCTCATCCGAGTTGTAGCCGAGGCCCAACTCGGTCACTGGCAGGAGCAGGCTCTGCAGCTGACATTCAGTGGCGGAGCTAGACAGGTCCCTGGATACCCGGGCTCTTGAAGCAGATGGCAATAGGTGGTCCCCTAGAAGAAAAGAAAAGAGCAACTCATTAGGTATAGGTGATCACAAGTGTAAACAGGAGACCTCTTCTGGAGAACGAAGATCTTGCATCCTCTCCTAAGAGCAAAGCTGCTTAAAATTCTTAAAATGATCAGGATAGGGTCATTAACAAAGTGAGGGTCAAAAAGTTACAATTTAACGGTAAATGTTTGACTTGTATACCTATCAGATGTACCAATAAACACGGGGAAGTGCAAAAGGGGTTTCAAGGACAAAGTTTGAGAAGTCCTAACTTGGAGAACACACCAACAGCCTTTTACCTATCCTGCTGTGGAATCCTTTACCTAGCCATGGCCTCTTGATCCCGGAGGTCGGAGGCAGCTTTCCAAGTCTGAGGTATGACGCTCCAGGAACCGGACTCAGTTCCCCAGATGTGGGCTTCTCTTCCAGAGGTAGCCCTGGAGTTCTGGGGACAGAAGGCAGTTCCCCCAGACTAGGAGGCAGCAGAAGCAAAAGAGTGAGGAAGGCTGGTGCCCAAGCCATGCTGAGCTGAGGATGTAGGAGAGCTAGAGACTGAAGGGTTCCATGCACGCCACTATATCTCCCCGACCCCCAGCAGGAGGAGCTAGTCAGAGCTGGGTGGGCGGCCCAGAACATTAACTCTTGCCTTGCCCCACTCCTGTGCCTTGAGCCTTACCCATCATGCCTACCACTGAATCCCTAATGTTTATAACACCCTGTTGGGTGTTCAGCATTGGAAGAGAAGAGTGAAAGCTACACCTGTGGACCATTTAGGGAAAAAGTTGCTCCCTCCATCATTCCAGAAGCTTTTTTCCAATACTTTTATAATAGTTTCTCCAGCCTGGGCTGGAGGTGATCGCATCTCAATGCCCCAAATTTAGGGTAAGACTTGCCCCAGTCAGGAGGGCCGAAGTGCACATTGTTGACCCATCTCTGATCTCTCAAGCAGAGCTGGAGGGAAAGGCAGAATAACCAATGGTAGGGGGACACTGAGGACTGCCACATGTGCAACAGATGCTGGGCAATCCCTCCTCCGCCCTTCCTAGGTTCCGGGCTCCAACTTGAGCAGGAGGGATTAAGGCATCATGCCCCTGTCTCCGGCCTGCCTGCTCCAACATCAAAACAGGAAACACCCCACCAGAGGCCACATTTTCCCTTCACTGAGCCACAGATTATTAGGCCAGGGAACTTGGTGTTCTTCCACAACGGTCCGGGGGAAAGGGCAGAGTGAGGCTGGGGATCCCCTTCAGCCCCTGTTGCTAGGCAGAGAACCAAGCTGTCAGACCCCAGTCCCTGAAAGCCGGGCCTGTGTTTAGGAGTGGGGGAGGGCGAGAAGTGAGCCGGGGGTGCAGACGAGCTGTTTCCTCTTGGATGTTCCCCTCCAAGGTGGGGGTGAGGAGATGGGAACAGGAGTCTCCTCCTGGGAACGCCAGACATTTCCCAAGAATTAGCCTGACGTGCCAGACATTCCCGGCAGCCGCCAAGTGCGGCGTGGGGAGGGGACGCTGCAGGAAGGGAAGTTTCCACACCTGGATTCCAGACCAAATCCCTTGGTGGAAGGCAGTCCTGCGGGGATGAGGAAGGGGGGCAGGGCCTGACAGCCCGGACCAGTCCCTTTGCTTCTCTGGGCCTCAGTTTCCCCACCTGTAGTCGGGGAGCTGCCCCCGACGTTCTCTCGGGACACCGGCTCCCAAACCCACAATCCTCCCCCCCACAAAGTCACACAGAGCCCGAGAAAAGGCCAAGCAGCTTTTATTGGCCCTGCTGTGTCCCGGCGGCCGCTCACTCCTTGAGGGAGAAGTGCATCTTGTCATTGATCATCTTGCGCTCCGGGTTGAGGCGCTTCAAGATCTGGGCCAGCACGTTGACTGTCTGGTCGCTGCTGAGCCCTGTCTTCTTGGTCTGGAACTTCTTCAGCAGGTCCTTGGTGGTCATGGGCTTTCGGGTCAGGTAGCGCCTGACCGCGTCCTCTGTCACCTGCACATCACTGGAGGGAGAAAGGCCGGGGGTCAGGGGGCGGAGGTTCTGCTGCCCAGATCCCAGAAACGGCCCCTTACTCATTACTGTCCAGGCCAGCTCCAGGTCCTAGAAGTGGCCCCTTGCCCGCTGCTGCCCAGCCCGGCCCCAAAACCCCCCAAATGGCCCCTTACTCACCCACTGCTGCCCAGCTCCCCCAACCCCCCCAAATGGCCCCTTACTCACCCACTGCTGGGCGTGGACTTGCCGGACTGAGGCTGTGGCGTGGATTTCCCCGAGATGCTCTGGGGCCCGGCATCCAGCCTCAGGCGCTTGGCGGCGGGCGTATCACTGGGTCCCGTCTGCCGCTTCCCTGCATGGAAACGTCAAACCCCAGGTCAGAGCTGGAGGGGTCTCTCAGAGCTCAGGCTTCTCTACACCTGAGCAGGAGCCCCTCCTTCAGGAGCCTCCAAAGGCCTCCCCGGCCCCTCTCTCTGAGCCAGAGGACGGGGGCTCAACCGCGGGCCTGGCCTCCCTGGACTTTGCTTCCTCGGGGCCGTTCCCCTTGTCACTGTGCGCACAAAGTGGGCCCCAGGACTCAACAACACACTGCAGTGGCAGAGGGGGGCGCTCTCCCCTCCCAGGTCTGGGCCCCTGCCCCTGTACCCCCAAAATGAGCTTGTCTGGCCTCAGAGGGGCCAACAGAACCTCCCAAAAAGAAGCTGGGAAAGTGCCCGAAAAGGGGAGGGAGAGACAGGGGCCAGGAGCGGGCCCCTGGGGGACACGGGCTCATGGGGGAGCGGGGGAGGCCGGGGCCCGCCTCACCTTGCTCCAGCTTGCTGGCGGCTGCCCGCAGGGTGGAGGACGTGCTGCCGCTGTCCACGCTGGGAGTGCTCGGGCGGCTGTTGCCCCTGGAGCTGCTGCCCGAGGCCTTCCGCTCCCTCTTGGGGGGGGTCTTCTTCTTCTGCAGAAAGGGGTAAGGGAGACTGAGCCGGGGAAGGGCAAAGACGAGCCCGCCGGGGCTCCCCCCGGGCCATACTCACGGTCATGAAGAGGGCCGAGGACGCCTCGTTGTCGATGTCGCTCTCCTCGGAGGTGTCCGACTCCTCGCTGCTGTCTCCTGAGGGGCAAAAGGGAGCCTGAGCCCCGGCCCGCCCCCCAGAGTCCCGGCTCCCTCAGTCCCGGGGCGGGCAAAGGGGCATCTCGCCCGGACTCTGCCCTCAGGGAGCTGGCCTGGTGGCGGGTACTGGCAGGTACAGAACCCAGCCCAAGAAGCGGCCTTAACTGTGGGCTGCCCCGGCAGGGAAAGCTGGGCCAGGCCAGAGGAGGCAGGGAGGGGACCTGGGGGAGGCAGGGAAGTTGGGGGAGTCCGAGAGGTTTTGGGGGGTAAGGAGGAGAGCTTTTGGGGAGTCCTGGGGGCTTCTGGGGCCTCCGAGCGCATTTCCCCCAATAGCTTAGGGGCCAGGGAGAGGATTAGCACTAAGCACAAGGGGAACGGGGAGTGGGGGCGCCTGAAGGGAGGGCCAGGGAACCGTCAGCCAAGAGGGCATCTGGGGACCCTGGGGACCCGGCTGCGCAGAGGCAGCGTGAAGGCCTCGAACGCCGGGCCGGCTCCTCCTCCGGCCATCAAGCTCACCTTTCCTCCTCTTCTTCTCCTGCGGGTTGGGGACCTTCTTATCTTCTTCCTCCTTCTCCTCCTCCTCGGGGGGCTTCTCCTCCTCACTCTCCTCACTGCTTTCACTTTCCTCATCAATGCCTGAGGGGAAGCCAGAACACTCTCCTGGTCCGGGGACCCCGACCTGCCCCTGCCTGCTGCTACTGGCACCCCGAGACTTAGCCCAGGCTTAAAGCATCCTCTGCAGCTAAAGGCCTGTGGCTCTCTGCTCCTTCCCAGCCTTCCTCACGGAAAGCGCTCCCTCCCCTGCCACTGCCTCCTCAGCTCCTTACAGGAGCCTGGCTTTTGGAAGCAAACGAACTCCATTTTGCAACCACTGTCATCAAGGTTACCATTGATCTCTTAATTAAGCATAATTGCCTTTTTCTCTTTCCAACTGGATGTTGCCCACACGCGTTTCCAATTCAACATAAGGAAAGCAGAGCTTATCCCATTCCTCCCCCACCCCACAAACCCTTTGAGGGCAGGGCCTTTTTCTCTCCAGCACAAGTCTCCTCAGTGGCCCGCGTTTAACCAGTACTGGCCGACCTGCTCTGCACAAGGAAAGACAAAGGGAGGGATGGGTCCTGCCCTCAAGCCCACACCTACCTTTAGGGCCGTCCTCCTCCTGCTGGACCACCTTGGTTTTCCCTACTGCCTCCTCCTCAGAGCTGCTGCAGGGGAAAGCACAGGCTGCAGGTGAGCAGGTGGTGGAAGGAAGAAGGGGAGGGGTTGGGGGGGGGGGAGGGGATGGAGCCCGTGTCCCTTACCTGGAGCCATCTGACATGTAGTCCACCTCCTGGCCCTCAAAGTCCCCATCATCGCTGTCCTCAAAGGCCTCATCATCAGAGCCCTTCTTCTTCTTCTTCTTGCCCCCCCTGGAGGCAGCCGCCTTCTTCTTGCTCTTGGGGACCTTCTCTCCTGGGGAGAGCAGGGCGGGGTCAGGTCCTGGTCACTGATCCCTGGGGGCCTTTCCCCCGGCACAGCCCCAGCCCCCCATGCTCACCCTCCTCCCCACTGCTGTTGCTGTCCTCAGAGCTCATCTCCAGGTCGTCCTCCAGGTCGTGGATGCGGAGCTCACTGGGCTTCTTCCGGCTCTTCTTCTCTTTATGCTCATCCTCATCCTCGTCGTGGTCCTGGTCCTTCAGCCGCCGCTGCTGCATGATGCTGAAGTGGTTCAGGACTTTGTTCCTCCTGCAAACAAGGCTGTGCATCATGTGGGGTCGCCACGAGGGGCAGTCCCTCTATCCAGGAAGCCTCCCTGACTGAGGAGGCCCACTCAGAGCTCTCTGCCTTTCCCTCCGCGCTTAGGCTTGTTTGCACTGGGAGGGCTGTGGGGTCTGTCTGTCTCAGGCCCTTCCAAAGCCAAGGAGCAGGGGCAGGAACCCTCGTGGAATTAGGAAAGCTACCCATGATCCGCTGCTGTCACATTCCCCTGGATCCCCGGATCACAGAAGAAGAGCCGGAGCAAACTCAGACGTCCCCTGGCCCGGGACCTGAGGGGACTCGGCCAAGCTCTCAAAGGCAGAAGCTCTCTGACCCAGGGCCACTAGGAGGCAGAGGACACACGGAGCATCACACGGCCCAGGAAGTTCAATAAAGAGCTACCACAGCAGCCTGACGCAAAGGCTGAGGGGGGAGCGCAGCTGGAGCCCGGGGACCCCCCGCAGGCTGCAGTGACTGAGCCCCCATGGGAGGTGGGCCCTCCCTGCTATCCCGGCCCACTCACCTTTCCCATTCCTCCTCGGCCTCCTCGGCGGTGAGCGTCCGGTGCCGCGCCAGAGGAGTGAAGTTGTACCAGTTGTGCACGGGGAAGGCTTCGAAGGCCCCGTCGGGGCACTGGGTGAAGATGTAGTACGAGGTGTTTTCTGTCACCCCGCCCTTCTTCACTCCCTTGAACCTGCAGCAGGCAAGAGGAAAGAGGACAAAGATGTCTTCGCTGTCCGGGCCCTGCCACTCCTCTGGGGCCTCCAGGTCTCTCAGCCCGCTGAGTCTCAAGGCACTGACAGGGTTGGGAACATGGCCCAGGATGGGGCCAGAGCCTCAGGCAGACCAGGAGCTCCCCGGGGCCTCATCCCCTAAAGCTGGAAGAATGCTCCAGCCCCGCTTCCCCTCCCAGGAGGACAAAAGGCCAGACCCGGGGGGGAGGGGCCTCCCCAAGGCCCGCTCACCTTCTGCCTGTTTTGCCGTTGACTTTGAGTAGCCAGGGCTGGTCTTCAGCCTTGAAGGCCTTGAGAACGATGCCGTACTTCTTCCTCCTGGCCTCATCCCGGAGCTTCCGGTTAAACTCACTGCCAGCCCCAGACTCTGGCATCTCTTCCTCCTGATAGATCTTCTTGTTGCTCAGATCCCGTTCCATCTTGGCCTGACACGTGAGAAGCAAACTCATCTCGGAGCCCCCGCAAGAACTGGGGGGACATCTTGCCTCACCTCCCGCAGCCCCCAGGAGTTGGCTGGTCCAGCCTTACGCTATTCACCTCCACTGTCCAGGCTCTGATCCAGCCCTGCCTTCTTCAGGCTGCCTTTCCTATACAATGGCCTCCATGATCTACAGTCCTGTCTGAGCTTTCTAGCCTAACACTTACTTAGTTACCTTATTTGGTGCTGAGGAGAGATTTTTTTCCTCTTATGTTTCTCTTGTATTTCAAATGACAACCTGAGCAAAAATTGCAATTGAATATGTCGCTGAGGGACTGACAAAAGTGAGACGCCCTCTCCTCTGCCCGTGCAGACCTCACCCCCCTGAGCTCAGAAGCTCACCAACCCCCGCTCCTAGCTGTGGGTTCGAGTCTCCTTTCCATTTACCTTAAGGCTTCTAGACTGTGCCAGAATCCCAGACTTACCTGGTGCCAGGTGGAGAAGTTGACTTTGTCAGCTGCATTGAAAGCCATAATATTGTACCTCTTGAGGTTGTTTCTGTAGGAAGAGAATTGTTAGCAGGCCAGGAAAGGCAAGAAACAGGACGGAAGCCGGGGCTGGGATCTGAGCCGTCCCCCCACCCCCCGCTCCCCATCCCCAGCAGAACTCACTTGGGAACTCGAACGACATATTCAGTCACAGTCTGACTGCTGGTCCCCTACAGAGAGAGAGACACGAGTCGGAGAAGTGCGCCCCTTTAAAATGCAAGGCTGCCCATGGTCCGAAAGGAGCGTCTGGGACGGGCACAGCCGCGCCCAGGAAGGCTGACTCCCGGGCCCGCAACTGCAGCGCACCAACGGGGGCATCCGCGCGGACAAGGAGATCTGGAGGGCGGATGGCCTCCGATTTGCTTTGCATTAGCAGGGCTTAGCGTCGTGTACAGCACACAGCGGGCGCCTAATACAAGCGAGCTCGTGAGCTAGTGGTCACGAGTCACTACCCCCACGGGACAGGGGCCGGGGACGGAGGGGGTCCCACGCACGCCGCTCCCACCCACTCACCAAACTCGTCATCTTGTCCAAAGTTGGGCCCGCTGCGTGACCGCGTGGAGGGTCAAAAATCGTCGCGCACTCCGCTCCTAATCTCCCTCCGAACCCCGAAGACGCCGGCCAGGTCCCTACCTCAAACAAGGAAGAGCCACCACTGTAAACTTGGAGTCCCAGCAAGCGCCGCGGCTTGACCCGGAAACTAAACTTTCCGCGTCGTCGTCTTGACAACCGTTGACGGCCTTACGGGAGTGGATCAAACCCGATCCAAGCGGCGAGCCATTGCAAGCTTCCAGGTTTGTGCAAATATGTCTCCAGAAGGCGCAGCCCCTTCCCCACAACGTAGACAAGCCTGGGTGTGGGCGCTGCGGAGGCGGAATGGGTCTCTTTCCCATCCTCGGTCTTGGGAAAGGAGTCAATCGTGCTTCATTAATTATTCATGAGGCGCTGGACTGACCCAGGCATTTCCTGTGTCGTTATCTTGTAGAACTATCTGTGGGCATTCGCAGGATTTTCGTTGTAGTGGCGCATCTCGGGATTCGTAGTTCTTGAATCTCCCGGACATGGGGAAGAGAGCCCGAGCCCTGTGCGCAGGCGCACTCTCCCTGCAGTTTCTCTCGTTGAGTTGTCACGGCAACTGCGAGGCCATGGCAACTGCACTCTAGGCTTCCTCTCCCTTCCCCCTTCCTGCAAACAGCAGCATCCACCTCTTTGGAGCTGGTGCGGACCTTAGGGGCTCTGGTCCAACCCTCTCTGCGGCACAACCTGTGAAAGTGCCCATCCAGCCGCTGCTCAGAAACTCCCCCCGTGGGAGGAGCTGCCATGCTACTTTTGTACAGCTCGGTCAGGAACTTTTCTTTTATAGCAAGCTTTAATTTGCCTCACTGACGCTGCCACCTGTTTATCCCCCGTGGCGCTAAACGACCCAGGGCTATCCTGCTTCCAAAAGACTGAAAGGCAGCCAGTCCAGCTCCTCCGTGGTGGTTCCGCGGGTCGCCTCCCGCTCCTCTCTAACTGCGCTCCCCGGCCCAAGCGCAAGCGCAAGCACACCCGGTTTGCTGTGTGCCGCAAGACAGTCTCCTCCGGGGGGCGTCTCTCTGCAGCCTCGGATTCCGCGAGCTTTTGGGCTGCCGTATTATACTGTTCCCGCGTGTTAAAACTGCAGCGGGTTCGGGGAGATGGGTCCCAGCGTGACTGAGGAGGGAAGGCCGAATCTCCTTAGCTTGTCTGCACTCCCAGAAACTCCCGCCTGCTCTGTCTGATGGCTGTAGAGAAGCTCCCCCAACAGGTGGGACTTAATGCTGACTTCCATAGGAGTTAGCCTTTCAGCACTTAGGCAGTGCTGGAAACATAGCGTTCAGCAATTATTGACGGCTGCCTCCGCTGAGCTTCCACCAGCTTCAGCCTTCCACTCTGCCGGGCTCCACATGAAATACGTCTGGTAACCTCCCAGAGCCAGTGTAGTGCAGTGGGTAGAATGTTGTCCTTGAAACCAGGAAAACTTGCCACGTGATATGTGATCCTCTTAGTGGTCCAGGCAATTCTCTATGACTATTTATTGTAGAGAAGATGCTGGCCTACATTGGTAGAGGGAATTTTTCATTTGAGATTTCTCTATAACAACAAAATCATATTCCCAGAATTCATCCCTATCTCTTCCTTAGTAAACCTTAAGTTCCACCATCAAGATTTTTTTTTCCTTGTTTCTTACTTTCTCCTCTAGTATTTTAGCTCCAAGATCACTTTCTGGAAAAACTGAAATTCTTTCCTTGGAGGCAGACTTTCTGATCAGTGAGATTTTAGTATATACAGCCAGCCCCAGACCCTATTTGGAGCCTTCTCTTGCTTTGAAAGTTAATCAGATAATCAAGCCATTCTCCAATTGATAAATGGTCAAAGGATATGAACAGACAAATTTCAGATGATGAAATTGGAACTATTTCCACTCATATGAAAGAGTGTTCCAAATCATTATTGATCAGAGAAATGCAAATTAAGACAACTCTGAGATATCACTACACACCTGTCAGATTGGCTAAGATGACAGGAAAAAATAATGATGAATGTTGGAGGGGATGTGGGAAAACAGGGACACTGATGCATTGTTGGTGGAGTTGTGAATGAATCCAACCATTCTGGAGAGCAATCTGGAATTATGCCCAAAAAGTTACCAAATTGTGCATACCCTTTGATCCAGCAGTGTTTCTATTGGGCTTATATCCCAAAGAAATACTAAAGAAGGGAAAGGGACCTGTATGTGCCAAAATGTTTGTAGCAGCCCTATTTGTAGTGGCTAGAAGCTGGAAATTGAATGGATGCCCATCAATTGGAGAATGGCTGGGTAAATTGTGGTATATGAATGTTATGGAATATTATTGTTCTGTAAGAAATGACCAGTAGGATGAATACAGAGAGGCTTGGAGAGACCTACATGAACTGATGCTAAGTGAAATGAGCAGAACCAGGAGATCACTTTACAATTCGACAACGATATTGTATGAGGATGTATTCTGATGGAAGTGGATTTCTTTGACAAAGAGACCTGAGTTTCAGTTGATCAATGATGGACAGAAGCAGTTACACCCAAAGAAAGAACACTGGGAAACGAATGTGAACTATCTGCATTTTTGTTTTTCTTCCCGGATTATTTATACCTTCTGAATCCAATTCTCCCTGTGCAACAAGAGAACTGCACGGTTCTGCAAACATATATTGTATCTAGGATATACTGCAACATATCTAACATATATAGGACTGCTTGCCATCTAGGGAAGGGGGTGGTGGGAGGGAGGGGAAAAATCGAAACAGAAGCGAGTGCAAGGGATAATGTTGTAAAAAAAATTACCCTGGCATGGATTCTGTCAATATAAAGTTATTATTAAATAAAATAAAATTTTTTTAAAAAGTTAATCAGATGAACTCTACATTGCATCTGAAAAGGGCACATTGATTCATTATCCTACAGCTCACCCTTCCGTAACTTCCCAAACCAAAATCTCCCTCCTTGGGATCAAATTGTGAAGGGTTTTAAAAGCTAACAGTTATTTATATTTCATTTTAAGAGGGACCCACAAGAGAGATCACATGACTGGATAATCATTAAGGAAAATCATTTTGGCTGCTTTGTGAAGGAGTTGAAATGGTGACTGATGAGTGAAGGAGATCTGATCAGAGGGCATTATTACAATGGTCTAGGGCAAGATCTGAATAAGGGTCTAAATTAAAATCATATATGTAAAGTCATATTTGTGTGAGTGGAATGATGGCAGAGATGCGGAGGTAGGAGCAGTAAGATTCAGCCACTGATTGGCTAGCAGGAGGAGAAGAAATAATTGAAGATGATGACAATGTTATAAACCTGGGAGACTGGAAAAATGATGGTGACTGGCAGAAATAGGGAAGTTTGGGAAAAGAAAATCAATGAATTGTGTTTTGGACAGAGTAAATTTTAGCTGCCCATGGGTCATCCAGTTTGAAATGTCCTTTGGGTATCTGATGCTGTGGAAGCAGAGGTCAGGAAAGAGCTTGAATGATAATCAAGCTATTTCCTCACATCAGGAATCTTTCATCATTGCTTCTTATACACTGAGAGAGAAAAACCCCACCCCTCTTTGTAGGTGCTTTTCCGTCAGTTATTGTGGCCCATGTAGTCAGTGTTCTGAAGATAGTCTGTGCTCTTTGGACAATTGCCACACAATGCAGTGACTCAAAACTTTACCAGCTTATTAGGACTTGCAAGAGCACCTGCTCCCCTGACACAACCTTTGAACTCCTCTTCTGAGTTTGAGATAGAAGAGAGTGGGAAAGAGAAGAAAAATGGGCCCTGTAAGCCAGGCCACCCACAGGGAGCAGTCGGTTGCTGTGGGGACCACTGAAGCTGCGGCCTGAGCCTTAACCTGGCTTAATCAGCACAGCAGCTGAGTCCCAAACAGATAGATGCAGGCTGTTTTCTAGGAATGGGGGCTGAGGGGGGCAGGGGGAGTGGTGCTGATGCTGCCGCTGCCCTTGAGAGAGTGAGCTGAAACAGAAAGAGTGAGTGGGGGGGAGAGAGGGGACACTTAGAGCAGCAGTTTCTGGCAGCCACTACAAATTTATGCTGCCTGGTTTCATTTGGGTCTTCCCTGCAGCAGCAAGGTAATCTTTTTAATGCTCTCTGATTCCCTACCTCATTTCAACACAGAGGATATTCCAAACTTTCTCTTTTCCCCTCAAGCTTCCCATAGCTGCTTTCCCCTGCCCCTAATCTCCACATCATATCAGGACCTCACCTTATATTTTAATGAGAAAATATTCTCCATGAGTTTTCTTCTTTTCTCCCATTTTACATCTCGGTATACTTGATTCCAAACAGCAGTTCTCCTCTGAGGAAAAGATGGCTGTTCTTGATAAAGTCAACCTTTCTACTTGTGCATTTGATCCCGTCCTCTCTGAGGTCTGCCAGCAGATTGTCCCCACAATTGTCCTCTCTGTCTTTCATGTATAAATATGTGGGGGGGGGGGTAAGAGGTATTGATGTAGAGGTACAAAGTTAGGCTGAATTATTAGGAAAAGCTTAATGTCTATTTTTCAGTCACGTCTGACTTCATAACTCCATTTGAGATTTTCTTGGCAAAGATACTAAATTAGTTTGCCATTTCTTTCTCCAGTTCATTTTACAAATGAGGAAGCAAGCTGAGACAAATGGAGTTAAGTCACTTGCCTGAGTCCTACAGCTAATAACTGTCTGAAGCCAAATTTGAACTCAGGAGGATGAGGCTCCCTGACTTCAGGCCCATCTTTCCATCTACTGTGCCACCTGGTAACATATAGACAATATAGTGTCTAATATTGGAATGGTTCCCTTGGAAGGTAGCAAGCTTCCCAGGAATGGAAGGTTGGAGGAAAATTTCTCAAGCCTATGGGTATTTCCCATATAGAGATGTGTATAGGTACCTAGTTCTCTGAGGTTCCTTCCTGAATCAGAATCAAAGTAATTAATGCCTGAGAGAAATGTGGCAAATTACCAAAATTATCCATTTTACACCTCTGCTGTCTTTTTTTTTTATCATATAGCTTTTAATTTACATAATATATGCATGGATAATTTTTCAGCATTGACAGTTGCAAAAACTTTTTGTTCCAATTTTTCTCCTTCCCCCCACCGCCTCCCCCAGATGGCAGCTTGACCAATACAAATATGTTAAAGTATAAGTCAAATACAATATATGTATACATGTCCATACAGTTATTTTGCTGTACAAAAAGAATCGGACTTTGAGATAGTGTACAATTAGCCTGTGAAGGAAATCAAAAGTGCAGGTGGACAAAAATATAGGGATTGGGAATTCTATGTAGTGGTTCACAGTCATCTTCCAGAGTTCTTTCGCTGGGTGTAGCTGGTTCAGTTTATTACTGCTCCATTGGAACTGATTTGGTTCATCTCATTATTGAAGAGGGCCACGTCCATCAGAACTGATCATTGTATAATATTGTTGCCAAGTATAATGATCTCCTGGTTTTGCTCATTTCACTTAGCATCAGTTCATGTAAGTCTCGCCAGTCTTCTCTGTATTCATCCTGCTGGTCATTTCTTACAGAACAATAATATCCCATAATATTCATATGCCACAATTTACCCAACCAATCTCCAATTGATGGGCATCCTCTCAGTTTCCAGTTTCTGGCCACAAACATTCTTGCACATTGCTGTCTATCTCTGAGGCCTTGTGAATAAGAGAGAGATGGAGATATTTGGGGGAGACAGATAGGAGGAGCGGGGGGAAAAAAGGCATACAGTGGTGTTCAGCAGGAACAGTGGTGGAGAGAAGAGCCAGAGTTGTCTTCTTTGACTTTGTCTTCTGTAATTATTTTTGAACCTATTAGTAAAAGCAGAACAAAACCTGACCTATAGCTCAGATGTCAACAGAGATTTAAATGAACCCAGATATGGGAGATCATGGAAATTCATTTTCTCTAAGGCACTGAATACAGAGATCACACTTTGGATGAAGAAGTATGGAGGAAGGACCATTGGATTTGTAATCAAAAGACCTGGCTTGGACCCCAGACTCCTTGCCCCACTAAGCTTGTGTGTCTTTGGACTTGAGCAAGTCACTTTGACTCTCTGTACCTCAGTTTCCCTATCTGAAAAACAAAAGGTAAGACTATGTTAGGAATTCTTAACTCAAGGTACATGAACTTAAAAAAAAAATAGGTAACTATTTCAATATAATTCATGTATATCTATACACACACCTACATATATAAACACAAACACATAGACATACACACATGAATGCATGTCTATATATGTGTGTATTTGCATATAAACATTTTTCTGAAAAGAGATCCATAGCTTTTACCAGACTGCTCCTTGACACAAATAGGGTTTGGAACTCCCGGATTAAATTATCTCTAAGATTTCGTCCAGATTCTGTGTTGGCTCCCAGAGTCCAATGCTACTCTCTTTTCCTGGCCCATGTATGTCTCCTTTCCCTCCCCACCCAAGGTAAGGGCAATAGTAGGGGCCCCAGAGTTCCTTATGACATCAGAAAGCTAGGGGAGCAGGGGTGGGAGGGTAAAGAGGGAGAAAAATGCTGAGTTAGGACCAAAGGGGTTCTGGAAGTACAAGATCCAGGAGGGAGAAGTTGGTGGGCAGGGTCATTAAGCCCCCAGGGCTACTGGGAAGATGGGCAGATGCCATTCCAAGCTGCCCCAGGTGGGAAAACCCCTGAGGCCTCAGCAGAAGGGTAAATCTCTAGGCACCCTTCTGGGGGTCCAGCTCCCCCCTACCCTACCCACACGCCCGTGGCCGAGCGGAGGGGGCCAGAATCCAGGCAGAAAACCCGGTGCCTTTCCTTGAGGGGTTGGGGGAGAAGCCATGGGGAGAAAAGTCGAAGGGACACCACTTGGAGCCTTCCTCCCTCTTCCTTGTTTAGGGGTCCTCCCTCCTTGCCAATGTAAACCCGTGAGTTGGTGGACAGTGCCAGCCTTGCAGTCAGAAGGCCTGGGTTTAAATCTTTGGCAAAGACTAAGTCTTAGTTTTCTCACTGTATGAGACCATATGATCCCCGCCAGCTCTACATGGTATGATTCTGTAACAGAAGGTGGCACCCACATTCTGTATGCAGCAAGCACAAGAGTAAGCATGCACATATATGTGCCAACTGCATACACAGGCCAGCTTACCTTCTTCCTCCCCCTCCCCAGATCTGCTCAAGTCCTATCGGATCATCTTCGTAATGGGGGGACCAGGCTGTGGCAAGGGGACACAATGTGAGAACATGGCAGCCAAGTACGGCTTCTGCCACGTGGGCCTTGGGGAGCTTTTGAGGGAGGAGGCAAATCAGGCGACTGTGCGGGGCCAGCTGATCCGGGACATCATGCTGAAGGGCCTGCTGGTGCCCACGGTGAGCACCTAACGTCTCCCCTGCTCCCCACAGCTCTGCCTTTGTGGCCAGAGCTTAGAGGGTTGGCCCGAGTCCTTCCTCACGGCATTTCAAAGGGCTCTTCTCTGGCCCATAGGAACGGAACGGGCCATTATACCCATTTCACAGATTTGAGCGATTGTGTCCTTGGGCCTGGGTAGCTAATTGCATGGGGTGGGAAACCAGGTCCATTTTCCAGATATGACTGAAGCAGCTGTGGAAAGAGCCGGGTGTGGAGCAGTCAGATTGTTTAAATCTCCTTTAAATTGTGACACTGGAGTCCAGCACCGGGGCGCTAGGTCTCAGTTTTCCCAGCTGTAAACGCCGTGGTTCCCATGACAGCAAAGCTCCCAAAGTCCCCTTAGCAAGTTAGTGCAGGACCCACGTGGCCTCCCTAATGCCCAGTCTCTGCCCCGCAGGGTGTGATTCTGGACATGGTGAGTGACAACATGTTGTCCCGCCCAAACAGCAAGGGCTTTCTCATAGATGGATTCCCTCGGGAGCTCAGCCAAGCCAAGGAGTTTGAGCGCATTGTAAGTGTCTGCTTCCTCCCAGCCTTCGCCAGCTCAGCCATCTTCTCGGCCCACCTCCCACCCCCGACTGTAACCGCCCTGAGGAAACCCGAGATTCCAGCGGACACCTCCTTCCCACCCGCCAGGCAGGAGCGCAGGGTCCGGCCATCTCCCTCCCTCCTCCTCCCTTCCAGAGCAGGGCCGCCGCCGCCTTTTTTTTTTTTTTTTTTTTTTGCTGAGACAGTTGGGGTTAAGTGACTTGCCCAGGGTCACACAGACAGGAAGTGCTAAGTGTCTGAGGCCAGAGTTGACTCAGGGCCTCCGAACTTCAGGGCTGGTGCCCTACCCACGGCGCCACCGAGCTGCCCCTAAAGCGGGGCTTCTTAAACTTTTTCCACTCCCTTCTTGCTCAAGAAATGTTTACATGACCCTCAGGTATATAGGTACATAAAATAGGCCTGTAAATCAAACATTTACTGATAATAAATCACAATCTAATAACCCCAATGGGGTCAAGACCTGCTGTGTTCTAGAGAAATCACCTTTATGGGGTCTGGGACAGGAAGTGGAGGGAAGAAGGGGCGAGTCATCCAGGTGGCTGAGGACCTGAACCAGGCCGTGCAGATGCAGCCGGCGCAGACTCTTCCTATTTCGGGTCAAAGAACAGGGAATTGCAAAACGGAAAGATCCTTTTATTCTTTGGAGTCCTCCAGCAGTCTTTCCAGTATTTATTAAGTGCCTGCGGTGTTCCTTTTCTCAAGGAGCTCATAATATAAAGGGAGACAACATGCCAACAAACAGGTACAAACAAGCAAGCAAAAATCACAAGATACCGGATGGAATCAACAGAGGGAAGGCATTGGAATTAGGAGGGACTGGAAAACGGTGGCAGAGAATGCTTGGTTGAATGAGTTGAAAACAGGGAGAAAGGTGATCTTTGGAAAGGCAGTGCAGTGTGCTAGAAAGACCCAGTGAATTTGGAGTGAGAGTCTGTGCCCCCTTAGGACCTGTGTAATGGCAGGCAAATATTGCCTTCTGTCTCACAGCCTCAGTGTTCCCATCTGTAAAACGAGCCAGTTGGACTCCATGATCTCTAGGATCTCCTCCAGATCTAAAGTGATGAAAATGAAGCAAAATGCAACAAATTTGGGTTCAATTTCTAAAGAAAAAAAAATTAGATTCAGAGCCTTGGAATTAAGAAACCAGGACCATGATGTGGTCTTGGGCAATTAAAAAAACCAGATAGCTTTTGTTTATCACTTTTATTTCCAAATCTATGCTTTGCAACAATGAATTTTTAAAAAGCAAAGAAAAAATTGGTCAGCAGAAGACCTCGTGGTAAATTGCTTAGTTTCTTTAAACATAAGTTTGCTTTTGAGTCTAAGTCATGTCTGACTCTTCGTGACCCTATTTGGGATTTTTCTTGGCAGACACACTGGAGTAATTTTGCCATTTCCTTGTCTGGCTCATTTTTACAAATGAGGAAACTGAGGCAAACAGGGTTAAGTAATTGCCTAGGGTCACATAGCTAGTGAGTATCTGAAGCTGGATTTGAACTCAGGTCCTCCTGACTCTAGGGCCAACACTCTCATCAACTTTGCCAACTTTCCTCCCATAAAAACATAACTTTCCCCGCTCTTTAAAAATGGAGACACAACTTATCACACAGAGTTATTATAGAAAAAAAATACACTTTGTAAAAGTTGCTATAAAAACTTGATTTTTGATATTACCTATAATAACAGTAATAGCAATACTTATTTGTAGTGTTCTGCAGTTTACAGAACATTTTCTTAATAGGATTTTTTTGGGGAGATTCCCATTTTATTCCCATTTTACAAATGGAAAACCAGGGCCCACAAAGTTTGAGGTAAGTGACTTATAAAGGTCACACAGGCATGTGTTTCATAGTTTTTTGAGATAAGAGAGACCTAAAAGATCATTTAGCTCAAATCTAATCATTTTACAAATGCAGAAACTGAAGCCCAGAAAGGGAAAGTTTGGGTTTTGAACCCAGACCTTCTGATTCCTTGTCCACTACTCTTCCTTTGACATTCACAGAAGGAGTCTCAGAGTTAAAAATACAAAGAAACCCTCCCCCCTCAACAAAACCTACTCAAAAAGGTTAATTTGGATTTTTACTACTTCTGTGACTCTGGGCAAGTTATTAAGTCTCTGTTTACCTCAGTTACCTCATCTGTAAAATGGGATAATAGCACCTGCCTCCCAGGTGCCATTTTGGATCAGAAGCTTAGAGCACAGGGCCTGGAGCCTAATAAACACTATGTAAATGTTACTACTCATCACCATTATTATTACTGATTTTTCATGTGTGAGTGAGCCAACAAGTAGGGCCGTTCCCTCCGACATCCCCAAGCATGGCCATCCATTCTCCTCTTGAGCACCTCCAAAGACAGGCCCCTGACTCTTGGAAGGCCCATCTACCCTCTTCATAACTACTGCTAGCTAGGCCCTCGCTGCTCTCTCAGTCAGCGTCTCTGAGACTGGCGGGGGGATGGGGAGGGGGGGAACCCCTGCAGCCTCTTCCCTTGCCTCACCCCACCAGGTGGGCCGCTCCCCCAACATCGTCATTGTCTTCGACTGCTCCACGGAGACCATGATTCACCGGGTGTTGCTTCGAGGCCAGGAAGAGCACCGTGAGGACGATGCTGAGGACATTGTACGCCAGCGGCTGGAGACCCATTACACCCTGTGCGAGCCCATCCTGGCTTTCTACCAGCAGAAAAACCTTCTCCGGAATGTAGGTGCTCCTACGGCCTGTGCTCAGGCCTTCACCTGTAAAAGGGGGGGGGGGAGCGAAATGATCCCAGCTGGGAGAGGGCAGAGGAAAAGGGGAGGGTCTCTGCTTCCATTTACAGGGAAGTCTGGATGGCAGCACAGTAAGAAGCAAACCGAAAGATCCCAGCCCCAGGACTGGGCTCAATAGTGGCTCGGCCACTTGGTTCGTGACCTAAAGCAAACCATTTTCCCTCTTTGAAGCTTTTCCTTTCAAGATTGTAAGATAAGGGGGGGCGGGCTGGATGATGTCCAAGTTCCCTCTGTGCTCCGGCATTCTGTGTTCTATGAGCTAAGGTTCCCCCAACTCTTAACATTCTACATTCTGTGATCTAAATTCCTTCTAGCTCCATTAGTCTGAGTCATAGAATCTTAAGTTGGAAGGGAGGGGACCCCAAGGCCCAGCTCAACCTCTCCTGAACCCCAACCAGCCTGAAAAATGCCATCCAGGTTGGGCTTGGAGGCAGACTCCTTGCAGGCAAGCCCCTCGACCTCCGTTTGCCTCGGTACCTCATCTGCAAAGTGGGGGACAATGTGAGGAGGATGATAGACAATAAAGTGTCTGGCACATAGTAAGTGCTATACAAATGCTTATTATTATTAGCTATTGTTAGTGAGGCACAAGTCACTGGTCTGAGCATCCCATTCTAAGATAGCTCTAATTATGTGGTAGTTTTTCAATACCTCAAACTTAAATTTGTCCACTTGCAATTTCAACTCATTTTTCCTAGTTCTGGGACTTTCCTTTTCAATGACTCATTTTTTTCCATTTGAAAAATGGAAAAGGGAATAGACTCTTGTCCCCTGAGAATCATGAGCAATTATGGGTACCCTAAAATACCCACATTAGCCAGGGATGGGTTGCCATTTGAGTCCAAGTCACCACCCCCTCTGAAGGTCTGTTTTAAGGGTGCTCGTTTCCAGTTCTGATATCCCATGATTTATTCTCCTCTTCAGCCGTTTTAAAATAGAAAATTACTATTTAATTTTATAGCCAATGAGAGGTGATTACTGCTAATCTTATTAGCAGATCATAAACTGCATGATATCTTCTTTAGATTTTGATCAGAATTACCAGAAAGCAGCCTAGAGCAGGGGAGACAGATCTAGCTTCCACCTCTGATGTTGAAGGAAATGGCATTTTTAGATGTCAGGTTTCCTTAAAGCAGAAAATAATGATGTAGTTGAATGGGGCCTGCATTTGAAGTCAGAGCAACTTGGATTCAGATCCTGACTCTCAAATTTGTTGTGCTCATGTGATCTTGAGATTTCTCAGTTTCCTTATCTGAAAAATGAATGGGGTTGATATCTGACGTCCCTGAAAGCTCTGCCTCCCATGACAAGTAATCCCCATTTCTGAGTATGGGCTGGTGGTAGTGATGCACTTGGCGGGAAGTAAGAAACAGGGGTCCCTCCTCCCCTGGCCTGGGGCTGACCCTTCCCCCTCTATACCTAACACTCCTTCAGATCCTGGCAGAAGACGCTGCAGAAAATATCTTTGCCAAATGCTGTTCCGTCATTGACAGTCTGCAGTAGAACCAGAAGCTCTCCCCCCACCCTCACTGGAGGTCCACAGCTCCAAGATGCTACACCGCCAGGACAGCCCAGAGCCTCAGCATTACCAAGAGACACTTCCTGGGGCCCTCCATGAGGTAAAAAGGAGGGGGCCTGGGATACCCCTGTACAGCAAAGTCAAGAAACGCAATGGGCCAGACCTGTGTCCCCTGAGAATCACCTAAAACATCCACGTTAGCCAGGGATGGGCCAAGTCTCCAAGGGCTGGTCCTGCCACTCTTTTGGGGTCCCAGTCACCGCCCCTCTGTGGGTCTGTTTCAGGAGTACTCCCTTCCAGTTCTGATAACCCATGATTTATTTTCTTGTTCAGTTCTTGATCAGAATTATCAGAAGGCAGCTGAGAGTAGTGGAATAGAGTAGTGGAGACAAGAAAATTGGATTCCAATCCCATCTTCAAATTCTTACTTACGGGGCGCCCCTGGACACATTGTCTCACTGATTGTCTCTCCCTATAAGATGTTATGGGCAGCAATGGGCAGTTGGACAAGTGCCAGCCGGGGAGACTGGGCGACCTGGGTTTAAATCAGGATTCAGATGCCTGCTAGCTGCGTGAGCCTGGGCAAGCCCAGCGACCTGTGGAGCCTTTTTCCTCAACTATAAAACAGCGCTAATATAATTCTTGTGCCATCTAATACTTCCAGGGGTTGTCATGAAGAAAGGGCATTATGAGTCCTACAGGGCTATAGAGAAGGGACCCAGTTCTTTCCCATCCTTGGAGGACAGAGATGGGGGCCTAGAGAGAGGAGTCTGTGTGGTACAATGGGAAGAATAATAACTTTTCAGAAGACCAGAGTTTGACTATCAGCTCTGGGCCACTGTGGATAAGTCACAGCCTCCCGGGGTGCTCAATTCCCTCTGTAAAATCCAGCCCTAAACCCCAGGATACTCATATAAACTAATAGCTGATACCCTGAAAAGCAAAGCTGGCTGACTTGTACTCACATCTCCCTTCTCCTCAAGACTACACTGTGTCTCCTTGGAGGGTTGAGCTTTCATTCTCCTCAAATCTCTCTCCTCCATTTCTCTTTCTCTGCCCTCCCTTACCCCCTCTCTCTCCTCCTCCTGCTCCTCCTTTTTCTTTCTCTCTTGTTTCTGTTTCTTTCTGTCTCTATCACCTTCTGTCTCTGTGTGTTTCTCTCTGTCTCTGTCACTCTCCTCACCTCTTTCCCCATCACTCCCTTCTCTCTCTCTTAAGGGCAGCTGGTGATGCAATCCTGGAGTCAGGAAGACCTGATTTCAAATCTGGCCTCAAATACTTACTCCCTGTATGACTCTGGGCAAGTCACTTAACTTCTGTCTGCCTCAGTTTCCTCAGCTATAAAGTGGGGATAATAATAGTACCTACCTTGCAGAGTTGTTGTGAGGATCAAATGAGATAATTTTTAGTTTAAAAAAAGGGGAGGAGACAGCACAATGTCTGGCACATAGTAGGTGTTATTTAAAGGCTTATTTCTAGGGAATGAAACAGGAAAGGCAGATGATGTCTAGTCCTAGTTACCCAAGTTCTCACTGTCCTGCTTTTTTAGTACACGGGGAAAAGTTCAGTTTAAAATCCCACTGTTTTGAAGATTTATCACTTACTAGTAAAAATACATTAAAATGCTAAGTTCTAAGATCTGGTCACTAGAACAGAATTGATTCTTCTGATTTTTTTTTTTTTTGTACTTTTATTTCAGCTAACTGCTGGCATCTCCCATCAGCCCACTATGTATTCCACTAATGAACAAACAGGCCACCCACAAATGTTATGTTCAACCATAGCTTTTATGTGAAGAAAAAAGCAAAATCAAAATAAAGAAACAACTTAAACCTAGTAAGGAAACATATCATAAATTGATGCCAGCTAGTGACCAGCAATGGGGAAGGGAAATTTGGAGAGAGGACATTTTTTAACCCTTTCTCAGTCTCTTGAACAGAAATAGTTTGGTTTGGTCTCCTTTCTTAAGGAAATACGCACACACACATACATATAAATATAGATACACATATACATATGCATATATGTCTTTTATGATCAGAAATATAAAAGGCTTTTTTGCTAGATTAAGAGGGCAAAATCCCACAAGTCTCAGGATTCTTGGCAAGGTTTTAAACTATTTCCTCTATGAAACCTTCAGTGCTCTATCCTGCCCATGGGGCAATCTTGACTGGTGAAATACCCCATTTCACTAGGGGAGGGGCCTGTTTTAAGGGGGTAAATATTACTTCGTTGACTCTCACTCCTAACACATGAAGAAGGTTGGTAGAGAAGTCATTAACAGCATTTTCCAGATGAGGAAACTCAAGATCCAGGAAAGGAAACATGAGCAGGTGACATTTCCATCACACCTGAAGTTTTGCAGAGCATTTTCCAACTATTCTGTCATCCCAGCCTCCTGCAAAGCAAGTACAAATGACTTGTTTCCTGTCAACCAGGAAGTAAGGAGTAGATTTGAACTCAACTCCTTTAGATCTGGGGATGTTTCTGCTGAAAAAGCAGTGTTACAGGTTCTCTTGGGAGAAAAAAGCCACGGGAATATTGGGTACAAAGCATTAATCAATATCTCAATTGTCTAGTATAGGAAAATAACTGAATAGGAATTCTAAAGGGAGACCAGGCAGGTGATTCTGGGTGCTCCTAAAATGGACAGAAGGACACAAGCGTGAGGGAGACGAGGTATGGAGCTCCACTCCTGCTCCCATCCACCCCCAAGTAGCACTGTCTCCCATTCCAAAAACAGCAGTGCCATACACAAGGTGGGTTTGTTTTTAAGCAAAAAAGGAGAGAAAGAGGAGAAGAAAAGTGAATCTATGGAAAACTCTTTCTCTCTGTCTCTATCTCCCTCATCTGCCTCTATTTTTTCTGTCTTTGTCTCCATGTCTGTGTCTCTGTCTTTTGTCTCTATCTCTATTGATCTGTCTCTCTTTCTTTCTCTCCTTCCCTTTTCTCCTCCCTTTTTCTCTCTTCCCCTCTGTCTTTTTCTGTATCTCCCTGTTTATTTCTGTGTCTCTGTTTTTATTTCTCTATTCTTTCTCTCTCTCCCTTTCTCCTTCTCTTTTCCCCTCCCTTTTCCCCTCTGTCTCTTTCTGTATCTTCCTGTCTCTCTATTTCTCTCTCTGTTTTTATTTCTCTATTCTTTCTCCTCTCTGTCTCTGTGTCTCTCTCTTTTTTTTTAACAGGAAGAGCATATTTTCCCAGTCCCTATTATCAGGCTTTTTACAACATCTATACTGAACAACATCCGTTTCAAAACCCTATGATCACAGACAGCAGACAGCGGACACAGGGGGAAGTTTTGTTCTCATTTATTTGTGAAGTTCAAAACAAGCAATAAAAAGTAAAAATTACCATATTTTTTAAATGCTTTAAAGGTCCCCCCATTTTATTTTCATTTTCAGTCTTCTCTAAAACAGACAAAATATAACAGACCAGTCCTAAGAACTGGTGGATGGGGGGAGGGTGTTGCTACTCACAGAGGAGAAAATGAGGGAGAAAATAGACTAAGAGGGTTACAATGGGCTTTGTTACTTTGGGATGGTACAAAGGAGATACTATTCAATATTTTTTTTTCTGAAGCCTCAACATCTACAAGTAATGTTCAAATTCTTAAATTTAAAAAAGGTTTTTTTATTTCCTTTTGAAAAGTTAGGGCTGATGGTGTTGTAGTGACATGTCACTCGTAGAAAAAATAGATTGTTTTAACCCTGGGGGAAAAAAGGGCTGAGAGAGAAAAAGAAAAGATTTTTAAAAAGAGATTTTGTTTGCTTGCTTTGGGGACAGAGATTCCTATGACCGGCTCAGCATAAACAGTCCTGAGTTTTGGAGGAAAAGCTTACATAGAAAAAAGTGTGAGAATAAGCAGAGAGAGAGCACAAAACAAAAATATCCACAGGTGCTTTCTCTATTGTGGCCTCCTTCTCCTTCCCAAGGTAGCCATTGTTCTCTTGCCAAAAATAAATGAAATCAAAGGACTGGCAAATGAAGGCCCCATCCTTTAAACCCACATTTCTGTCTGCTACCCACCCAACCTGGGGAATTTTCGAAACTGATTTTGGCCATGATGTCTCAAGGTTAGTATTATGTTATTATGCAAAGCCCTCTAATTGCCTTTGAAGATAGAAGGCCTGATGAAATAGGAGAGACTGAACGTACGGTACATACCAACATTACAAGAGACCAATCTCTCTTCCCTGGCAGCTTTCCAACCAGGACGGCTTGGACGGCTTACAGCGGACAGGTAGGGGTAGCCAGCAGACAACCGTCTGTGGACTCTCTTTTGTGTTTATTCTTTTGTCATAGGGGACTGTCCAATAGACCCAGTTCTTCTGAAGTCTGCACAGGATGCACTAGTGGCTGATGCAGTCCCCCCATAGAAGAGGAGGGAGTTGTGACAATGAGTAATGGAATTGAGAGAATTTGGAGCGTATTCTACAGATATGCACCACGTTATTCTTGTTGTTATTTAGTCTTTTCAGTCGTGTCTGCCTCTTCATGACCCCATTTGGGATTTTCTTGGCTAAGATACTGGAGTGGTTTGCCATGTACTTCATGGAAAATGGCAATTTGATTGGTTGCTATTTTAAAACCTAAATTGGAGGCACTATCAAAAGCCTTTAGCTGCCCTCTCAGCTCCTCTCTCAGTGTTACTCCTTTGTTGATGGTGTCTGATAAAAAACAGTACTATAAAGGGGAGAGGCCATGGGCCTTCTCCCTTGGAGGCTGACCTATAATTCCATGAATACAGGTTTCAGCTCTTTACTTGGGTGTCTTTTTATTTTAGATAGGAGATTGGAGACTGTAAGTAACCTTGAGACCTTCAAAAGATCCGGAGAGTGAGTCCCTTGCGTGTCTAGGCATTTGAGGAGTCTTGGGAATCCTAGGAGTCCAAGAGGATGGCCATGATGAGTTTTAAACATTGGTACCTCAAGAAGGGTCTGTCTTGATTTATGACTTTCAGGTTTTCCCACCTAAACAAGTTTATCTGTGATTGTGGAGGTGGTTGAGTTGGGGAGAGAGCTAATGAGTCAGAACAGGAGCTGGAATAGAAAGAAGTCTGAAAAAAGGAGAGCTAGGTGATCAGTCACTAAGCATCCTACTTTGGGGGAGGTTCCTAAGTCCTCCTGAAGTGAGCTCCTGTCTGCAGGCGTGAGGATACAGGACAAGGGTTGGGGGCAAGTCTGTAAGAAATAAAGACCATCTAAGAATAACTATGCAAATGGCAATTCATGGATGAGGCTGGAATTCTGGATTCCAATCCCAATTCTGTTTCTTTTCCTGAAAATCATTTTATGTTTTTCTCCAGACTGACCGGCCCTATTCCTATGGAAACGGCCCTTTCAGTGAGAAAATAGAAACAGCATGCAACAGAGCAAACAGTACCTCCATCCTTATGCGTGTCAAGCTATACCACATAATGCTCTATTTTCCTATTGTTTTTAGCTGCTCTGATCTTCCAAAATGACACTGTATAGATGAACCACTCATATCTCTCAATAATTCACAATTTACTAGAACATGCTCAATGAAAACCTTTCCTTGAGAACTCTGAAGAATCATCCATTAGCAGCCTGGGCTCCAATCACTGGGAAGAATTCTCAAAGAGAAAGCCTGTTGCCAGGTTACCAGAAAGGACAGGCCATTGGCCAGGACACCATTTGTAACCAGGCTAGAGAATGCATTCTTCTATCTTCCATCCTGAAAAAAAAAAAAAAAAGATGATACAAGGGCGAGGGACTCTCTACCATTTCTATAATACAGCATTGTCAATTTAGCTTTATCAAGATGGAAGCATAGATTAGGTAGATAAATAAATAGATCTATCACCCACATATGTTTTATACACATAGATACACACATACAGAACAGTGTCTTACAGATCAGTATAAATCCTTCATTTTAAGGAAGAGGAAACTAAGGTCTGATGAATTGTGAGGGTCAAAATTTGTTGGAGTAGCACTCTTATTTTTTAACTGGATAATTATGACTAATTATGATGGTGCCAAAGTCTTCCCAAGATTCCAGTTCACTTTTCAGTCCATCCAAGTAAATAAAATATGACACATTCCTACTTGCTCTGCAGCCTTCTGAAGATTTGCTGTGATGGTTCTTGAAGGGAGACAGAAGTCATCTAAGTAGCTAGAGATGGGGGTCACTTGGTTTCTACTTCCCTGCCCAAATAAATAACATATGCAAAGCACTTTCCAAACCTCAAAGTGCCATATAAATACTAGCTGGTATTACTAATTATAAAAATGGTCATCATAATCAGAGATTAACTAGATCAATCCTTCATTGAAAAGTCAATCACCCTTTGCAAGGAAATATCATATACTCTATAGTAATGAGACCCACAATACTATTGCCTCCTATTGTCTAAATTGCCTACTATTGTCTAAAAATAGACATTACACAGAAAGACTACAGAAAGAGCCGTGGTGATGTGAGCTGCCTACAACCTGTAACCAATGAGGTACTTTGAGGAAGTCATCAAGAAATTGTATGATATAAAGAGAAAACTGACTGAAATGTAAGGGGGACAAGCAAAGGTCTCCACTTGTAGTCTCATAATGTCAGGAGAAATCAAGAAATCAAGAAAGGCCCCCAGTATGTTGGGTGGGCTACCTTTGGTGAGGGACATGGATGAAATTCACACAGGATGGGCAGGAATGAATGAATGGATATAGCATTAAAGGGAACTCATGAGTCACTAAGATCACATATCTATTTCCCTAGTGTCCTAGAGAAAAATGCAGGAAGACTATTGAAAAGTTTTCTCTGACTCAACTTAGGAATGGCTCTTTTATACAAATGGCTGCTTGTGTGGAACTAAGACCATGACCTAGTCCATACTTGCCCTCTCACTTTTCTAACTACACGAAAGACTAAAGATAGGTATAAGGACATTAAGAGAATTAGTTTAAAAATAAAAAATTAAAAAAAAGAGAGAATTAGTTCATTTGCTACAGTGACATGGAGAAACAGCTGCTTTGAAGATTGACTATAGTACCGCCACCAGGGAGCATTTAAATGAGAAGGGGGGGTGGGGCACCAGACTATGGATGACAAATGAACAATAAAGGGTTTATATTTTTATATTTACATAACCACTACCTGTGATCATTTAAAAGGCTTTTCCTATCCAATCTCTTAATTTTTCTTCTATGTTTCTTTAGACAAGGATGATTCCTGAAGATAAAATAATATGGGACTCTACCCTGTATAGCCCCAGTTGAATATATCATGTTCTCCTCTCTATCCACTCATCCCCCTTTATCTTAAAGGTCAAGTTTTCCTATCATTACTGAAGGAGTTGTATTTGCCTGGTGCTGTCAAGGGCAGAAGATTGATTGACATCACAACATGGAATAATTTATATGCTTAGAATTAAAATACTGATCTAACAACTGTGTAGAATTCAGAGTATTTGAGAAGTTCTGTGAAGCCTCTCCAGAAAAGAAATATTGGGTAAACTAAGCCCTTTTTAGTGAAGATTCTCTATCTCATCTCTGGTTGTTAGGCACAATCATGGGCAAGAAGCCTAGTCCTAATTCAAGCATAATGGGTCAGTCTGCTACTTGGTCCATTCATTTCTCAGAGCACAGGAGAGCCTCTAATGCTGGCTGGTTCTTTTTTTTTTCTTTTTTCCTGAGGCAATTGGAGTTAAGTGACTTGCCCAAGGTCACACAGCCAAGAAGTATTAAGTGTCTGAGGTCAGATTTGAACTCTGGTCCTTCTGACTTCAGGGTGGGTGCTCTATCCACTGCCCCATCTGGCTGCCCCTGGTTCTTCATTCTTGAAGAAGACCAAAATGACATTACTATGTTAAGTTATAATATTCCAACTGTGGCTGATCAGACCAATACGAGCTCAGAATTCTCTGCCACAGATCAGAGACAATAATCCATATGAACATCTAGAGTGGATTCTCTAAATTTGTGCATCTCAAGTTTCTTTTGAATTGAATAAATTCTGCTTTGCTCACAGAGCACATTTTCTCTGATGAGGGGACACTATGCTGGGAGGTTCTGTGCCAGTGGCCTCCTAAGTTATCCACTTCCAAAGTTCTTAAGAAAGACATGCGAGTGTCCTAAAAGGACACTTGATGAATTTAAAAAGCAATAAAATAAACATTTTATTAATAAAATTATAATTAAATAAGAAGGAAAAGCAAAATACTCTTTTGGGTAAGTGTACATTTGGCATTCAAATAATGTGGTCAGTCCAAATGTGCTGTCTGCAGTAGAGTGTGACAATTTAGTTAAGAAAGGATCTGATATCTTCTCTACTCAGGCGTTCTTCAGAATCTTACTAAGAAACAGTTCAGTTTCCTGGCAGGACGCTGGCAGACTGTCCAGCTTTCTCAGACACACAACAATGAGCTCAGCACAGTGGCTCTGCAGACCTTCAGTTAGTCTAATACCTCTCCTTTAGGCCAAAATCAGCACAAGCAGCAGAGAATTCTTTGCTGTATTTCATCTTAGAGGCTGCATTGAGTGTACAACCATCTGCAAATCAAAAAGCATGGGCTAACACTCCCTGCTTGTAGCCTTTTCAAGGGGAATTTTCTCTCAGTGTGGCAGCTGACCTCGAGGCAGTATTCCTCAGTGAAGGCACATGGCTGAAAGCATCACGCTAAAAAAGCACAGGAGCAAGCAGCCAGCCTTGTTCCACCCTGTGCATAATGCCATTGTGGCAATGGTGTGCAATCCTAATGAGCTTTTCTAGGCAACCAAACTTTGACATAATTTCCCATAAACCTTAATTATTGACAATAGCAAAGGTCTTGGTCAGTTCTACAAACATCTTGTTAAGATTTTTGTTCTGAGGGGCAGCTCAGTGGATAGAGCACCAGCCCTGAAGTCAGGAGGACCTGAGTTCAAATCTGACCTCAGATACTTAACACATCCTGGCTGTGTGACCCTGGGCAAGTCCCAATTGCCTCAGCAAAAAAAAAAAAAAAACACTCAGACTTATTTATTTTATTTGTTTATTATCATTATGATTATTTTCCTTTAAAGTTTGTCCTTTTTTGGCACACTGATGACAAGGGTCTCCAGATCTCCATAAATTTTTTCTTTGACTTGATCAGGGTTTACCAAGGTGGGACCACAGGCACTGATGATGGGCATCATGGCCCAGCATTTTCCCGCAAGTGGCAATCAAACTGTCACGAACCTGTTGTTCACTCCTTTCAGTAGGTACACCAGCTTGTTGACTAGACTAGTTTTGATTGCAAAACCCACAACTGCTTCACAGTACTTCCCTTCACTAGAGCCAGAAAATGTGTATCCAGCTCCTACTTCAGGAGGCTGACTTTCATTTACCAACCTTATTTCACTCAGGAATGCAATTTGGATTTGATACCTGGCGAATTCTCTTGCCACAAGAACTGCTCATCTTTTAGGTTTATTTTAGATTTAGGTTTTTGTGTCTAAAAGTGTGCACACATTCCATGTACTGAGGATGAGTAGAATCATCTTTGCAGACGTTTTTGCACTTTTTTTGCGTTTTGACTACAGGGTAGGATACCCATCTGACATAGTAATCAGGTCAAGGTTGGGTAAGCAAGTGATTTTTAGGGCACCTTTTCTTTTTTTTTTAATTAAAGTTTTTTTATTTACAAAATATAAGCATGGGTAATTTTTCAACATTGACCCTTGCAAAGCCTTCTGTTCCAAATTATCCCTTCCTTCCCCCCACTAGATGGCAGGTAGTCCAATACATGTTAAATATGTTAAATCCAATATATGTACACATATTTATACAGTTATCTTGCTGCACAAGGAAAATCAGATCAAGAAGGAAAAAAAAAACTGGGAAAGAAAATAAAATGCAAACAACAGAAAGAGTAAGAATCTATGTTTTGCTCCACACTCAGTTCCCATGGTTCTCTCTCTGGGCTCTCTTCATTACTGAACAATTGGAATTGGTTTGAATCATCTCATTGTTGAAGAGAGTAGGGCACTTTTTCTAACTCCTTCCTCATACTAGAAGGTGAATGGGACAATCCCTAAAAGGCTACTCAGGAGGCTGTCCACTGATGCTGCCAGTTGAAAGACAATCCTCTGGCCCGAATTTGGCAGGGTTTGGACCATAGCTCCCAATGTATGTGCACCTACTGCTTCATCACTCACCAGTCACTTTATTTTTAGAATTGCCATTTTTATTATATTAGCTCAGCCTAGACATGAACATTTGATATTTTAAAATTTGTTTTTATTAAAGCTTTTTATTTTCAAAACATATGCATAGATAATTTTTCAACATTGACCCTTGCAAAAACTTGTGGTCTAATTTTCCCCCTTTCCCCCTCTCACCGCCTCCCCTATATGATAAGTAATCCAAAAATACGTTAAACATGGTAAAAATATGTATTAAATCCAATGTATGCATACATATTTATACAATAATGATGTTGCAAAAGAAAAATCAGGTCAAAAAGGAAAAATGAGAAGGAAAACAAAATACAAGCAAACAACAATAAAAAGAGTGAAAATGCTATGTTGTGGTCCACACTCAGTTCCCACAATTTCTCTCTGGGTGTAGATGGCTCTCTTTATCACAAGATCTTTGGAACTTCGCCAACCACTTGAGATAGTTAAAAATGGCAAAATGGAATGGGTGATGTCCACCAGAGGAAGTCTTCATCTCCCTAACTTCATCTCCCTTAATCATCATTAAGGTCCTTTGATTACCCTCAATCTGATTTAGCCCACTTGCCAAAACGATTTACTGTAGTTTGAGAATTATGCACATGACAGCTTTTGGGGGCTGCAGGTGAGAGTTAGGTGGATCAGGTGGATACCAAAGGTGGAAATCATCCCTGTAAGGTTTAGCCTTTAGTTCAGAGGGACTAGTCTTCCCTGAACACACCCTATATCCTCCTCATACTATATGAGTCAAAGAACTACCCAAAGAGTATTAGAGTTCTATGTGTAGCACATTTTTGCATTGAAAGTGCTAAGATTTCTAATATTATCATTACTATTACTACTAATATAGTGCTTTAAAATTAGCAGATGTTTTACATATATTATTTCATTTAATTCTCACAACCTTGTGAGGTACAAAATGACAATTTTTAAAAATCATAATTAAACAAAATGAAACAAAAAATAATAATGGCAAGAAAAGAAATTCAGGAAGTGAAACTTTGTTTACATGATTTTGCCAGTAAAAGTATAAATTTTTTCAATGATTCTTTTCTTTAAGTTAAAAATTATTTTAACATGTACTTGGGGGAAATATAATTTTAAAACAGTTGCTTTTACATTGATCAGTTTTTAAAAGTCATAGTAATAACATCAATAATAAAAGAGGAAAATAATGAATTGATATCACTATGTTAATGTAGTTTAAAAATGGCGGGGGAAGGCAGGGATGGTGGTAGAACCTTGTACCTCTATACTGCTATATCACAGTAATAATATTTTTTTCAACCTTTTTAGTCACTCTTTGTGACTCCATTTGGGGTTTTCCTGGTAAAGATACTGAAGTGGTTTATCATTTCATTCTTCAGCTCCTTTTACAGATGAGAAAATAGAGACAAATGAGATGAAATAATTTGCCCGGGATCACATTAAGTGTCTGAAACCAAATTTGAATTCGGGAAGAAAAGTCTTCCTGATTCTAAGACTGGCATTCTATCCACTGTGCAACATAGCTGCCCTAGAATATTATAGTTTGTTTTTGAGCTTTAACACCTGAAAATCTACCAAAGAAGTGATTCGAATTGATGTTTTCATATTTATGTTTAGTAGACAGCATAGTTAGATTTGGCTATTTTTATTTGTAGTTAATCAGAGAATTTTTAAAATTTTTTAAATAAAAATCTTTTTATTTTCAAAATATATGCAAAGATAGCTTTTAACATTCACCCTTGCAAAATCTTGTGTGCCATATTTTTCTTCCTTCCTTTCCCCTCTCCTAGGGGATTAAATGCATGTAATTCTACACATTTACATAATTACCATGCTACACAAGAAAAATCAGATCAAAAAGGGAAAAAATGAGAAAGAAAATAAAAATCAAGCAAACAACAAAAAAGGTGAATATATTATGTTGTGATCCACATTTAAGACCCATGGTCTTCTCTCTGGATACAGGTGGTTCTCTCCATCACCTCACTGTTGAAAAGAACCAAGTCTATCACAGATTATGGTCATCTGTGATGGTCATCTGATAGACTGTGATGTGACCATCACATCATCTTGTTGCTGTGTACAACGTTCTTTTGGTTCTACTCACTTCGTTCTCTGAAATCATTCTGCTGATCATTTCTTATAGAATAATATGCATTCAAATGCCATAATTTATTCAGCCATTCTCCATGATGAGCATCCATTCAGTTTCTAGTTCCTTACCACTACAAAAAGAGCTGCTACAAATATTTTTGCACATGTGAGTTCTTTTCTCTTTTTATGATGGGATAGACCTAGTAGAGACACTGCTGGATCAAAGGGTATGCAGAGTTTGGTAACCCTTTAGGCATAATTCCAAATTTCTCTCCAGAATGGCTGAATCCATTCACAACTCCACCAACAATGTATCAGTGTCCCAGTTTTCCCGCATCCTCTCCAACATTCATCATTACTTTTTCCTGTCATCTTAGCCAATCTGAGAGGTGTGTAGTGATACCTCAGAATTGTCTTAATTTGCATTTCTCTGATCAATAATGACTTAGAACATTTTTTCATATAACTAGAAATGGTTTTAATTTTTTCATCTGAAAATTGTCTATTCATAACCTTTGACTATCAATTGGAGAATGGCTTGTAGAGAATACTTTTAACTAATTATTTAAAAATAAAATCTTAAATATGAGAATAAATTTGGTCAAGATTCATAAAAATCCCATTTCAGAAGTGAATTCTAATAAGACCAAAATATCTACAAATGGTACAATCTAGGCGACTATTAAACAGTATCACTGATGTTGATGGGATCTTAGGTCCTTGGTAGCCAAGTAGATCTAAGGAAGGGGATTAACTGGGGAAGGTCTAAATTACTATAAATAAATGGGAAGCCATGCTACGCCCTAAGGGAAGCAGGGAAGAGAACCAACAGTCCTTTTACTCTTAAGTGGGCCTTTTATTATCCTTTTGTTATTTCATTGACAAAATTATCATGATCCTGCAGTTAGTGAATCCAAGGAGAAGACTAAGCTATAGAGATCAACCCTAGAGATTAGTTTTCTCTTATTAAAAAAAACATACTGGTACCCTACTTATTTAATTACTTCTTTAGGAAACACCTACCCTATGGCAGCAAGTTCTCTAGGGATTTTGCCTGCCTTATGGTGGTTTTCCCCCTGTTATAGCTAGTTCATTAAGAACTTAGCCCCATGTCTAATGATTAAAACTCCCTTTTGGAACAGAAGCATAATAAAATTTTTGCCTCTTGATTTGGAAATGATCTAAGCCTACAAATTCTTTTAAGACACTTCATGATACTGACCATAAACCCCAATATATTTTGGGGGTTCAATCTCACATTCCAACATTTGGTTGCTTATATGGGAAGAGCCCTGGAACCCAACATATTCTGAGGGTTCAGCACTTCTATACTCTCATAACTCACTAATGTAACATTTTCTTGATTTGTTCTTTAATTTTAAAACAATTGACAAAAAAGAAGATTTTGACTTTAAACATTTTTTCAAATTCAATAAAAACACTTCATTTTGGAAAAAAAATTTGCACTTACCAAGTAAAAACACTTACTGATAGTCACACTATTTTGTTCTTTGAAATTTTAAATACATGTAAAGGTGTAAAGACTGAGCATGTCTAAATCTGAATCCTGTGCCCTGTATTTCCTGCTATGTGAGTGGAAGTAGCCTCCTTAATCAGAATAGGCGGACATCTAAAACTCATGAATGTAAAGATTTCTGATTGTTAGTGACTAAATAGAATTGGGATGTAAGCCACCTACTCCCCTACAATCAGGAACATCATTAGTAGAGAGCCTAGATGCTCATGATTGTTTTTAGGGTACCAAAGAACCCTGTGGAAGGATGAACTATGACATACCTGGCTTTCAGAAAATGGGGGCTAAGGTGACCAGCATTATTTCTAAATTAAAACTCCAAGAGGTCATTATAAAATGACATTATTGAAGCAATTTGAATTCTCTTTTTTTTGGTACAATCACAAATTAATAGACATCTCCATCCTAATTGTTTTTACACATTATTTGTGCCTGATCTCTTGTTCAGGCTTCTGGATCAGCCACACTTGGACACACTGGACATTAAGCCCCAAATCATGGACTCTTCATTTTGGGGCTCTTCAAGTACCAAGAACCCCAATGACCAAACGCTCACTGTGCTTTCCTTGTTTATTCCAAACCCTCAAGAATATGGAAAACCGTAGGAGTTGGAGATATAAACTGCTCGAAGCAAGGTTACAAATTTACTTTCAAAATGAACATATGTAGCTGAGTTTGTGAGTTTGGGGCCTACTGTGGTGTTCACTGAATTAGCCTCCAAGTAGAACACAATGTTTATTGTTTTTCTGTTTTCTGCACACATTGCTTGCCCTTGGAATGCCAGAAGAGGTAGGTGCGATTATTATCTGCATTGTACATTGAAGAAGGCCAAGATCATTATTGGAGAGGAGTTCATAATAATCTCTCTTGGCCTGGGTCACCCCAAAAGGGAATTCTCTGAGACTTCTCTCTAATGTCTTTACTGTTAAAAAAAAAAAAAATGGTTCATTATTATCTGAAAGCTCTCTCAAAGAGGCATGAGGAAGGCAGAAGATCAGTCTAGAGACAAATAAAACTTGAAATAGGGCAAGACTCTTCAAAAAGTGCCAGTATTTGGGAATCACTGACTCCAAAGGTTGATTTTAAAAATGGAGGCTGTCACAGTTCCCTGGTAATGTTGCTTGTATTCTTTAATAGCACCAAATGTTATCTAGAATCCTATACATTTAAAAGCTTCTGTTTGTGACATTTTCTAATATACTTATGTCATTTTTCATGCCTTGTGTAAAATTTCGAAGCAAAAAACATAACTGACATCTAAAATCTAGGATTTTACAGTGAAATGCCTTCTGCTAAACATGTGCAAATGGATACTAGTCCATAAAGCCCACGTCACTCTGCCTATCTGATTTTTTCAGATAAATGGTATTAATTTAGAAACAAAAAGTGTCAGGTAACTTATTCATGAGTCATATAACAATCCTGAGAATGGAATCAAAATCCCCAGGTGCAAGAAGGACATTTTAGTTCTTCTCTGCAAATATTAAATTCCTTAAAATAAGTTTGCAACAGAATAGCTCTTCAGTGTTCTCGAAGAAGAAATTTAAAATACCAAAGAATGTCCAGGTGTCATACCAGTGGGGATTCTGAGAAGATCCGCTCTATAAACATCTCCCCAACTTAAGGGAAGTTTGCCATGATGGCCACTATAGGCAAAGAAAACTGAAAAGGGAAGGCCCCGAATTTGTTCGGAACTGCAGAATCTAGGTCATAGCAAGATATGCGATAAAAAGGACTAGAGCCAGCCTTTTTAGAACTTGATTCAGCTAAAGAAGTATTAATTAGTCTACACATCAACTTTAACTCCCCAGTGAGCAAAATTAGTAAATTTAACCAAGAAAGATGATCTGAAGGGAAAAGTGCCCTAGAGACCCTTATGAGAGGGCAACTTACCCAGAGGGATGTTTGGAAAGATAGTACATTATCTCTCATCTCTGTGCTTTTATTTTGGCTGATCCCATACCTAGAACTCCCTCTCTCCTCAGTTGTGAGAATCCCTCACTTTTTTTAAGTCTCTGCTGAAGTATCGCCTTCCACACACAAAGTCTCTTATCTCCTCAGATGCTAAAGACCTCCATCCAGAACTGTCCTCTGGTGGCATATCATGTAGTATTTTGCACATATTGTTAGAGAAATAGACGGAGGAGGGGTGAAGCCTACTTGTGACACAGTCAAAAGCCGAAGGTAGAAGAGCTCAAGAGAGTCCACAATGTGTAATACCTCTCCTTCCCTTCCCTTCTTCGCTCTGTCTTTCCTCCATCCTACTTTCTACCTTCCCTCTCTCCTTCCTCTTTTCCTTTTCCATCTCCTTTTCTCTCTTCTCTTTTTTCTCCCTCTCCTTCTTTCCTTCTCTTTTTTTCCTTTCTTCCCTCTCTTTCACCTCTCCTTTTCTTTTTCTCCCTTTCTCCTTTCTCTCTCTTCTTCCTTTCTTCCCTTCTGTTTATCTCTCCCTCCTTCTCTCTCTCTCTATTTTTTTTTAATTTCTTTCCCTTTCTTCCCTCTTTTTCTTCCTCTGTCTGGCTCATAAAGGAATAATAAGTCTAAAGAATATTTATTGTTTCTAAATAAGGAATAAGGTCTAGAGAGAATTTATGGTTTCGTGTAATAGATTATAAATCATCTATTTTGGTCTTTATTTTTTCCTCTTATAACCTTGGGCCAGTGTAAAATGAAGTCAAAGCCAGTCCTACAAAGTTGGTGAGTTTCCAGGCAGAGCCCATTGTTTGACTGCTGTGTTGATGACAGCCCAAGATCAGTCTCTACATTTAGCTGAATGCTGAATGCTCAATGTTTATTTTTATATATATATATTAAGATCAGTTTTTCTCTCATCTCCAATGCTCTTGGAATAATCACATAAGGAAGCTAGTCCACTAAAATAACATATATAACTAATAAATATATATTTATAATAAAATTTACTGAAATAACATATATATAACATAATAAATATGTATTTGTAATATATTTTTATAATATAATTATATAAAATATATATTATGTATCATCTATAAATTTAGTGATAAGATCTGAATCCACCAAAGAAGATTCTTATATATAATAAAATAGAATAATAAATATTATATATTAACATAATATATTATATACAATTAATAAAATATTATGTATTTTATTAATTGTATATAATGAAATATATATATATTTTTAAGATCACTTTTTTCTTCCATCTCCAATGCTCTTGGAATAATCAGATAAGCAAGGCTAGTCCACTAAAATAACTTAAAACATTAAAGAAGACTTACACACATAAGAGGGAGAGTTAAAAGAAGAGTGAATAAGGGTAGGAGCTGCCTAGTACAGACATGGCAACCCCAGCAGACAGTAAGTTTCTGACTACAATAAACAGAAAGGGATTTCTTGATTAAATATGGGTGGGGGTGGATGGGAATTCATCAGCACCTGCTTCCTCAGCTGGGAACACTAGAGAAGAGGAAGTATCTCTAAGGGGGCAGTCTCAGACCTAATTTTGATTGGCTGTGGAGACATTCAAAATGATTTATCAATTTCTAACTATGGTTCCTTTGTTTCATTTGCTTTTGTGGGATTTCTGTGACTCTGCTCATGGTATCTGGTAAGAGAAGTTTAATTTCTAATCTTGGGAATTTTGAAAGGTCTATAAAGGTATTGAAGATCCAACATTTTCACTGCCTATGTGATCTAAACCTACAGAAAGATAATATCAAATTAAAAAATAAAACAGTTTAAATTTGTGCTGAATCTAAGTTTCAGTGGCCAAATGTTTTGTCTTCAATAGCATGTGTGTTGTTATGGGTTTCTTTGGCAGTCTGGCAAAGCCTACAGCTTCTTTTTTTTCCAGAGTAATGTTTTTAAATAACTGAAGGAAATGCTACATTTCAGGTAAAAGTTAGTGAAAATAAAGGTCTCACCATCCCTCTACCTAGCTGAGGCAGATTGAAGGAGTGGGTCATGGGAAATGAGTGGATGCAAGAACTGGGAAATTAGGTTTTTTGATGGATTATCAACTTGAATGCTGAAGTTCCCTTAGTATAAGGACAGGAGTTGAGACAGGTACTAAACTAGGATGACTTCCTAGGAGGCCAGTAGATCCAGCTATAGATTTAGTGATAAGATCTGGATCCACCAAAGAAGATCCTGACTGATAAAAAGCAGAGGGAACATGTGGAACAGCAGCAGGAAGCAGACTCACTCCTAAAAACCAGGATTTATGGGAGGAGGTATAAGGAGAATGACTAAGAATTCAGTGTCTTTGGGGGAATTAGTGTCCATGAATGCCAGGTGATGAAAAAAGCACAAAAGGTCTAAAATGATGGAAAACTTGTATTAAATACATATTTATTGGGTGAGTATTTGTATCCTAAATGTTCCCCATCCTAACTCCTGTACCATACTATAAGGTGGTGCCTTTCTTATTTGGACATTATTTCCTGAAAGGGATGCGGAAAAAAAGGACATTTGTAGGAGAAACACTGAGAAAAGCAGCCTCTCAGTACTGAAACAGAAACACAGGCAAGCTTGAGATCTGAGAGAAAGCATCCACTCATGGAAAAGGGAATTACTGAAGATAAAGATAGTCCAAGTGTTGTTCCCTAGCAATTCACCTTGGATACCCTAATAATTAGGACCATTTAGTAACTTTGGGTCTCTGGCAAGTCGGACAGAAATGTGCATTTTATGCACATTTATGGTAGAGGGGTCACATCACACCAAGAAATCCTGCTTTGAGGAAAGCGGGGTCACAGAAGAGGAGAGGAGAATGGAGAGGGAAGGGGGAAGAACAGAAAGGAGGAGGGGGTCTAGTTTCATTTAGGAGCATCTCCTTATCATTGAGTGGCTCTCACCTGGATGGTCTACCTTGCTGCTGGGAGCTGAGCTGATTGGAGGCTCTGCTTTTTGAAAGCTGATTAGAGAAGAGAGGACCCTTCTTTCACTTTGAAAGGCTAGTAGAACAAGGAAAGGCTTAAACAAGCGTTGACTTTTTACTGCAATTTGCAGGCAGCTTCAGATCTGGGAAACCCCTCTGAGCCAAGGGGAGAGCACTGATGTGAATGGCTGTTTAAACTACGTTTAAGGGAACTGCTTTTGTTGAAGGAGCTGACAGTGTCTAGCAATAAAGTGCACTTGAGGCTTTCTGCTTTCATTAAGAGAATTTCACACTGTTTCAGTTGCTTATGAGTAGCAGCCAAACAGCCCTGCAGGAGAGTGGAGACGCCCAAAGAGGAGCAGCTCTTTCTGGTAGGTGACAGGTAGTAAGATTCTTCCTTAAAGAACTCAAAGCCTCCTATGAGTAGCCCTGGGTACAAGTGTACATAACAAGGGCAACGAGGGAAAACCCATGTGTCCAGTGACAATTCTGGACTGCAGCTGAGGAATGTTTAAAAGCACAGCTTCTCGTTCCTTTGGGTTGGAGATGGTGCTCTAGAATTCCAGGAGCTAAAGGCAGTTTCCCAGATGTGGACCCAGAGTTTTACGGAGAGAAAGCAGCTACCTAAGACCCAGACAGGATCAGAGGGAGGGTGAGCAGAAGGCGTGTCCATAATAACCTGTAGATCGCATGAAAACTAGAGGATGGGGGCTCCATCCTTTACATCTTTTATCTGTTTCGACAGGCTGGTCACTGCTGGATGGCTGACCCAGAACAGAGGCCCTTGCCTGGCCATCCCCTCCTTCCTGAAAATAGGGCAAGAGATGACAGGTTGGGAGATTCTAGCCATGCTTTTCCCCCAATCACCACCGTCAACTTAACCGTCATTTATGCACTCCCAGAGCACCAGTAATGGCTGGGAGAGAAAGAGGGGAAGAAGTTTTCTCCATGGGACAGATTATTCAAAGCAAATCCCTGGGGAAAGTGGGGGGCAGGGGTAAGCGGGGAGAAAGAGCACACGTGCAACAGATGCTGGGCAATCCCTCCTCCGCCCTTCCTAGGTTCCGGGCTCCAACTTGAGCAGGAGGGATTAAGGCATCATGCCCCTGTCTCCGGCCTGCCTGCTCCAACATCAAAACAGGAAACACCCCACCAGAGGCCACATTTTCCCTTCACTGAGCCACAGATTATTAGGCCAGGGAACTTGGTGTTCTTCCACAACGGTCCGGGGGAGAGGGCAGAGTGAGGCTGGGGATCCCCTTCAGCCCCTGTTGCTAGGCAGAGAACCAAGCTGTCAGACCCCAGTCCCTGAAAGCCGGGCCTGTGTTTAGGAGGGGGGGAGGGCGAGAAGCGAGCCGGGGGTGCAGATGAGCTGTTTCCTCTTGGATGTTCCCCTCCAAGGTGGGGGTGAGGAGATGGGGAACAGGAGTCTCCTCCTGGGAACGCCAGACATTTCCCAAGAATTAGCCTGACGTGCCAGACATTCCCGGCAGCCGCCAAGTGCGGCGTGGGGAGGGGACGCTGCAGGAAGGGAAGTTTCCACACCTGGATTCCAGACCAAATCCCTTGGTGGAAGGCAGTCCTGCGGGGATGAGGAAGGGGGGCAGGGCCTAACAGCCCGGACCAGTCCCTTTGCTTCTCTGGGCCTCAGTTTCCCCACCTGTAGTCGGGGAGCTGCCCCCGACGTTCTCTCGGGACACCGGCTCCCAAACCCACAATCCTCCCCCCCACAAAGTCACACAGAGCCCGAGAAAAAGGCCAAGCAGCTTTTATTGGCCCTGCTGTGTCCCGGCGGCCGCTCACTCCTTGAGGGAGAAGTGCATCTTGTCATTGATCATCTTGCGCTCCGGGTTGAGGCGCTTCAAGATCTGGGCCAGCACGTTGACTGTCTGGTCGCTGCTGAGCCCCGTCTTCTTGGTCTGGAACTTCTTCAGCAGGTCCTTGGTGGTCATGGGCTTTCGGGTCAGGTAGCGCCTGACCGCGTCCTCTGTCACCTGCACATCACTGGAGGGAGAAAGGCCGGGGGTCAGGGGGCGGAGGTTCTGTTGCCCAGATCCCAGAAACGGCCCCTTACTCATTACTGTCCAGGCCAGCTCCAGGTCCTAGAAGTGGCCCCTTGCCCGCTGCTGCCCAGCCCGGCCCCAAACCCCCCAAATGGCCCCTTATTCACCCACTGCTGCCCAGCTCCCCCAACCTCCCCCAAATGGCCCCTTACTCACCCACTGCTGCCCAGCTCCCCCAACCCCCCCAAATGGCCCCTTACTCACCCACTGCTGCCCAGCTCCCCCAACCTCCCCCAAATGGCCCCTTACTCACCTGCTGCTGCCCAGTTCCCCCAACCTCCCCCAAATGGCCCCTTACTCACCCACTGCTGGGCGTGGACTTGCCGGACTGAGGCTGGGGCGTGGATTTCCCCGAGATGCTCTGGGGCCCGGCATCCAGCCTCAGGCGCTTGGCGGCGGGCGTATCACTGGGTCCCGTCTGCCGCTTCCCTGCATGGAAACGTCAAACCCCAGGTCAGAGCTGGAGGGGTCTCTCAGAGCTCAGGCTTCTCTACACCTGAGCAGGAGCCCCTCCTTCAGGAGCCTCCAAAGGCCTCCCTGGCCCCTCTCTCTGAGCCAGAGGACGGGGGCTCAAGCGCGGGCCTGGCCTCCCTGGACTTTGCTTCCAAGGCCCATGCCATCCCGGCCACCTTCCTCGGGGCCGTCCCCCTTGTCACTGTGCGCACAAAGTGGGTCCCAGGACTCAACAACACACTGCAGTGGCAGAGGGGGGCGCTCTCCCCTCCCAGGTCTGGGCCCCTGCCCCTGTACCCCCAAAATGAGCTTGTCTGGCCTCAGAGGGGCCAACAGAACCTCCCAAAGAGAAGCTGGGAAAGTGCCCGAAAAGGGGAGGGAGAGACGGGGGCCCGCTCCTGGCCCCTGGGGGACACGGGCTCATGGGGGAGCGGGGGAGGCCGGGGCCCGCCTCACCTTGCTCCAGCTTGCTGGCGGCTGCCCGCAGGGTGGAGGACGTGCTGCCGCTGTCCACGCTGGGAGTGCTCGGGCGGCTGTTGCCCCTGGAGCTGCTGCCCGAGGCCTTCCGCTCCCTCTTGGGGGGAGTCTTCTTCTTCTGCAGAAAGGGGTAAGGGAGACTGAGCCGGGGAAAGGCAAAGACGAGCCCGCCGGGGCTCCCCCCGGGCCATACTCACGGTCATGAAGAGGGCCGAGGACGCCTCGTTGTCGATGTCGCTCTCCTCGGAGGTGTCCGACTCCTCGCTGCTGTCTCCTGAGGGGCAAAAGGGAGCCTGAGCCCCGGCCCGCCCCCCAGAGTCCCGGGGCGGGCAAAGGGGCATCTCGCCCGGACTCTGCCCTCAGGGAGCTGGCCTGGTGGCGGGTACTGGCAGGTACAGAACCCAGCCCAAGAAGCGGCCTTAACTGTGGGCTGCCCTGGCAGGGAAAGCTGGGCCAGGCCAGAGGAGGCAGGGAGGGGAGCTGGGGCTCCAAGGAGGGGACCTGGGGCTCCAAGGAGGGGAGCTGGGGGAGGCAGGGAAATTGGGGGAGTCCGAGAGGTTTTGGGGGTAAGGAGAGCTTTTGGGGAGTCCTGGGGGCTTCTGGGGCTTCCTGGTGCATTTCCCCCAGCAGCTTAGGGGCCAGGGAGAGGATTAGCACTAAGCACAAGAGGAGCGGGGAGTGGGGGCGCCTGAAGGGAGGGCCAGGGAACCGTCAGCCAAGAGGGCATCTGGGGACCCTGGGGACCCGGCTGCGCAGAGGCAGCGTGAAGGCCTCGAACGCCGGGCCGGCTCCTCCTCCGGCCATCAAGCTCACCTTTCCTCCTCTTCTTCTCCTGCGGGTTGGGGACCTTCTTATCTTCTTCCTCCTTCTCCTCCTCCTCGGGGGGCTTCTCCTCCTCACTCTCCTCACTGCTTTCACTTTCCTCATCAATGCCTGAGGGGAAGCCAGAACACTCTCCTGGTCCGGGGACCCCGACCTGCCCCTGCCTGCTGCTACTGGCACCCCGAGACTTAGCCCAGGCTTAAAGCATCCTCTGCAGCTAAAGGCCTGTGGCTCTCTGCTCCTTCCCAGCCTTCCTCACGGAAAGCGCTCCCTCCCCTGCCACTGCCTCCTCAGCTCCTTACAGGAGCCTGGCTTTTGGAAGCAAACGGACTCCATTTTGCAACCACTGTCATCAAGGTTACCTTTGATCTCTTAATTAAGCATAATTGCCTTTTTCTCTTTCCAACTGGATGTTGCCCACACGCGTTTCCAATTCAACATAAGGAAAGCAGAGCTTATCCCATTCCTCCCCCACCCCACAAACCCTTTGAGGGCAGGGCCTTTTTCTCTCCAGCACAAGTCTCCTCAGTGGCCCGCGTTTAACCAGTACTGGCCGACCTGCTCTGCACAAGGAAAGACAAAGGGAGGGATGGGTCCTGCCCTCAAGCCCACACCTACCTTTAGGGCCGTCCTCCTCCTGCTGGACCACCTTGGTTTTCCCTACTGCCTCCTCCTCAGAGCTGCTGCAGGGGAAAGCACAGGCTGCAGGTGAGCAGGTGGTGGAAGGAAGAAGGGGAGGGGTTGGGGGGGGAAGGGGATGGAGCCCGTGTCCCTTACCTGGAGCCATCTGACATGTAGTCCACCTCCTGGCCCTCAAAGTCCCCATCATCGCTGTCCTCAAAGGCCTCATCATCAGAGCCCTTCTTCTTCTTCTTCTTGCCCCCCCTGGAGGCAGCTGCCTTCTTCTTGCTCTTGGGGACCTTCTCTCCTGGGGAGAGCAGGGCGGGGTCAGGTCCTGGTCACTGATCCCTGGGGGCCTTTCCCCCGGCACAGCCCCAGCCCCCCATGCTCACCCTCCTCCCCACTGCTGTTGCTGTCCTCAGAGCTCATCTCCAGGTCGTCCTCCAGGTCGTGGATGCGGAGCTCACTGGGCTTCTTCCGGCTCTTCTTCTCTTTATGCTCATCCTCATCCTCGTCGTGGTCCTGGTCCTTCAGCCGCCGCTGCTGCATGATGCTGAAGTGGTTCAGGACTTTGTTCCTCCTGCAAACAAGGCTGTGCATCATGTGGGGTCGCCACGAGGGGCAGTCCCTCTATCCCGGAAGCCTCCCTGACTGAGGAGGCCCACTCAGAGCTCTCTGCCTTCCCCTCCGCGCTTAGGCTTGTTTGCACTGGGAGGGCTGTGGGGTCTGTCTGTCTCAGGCCCTTCCAAAGCCAAGGAGCAGGGGCAGGAACCCTCGTGGAATTAGGAAAGCTACCCATGATCCGCTGCTGTCACATTCCCCTGGATCCCCGGATCACAGAAGAAGAGCCGGAGCAAACTCAGACGTCCCCTGGCCCGGGACCTGAGGGGACTCGGCCAAGCTCTCAAAGGCAGAAGAGGATTTTCCCCATCACTAGCTCTCTGACCCAGGGCCACTAGGAGGCAGAGGACACACGGAGCATCACACAGCCCAGGAAGTTCGATAAAGAGCTACCACAGCAGCCTGACGCAAAGGCTGAGGGGGGAGCACAGCTGGAGCCCGGGGACCCCCCGCAGGCTGCAGTGACTGAGCCCCCATGGGAGGTGGGCCCTCCCTGCTATCCCGGCCCACTCACCTTTCCCATTCCTCCTCGGCCTCCTCGGCGGTGAGCGTCCGGTGCCGCGCCAGAGGAGTGAAGTTGTACCAGTTGTGCACGGGGAAGGCTTCGAAGGCCCCGTCGGGGCACTGGGTGAAGATGTAGTACGAGGTGTTTTCTGTCACCCCGCCCTTCTTCACTCCTTTGAACCTGCAGCAGGCAAGAGGAAAGAGGACAAAGATGTCTTCGCTGTCCGGGCCCTGCCACTCCTCCGGGGCCTCCAGGTCTCTCAGCCCGCTGAGTCTCAAGGCACGGACAGGGTTGGGAACATGGCCCAGGATGGGGCCAGAGCCTCAGGCAGACCAGGAGCTCCCCGGGGCCTCATCCCCTAAAGCTGGAAGAATGCTCCAGCCCCGCTTCCCCTCCCAGGAGGACAAAAGGCCAGACCCAGGGGGGGGGGCCTCCCCAAGGCCCGCTCACCTTCTGCCTGTTTTGCCGTTGACTTTGAGTAGCCAGGGCTGGTCTTCAGCCTTGAAGGCCTTGAGAACGATGCCGTACTTCTTCCTCCTGGCCTCATCCCGGAGCTTCCGGTTAAACTCACTGCCAGCCCCAGACTCTGGCATCTCTTCCTCCTGATAGATCTTCTTGTTGCTCAGATCCCGTTCCATCTTGGCCTGACACGTGAGAAGCAAACTCATCTCGGAGCCCCCGCAAGAACTGGGGGGGGGGGGGACATCTTGCCTCACCTCCCGCAGCCCCCAGGAGTTGGCTGGTCCAGCCTTACGCTATTCACCTCCACTGTCCAGGCTCTGATCCAGCCCTGCCTTCTTCGGCCCTTCCTAAGAACTTACCCTCAGTGTTCTTTTAGGGTTATGACTTATTTTTGCAGTCCAGTATTTAATTAGGAAACCGTTTTCTTGTGTTTCTTTTCTATCTTGTTAGGTTCACTGACAGACTGAGCATACAATAGGTGTCTAACGAATACTGGGCAAACTGAAAGAATGGGGAGATGCCCTTTCTTCTACCCATGTAGGCCTCATACTCCTGGGCCTGGAAATCACCAAACCTCGCTTTCTGAGTCAGCCGCAAAGCTTTCATTCCTTCCACCTTAAGGCTCCTAGATCACTATGGCGCGATCCCAGACTTACCTGGTGCCAGGTGGAGAAGTTGACTTTGTCAGCTGCATTGAAAGCCATAATATTGTACCTCTTGAGGTTGTTCCTGTGGGAAAAGAATTGTCAGCAGGCCAGGAAAAGTAGGCAGGTAGAACAGAAAACCAGCTGAGGCTGGGATCTGAGCTTCCCCGCCCGGCCCGGCCCAGCAGAACTCACTTGGGAACTCGAACGACATATTCGGTCACAGTCTGGCTGCTGGTCCCCTACAGAGAGAGAGACACGAGTCGGAGAAGCGGGCCACAACTATGACAAGCCGCCCACGGTAACACACGCCCAACAGACACCAGCCACTGACCGGGGGCCCAGCCCCCTGCCTGCGCCCGAACGCATCCACCTGCTCGCACTCTCAGGGAGGGAGGCGCCCCCCGCAGCATGAATGCACCAGCCCCCCAGGGACCAGCGGGCAGCAGCCAGGCACACGGGAGGGGCTGTCCGAATGCTGTGCGGAGAGCGCCCCCCCACGCACGCGCCCTCACCCCCAGAGGCGGGCTCCCAGGAACAGACACTGGCACGCGCACGGGGAATGCTGCTACTCACCGAGTCCCCCCACCCAGGCACCCCGTGCCTCCCAATCACCGGTACAGACACACACCCCTGCATTCACACCCGGGGACCCTGCTGCCTTCCGCTCCCGTTGGCACACGCACAAACACGGGGGACGGGGACCCAGACGCCCCCACTCACACCAGGGCGGACACAGTCACGGCTGAACATTCACGGGCTGCCGTCTCATCCACTCACCAAGGTCGTCATGGCCAGTGCCGGGGAGCGCAGTGAACGGCCTGAATGAAGATCCGTAGATTCCCGACAACTGGACGCACAGCTCCACAACAAACAGGCTTAGACTACAGGGACTGAAGCTCCGGTCCCAGCTATTTAACCATCGCCGGATCCGGAAGTGACTGCGTCGTCGTCATGACAACCGCCGGCTGCCTTCCGCGTCCCTTCCCTTTCTCTAACTTGTGAACTCTTCTCTGAGGATGTTAGCTCGCCCCTCTCTGAAAGCTCAGTCCCTCTCCAGGGCTACAGGCAAGCCTGGGGGCGGGCCTGGAAGGGCTTTTTGGTCCCTTCTCCTTTTCTAACTTGTGAACTCGTCCCTCTCTGAAAGCTCAGTCTCTTTCCTGGGTTACAGGCAAGCCTGGGGGCGGGCCTGGAAGGGCTTTTTGGTCCCTTTCTCCCTCCTCCTAGACTAGGTGTAACTTGGAGTGCTCTTCGCGCGTCATTAATTATTCATGAAGCTACAGATTCCCAGCGCCCAAAAGACCCGGGCGTTCACCCTCCCTGTTTGGTCGTCACGTAGGTGCTCTACGCAGAGCGTCCTGGGAAATGTAGTCCTTGATCCTCCAGGGCATGGCGAAAGGGCGCGTAGCTCTGTGCGCAGACGCGCATTCTGTATTTTCTCCCCTTCCCCCACGGATGTAACTTTCGTGGCCTCGTTACTATGGCAACTGCAGCCTTTCCTCATTCCCGATCTCATCCCCCCTTTTCGAAGCAGCAGCAACCACATCTCATAGCTGGTGAGACCTCTGGGGCGCTTGGTCCAACCCTCTTTTCAGCGCAATCTGTGACAAGTGACCCCTTCAGTCCTGTCCAAAGAGCCCGTGATGCGATGCGAGCTGCTCTGTCCAGGAGCAGGCGGCACAGCCGCTTCTGCCACTTTAGGATCTCTTAACTGTTGGGAAGTTTTTCCTTTTCTTTATATCAAGCTTTAATCGCTTTCTTTGGAGCCATTGATCCCCTTTGGGAGCTAAACAGAACGAGACTAATCCTTTCCCTAGAAATAGCCCTTATGATACTAGAAGAGAGGCGTCCTGTCCTCCCAGAATCTTTTCGGGGTTAAAATCTCCATTTCTTAGACGGAATCCTCCACGATGTCAGTCCCACTCTGGCTCCAACCCAGCTCATCAGTTCCATTTCTAAAATATGGTGCCCTCCTGATGTTCTCTATACAGCAGGGCACCTCACTTCCAGAAGCTGCACTTCTCTCTACGGAGCCTAAGAATGAATTTGTCTTTGGGGCTGCCGTATCACACGGTAATTTTTCGGATGAACTTATAGTCTTCCCCAACCTGTACTTGTCAAGTTGATTTTTTTCAACAGAAGTATAGGGCTTGTCATTTATCTCTATTAAAATCCCATCAGCTATTCTGGCAAACATTAAGTCCCTACTATGTCCCAGTCGCTGCCAGTGGAGACAAAAAGAAATCCTGGAGACAGTCCCTGTTCTCCAGGAGCTCGTAGAGTGAAGGGGGAGACAACATGCTTACAGTTATGTAAAAACAAGCTATATACAGGACAAATGGGAAATAATCAATAGAGAGAAAACATTAGAATTAAGATGGATCAGAAAAGAGTGATGTCAGAGTCAAAGAGAAGCAGGTACCTCTAAATTGTTCATAAGGATCCCTGCAGGCTACATACTTAGCTTTGAAATCCAATATTATCTGTGTTTTAGTTTATTGTTAATTTATTTCATCAAATATTTCTCTATCACGTTTTATTTTAATTCCATTTTAAACTTGCAGCACAAACCTAGAGATACCAGATCTCTCTGTTTGACACCTTTGCTATAGAAGGTGAGATTTTTAACTAGGTCTTAAGGAAGCCAGAGAAACTAGGAGATAGATATGAGGGAGGATTGAATTCCAGATAGGGAAGACAGCCAGTGAAAAGGCACAGAGTTGAGAAATGAGGTGTCTTGTGTGAGGGACAATAAGAAGAAAGAAGTCCCAAGGATCTAAGAGTAAGTGGGGAGGTGTAAGGTGTAAGAAATCTGGAAGGGGAGGGGGGCAGGTTATGAAGGGCTTTGAATTGTAACAGGATTTTGTACTGATCCTAGATGTGATAAGGAGCTACTGGAGGTCACCAAGCTGTGGGGTGACATAGGCTTGCTCTTTGGGAGGATCATTTTGATGACTGAGGGGATGGACTGGAATAGGGAAAGGTGTCAGGGAGACAAACCAAGAGGCTATTGCAGAACTTCAGTGTGAGGAGATGAGGATCTGTACCAGGGTGATAGCAATGTCAGAGTTTGAGAGAAGGGGGGAATCGTCTTTGAGAGATACTATGAAGGTAAAATCAATAAGCTTTCACAACAGACTGGATAAAGGAGAGGGGGTGAAAAGTCAAGAACGACACCTCAGTTTCAAACATGGGGAATTGGGAGGATGGTAGTACTATTGATAGCAAGTGGGAAATTTCAGAGTGGGTAAGGTACAGGGGAAAGAATGAATTCAGTTTGAGACATGTTGCATTTAATGTCTATGGGAGATTCAGTTTGAGATGAGAAGTCAGCAGAGAAGTTGGTGTAACATCTGTAGATCTGAAAATCATCTACATAGAACTGATAGTTGAATTCACGAGATAATAAGATAATCAAATGAAATAGTATAGAGGAAGAAGAGAAGAGGGCCCAGGATGGAGCCCATTGGGACACCTTTAGTTAAAGGGTGTGATCTGGATGAAGATTCAGCAAAGCAAATTGAAGAACAGTCAGATAGAAAGAGAACAAGGACAAAGCAGTGTCTTGAAAATCTAGAGAAGAGAGTATCCTTCTCTACTTTTTTTTTTTCCATTTGCAAATTTGTAAGCATTCTACCTGTGTCTTTGTCTAAGTGTAAAGGTATTGGTCTTTGAAAGTCCATAACTTTATCACATAAAAGCAACCAATAAAATGTTGTTAAACTCAGTGTAAACATGATAAGGAATTTATATTGCAACATATCCCTTGAGTGATTTGTAAAAGAAACATAACAATTAGCTACACTTTTAAAGGTGACCTTTAAAAGGCAGTTCTGCAACAGGCAGAACTTAGACTGAAACCTGGCTCTTGACAAGATAAGAAGATGAATGGAGTTGGAGAAAATGAGGTTGTAAGTTCACAAATTAGGTGTTCACAAGTGAGGCTGTGTGGGCCAATTGAACACACACACACACACACACACACACAAATACACACAAATACACACACACACACACAATACCAAAGCTGTAATTCTACATATTCATTCTTCCTATGTGTACTTCTGAAATCTTTCCTTTTTGACACAGGAAAAATATATTTATCTTTATTTTAAGTATTTACTTTTATTTATAAAGTGTTAACCAAAGTTCTTGATAATGTGGGCCTGCTAATTAATTAAGTGCATCATTAGAAAGAAACTCCTACATATCTAACATATACAAAACTGCTTGCCATCTAGGGGAGGGGGTGGAGGGAGGGAGGGGAAAAATAGGAACAGAAACGAGTGCAAGGGATAATGTTGTAAAAAAAAAATTACCCTGGCATGGATTCTGTCAATATAAAGTAATTATTAAATAAAAATTAAAAAAAAAAAGAGACTCCTAAATGGAGTTTAAGAATCTTCTCTGAAAAAATAATCTGTATTTTTGTAGAAACAACCATGGAAAGTTTGAGTCAACAAAATGACAGTCATTGTGGAGTTGGCAGGTCTCTGAGTTCTGAAAAATGAGTACCTTCATGGAATACCTCATAAGATTAGCTTTTGGACTTCAAGCAGAGGGCTTGAAAGAAACCCATCCTGGACTCACATGGCAAAAACTGTTTGCAAAGCCTAGAGAGAGAATTTAAGGTCGGTGGGATACCACAGCAAGCATGTGCTTGTTGAGACTTCCATTTAGTCCAAAGAGGAAGAGTCAGATTTCCTTGTCATTTGTGTTGTCAACTAAATATGCTGTTATTGAAGAGAGCAGTAAAGCCTGAAGAAGCAGGTGAATGTCGAGTGGAATGATTACCTTGGTGACTTGATAGAGAACCCAGGGACGAAATGGCAATGTCCCTGACATTAGAATCCACCAAGTTTTAGATAGTTGATGGACACAATTTGAAAGTTGGAAGGAGTGAAAAGCTGCCTAAAGAGTCCTTACCCTGGGAGGACCCAACCTCCCCTAATCATCCTCTTGTGAATGGAAGCAAACAAGGAAATCTTAGTGTAAATGCACAAGATGGAACTGTGGATAAAAACAAGCCAGCTAGCATGACATGCAGACATTGTTGCCAGGAGACCACAAGAAGGGCAGATATCTCTAATATAACTGCAGAGAAGATAGTCATATAGAGTTTGGACATATAAAGAGAATGCAGCTTTTAGTTCTAGAAGCCAAATTATGTAGATCTAACAATAGGAAAAGAAGGTGGGATCAGAAATGAAGATTATCCTCACGAAGATATTAAGCTTCTCTTTTTTAGAAACAGTGGGAAATCATATTTTCTCAGTGTCCTAGTCTGAAAGTCTTAGTCTGATCTGAGTAGAAAAACTTTGTTAGTATTTAAATTTCAAGGAAGTGTTCTGATCTAAAATCTTTTGTTACATACTTATTAAAAGTCTAATCAATGAAGGATTCTGAGGAGATGGTAGAATAGGTCAGAACAATCCAAGTTTTCCAGATTTCCCTCATAAAACAAAAATTGTACCTCAGGGCAAACATAGCCAAGAGGCAGAACAGGGAGACAACTAGAGATGATCCAAAGACAGACGGCAGGATGGAGATTGGCCCAGAATGAAGTGGTAACACCTCCAGGCTAGCTCTGCAGGAACAGCAAGCAGCAGTTTGAAGGTGGTCTCAGCCTGAACCACAGGAACTTTCACCTCCTGGACATTGTGGGAAGTCAGGGGTCTGAGTCCAGAAAGACTGAGAAAGCCTGCTAGTAAGGAATGCCGGTCCCAGCTTTGCTGCTGAGCCATAGCCCTGGGCCAGAAGGAACCAGCACACCCAGTAAGTGCAGAAGTAGTGGGGCAAGGAAGCCGCTGGCTGTGAACACTTACAGGAGGATTGAGTTCTTGGATTCCAAGCCAGAGGCGAGAACTGAAATCAGAGGCACTGGCCCTACCCTCACCCCCATCCCAGGATGATAGGTGATTACACCTCAAAGTCCTCATTTTTTAAAAATGAGCAGACCAAAGAGAAAGAACCCAGTCATAGAAAATTACTATTGGAATAAGGAAGACAAGGGTTCATCTTGGGAAGAGGACATCGAAGTCAAAAAAGACTTTAAAAATCAAATGAGAGAAATTGATGAAAAACTTAAAAAAAAAAAAAAGAACCAAGGAAAAACTAGAAAAGATCAAGCTAAGTGAAATGAGCAGAACCAGGAGATCATTATATACCTCAACAACGATACTGTATGAGGATGTATTCTGATGGAAGTGAATCTCTTCGATAAAGAGAGCTAATTCAGTTTCAATTGATCAAGGATGGACAGAAGCAGCTACACCCAAAGAAAGAACACTGGGAAATGAATATAAACTGCTTTTCATTTTTGTTTTTCTTCTGGGGTTATTTATACCTTCTGAATCCAATTCTCCCTGTGCAACAAGAGAACTGTTCGGTTCTGCACACATATATTGTATCTAGGATATACTATAACCTATTTAACATGTAAAGCTCTGCTTGCCATCTGGGGGGGGGGGGAGAGAGGGAGGGGAAAAATCAGAACAGAAGCAAGTGCAAGAGATAATGTTGTAAAAAATTACCCTGGCATGGGTTCTGTCAATAAAAAGTTATTTTAAAATAAAAATAAAAAAAGAAAAGAAGATCAAAGTCTTAAAGAAGAAAATGTCTAACAATTAAAATTGGACAATGGAAAGCCAGTAAAGTTATGAGACCAAGAAATAATAAAATATAATGAAAAATAGGAAGGAATGTGAAACATAAGAAAAACAAAAGATATGAAGAACAAATCAAAAGAAAACTTAAAAATAATTGGGCTGAGGCAGCTAGGTGGCCAGTGGATAGAGCACTAGCCCTGAAGTCAGGAGGACCTGAGTTCAAATATGATCTCAGATACTTAACACTTCCTAGCTGTATGACCCTTAACCCCAATTGCCTCAGCAAAAACAAAACAAAACAAAAAGCAAAACAAAAATAATTGGACTATCTGAAAGCTGTGACCGAAAAAAGAACTTTGATACAATAGTAAAGAAATCACCAAAGAAAATTGTCCTAAAGTGACACAATAAGAAGGAAAGTGGAAATAGAAAAAATACAGTGATCACCACTTCAAAGAGATCCTACAAGGAAAATATATAAAAACATATTGTTAAATTTCTCAAAGAGAAAATTTTACAAGAAACAAACAAAAATCCAAATTAAATATGGTGGAGCTACAATTATAATTGCACAGCATTTATCAGCAGCTACAATAAAAGACTGCATGGAGTATTATATGTTGACAATCAAAAGAATTAAGCCTCTAGTCAAAAATCTTAAATTCAGCAAAATTAAGGATATATTGAATTTAAAGTGAAATATTGAATTTTTAAAATGGGCATTCAATGAATTTTCAGATTTTCAAGATTTTATCTAAACCTGAACTCAACAAAAAATTTAACATAAGAGGAAACATCAATGGCTAATTTGAAGGGACTCAATAAGGACATATTTTATGTTTTATATGTGGAAATATAAACCATATGTTTTAGATCGACCTTAGTAATTGGGCAGTCCAAACGAAAGATTGGGGAAGAAAGGAGTATGAGCTGACTGTAAAAAGCAAAACCCATCTAGGAAAAGGTGAAAATAATAATTATGTTATACAAACAAGATTCAGAGGAAGAACCCACATAGAAGAATTAGATGGGGAAGAAGACAGATAGTTCTGAAAACCTCACATCAAGAATGATTTAAATAAGGAATAATACATGTATAGTAAATAGGTGTATGTATGTGTATACTTATAGATATATTTATGGGTGTGGGTGTGTATATACAGATGTATATATATATATATGTATATGAATATGTATACATAAATATATCTGTGCTTAACTGTAATATGCTTGAGAGAGGTAGAAGAGATGAAAGAAAAAAAATAAGTATAAAGTACTCAGCAAAAAAACAAAAGCAACCTACAAGGAATCAAATGATGGACAGTCTTAATATAATGTAATCTATTATTATAAATGCTTTCTTGTAATGGAAATTTGTTGTTACATATTTTAAATCCTCCCTGATATTCTGCTGCGATTTTTTTTCTTTTCTTTTTTCTATTTTGTATTTGTTTTAAATATATATTTTTTTAAAAGTCTAACCAGTTTCTAAAGAGAAACTAAATCAAAGTTCGTGAAAGAATCCTAACCTCCCGCAGAATGAATTAGGGTACTGTATGGACAAGGGCAAGAACTTCCTTCAACCCAATTAAGAACAGTTCTTCTTTCTCCCATACTGGATTGGATTGGATGGATTCTTCAGAATATGCTGAAATTAAGCTGCTCTTGTAGCTCAAAAATTCTAAACTAAACTTTGTACCATTGTTTAATCTTAGTATTAGAATTTTGTCTTTGTGTCTTGAATCCTATAAGTTATAAGTAAAAGATAGCTTGGATTAGGGAAATTTAAAAAAAAAAAAAAGGATTTCATTTTATTTGGATTTCTTTCTAAGCAGAGATGCTTGGATTTAGAGAATATATTTGTGTCTGACAGATTGTATCAATATCAGATTTTTTCTATATTCTATATTTATTTATATATATTTCTATATTCTATATAGTTTTCTATATTTCTATATTCTATATTTTTCCATATTCAAAAATATCCTATATTTTGGACTCTCAAAATGAATTGTGATTTTGGGTCCATACCACTGGGACTCATAGGGCCTGGACTCATAGGACTTGAGAAGTTGTGAGTTCCTCCTCTTTGAGGGACTTAAAACAGAAACTGGACAAATGCTTTTTAAGTGTTTCTTATCAGAGGATTCCTTTCATGTATAAGTGGAATGCATGGTCATTGAGGCCCCTTCCATCTCTCAAATTCTATAATTATATGACTCCACAGAGAAGTGATAGTAAAGACTGAGAATATGGAATACGCTCCTGGCTTGGACACATTTGACTATCATTTTCTACTCATTTTTAAGAGATATTTGATAGAAAATACTGTGACAAAATTTTGGAAAGTCTTGAACTTGGAGGACTTAAAAAATATTAATAATATCTAGGTTATAATATAGTGAGCTTGGAGTTCAGTAGGAAAATTGTTGTGTCAGTAGGAAAGTAGGTTTTTTGGCTCTGTATGACCATACCCCTGAAATATTTTTGGCATTTCGGCATTACTCTGAACAATTTTAATCTATTGAAGATAACTAGCAGGATGCAGCAAACAATTTGGAACTTAATATCTATGAACACTTTAACCATCAATTAAGCCTGTGCAGTTCTACTATGAAATAGAAACAAGTTGTGTCAGTGATGATTCTAACTATTAAAATAAGTGTTGAAGTTTCAACAAAAACTGGGAAAACTAAAATATAGGTTAGCAGAAATTAGGCTCATACCACATAATAGAACAAACTCCAAATGGATATGGGACCTAACTATAGGTCACATCAATAAAAAATTTGAGGAACAGGGAAGCAGATAATTTTTGCAACTGTGGATAGAGGAAGAATTCTTAACCAAAGGATTTAGAGGATTATAGGAGATAAAATATGTTGGAATCCTACTGGTAATTCAACATGAAACAAGGTGATAACTTAAGGGAGATGTTAGAATCCTAGTGTTCACTCAATGGAATTGATACAATGCTTGTGTTCACACCTTTAGAGAGCTCATATAAGCAAGAAGTATTTAAGTACTCATTGGAGTTCACACGTTTGGGAGATTTCAGAGTTTAGTATGAGATATCCAAATTCACACCTCCCTTGAAGCTTTTAGGGCCAGAGAGCACTCTGGGAGAAACCATAATCCCACTCTCTCATATCCCATAATCCCACTCTTGGGGAAGGAGCATAAGTAGAGCTTTGGGGAGCCAGTCAAGGGAGTTACTTTGGAACATTGACAGGGGTTGGAGAGGAGCACTCTGGGAGGAAGCCCACAAGCCCTCTCTCCAAGGCAAGAGAGATTCATTACAACTTTTACCTTGGTGCTGGCTGGAGGCTGAAGAAAGCAGAGGCAGAAGCAAAGGACAAAGCTGCCAGAGCTCTTAGAACCTAGGAGAAAGATAGACCTCTAAGAAAAACTAATCGGGCTATTTTGGAGGAAGCAATAAAAGATCTGAACTTTTAACACCTGGTTGCATTTGGAGTAATTATTACTTTCAACAGAAATGAAGGCTGCCTCCAGAAAACCTCCCCGAGAAACCTGCTTCCAGAGAGAACCATTATATTTTAAAGAAAAAGAAAAACACCACAAAAAATAGATAAATTTTATTATATGACATAGAAAATAAGTTACAAAATAATAGCTAGATTTTTAAAGCTTGAAAAGTGCTTTACAGGTATATCAATTGTTATGCTGAAACAATGGAGATAGAAAATGAATGGAAACAGTTCTTGTTAAAGGTCTGTTATTCAGGATATATAAGGAACCGATGCAAATATATAAGAACAAGAGCGCTTTCCCAATAAAATGATCAAAGGACATGGTCAGGCAGTTTTCAATTGAAGAGAAGCAAATTAACAATATCCATAAGAAAAAAATGCTTCTAAATTAGTGATAGACAACTTTAAATGAAAATTATTGTAAGGTAGAACCTCATAACAGATTCCACTTTATCCTCATTATATTGACAAAGATGACATAAAAAAATAAGTGCTGCAAGGGCCATAAGAGAACAAGTATACTAATGCACTTTGGTGGAGTTCTTTGTCCAACAAATATGGAAAGAAATATCCAAAAAAATCAATAAATTGTTTATTTATCTAATATCAAAGAAAAGCCCAAAATAGAGAGCCCTCTATGTTAAAAGAATTTATAACAACATGATATAGCTCAGTAGGAAATGATGAAAGAAGGAGTTTCAGAGAAATCTAGAAGGAAAAGAGAGGAGAATATAAGTGGACTAATGGAGAGAAATACAGAATGAACCATAAGTTCATGAGAATGAGATGAACTCATTTGTAAGATGAAAGTTGTAAAATATATTAGAAACCAGACTCCTAAAATGCTGTCTACATGAAACTTATTTGAAATAAAAATATTCACAGTTAAAATGAGGGACTGTCTTTTGACTCTTTTTGTATTCCCAGCTTTTATAAATAATAAACACTTAATAAAGGTTTGCTGATTAATAAATTGACTGGATCAGGATTTATTATGTTTTAGGTAAAACTTTCACGGACAAGACAACAATAAAAATAGATTTGTTTAAAAGGAATAGGGGCAGCTAGGTGGTGCAGTGAATAGAGCACCAGCCCTGAAGTCAGGAGGACCTGAGTTTAAAAGTGACCTCAGACACTTAACACTTCCTAGCTGTGTGACCCTGGGCAAGTCACTTAACCTCAATTGCCTCAGGGAAAATAAAAAGGAATTGGGCAGCTGGATGGCACAGTGGATAGAGCAGTGTCCTTAAAGTCAGGAGGACCTGAGTTTAAATCCAGACTCAGACATTTAACATACTAGCTATGTGATCCTGAGCAGGTCACTTAACCCCAATTGCCTCACAAAAAATTGCTAACAAATAATAAAACATAAAAGCAGGGAAACAGACATTATACTTAAAGAAATCCTAAATAATATTCTTAATGTATGCTTCAAATGGCAAAACATTTAAGTAGTTAAATGAAAAATGAATCAAATTATGGGGAAAATTTTTTAAAAATTTGTATGCCACTTTCATATCTGGAAAAAAATTTTTAAAGATGATAAAAGTTAATAGAATTTTTAAAAAGTTAGACATATATCATATGTCAGCAATTAGTAACTAGGAAAAGAAAAGAATATACATATTTCTCTGTTACATAAAAAAGCTGACTATATGCTAGGACATAAAAATCTCTTAAAAACTGCAGAAATGTTAAACATATTTACTGACCACAATGCAATAAAAATAATAAAAGGCATTTCATAAACTTAAAAGGACAATACATAACTTAATACCAAAGAATTTCTGGGTCAGAGAACAAATCATAGAAGCTATAAACAATTTCATCAAAAAAAATGATGAATTCAAAAAAAAGTGAAAATGTAGCCAAAACAATCTTTAAGGGAAAAAATATATTATTATAGACTTTTATTATGCAAAAATCTTTTAAAAATTAGAAAAGTGATAACCCCAACTAATCACAAAATAGAAATTATAAAGATAAAGATCAACAATAATAAAAATATTCTATTGATTTTTAAAGACTGAAAAAGTTCATGGGGACAACTGAGTAGCACAGTGCATAGAGTATTAGGTTTGGTGTCAGGAAGATTCATCTTTTTGAGTTCAAATGTGGCCTCAAATACTAGTTGCCTCATAAAAAACTTTACTTAAAATATTAAAAGGGATAAGTGGGGAAATTACATTGTGTTTAAAAGAACCTTAAATTATTAATATTAATTCTTAATATATGCTTCAAATGGCAAAGCATTTAAACAGTTGAATGAAAAATGAATCAAATTATGGGAAGAAATTAAATATTTTTGTGTGTGCCACTTTCATATCTGGAAAAAAAAATCTAGCAAGGCAAATCACTTAACCCTGTTTGTCTCAGTTCCTCATATTTAAAATGAACTGGAGAAGAAAATGGCAAAACAATCTAATAATTTGGTCAAGAAAACTCGAAATGGGATCATGAAGAATTAGGCATGACTGAAATGAACAACAAAACTAATAAAGTATTATATAACCTAATTTTTAAAAAGTGAGAAAAACCAAATTACCAAAATGAAAAAAAGGAGAAAAGGAAAATCTATAAGTGAAGAGGAATTTAAAATAAATTATAAGAAACTATTTTGCTCAATTATATGCCCCAAATATTAGTAAATGAAATAGATGAATATTTACAAAAATTGAACAAGACAAAGTAGCTATAAAACCCAATTTCAGAGAAAGAATTTTTAAAAGTTTTAAAGAAATTTCCAAAGCAAGGTAAAAGAAACAGGATCAGATAGATTTGCAAATAAATTTTATTAAATTTTCAATAAATTTCAAAATTACATAAATTGTTTACAAAAATAGAAGTAAAAGGGATTCTACCTAATTACTTTTTTGAGATAAATTTGGTCCTTATGTCTAAAGCAGGTAGTGATAAAACAGAAAAAGAAAGCTATAGATTACAATGCAAAAATGTATTATAAAATATTATTCAAAAGGCTTCATCAAAATTACATACTATGAACAAACTATATTTATACTATTAATTCAGAGTTTGTTCTAAGTTAGGAAAAATATAAACATAATAACATATAAAAATAATATAATAAAACATAATAAACTTAATATTCACAAATTACACAATTATATCAGTAGATTTGAGAAAGACTATTGACAAGATAACATTTTCATGTTAAAAAATATTTTTTAGGGCAATTGAAATCACATAGCTAGTAAATGGCTGAGCTTGGATTTGAACTCTGTTCTTCCTGCCTCTAGGGTCAATGCTCTATCCACTGTACCACCTAGCTGCTCATATGTTGATAATTCTAAAGAACATAGGGATGAAACTTCCCATGCTAACATGGAGTGGTGAGGAAGGAACCTTCTGAAGCTCTCCCAGATTCCCTTCCAAACAACTAGAAAATGAACTCAGAATTGATGTGGGAGTAGAGAAGCTGGTTACTCGCATGGCAGGAAAGGTCTGTCTCACTAGGGTGTCAGGGGAGAGAGGTCCAAGAGCAGTAGCAGCATCCTCACAATCTACCAGGGAGGCCCTATTGGCCTGCAAACCAGCAGCTCCCTGGGCAAGGAAGCAGTCTGAAAAGCCCAGAAAGGCCCCAGTGCAGCAAACTCACTCCCAATACTGGCCACCAGTGGGGCTCTGACCCGTTGCTGACCAGTAGTGAAACCCTGCTCCATGGCTGGCCAACAGCAGCAACCCACCCATGGGGCCTGCCAGCAGAGAGACTCTGTTTCCATAGCAACCCAGCATCAGGGCTCCATCCCTGCAACCCCAGCAACAAGATTTCTCCTCCAGAGCCAAACATTAGAAAGATTCTGTTACCATAGCAACCCAGAAGAAAGACCCCCACCCCCACCCCTGGGGCAGGCCAGCAGCTAAACCCTATCTACACCTAGGGAAAACCAAGAGGGAGACTCCCATCTCTTCCACCTCATCCCACCCAGTACAGCCAGAAGGGTAACCTACCCTTCAATAAAAGCAAGCAGCTAATTCCCAAAGCCTAGGGAAAGTCAACAGCAGTAAGACCCTGAGCTACAGCACAAAAAGCTTGGCACAGTGCAGGACTAGAGCCCAACTCTCCTATAAAAACGCAAAATTCAAAAAAGGCAGAAGAAATGAACAAAAACAAAAACAAAAAACACAAAAAACTTGATAATGAGAAGTTATTATAGTTACAGGGAGGATTAAGGCATAAAGGTAGAAGAGAATAACTATGTCAAAATTGTTATAAGTGAAACTTCAGATAAACATATAATTTGTTCTCAGGCCTAAAAAAGAATTTCTGGAAGAGCTGGAAAAGGATTTTAAAAAGCAAATTAAGAGAAGTAGAAGAAAAATTGAGAAAAGAAATGAGAGTAATGCAAGTCAATAACATGGGAAAAGATACACAAAAATTTCTGAAGGAAAATGACTCTCTAGAAAATAGAATTGGCCAAATGGAAAAGGAATACAAAAGCTCACTGAAGAAAATAACTCCTTGAAATTTAGAATCAAGCAAGTAAAAGCTAATGACTCCATGAGACAATATCAAGATATGATAAAAATAAAACCAAAAAAGTTAAAGAAAAAAAAAAGAAAATGTGAAAAATCCTCTTTACAAAAACAATTAAGCTAGGAAATAGATTTAGGAGAGATAATATAAGAATTATTGGACTACCTCAAAGCTATGGGGGATGAAGGGAGATATAAAGCCTGTACAATATTTTTCAAGAAATGACCTGATTAGAAATTAATATATTAGAACCAGAGGGCAAAATAGAAATGTAAAGAATCTACAAATCACCAATTAAAGAGATCCCAAAATGGAAACTCCCAAAACAAGAATGGCCAAATTCCAGAACTGACAGATCAAGGAGAAAGTATTGCAAACAGCCAAAAAGAAACAATTCAATATCATGGAGCTATAGTCAGGATTACACAGGCTCTAGCAGCTTTCACATTAAAGAACTGGAGAGTTTGGAATCTGATATACCAGAAGGCAAAGGAGAAAGGATTACAACCAAGAATTATCCACCCAGCAAAATTGAATATAATTTTTTCACTCTTTTGGATTTGTTTTATTGATTTTTCATAAAGTCATTAGCTTCCATTTCCTCAATTATAATTTTTAAGGAATTATTTTCCTCAGTGATCTTTTGTACCATCCTCCCCATTTGGCCAATTTTGCTTTTTCAGAGCATTCTTCTTATTAGCTTCTTGTATTTACTTTTTTATCACTCTCATTTCTCTTTCCAGTTTTCATTCTACCTCTCTTACTTGATTTTCAAAATCCCCTTTGGGGCTCAAAGAAAGAATATTAGGTATATTTGGTTTCACCAAGAAACTTTTTTCCCCTTATAGAAAAGTGGGAGAGGAAAAGGGAAAAGGGAAGGGGTAGGCTAAATAGAAAATAAAACAGAAGTAGTAGGGGAAAGGTATAAGAAAGGGGGAGGGTCTCTAAAGGGGGAAGACTGCTTGAGGCAAGTGGTGCTCAAAGGTAAAATACTGGGGAGGTGGGAAAGAGGAAAAGGAAAGAGAAAAGCATAATTTGGGGTTAATAAAATGGCAAGAAAAACAGAATTCGTTTTAACTGTAAATGTGAATGGGGTGAACTCTCCCATAAAATATAAATGGATAGCAGACTGGATTAAAAGCCAGAATCCTACAATATGTTGTTTACAAGAAACACATTTAAAGCAGAGCAATACATACAGAGTAAAAGGCTGGAGCAGGATCTATTATGCTTCAGTGAAATAAAAAAAGCAGGGGTAGCCATCCTAATCTCAGATCAAGCAAAAGGAAAAATTGATCGAATTAAAAGAGATAAGGAAGGAAACTATATCTTGCTAAAGAGAACCATAATGAAGCAATATCAGTATTAAACATATATGCACCAAGTGGTGTAGCATCTGAATTCCTAAAGGAGAAGTTAAGAGAGTTGCAAGAAGAAATAGACAGCAAAATTATAATAGTGGGAGATCTCAACCTTGCTCTCTCAGAACTAGATAAATCAAACCACAAAATAAGAAAGAAGTTAAAGAGGTAAATAGAATACAAGAAAAGCTAGATAATGAGAGATCTTTGGAGAAAATTGAATGAAGACAGAGAGGAGTACATTTTCTTCTCGGCAGTTCATGGAATCTGTACAAAAACTGACCATATATTAGGACATAAAGACCTCAGAATCAAATGCAGAAAGGCAGAAATAGTAAATGCATTTTTTCAGATCATACTGCAATAAAAATTATATTCAATAAAAGGCCAGGAGAAAATAGGTGAAAAAGTAATTGGAAACAAAATAATCTCATCCTAAAGAATGAATGGGCAAAACAGCAAATCAGAGACAGAATCAATAACTTCATCCAAGAGAATAACAATAATGAGACAACATATCAAAATTTGTGAGATGCAGCCAAAGTGGTAATAAGGGGGAAATTTTATATCTCTAAATGCTTACTTGCATAAAATAAGGAGATCAAATGCCCATCAATTGGAGAATGGCTGAATAAATTGTGGTATATGAATATTATGGAATATTATTGTATGGTAAGAAATGACTAACAGGGTGATTTCAGAAAGGCCTGGTGAGACTTACACGAACTGATGCTGAGTGAAATGAGCAAGGCCAGGAGATCATTATATACTTCAACAACAAAAGGAAAGAGGAAAATCAAATTGTTAGTCTCAAAAATGAAAAGGGAGAACTATCCACCAATGAAGAGGAAATTAGAGCAATTATTAGGAGTTACTTTGCCCAATTTTATGCCAATAAATTTGACAACCTAAGTGAAATGGAGGCATACCTACAAAAATATAGATTGCCCAGATTAACAGAAGAGGAAATAAATTACTTAAATAGTCCCATTTTAGAAAAAGAAATAGAACAAGCTATTAATCAACTTCCTAAGAAAAAATCCCCAGGACCAGATGGATTTACATGTGATTCTACCAAACATTTAAAGAACAATTAACTCCAATACTATATAAACTATTTGAAAAAATAGGGAATGAAGGACTCCTATCAAATTCCTTTTATGACACATATATTGTACTGATACCTAAATCAAGTAGAATGAAAACAGAGAAAGAAAATTATAGGCTAATCTACCTAATGATTATTAATGCAATAATCTTAAATAAAATATTAACAAAGAGATTACAGAAAATCATCCCCAGGATAATATACCATGACCAAGTAGGATTTATACCAGGAATGCAGGGCTGGTTCAATATTAGGAAAACTATTAGCATAACGGACTATATCAATAATCAAATTAACAAAAATCATATGATTATCTCAATAGATGCAGAAAAAGCATTTGATAAAATCCAGCACCCATTCCTATTAAAAACATTTGAGAGTATAGGAATAAATGGACTTTGTAACCTCCTATTCTGAGGGGCTACTGATTGCTAGGGCCAATCTTCCCCAGATACACATGAAGACAAGCAGATGTTAAAGTGCCAAACAGCCTTTCTTTATTGGTAATCTCAGCAGGGGTTAGCAGGAAGCAAGAGCAAGTGTATGTATGTTTCTGTGTCTCTCTCTCTGCATCCCTGACTCTTTCTACATTTCTGCATCTCTCTACTTCTCTCTGAATCCTTCTTCTAGTACTGCATCCTAAGAAAAGAGTTAACTCCTGTAAGACACAACCTCCTACCTCAGAGGCCAAACCCCTTTCTACCTCCTGGGTCCACCCTACCAGCTGACATGGCATACATGGCAATTCTCAGAAGGAAAGTCCCAAATATATCCCCCTTTCTGTTTAGTGGGAACCACTCATAAAACCAGCTTTGATATTAAAAATAGCTCACTTATAAAAATATATTTACATATAAAACAAAGGCTTAAAGTAGAAAAAATAACATTGCAAAGATGCAATAAAGGGGAAGAGAGGGGAAGTATGTTTGATCAGGTGTTGGTACCAGAGCTATAGAAGATTTTCCCCACGTTTTCTATACGGGGCCACCTCAAGCAGTCAGACCCAGATTCATCTGTAGCAAAGGGATGAAGGTCTCATCTTCTGGCTGACCAAGGGGCATGTATCTGGCTCTACCCAATGGAGTAGGGACTGAAGAGGGGAGATGAATGACTTGTAGGCAGCAGCAGCATCCAGTATCAAATGTCAAGATCATATCTAAGGTGATTTCAAGTTGACCAAGTGGTTGGTATTTCATGATTCAGAGTCTGGAATAATCAACTTTTCATGTTTTACCTTCTGAAATCCAGCGGCCTTCTCCATCAGGACCTGCAAGACATAGATATCCTGGCCCTCTTCAAAGTACTAAGGTTGGACCTTGCCAATGTCCTTTCAAAGGACCTTTTGAATGTTCTCTGGCGCTTGAAGCCCTGTTTTCATAGGACCTAGTTTTCTGTCTTGTAAGACGTTATTCATATTCACCTGTTTGGCTCTCTAGCTTACATACTACAGCTGTATCACCAGGCATGATCACGGGCAAACTTATACCTTGACCCCTTATGCATTCCTGCCTTCCCATCTCTCAATAAGGCTGTGGAACCTTCCCTTGCAGGGCCTGGCAATACTCACTTGTAACCTCTCCCTCAGAGATTACTGGCTGCCAACAAGCTTAATACCAGGCCTTCCAACATCTCCGGCCACTACCTCCTCAAGCAGTGGTTCTTGTTCAACAGAGTATCTGGACACAGGAGCTTGCAAGCTCAAGTTTGAAAGACATTGGAGCCAACATTCTCACATGTTTTTATCATCTCCTCAAGGCTTGCGTTCCCATCTAAGGAGAACATGGCTTCCTGCAATGGGCGTTAGGGTTCGCTCTAGCTAATTTCTGGATAAAAAGACCAGCCGCTTCTCCTTTACCTACTAACCTCTCAACAGCCACCTGTAGGTGAGCCACAAAATTAGGGAAAGTTTCATCTAGGCCCTGTAAGCAAAATTTTTTTGCTGAGTCTGAAAACAGAGTCATCCATTGCAGAGACTCCCCAGGTGTAAGGCAAACTTTAGCAATAGTCTTCCAATTATTTGGGGTTAGTATACTGCTGGAGGCCAGGAGAGCCAGCAGCTCTTTAACATATGGAGAGTTAACTCTGTAAGTGTTAACTGCCTCTTTCAATTCCATAAATTTCTTCCACTCTAATGGGGCCCCATTCTTTCCTAGGGGCTAAAACACCAAATCTTTGCTTCCTGGTTCCCTTCTTTTGCTGTCTTCTGTAACATACATCCTAATTCTGTCTGTAAATCTATCTACTTCCTGCTTCTTTTCCACTTTCTCTTCCTGTGATGTCACATCTACTTTTGCCTTGCTTTATCAGTCTTTGGGGCCTTGTCTCCCTTCCCATGATTGGACCAGCCAAAGTCATGAGGTCCCTGGCCAATCCAGTCTCTGTTTGGGCGCCATTTGTAATCTCCCACACTGAGGCTACTGATTGCCAGGGCCATACATACCAATCTTCCCTAGATACATATGAAGACGAGCTGATATTAAGGTGTCAAACAGCCTTTTTTAATTGATAATCTCAGTAGAGGTTAGCAGGAAGCAAGAGTAGATGTATGTATGTCTCTGCGGCTCTCTCTCTGCTTTTTTGAATCTCTCTGCATCTCTGTCTCTCTACTTCTCTCTTCATCCTTCTTCTATAGACTCAAAGCTGGTTATTTATATTTACTCTCCTCTGGGATTACCTTGTGCCTAGCCCACTCAGCACTGCATAGGTGGATCTGCAGAAGGGAAACACCTGGAGTTAGTGCTGACTCCTAAGAGGAGATCTAACACCTGTAAGACACCACCTCCTGCCTCAGAGATCAAACCCCTTTTTACCTCCTGAGTCTACCCTACCAGCTGACATGGCATATATGGCAATTCACAGAAGAAAAGTCCTGGACTTTTCCTTAAAACAGTGAGTAGCATCTATTTAAAACCAGCAGCAAGCATCATATGTAATGGAGGTAAACTAGAACCATTCCCAACAAGATCAGGGGTGTAACGAGGTTGCCCACTATCACCATTACTATTCAATAATCTATTAGAAATGCTAGCCTTGGCAATAAGAAAAGAAAAAGAGATTAAAGGAATTAGAGTAGGTCATGAGGAAACCAAATCATCACTCTTTGCAGATGATATGATGGTATACTTAGAGAACTGCAGAGAATCAACCAAAAAAACCTATTAGAAATAATCCACAACTTTAGCAAAGTTGCAGGATACAAAATAAATCATCAGCATTTTTATATATCACTAACAAAATCCAACAGCAAGAGATACAAAGAGAAATTACATCTAAAATAATTGTTGATAGTATAAAATATTTGGGAATTTATCTGCCAAGGGAAAGTCAGGAACTATATGAACAAAGCTACAAAACAATTTCTACATAAATAAAGTCAGCTCTAAGCAACTGGAAAAATATCAAGTGCTCTTGAATAGGTTGAGCGAATATAATTAAGATGACAATATTCCCTAAACTAATCTATTTATTTAATGGTATACCAATCAGACTCCCAAGAAACTATTTTAATGAGCTAGAAAAAATAACAACAAAATTCATCTGGAAGAACAAAAGGTCAAGGATTTCAAAAGAATTAATGAAGACAAAAGCAAATGAAGGTGGCTTAGCTGTACCTGATCTAAAACTATGTTATAAAGTAACAGTCATCAAAATCATTTGGTGTTGGCTAAAAAATAGAGAAGTTGATCAGTGGAATAGGTTAGGTCCCCAGGACAAAATAATCAAATGACTATAGCAATCTAGTATTTGACAAACCCAAAGCTCCCAGCTTTTGGGATAAGAATTCACTATTTGCCAAAAACTGCTGGGAAAATTGGAAACTAGTATGGCAAAAACTAGGCATAGACCCATACCTAACACTATATACCAACATAAGGTCAAAATGGGTTCATGATGTAGACATAAGAATGATATTATAAACATATTAGAAGAACATAGGATAGTTTTCTTCTTAGATTTGTGGAGGAGGAAGGAATTTGTGACCAAAGAACTAAGAGATCATTATTGATCACAAAATAGATAATTTTGATTATATTAACTTAAAAAGTTTTTGTACAAATAAAACTAATGCAGACAAGACTAGAAAGGAAGCAATAAACTGGGAAACCACTTTTACATCCAAAGGATCTGATAAAGACCTCATTTCTAAAATATATAGAGAATTGACTTAAATTTATAATAGTTCAAGCCATTTTCCAATTGATAAATGGTCAAAGGATATGAACAGACAATTTTCAGATGACGATTGAAACTATAGTTACATGAGAAGGTGCTACAAATCACTACTGATTACAGAAATGCAAATTAAGACAATTCTGAGGTACCCCTATACATCTCTCAGATTGGCTAAGATGACAGGAAAAGATAACAATGAATATTGGGGGGATGTGGGAAAACTGGGACACTGATACATTGTTGGTGGAATTGTGAACGGAGCCAACCATTCTGGAGAGCAGTTTGGAACTGTGCTCAAAAAGTTATCAAACTGGGCATACCCTTTGATTCAGCAGTGTTTCTAGTGGGATTATATCCCAAAGAGATCTTAAAGGAGGGAAAGAGACCCACATGTGCAAAAATGTTTGTGGCAGCCCTCTTTGTAGTGACAAGAAACTGGAAACTGAATGGATGCCTATCAACTGGAGAATGGCTGAATAAATTATGGTATATAAATGTTATTGAATATTATTGTTCTGTAAGAAACGACCAACAGGATGATCTCAGAGAGGCCTGCAGAGACTTACATGAACTGATGCTAAGGGAAATAAGCAGAACCAGATCATTATATACGGTAACAAGAAGATTATACAATGATCAATTCTGACGGACATGGCTCTTTTCAATAATGAGATGATTCAGACCAGTTCCACTTGTTCAGTGATGAAGAGAACCATCTATACCAAGAGAGAGAAATGTGGGAACAGAGCATGGAACACAATATAGCATTCCCACTCTATTGTTATTTGCTTGCATTGTGTTTTCTTTCTCAGTTTTTCTTTTTCTTCCTTCTTGATCTGATTTTCTTGGCAGCAAGATAAATGTATAAATATGTATACATATATTTGATTTAACATATATTTTAACATATTTAACATGTATTGGACTACCTGCCATCTAGGGAAGGGGGTGGGGGGAAGGAGGGGAAAATTTAGAACAAAAGGTTTTGCAAGGGTCAGTGTTGAAAAATTACCTATGCATAGGCTTTGTACATAAAAAGCTTTAACAATTAAAAAATATATATATCTTCAGTTACAGAAAAAAATATCCCCTTTGAGCTCTTCTATGGCCTGAGCCCAATTCTTATTTTTCTTTAAGGCTTTGGATATAGGAGCTTTGACTATTATCATCTTGTAAGTTTGTAATTTGATTTTTCTTGTCACCATAATAGCTTTCTCTGGTCAGGATCTTTTTTTGATGTTTACTCATTTTCCCAGCATATTACCTGGCTTTTAACGCAATTAAATTAAAGTAGGGCTCTGTTTCCAGGGTAGAGTGCAATATCCCAAATGTCAGGGGTTTTGTCTAGCTATTTTTAGAGACCCTTCTAGGGACCTGTACTGTGAGCTAGCATTTCTACCCATATTTTAGTATGGCAAAGCAACAGAGTCTTGCCAGAATGTCAGCAAAAAGAACCCTGCAATCTACCTGTGACCAACTGTCTAGCCCAGGGGTCCTCAAACTTTTTAAATAGGGGGCCAGTTCACTGTCTGTTGGAGTTCTTGTTCTTCTCAAAACACAGCCAGGTGATAAAAGTTCAGATGTTTTATTGTCTCTAATATAGCCCAGTTAGCTTAGAGTCTTCCGAATGTCTCCAAATCCAAAGGTTTTGTCCTTCAGCCTCTGCCTCTGCTTTCTTCAGCCTCCAGCCAGCACAAAGATGGAATGAATCTCTTGTCTCCTTCACTTGGGGTTCAGCTAGCTTTCTGGAGAATCTTTCAGACCAGCTTGGTCTCAGTGGGGGGAGTGCAGGAGCCCAGCCACCAACCACAGTGGTGTGAGATGAAGATGAATCTGGTTGTCCACTGAGCTCTTGACTCGTAACTTCTTCCTCTGAAAACTCTTCTTCTGCCACCAGCCAGCCAAGTGGAAAATATTCTTTCTTGCCTCGGAGAGAAGGCTTCTGGCATAATTCCACTGAAATCTCCCCGAGAGCCTCTGTCTGTTTCTTTTATACAAGAGGGAGGAATTGTGGGATACGAGAGAGAGGGATTATGGGTTTTCTCCCATAGTGCTCTCTGGCCCTAAGAGCTTTAAGGGAGGTGTGAATTCACAAAGTTACAAAGTTCACTTTGTGAATCTGGCATACTTGTGAACTCTGATGAGTAAAGGTGTAACACAAGCATTGTACTAATTAGTTCTACTTAGTACCTTGTTTCAGGTTCTGGCCCAAAACATCTTCTTGTAAGATCAGATCAACTCTAATTAGTTAGCAGTTTGTAAAGATTCCAACAACTGTCCCTCAAACTGTTGGAGGGCTGGATTATAGTAAAAACAAAAACTATGAACAAATTCCTATGCATGATGCATATAACTTATTTTGAAGTGAAGAAACAAAATGGGAATAAATACAATATTTAAAATGAAGTAAAGTTAAATCAACAAACTTACCAGTATTTCAATGGGAACTATGGGCCTGTTTTTGGCTAATGAGATGGTCAATGTCTGGTTCCATATTTGTCACTGCTAGTTGTAACAAGTGATGCAAGTGTGCATCCATTAGTCTTGATCTGGTTGGAGATTTCAAATGTTTCATTCTAGAAAAATTTTGTTCACAGACATAAGTGCTGCCAAAGATGATTGCCATTTTGAGTGCATGGTTCCTGGGATGAGAATATGTTAAAGAGGGGAGAGATGCAAAGAAATTATGAAGGCTGCTTGACTTGAATGTCTTTCAGAGTTACAATTCTGCAGTTCAGCCAGTTCCATTTGGTAAATTGTATCCACATTTTCAATGTCAATAGAAAATGGGTTACGGAAAAGCTGTATGTCCTGTTCATGGAGATGACGCTCTTTAAATCTAAATTGGAACTCCTTTTGCAATTTTTCCAGTGAATCCACACATGTTTTGTTTGGGAATGCAATCAGCGGTTTTTCCGCTAACAGATTTTGAGTTGTGGGGAGATGGCAGAAGTTTTCCTCCTTCACTTGTTTGATGAGGAGGCCTAATTTTACTTCAAATGCTTTGACATGTGATTGCATATCACAGATGAGCTTCCCCTTGCCTTGAAGTTGCATATTGAAATTGTTGAATAGCTGTGTTACACCTGTCAGAAAGGCAAGGTGCCATTTCCATTCTGCATCATTGAGCTCTGGTACTTTGTTTTTTGAAAGCAGAAAAGTTGTAATCTGTGGAAGTAACTCATAGAAATGTTTTAAAACTCTACCTCGACTCAGCCAATGGACTTCTGTGTGATATAGAACATCTTCATACTCAACATTTAGCTCAGGCAGAAATTCCTGAAATTGTCTGTGATTTAGTGCATTAGCTCTAATGAAGTAAACACAAGATACCACGATTTTCATAACAGAGTCCTATTTCAGTGATTTACTACACAGCACTTGTACCAACAAGGATGAGGCAGTGTATGGCTATTGGATGAGAATGGTTATGTTTGTCCATCTCTTGGTTAATGTGAGCAATTACTCCTTTCTTCGACCTCACCATGCTAGGAGCACCATCAGTTGTCACGCTGGCTAGTTTAGTCCAGTCTAGCTCCAAACCATTCATAGTTTGGCAAACCTTTTCATAGATATCCTCTCCTGTAGTTGTTCCTTTGATGCTTTGCAGTGCAGCAAGCTCTTCTATGACTTTAAAATAATCATTCATCCCACGAATAAAAATTAGAAGTTGTGCAGAATCATGAACATTATTGCTTTCGTCGAGTGCCAAGGAAAAATATGAAATTTCTTTTATGGAGTTTTGCAAATGCTGATGCAGACTGTCTCCCATTTCTTCAATCCTCCATGTAATTGTAGGTCCTGAAAGACTCACTGTACTAAATAAATCAGCCTTCTCTGGACACATCTCTTTGGCGACAGAAAGAAGGCATTCTTTAACAAATTCTCCCCCAACGAATGGTCTGCCAGTGTGTGCTGTTAGCTTGGCAACTTGAAAACTTGCTTGCAGTGATGAAATATTTAGCTGCTTCTGCTTCACAAAAGTATTTTGCTGAGTTGTCAATGTATTTTTCAATTTTAATATTTTATCTTTTCTCATTTCTCCAACCAAACAATCATATTTATATTTATGTTGAGTTTCATAGTGTTGACACAAATTATATTCTTTGAACACAGAATATAGTGTCTGGCATATCAGACATATAGCTCTTTCCTTGTACTGCATGAAAAAGTAATCATAAGTCCACTGTTCTTTGAATATCCTACACTCCGAGTCAATTTCTTTTTCTTGACATCACTATTTCCTAGGGATTCCAAATTGCTATTAGTAAAATATATATATATATACAGAGCACTACAAAAACAATATACTAGCAATAACTTTGCCCACACAGAGACATACAGACTGCAATGCCCAACTTCCTCTAAGCTGCCTCTGCGCTATGATGCCTCTGTTTCTCTCCCGCTCTTTGCGCTCCCCATTCCGACCTTCATTGCTGCAGTGAATTCTCCCTGCAGCAGTCGTGACATGCACAGCATGCACTTGTACATCCCCCGCGCCTGTCTATTGTGGTGGCTGCCGTTACTGTACAAGGCCGCAGGCTGTCAGTTCTCCATCTTCTGCATCTCTCTCCCTTCCCCACACCACACACCCCAGCCTGGGAACTCACTTCACCTCCGTATTGCCTCACACTCTGTCTCCGCCGCCTCAGCCCAGTGCTGGAAGCGTACATTGCTAACAGAGAGTTTAGGTAAAACAGCACTTCTGGTCTGATTTTGCCATAACCCGGTGGGCTGCATAAACGTCCTCAGCAGGCCGCATCTGGCCCTCGGGGCGTAGTTTGAGGACCCCTGGTCTAGCCCCTCCATCAATGGTCTAAGATCTCCAGAGACCTTTACTATTGCTGTTGCTGTTGATTCAGTGGCTCTAAGGAGTTCTAGAGATCACTGTTGCCAATTTAGGGATCTCACTACCTATTCTATTTTTGTGGGGCTTTGGGCTGTGGTGGTCCAAGCTTCCCTGAGATTGTTCTCCAGACCCACCCTGAATGCAACAGACCTTTTCTGCCTACCTTCCCAGTCAGCAAGGGCTAGAAAATTCTTCCCCTCCCTCTTTTTTGGATTCTGACACTCTAAAAATTTGCTTAGAGTCATTATTTAAAAGTATTTGGAAACATCTCAGGGAGAACTTGGGCAAATCCTTACCTTCACTTTGCCATCTAAGCTCCACTTTGATTATAATCTTGAAGGAGAGGAGGGAATGGACATTTGGCAAAATAGAGCACTTTTAAGCATTCTTAAGGAAAAGAACTGAGCTGAATAAAAAATTTGATCTCCAAATATAAGATTTAAGGGAAACATAAAAAAGTAAAAAAGAAACAAGAAAGAGAAAAGATAGGAAATTCAATAAGCTTAAACTGCTTATATTTTTCTATGGAAATATAATATTTGTAACTCTTAAGAACTTTATTATTAGAACAATTAGAAGGAATATGTAGAGACAGAGGATGTATATATAAGATGACTTTGATGGGATGATATACAACAAAACAAAATAAAAGAGATGAGAAAAATTGCACTGGAAAAAGAAGAAGGTGGGGTGGAGATTGAATGGGATAAACTGAATCAAATTTATGAAAACATAAATCATTTCCCAATTGGTAAATGGACAAAGGAAATGAGAAAAAGAAGCAAAATCTAATAATAGCATAACATATAAATATTTAAATGAAAAGCTCATTAAATAAAGGGAGGAATAGATAAAACTAATGATAAAGAATCTTAATGTGTCCCTTTCAGACCTAGACAAATCTAACCAAATGATAAATAAGAAAAAAATTGAAGATTTGAATAGAACTTTAGGGAAATTAGAGATAATAAATCTCCAGTAATTAATGAATGTGAGTGAAAAGTAATTTGAATACTTCTCTCAGATGTACATTGCATCTTTACAAAATGTGATCATGTATTGGAGCATAAAGACTCACCAAAAATGTAGAAAAGAGGAAATATTAAACACAAGATTTACTGATTATATTGCAATGAAAATCATGTTCAATAAATTTTACTTAGAGTATTATAAGGAAATGCTAGCCTAAATAACAATTATAAAGAATGGGTGGCTCAAAAGAACATATTTTAGAAACAATGGAAAATTTCATCAAAGAAAATTATAGTTTTGAGATACATACCAAAACTAACGTGTTTTTTAGGGAAATTTTTATGTCTCTAAACACTTTTATCAAGAAAAAAAGGAAAAAGAAAGAACAAATCAGTGAAATGGGCATGCAATTTAAAAAATTGTGAGTGGCAAGAAATTAAACAGGTAAGTAACAAGGTAGAAATGATGAAGATTACGGAAGAGGTTAATAAAACTTAAGATTTTACAAAAAGAAATATAATGTAGTTAGAATGAGAAGAGAATCTGTCAAATGGAGAAATCTTTTCAGCAAGTTTTTCTGATAGGCCTCATTCCCAAAATATATAAGAAATTTATTCAAATATTTAAAACTGAGAATTATTCCCTAATCAATAAATGGTCAAAAGATATGAACAGCCAGTTTTCAAAAGAAGAAATCCAAGCTGTCAACAATCATGTGAAAAAATTCCCTACAGCATTAATAATTAGGGAAATGAGAATTAAAACAACTGTGAAGTCTTATTTCACACACATCAGATTGGCAAAGAAACAAAGGAGGAAGATAAATATTAGAGAGACTAATGAAGTGGATATTAGAATAGTGTTGGTGAAGTTACAAATTGGTCCAGCCATTTGGGCTAATTTATGGCAGTTTGGAAGTATGTCCCAAAAGTTATTAAACTTTGCATGTCCTTTGACCCAGCTTCTAAGTCTATACCCCAAAGAGATTTGGAGACCAACAAAGAGAGACAGAGACAGAAACAGAGACAGAGAGAGACAGAGCGAAGAGATACAGAGAGACGGAGACACAGAGAGAAAGAGGACTTTCATTTACAAAAATATTCATAGCATCAATTTTTGTTGTCTCAAAAAATTGGAAACTACAATTTATAATTGTAACTAGGCACTAGATGATGAAGTGGATAGAGTACAGGGCCAGAAAAACTCTCTTCATAAGTTCAAATCTGGCCTCAGACACTAGCTGTGTGATCCTGAACAAGTCACTTAATCCTGTTTGCCTCAGTTTCCTTATCTGTAAAATGAACTGGAAAAAATGGCAAACTTCAATATCTTTGCCAAGAAAGTCTCAAATGGGGGCACAAAAAGTCTGATATGCCTGAAATAACTGAACATCAAAAACAATTTATGAAATATTAATGTAATGGAATATTGTTGTATGTCAAGAAATGATGAAAAGGATAGATTCAGAAAAACTTGGAATTTCATGAACTCCTGAGAAAAAGAGCTCCATATCCATCTTCAATTCATCAATAGATCTGACTGGGTTTTTTAAATGTATAAACAAGATTATACTCTGAAATCCTTTTATCAGGGGATAATGTCTCTTTAATTCCATGGAAAAAGGAACATCATGATTGACTAACCAAACATATACAAATGCACAAATTAATGTATGCTGTGAAACCATCCCAGAGTGGCAAATTTTATTGGCCATGGCTCCAAATTTTGCACATGGATCTCCATTAAAGATAACCAGACTACTGCATAATTGGCAATGGATTTTTGAAGAGAAGGTTTCTAAGGTTCCTCTTGAAGGACCAACCATCTTTACAGACGCAGCCAAACAAAATATTTGTGTTGTATACTCTCATGATCTAACCGTAAAAAGAGTAGTCAGAACTCCTTTTCAGTCCACTCAGCAGAACGAATTATATGCGATCATGCTAGCTCTCACTTATTACCCAGGCGACATAAATATAATATCTGATTCAGCCTATTCAGTAGGTGTGGTACAAAGAATTGCCACAGCCCAAATAAAATTTGCAGCTTCTAATATATATCAGCTCTTTAAGGAACTTCAAGAGCAAGTGAGAAAGCATCCAGGAAAGATTTATATCCTGCATGTCCATTCACATAGTGGACTTCCAGGTCCTATTTTTGATGGAAATTCAAAGGCAGATAGCCTTTTAACTATGTTGGCCAGTACGCCTTTATTTCAGGAGGCCCAGGAATCCCATTCTAAATACCATCAGGCTGCTCGAGCTTTGCGTTTACAGTTTGGGATTACAAGAGAAGAAGCTAGGAGCATAGTAAAAAGCTGTACAGCTTGCCTTCCCTTCCACGCTCCTACACTGCCTCCAGGGAAGAACCCTCGTGGTTTGAGACCCAATGAAATCTGGCAAATGGATGTGACCCATTATAAATCTTTTGGTCGTCTGTCTTTTATCCATGTTGTAGTAGACACCTTTTCAGGATTCACTTTTGCCATACCAGCAGCAAAAGAGACAGCCCGAGTGGTCACTGAATTCCTCATTCAAGCATTCGCAATTATGGGTGTGCCACAAGAAATAAAAACAGATAATGGACCGGCCTCCAAACATTTTGAACACTTTTGTGCACAGTATAAGATTTTACACACTACTGGCATACCCTTCAATCCTCAAGGTCAAGCAATAGTAGAAAGAAGAAACAGAGACATTAAGACACTCCTCCAAAAACAAAAGAAAGGGGGAGCCACGGGTAATCCTAGAGAACTTCTAAATTTAGTTCTCTATACCATTAATTTTTTAATCTTTGATAAAGATGCACTGGCTCCAGCAGACAGGTTTTATAACCCACCAGAAGAGCAGGGTCCAGTGCGAGCAGCTCCACTATCTTTAGATAATCGCCAGGTGATGTGGAGAGACCCAGAAAGTGGTGAATGGAAGGGACCAGATAGGCTAACTGCTTGGGGGAGAGGATTTGCTTGCATCTCTACAGGTGGAGAAGGAATTAGATGGGTGCCTACGAGCCGCATTCGCCTTGTCCATCGCAGAAAGATGGAGCAGACCCTTGAAACAAAGGAGAAGACCCAAGAAACATCGGGTGGTTCTATTGCTGATTGTGCTCATAAGAATTATTAGATTCCTGGCACATGAACTAATGGACAATGGAATCCTATTGGACTGTTTCTAGGACTTATGGACATGTGTAAATTTTCAGATTGATTCTTGTTACTTGTTACATTACTACTAGCCTGTGTTATATTGCTATGTGCTCATGTAAATTATGTATAATGCCTCCCATATTGATGGATTTATGTATACCATGTATATCTGTTACAAAGTTCTGGCCCATATTGATGGATTTATGTGTACCCCCTCAGAAACCCCCTATGTTTTAAAACAAAAGAAAGGGGGAGATGTTGGAATCCTTACTAACTGCTAAGTAATTAGAGTTGATCTAATCTTACAAGAAGATGTTTTGGCCAGAACCTGAAACAAGGTACTAAGTAGAACTAATTAAGACAAGGCAGGAAGCAACCTGATGGCAGAAGGGAATTACAATTGGGGAGAATAGAGCTGTATGCAGCTGGGACAACTGAGATACCCCCTGGAGAGGTGAAATCTGTTCCTCTACAGCCTATGGATCCCCTACCTCCAGGCACAGTAGGCTTGACCATTTCACCTCCTTGTATGTACAAAACAGTGTCCATCCACACACTGATGTGGGAAACTGGGGAATGTGTAGATAATATCCCAGTCACTAATACAGGTAGACAATGTGTGACTTATCACCCAGGAGACGTAGTAGCATCAGGTTTACTCATACAGAATCCTAATAAGCAGCCTCGTGATAGTCACCCAGGTTCTGACTCCAGACCACAAAAACCAGAAATATACTGGACAGCAGCAGTAACGGCTGACCGACCTATGCTCACTATCTATATAAATGGCCTACCATTGGAAGGATTGGTAGACACAGGTGCGGATCGTACAGTTATTAGAGGTGCCAGTTGGCCCAGTCACTGGCCAAAGATTAAAGCAGATACCTATATGTCTGGAGTAGGAGGATCAATAGCAGCTGAAGTTAGTGCTGCCCCTATGAGATGGACTTTTAAAGGCAAAACAGGAGTTTTTACTCCTTTTATAGTTGAAAAAATCCCCATCAATCTGTGGGGAAGAGACGTTTTACAACAATTGGGGTTAAAAATGAGTACTTCGGTTTTTTAAGCAGGGCTGCTGTTGAAGGCCTGCCAACACTTTCACCTGTTCCTATCCAATGGAAAACTGATACACCAGTGTGGATAGAACAGTGGCCCTTAAGTAGCGATAAAATTCAGGCCTTATTAGATATAGTACAGGAGCAGCTTGAACAAGGGCATTTACAACCTTCTCTAAGTCCTTGGAATTCACCAGTGTTCGTTGTAAAAAAGAAATCGGGAAAATGGAGGATGCTCACTGATTTAAGAAAAGTGAACGAACAGATGGAAACTATGGGAACTCTTCAACCTGGACTTCCATCTCCTACTCAGCTTCCTAGAGAATGGCCTCTTTGGGTTATAGACATCAAGGATTGTTTCTATTCCATTCCTCTGGATAAGGAGGATATGAAGAGATTTGCCTTTTCGGTGCCCAGTGTCAATTTAGCTGAGCCTTATAAAAGATATGAATGGACGGTTTTGCCACAGGGAATGAAGAACAGCCCCACGTTGGGCGCCAAATGTTAAGAGTTCAAATGTTGGAGTTTGTTCTTCTCAGAGCACAGCCAGTTTAGAGGCTTAGAGCCCTTCGGATGTCTCCAAATCCAAAGGTTCTGTCCTTCAGCCTCTGCCTCTGCTTTCTTCTGCCTCCAACCAAGACAGAGATGGAAGGTCTCTCTTATCTCCTTCTGGGGAGCCCAGCCACCAACTTGCCGCGGAGAGAGGGCTTCTGGCGTAGCTCCACTGAAATCCGTCAAAAGTGTTCTCTGCACCAGAGTCGTTCCTCTCGAGTCCAGTGCGATCAGCCAGCCAAGAGGAAAAAATGTATTCTGCCATAGATCCCTCATTGCTGGCTTTTTATCTGCCTCTTCTGAGAGAATGGGATTATGGGTTTTCTCCCATAGTGCTCTCTGGCCCAATGACTTTAAGGGAGGTGTGAACTCCCTTGAAGTTAGAAAGTGTACTTTGTGAAGCTAGCATACTTGTGGACTCCAATGAGTAAAGGTGTGAACACAAGCCTTGTCTTAATTAGTTCTACTTAGTACCTTGTTTCAGGTTCTGGCCAAAACATCTTCTTGTAAGATTAGATCAACTCTAATTACTTAGCAGTTAGTAAGGATTCCAACAATGACCTTGTGGGTTTTTAAAAATGGGGGAAATTTCAGAAGTTGCTCAGACAAATAGTGAACCAATATAGTGATAGAAGGGATTAAATATAAAGGATTCTAGTTGAAATCCACTCTCCTGTTGAAAAGGAAAAAAAATTTCCCCAGTGGGCTCCTGTAAACGCAAATAAAATATGTCCTAACAAAACTCCCACCAATATGTTATCCTTCAATAATCGATACAAATATCTCAAAGCAAAGTCGTTTGCTAAAATAACATGATATTTGTGTGTCTAAGTTCAGAGAGTTGTTCTATTTTCTTTTTTCTCCCAGATTCAAATTTGAATCAGGTTAATGGAGGCAATTAAGCTCTGGGCAATTACATAGTGACTGGAGAAGGGGATCACATATGTAAGCCACTGGAAACATTTTATCAAAAACATACCTTCACCGATGGCGGAGTCAGCTGGTGAACAACTCTGTAATTAATTTAATTAATTGATTGATTAATTAATTTGCATAGCAATCTGCTTTTCAAAAACTGTGGTCAGAAAGTAGCTTTTATCTGGGGCTTCCCAAATTCTGACTGATAAGTGTTTCATATGTGGGCCCCTGTATCAATATAACTTCCTTAATTAGGTTTCACTTTAATCCCCTACTATCTTTCTCCCCAAAATGCCTTGCCACTTTCTTTCCAGTGGTGGCAAACTCAATTAAAAATAGATCCTTGCAGGTTGAATATATTGATTTTTTTCAGTCATTTTCTGTTTTTTCTGACTCTTTGTTGGGTTTTCTTGATAAAGAGACTGGGGTGGCCCATTTTAAGATGAGGAAACTGAGGCAAGTTAATTGGTCACATAGCTAGGTATTATATCCATTGGCCAGATATTATATCCATTGAATCATCTAGCTATTCTCTCTGTGTGTCTGTCAGCTTCTCTATCTCTCTGTCTCTTCCTCTCTCTGTGTCTCTGTCTCTGTCTCTCCCTCTCTGTCTCTGTCTGTCTGAATCTCTGTGTCTTTCTCTCTGTTTCTATCTCTCCCTCTCTCTGTGTCTCTGTCTCTCCCTCTCTGTCTCTCTCTCTGCCTCTCCCGCTCTCTGTGTGTCTCTGTCTCGTTCTCTCTTTTTCTGTTTCTGTCTCTCTGTCTCTGTCTGAATTTCTCTGTCTTTCTGTTTTTCTCTGTCTCTCCCTCTCTCTGCCTCTCCTCTCTGTCTCTCTCTGTCTGAATCTCTCTGTGTTTCCCTCTCTCTGTGTCTCTCTTTGTCTCTGTCTCTCCCTCTGACTGTCTGTCTCTGTCTGAATCTCTCTCCCTCTCTCCCTCTTTATCTCTCTGTCTCTGTGTCTCGCTCTTCTCTCTCTCTCTCTCTCTCTCTCTCTCTCTGTGTGTGTGTGTGTGTGTGTGTGTCTGTGTCTCTCTGTGTGTGTCTCTCGGTCTCTGTCTCTCTGTCTCTGTCTCTCTGTCTTTCTCTCTCTCTCTCTATCTCTCTGTCTCTCTCTGTCTCTGTCTCTGTCTCTCTCTCTCTCCCTCCCTGTCTCTGTCTCCTCCCCCTCTCTTAATTAACATTATGTTGCATTGTGTTTTTATTTATTCTGTTAATACATTTTGAGCTGGTTCTGCCCCTCTGGGAAGTTTTGCTGCCCCCCAATTAGATGCTTCTGCCCTACACAGCCCCTTCTCACTCCGGCCTCCTTGGCAATGGACTGCCAAGGCTCCTGGAAAGGGGGCTTCAGCGTGCTCCCTCATGGTCTGTAACTTTCCAAACCCAAACACCCTCTCTCTGGCCGCCGCAGCCCCTCAGTGTGCGGTCTTCCCCTCTCGGAAGGTAAGCTCCTCGAAGTGGGGGGGGGGTCTCACCTGGAGATGTTTCCCCACAGTCAGCCCTTCACAAATGCATTTTGATTGTCAGTCAGCTGTCGGTTCTCCACAGGGTTGGGAGGGCAGGGCGATGACCCTGATGTGGATGGCTGTGGTTTGTCCTTTCTGCTTGGAGATGGCCCCGATGTCAGGGATGGGGTGCTGGGACTGGAGGGAGAGGGAGCTGTGCAAGGTCACTGTCTTACTCTTTCCTCCAGGGCCAACTGGATTCAGTGATGAGATGGAGATCAGGATGGCTGGAGGCGGACCTGGAAGACTTCATCCTTTAGGCTAAAGTCTTTCCCCAAGTCTCAGTTTGTCTGAGGAAATGTGCATTCAGTGATTAAGTCTAGCTAAGAAATGGGGGAAAAGATAACTTCTTTTACCTAGTCAAAAAACTTGTAGAATATGGTTAGTGAGAATAGACAGTATTTTATGGTTGGACCATAAGAGGAGCCATTAACTAACTTACTAACTAATTAATTCTATATCATCTTCCAAAGAGGTCCCTCTAGCATGGGAGTTCTCTCCATGAGGTACAAGAACTTGTTTTTTTTTTTTAAACTAGTGGATTGCTGCAAGCACCTACAATTGACCCTGTGCTGTGGAACATTTTTATCAAGGTCTTGCATAAGCAAAAATGTCCTGATTTTCACATAAATAATGGGCACAAAACTGGGAAGAAAGCTATCACTTTGAATGATAGTATCCGAGACTTTGATATGCTCCAAATATAATAAAATAGCTAAAAAATACATTTAATCTAAATCTTTGATTTCTATGATATAATTTCATAACATACTCTTCCCCTCCCTCTCCAAAAATAAAAAAAAAAAAGAAAGCCTTCTCTTGACAAAGAAAATCAGTTAAAGCCAACTGGCATGGTGAATGGAAATGTTTATAATATTCCCTATGCACAACCCCTCCCTAGTCTTTTTCTTTCTTTCTTTTTATCAAAAAGAAGAAATGTACTCTATCTTCTAATCCGCACAATTAGTGCCATGAGGAGGGAGGTATATTTTCTCCCCAGTTCTCTAGAACCATGATTAGTTTTTCAGTTTTTCAAAGTTTGGCTTCTTTCTTTATCATTGTTATTGTTGATATTATTTACTTTTTTTTGTCCTTATATCAGTCATTTCTAAAGAAAAATAAAAAGTTTTCCTCCTAGGTAGCAAGGATTATAGAGTGCTAAACTCAGAGTTGAGAAGATCTGAGTTCAAATTCTGCCTCAGAAACTTCCTACTATGTGACCCTCTGTAAACCATTCTGTTTGCCTCCGTTTCCTCAATTGTAAAACGGGGATAATAACATCTACCTCACAGGGTTGTTGTGAGGATCAAATGTAACAGTTCCTGGCATATAGTAGGCATTATATAAATGCTTATTCTCTTCTCCCTCTGTCTTCTAAATTCCACTTTCACTTGTGACAAAGGAAAATAGTTGATCAAAAATATCTGATGAGTGACTGCATTGTATATGATGCATACAACACTCTGTCCTGGATATCCCCTGCCTCTCAGCTATGAAAAGGGAGATAAGTTTTACTGTCTTATCTAGGACTTTTCATTACTTTTTCAATTACTCAAAGTTTGAGTTCCATTTACCTTGTCGTAGTCTCTGTATTTAGCAGGTTTGAAGTTGGGGAAAGTTTTAAGTTAGAAAAAAATTGACCTCCTTCTCAGGTGACCTACACCTTCGTGTGGGCAAAGCTATTTTTTCCAAATTTTTACTTTTGGCCAGCTTGGGATTGGAATTATGTCTCAATCAAAACTCTCACAACCTCTCTCACTTATCCAGAGAAATCTTGCCTTGGAAAGTAAACTTGTTTTAGGAACCAAAGACTGAAGGAAGTACTCTCAACTCTTTCCGCATCCAGCCTCTCCGTCTACCAGGTATTGCCTAGGAGTTCATATGTTTATTGCTCTGCTTGACAAATCTATTATATAAAATATAAGCATCCCTATTATCAATGAATATTTATTGATAATGATCAATAGTAATTCATTAATCAATTCAATCATTTGACTGAAATCCTTAGCCGGGGAGAGCCTTATGGATCAGGACAGAAGTCCCAAATTTCTGTCTTTTTAATCTCTATATACTCCTTTCACTGCCTTCCTCTCTCACAAATATTGATCCATACAACTATTATTAGGATCAATTTTTCATCTAGCCAGTTTTGGTACTAACTAAAATATCAAGAAATAACCTTAAAGAAATCAAAACCTCTAGATGAGATCCATCCTCTCAGACAGAAAAGAAGTGGGGAAGAATTCTTTCACTAAGGGGAAATTTCACTACCAATTAGACATACTGCATACTCCAGATCCAGCTGTCCTATCTACCTCATCTACTCCAGTGGGTGGAAGCATTGGCAGCCTTAATACAGCCCAGTTGTGCTTACTACCAGCTTTAGCTGGCCACCTTTCTTTACTGTGTCTTCTCAAGGTCCATCTTCTTTCCTCTTTGCCCTCACTCAAGTGATTGCAGTTGAACCCTACACCTGCCCTTCATTCACTCCTTGTTGATTTGACAGGGAAGGGGCAGACAGACACATCTAAACACCTTTCTGAGGGCAGCTAGGTGGCTAAATGGACAGAGAACTGGCCCTGAAGTTCAAATCCAGCCTCAGGGAGCCTAACATTCCCTAGCTGTGTGACCCTGGGCAAGTCCCTTAACAAGAAAGAAGGAAAGAAGGAAGGAAAAAAGGAAAGAAAGAAAAGAAAGCAAACTTTGTCGATCTCTTAGAATCCTGGACAGCAAAGGCTGGGAAATGGTCTCACCATGCTCCAACTCAAGTTCATTGCTCTCAGAACAATTGTCTCCATGTCCTAAAAAGACCCCAGCTGAATCCTCTAATCTTCAGGTTGCTAGATATTTTAGCTGGCTTATTGTTGTCCTTTATGCTCAGAGAAGACCAAAATGACAAAAATGCAGTATCTAGCTGTGGGTGATCCAAGCTTGGAAGATGCTACCATAGATCAGGCACAAATAATCTGTATGAACATTTGGGAAGGAGATGTCTCTAAATCTACACATCTTATGTTTCTCTTGAGCTGCTGCAATTCTGCTTTGCTCACAAAGCACAGTGCCTTCTTTGACACAGACACACCATATTTCACGGAGTCTCACTTGTAGTTGTTTCGAATGTTTATATGGACTATTTCCCACTCATTGTTCCTATTCCCTCTCACCTCCCCGGGATTCAATATCCTCATCTCTAAAATGAGAACATTCCCTAACAGTTTTTACCTTTCTGTATTTGGAAGGAAAGAAACAAGTGATTATTAAGCACCTGCTATGTATCTGTTACTGAAAAAACAAGCCCTTGATCCTCACAACCACCCTGCAAGGTGGGTGCTTTTATTATCCCCATTTGACAGTTGAGGACATTGAGGCAGAAGAGCTTAAGTGATTTAGTCAGGGTCACACAGCTAGGAAGGATCTGAGTCAGGATTTAATTCAGGTTTTCCTGACTCCAGGGCCAACACTGTACCTACCACCTGTACCACCTGGCAATTTTGAGAATAAGATGATAGATGGAAAACTGCTTAGAAGTTAAAAACACATTACCCCCTTTGGTATTCCCAGCACTTAGCACAGCACTGGGCACATAACTGTGGCTTAATAAATGTTTATTAACTTACGGACTGAATGCAAAGGGGCATTCAGATTGCTCCCCAGGGACACAAAGAATTATCTGGTTTAATTAACCTTTGACATGATGTGGAGAAATTCCCCTTCTCAAACATCAGATTTGCTTAAAACAGATCCAATCTGATGGACTCAAGGCATCTAAGAGATGGCAGTGAATGAGATTCACTTGGTGATCTCCTCAATTCTCAAGGATTCAATTATCCCCTCTGTGCTGATTATACTCAAACTGATTTATTTCTGCCACAGTAGCCTCTCTGCTGACCTCCAGTCTTATATCTACAACTGGATGTTCATCTCTACCTGGATGATTTGCACCTATCTTAAACCTAGCATGTTCAAAAATGAACTCCTTGAATACACTAGACTCTGTTGTTCCATGAACAAGACACTCCATCTCCCAACTCCAGGGATTTTCTCTGGCTGTCCCCATGTCTGGAAGGATCTTTGTCTCTGCCTCCTGGCTTGTAGCCCCAGCTAAAGTCCCACCTTCTATAGGAAGTCTTTCCCAAGCCTTTAACCCACCAACTTTCCACTCTTCCAAACTTCCATTATTACTACACCATTCTCCCAGTCCTCCAAAGTTCCCACCTGTGTCAACTCTTAATATCCCAAATGTCCTGTTACCAAGGCCTGTTGATTTTATCTACATTAATTCCTCTTGAATTCGCCCCCTTCTCTCCTGGCACTTTGAACATTCTGGTCCTAAGGACTGGTCTGACCATGTCACTCTCTTGCCTTTTACTCTGGAAACTCCAGTGGCTCCTAATCACCTCTAGGATCAAATATCAAATCCTGCTTGGTATTCAAAGCTCTTCACAACCCAGGTCTCTTTTACCATGATTTAGTGACATAGGCCTGGTTGTTCCAGACAAGAGACCTTGTTCTAGACCCTTGGCCATCTTCTCCAGTTGCCCCATGCCCACAATGTTCTTTTCTGCTTTCTGGCTCAAGTCACAGCTAAAATCCCTTGCTACAAAACACCTTTCCGGAGAATTCTAATGCTTTTTCTCCGATTAATTTATCCTGCATATAGGTGTTTGTACATTTTTTAAAAAAAATCTCTCCCATTATATTGAGTTTGAGAATAGGAACTGTCTTTTCCACTTTTCCAGGTGCTAAATAAATTATTGCCTATCTCTAGACCTGTTTCTTAGAGATTATTGGTTCTTTCAATTTTAATATCAAATTGCACAAGACGGCATAGGGTAGTGGAAGATTCAGATCCTGCTAACACTGCCTACCTTGGACAAATCACCTCACTGAGCTCTTCACTTATGAAACAAGATTGGTGCCATTGAATAGTGGAATATGGGTCAGACTAGGGAGTCCTTACTTAAATCTGCATTTTGATTGTTAGTGGTATGAACCCACTAGGTATATTCCTGTACCTCTTTAGCCTTTTACTAAAAAAAAAAAAAAAAAAAAAAGCCAAGGCTCTACATATCTTAAAAGTCTGTTGTGCTATATGACTCTGGGTGCACAAAAAGAGCTGTTGTGAAGCAAATGTTTTGTAAACTCTAAAATGTTATAAGTGGATTTTTCCTTTCCAGGGGAGCAGGGGCAGTTTCTCCCAAAAGTCATGGGGTTTCAGTATGATCTAAAACAAAGGCTGTGTGGCAAACTGGCAAGAACACTGGCTTTTCAGGAGCCCAGGGACACCCCTAGAAATGTTCAGTGGAGTTGGGAGTAAATGATTCCTAAAAATAAACACCCCTTTCAGTTCTAGATCCTATTGGAAAGGTGGGCAGATATCAACCTGTTCGTTCTCAACCCAAACCCAGGAAGAAGAGGTCCTAGAAGCACTCGAGTTATATGGAATCTCATCTTCCATAATACATTTAGATCGAGCCCAGAGAGGGGAAATCTTAGCTTATAGTTTATAGCCTGTTTATAGCTTAGTTTATAGCCTGATAGAGGGTTTCAAAGTACTTTCCAATTCTCTCAGCTAAGTCTCACAACAGCCCTTTAAAGTCAACTGCCATGTAGCCAGCAAGTAGCAGAAGTGGGATTTGAACGTAGGGTCCTCTGAATGCAGAGCTGTCTGCATTACCTATCTGTTACTGCAAGGCCAATATTCTCCTCTCGGCCCTCAGCACTTGGGACGCTACCAGGAAACTGCAGCCATGGGAACATTGGGTGCCAGGCATCAGTTGATGCTAGTTTCTCCACCCCCAGATCCCAAGGGAAAAAGTCCCCAGTTCCCAAGCACAGAAAAATAACTATAGAAACTGCGCAGAAAATATGCAGGTGGCCCTCAGCACTCCCAGAGTGGGCAGAGGGCTCATGGGGAATGAGGTCCAGGACTCCACCCCAAGTCCCACCCACATCCCCAACGGCGCTTTCCCCACCAGCAAACAACTGCACCCAGCACAAGGTGGGTTTTTTTAAAACAAAAAAAGCACTTTATTTAACCAAAAAAAAAAAAAAGAAAAAGAAAAAAAGCACAATGTGCCTGCAGAAAACTATTTTCTTCTGTATTTTTGTTTTTGTTTTGTTAAAAAAAAAATCCAAAAAACAAAACAAAACAAAAAAAAAAACAAAATGAACACAGGAAGCTTGTATTTTTCAATCACCGTTATCAGGCTTTTACAACATCTATAGTGAACAACATCCGCTTCAAAATCCTACGGACAGAGAGAAAAAGGACAGACAGCACCCAGTGGACACAGGGGGAGGTTTTGTTATCATTTATTTGTGAAGTTAAAAACGAGCGATAAAAAGTAAAAACTGCCATACAATTGTTTTTTTAAATTTTTTAAAGTTTTTCTTTCCCATTTTGTTTTCAGTTTCAATCTCCTCTCGAACAGATGAAATATGACAGACCAGTCCCAGGAATTTGAGAAGGGAAGGGATGGAAAGGGACGCACGTCAGGAGTCGCTACTCAAAGAGGGCAAGAAGAGAAGGATGGGAGACCAGAGACCAAGGGGGTTCGAGTGGGCCTTGCTGTTTCAGGAGGGGGCAAGGGAGATGTTTTTCTATTTTTTCTTGCAGCCCCAACACCTACTCCAAGGAATGTTCCAACTCTAACTAAAAAAAAAAAAAAGCAAGATGATTTTTTTCTTTTGAAAGTTTATTTTAAAAATAAGAAGGGGGCTGGTGGTGGTGATGTGTCTGTGGGGGGAGGGATGAATTGCCTTACCCTGAAAAAGGCAGTTTTAGGAAGGCAAGAGAGGAGATAATGAGGGGGAGAGAGGGAAAGAAGGGGGGAAAGGAAAGAATGGAAGAAGAGGGGAAGGGCAGACAGAAAGAGAGAGAAAGAGAGAGAGAGAGAGAAATTTTCATATGTTCTATTTGTTTGCTTTTTGCAGAGATTTAGTTCTTCTATGGCCGGCTCAAAATGAGGAATCCAGAGTTTTGAAAGAAAAAAGTATGTGAGACACAAGAGAGAAAGAGAGTGAGAACGAGCGAGAAGAGAGCGAGAGAGCGCAAAACACTCAGCAAGTGCTCTATCCGCCCAGCGGGGCCTGCTTCCCCCTTCACCCCACTCCCTCCTCCCCAAGGCAGCCATCGCTCTCTTGCCAAAAACAAAACAAAAACAAAACAAAAAAAACAAACAAAATAGATTTTCACAGATGAGGAAGTTCACATTCATTCGATTCATTGAGCCTGCGGAGAGGGAAGAGATAGGAATTGGTCACTACCAGGGGAAAGGGAGGAGCGGAAGAGGAGACTAGAAGGGTCGCCAGGATGGGATTAGAACAGCCTGAGGAGCAGTGTTTTGGGGGAAAGGGAGAGAAGAGAGGAAGGCAGGGAACTCCCCCCAACCCTGTGGCGACGCAGGCCAAAGGGCGGAGTTCAAATCCCTAGGCAAGTGCTCCGAAGTATGTATCTGAAATCAGACTCTCTGGCTCTTTGAACAAGAAGAATGAGAAACGACCACAGAACAGGCAGGAAGAGCGCGAGATGACTGCTCCTTCTCGGGGTGCACCCTCGTGCGGAGGAGGGCGATTCCCGGCGCTTTATCACAAACATTGTTCAAGATCATGGTGTCCCCACAACACCCCTGTGAGGTAGGTTTGAGGGTGGCAATGATCGTCATGCCCACTTCCACAGACAAGGCCGGGGTCGGGATCGGAGGCGCGGGCACGAGAGTGACACAAAGGGGGGGTTCGCAGAAGAGACTGAGCCAAGGCGGAGTGGGGGGGCAGCAGCCAGGGAGGGGCGGAAGGGGAGACCCCGGCCCTCCCCGGGCGGTCCCCTCTTCTCCGCCAAAGGTGGCGCTGACCCCAGAGAGGGGGTGCCTGCAACACACACAATCACTCAGACTTGGGGAAATGATCGCTGATAAAAAAATAATAAATCCATAACCTGGGGGAGGGGAGGAGAAAGGCTTTTTAAAACTCAAGTGGCCAGATTTACAGATTGAGAGAGAGAGACAGAGTGAGTGAGAGTGAGTTAGTTGGCTGGGATGGCAACCAACATTCAAGCTATCTGCCCGCCCCCCACCCACCCCAGGACCACCCACCAGTTCAAAAGTTCCACCTTGTATTTTTTTCGTGCTCTCCCCCAACATCACGACAGCGTTACACAGGAACAAGCAGGCTGGTGGAGGGAGGCCTCTTCTGTTTAACCTCTGGGCCCAGCACACACTGTCCCCCGTCTCGTGGGGACTCCCGGAGACCTCCGGCCACACGGCCCCCGACGCTGGCATCAAGGGCACACCCCGCAGGGGAAGGGATTTCCGGCGCTACCCACTAAGGCAGGATGGACGGTAGCCGGGGGTTGGAAGGAAAAAGGAGGAGGAGGAGGGTGGCAATTCCCACTTGCCTGCTGTCCCTGCTGTGTGGGAGGTGGCTGGGGGCCGCCAGGACCAGGGGTCTGTCCGTAGTAGGCGGCTTGCTGTCTGTAATATTCAGCCCAGGCAGCACTATAGTCAGGCTGGGAGCCCGGGGGGGCTCCGGGTCCACCACCAGTGGCCACTTGCGCTGTGGTTGGGGAGGAAGGTGGAGATACAAAGTGAGCCAGGTCCTCTCCAGTCGGACCCCCATCCCCCCAAGCCCAGAAGGCAGTGGGCACCAGCTCACCTTGTTTCTTATAGTACTCCTCCCAGGCTTTTGTGTAATCCTGTTGGGGGGGAGCACCAGGCTGCTGAGGCTGTTGGCCTAAAGAAGCATGAAGAGATGGGGACCATCAAAGGTCATGGCTCTTGCCAAACAGGGGACTCTTGGCCAGAGGAGAAATGGTATCCACATCAATCCATTTTCTTTTTGCTCCCTTGGTCACTGATGCTTCTCTTCCCCTCGAGAGGCATTCACCTTAACCCTGTCTTCTTTCTCAGTGGTCCCTCTTTCCCAACCTTACCTATTTTTTTGTAATATTCTTCCCAGGCTTTAGTGTAGTCTGACTGTCCCGTAGGTGGGGGCTGTGGGGGTTCCCCCTGGGCAGGTGGGGCCGTGGGGGCTGGTGCTGGACCTGGCACGGGGCCTGGGGGCTGCTGGTAGTAGTGTGAGTAGTAGGCAGCCCAGGCGGCATTGGGATCTGCTGCTGCAGCTGCTGCTTTATCTGGAAAATAAAGACAGATTTCAGAGGGAAAGTGTGTGGCGAGAAACTGAACCTCCTTCCCTTCTCCTATAGCTAATTACTTACTTGGGTCATGAGGAGCAGGTGGCTGCCATTGTGGATAGGTGTTGCCCCAACCCTGGGGTGGGTACTGGTGAGGAGGGGGCCCTCCAGCACTTTAAAAAAATAAGGGAAAAGGGACTGATGAGTAACAATGGAACTCAAGAGTGAGGAATTAAAATGGCAGGAGATTCTAGATCTATCAAATAAATCGCTGCGTGACCTCAGGTAGGTTCTTTTATTAGATACACATTTTGAGATAAATGGCTGGAACTTAAGAGACCAATCTCGGCTGCATAGAAGAAAAAACATCAATTTGACCTGTCAATAAATGGATTAGCTTGTCTTGGTAGTTAAAAAATGCCCCATCTCTAGAAACTTTCATGCAGAAAACAAACAGCCCCATATCTTGGACACTGCCAAGCTAACATCATATACCAATAAAGAAAAGAATCCTGGTCTTACTAACAGACCAGAGTTGTTTTGGCTGACATTTACTACAGGGAAAGCCTAGGAACAGCCTCTTAGATCTTTCTTCCTCCTATGCAACTAAAAACTGCTACCTATGTGAAAACAGCCCTGGTACTGCCACTTCACAGAACCAGAGTGAAGAAACACCACAGAGGGGATTGCCACTTGGGCTATTTGATTTCTGAGGCTATTTCAGCTCCCATGGGTAATTTGAAAATCTCCAAGAGCATTTTCAAGCTTTGACAACAAAAGGCTCTTAAGAAAGTTAAATCCAACTCTTCATTCCACCAAGAGAAATCAATAACAAATATCAAAAGGTACTTCCCATGTCACTTCATTGACACAATGGGTCTTAAAACCTGCCCCCAACCTGTTGTCCTTTCTTCTCCCAGATTCTCAGTTATAAAAGATACTCACTGAGGAGGAGCTCCTGGAGGCCCCTGGTTGAAAGGCCCTGGGTTGAAGGGCCCCATTGGGCCAGCAGGACCTGGTCCCCCAGGGCCTGGACCAACTGGACAGAGAGGACCCTGGTAGAAAAAGAAAACAAAGTCTGGGGTTTAGTACCACAAACTGCAAAGAGACAAAGACTCTGACCACATACAGTTTTTTCTTCCTTTGCAAGGCCATTGGGGTTAAGTGACTTGCCAGGGTCACACAGTCAGGATATGTTAAGTGTCTGAGACCAAATCTGAACTCAGGTCCTGAATCCAGGACTGGTGCTCTAATTGTGCCATCTAGCTGCCCTCCCAGATAATATTTTCCACAGCCCCATCCCCTGTTCCCACCTCAATCTTTTCCTCAATAAGCTGCTTGGCATGGTCAATTTGTTGAGGGGATCCCCGGATGATAAAGAGTTTGAAGTTAGGGTCCCCGTTTGGTGGGAGCTGCCGAGAGATCTCCACAAAGGCGCCTGTTTGCTGATTTATGGCTTTCACGTTCTCCCCACCTACAGTAAAGGCAAAAGAGGCTTCTGAATATGGCTGATAGAGGAAGAGTGCCTAAGAGGGAAGAGAAGCCCGTGGGGAAGGAGGCTCACCTCTGCCAATGACCAGTCCACACTTGTGAGTTGGAATGGAGAAAGTCATCTCTCCACCAGGAGGCCCCCAGTTTCCCTGGCCTCGGCCTCGACCCCTGCCTCCAGGGGGCATGCCCGGGCCCCCAGGAGGTCCTGGGGGGCCACTCTGTAAGAGAAGAAGACCAGGTGAGCTTCAGCAAATCCAGTGGTGACCCTAGAATGAAGCAGCAGTGACTACAGAGAGACTAGCTCTGCTCTTTACGCGTCCATGACAGTTTTCCTGGGAACTCCAGGGACCTCCCTTGTAAAATGAAAGGCCTAGACTGCAGGGGATTGTCCCCGTTAGCTCTAAGTCCTTCGACCCCAAGAGCAGACTTGCAAACGTAATACATTGAAGACAAAGGCCAAACGAGTGCGGACAGGACTTTGGAAGTTCTGCTCCCAGCTCCTCAGGATGCGGCTGGACGTTTTGGGCCCCCATTCCCATAGGTTCCTTCCAACCTCCATTCTGGAGCCTACCCTTAAACTCTGGAGGAGGTCATTGATGATTCGGGCAGCATGCTCACACCGGTCTGGGGGTCCCATGATATGGGCTATCTTCTCAGGACCTGTCCCATCATCTGAAACCCAATGACAACAAAAATTTAGTTTTAAAAATAATACTATGTGCCTAAAATAAAAGATTGTGAGGGGAGAAATTAATTTGAAATTAAAGGAGGTAGGTTTTTCTGTTTAGTACCCATGTTGCTTTTGGCAAAACTGCTCAACCTCTCTGGGTCTCCTTAACTAGATAAATTCTAGGGTTCCCATCCATCTCCTGTGAAACTCCTATGAAATCTAGCAGCTTTGTCTGCAATAATTAAAAAGACAAGAGAAATCTTGAAAACATGGGGTTTTTTAAAACTAGGGAAGGGATGTACAAATTTTGACATATATAATGAAGTGACATATTAAAATGAAACCATGGTTAAGTCATACAATCAAAAAAGCAGCATCAAAACATTTATACACTAGGACAACATAAATTCAGAAGATATGAGTGCACAGGATGCTTGTTCTTTTAATTAAACTCATTTGTATCCATTGAAAACAAAAGGTAAAATTTTGGAGCTCATATTTCTATGTACAATTGCTTTCATTGTATTTAGAATCATTTGCTAATTGTTACTAAGTTAAAAACAACTTTTCTTGTTAAATCCTGTGCAGCATTGATTGTCGTGGTCACTTTGTCAGGGACTACATGATTTCTGAGTCCCTCCCCCTCTGATGGTTGGTCCAGCACCATTTTCTCACTTGTAGAGATGGATTTAGTAGGATACCTGATAGAAAAGCTAGTGGTCACTGTCCCCAAAACATCTTTCACCCTTCATTACCAGGGTAGCTGTAGATAGTTAGTCCCACAAAAGAGAACTGGGCTAGTTAATGTAAAGCAGTAACAGGTCAACTAATGGGTTTGCTCTCCATCCCTCTCCCCCCAGCAATGACTCTGGATCTTAAACATTACTCTCTTTCCTCAGAAATATAAACAGGTCATACATAGTAAGTGCAGTCTTAATCTCAAGCTGATTTGCCATTGAAAGGAAATTAACTTGAGAGCCAGGGTTCAAGGCAGGTAAGTAAGTATTAAGTGTGGACTGAGGAAATGGCGTCTTCACTGGGTCACGGGTGTTATGACCCACTCTCACACAGGAAGGGAAGTTACATACATAGTACATACTAAGGGAGAAAAAATATTCTTAGTGGAATCTGAGAATCAAGGACTCCCAATCTATCTCCAAATATCTGAAGAAGAAAAATATAGAAAAAGTCACACAGAAGCAATTTTAACTCAATTACATAAGGACTTTAGATTTTATCTCCCTAAGCTTCCTTTTCTGGGTTTAAGAATTAGCTTATGAGGAAAAGTCTTCTAATAATCTGAGCAAATTTAACAATGGAATTGGCTACTTCTAAGGATAATTGAGTTCCTGGTCATTCCAGGTAGAAGACAGATGGATGACCATAGATAGGATGGTCTAGAGCAGGGGTCCTCAAACTACAGCCCGCAGGCCATATGCGGCAGCTGAGGATGATTATCCCCCTTATCCAGGGCCATGAAGTTTCTTTATTTAAAGGCCCACAAAACAAAGTTTTTGTTTTTACTATAGTCCGGCCCTCCAACAATCTGAGGGACAGTGAACTGGTCCCCTATTTAAAAAGTTTGAGGACCCCTGCTCTAGAGATTCCTACCCTGGGTACAAGAACTATAAACTCCCTGGGACTCCTTCCAAATGAAGACTCAAAGGAACTAGTCTATAAATTGTCTTTAACTTGTTAACAGGAGTCTGACCTTGTTTGAACTGTATCCGGACACCAGCGTCACTTTGTATTTTTTTGATCATTTCTCCACTCCGGCCAATGACCACACCAACAGAATGTCTGGGCACTGGCACCTGAGTAAAGGACACAAAAAGGAAAACCAAGGTGATCTACATCCCCCTGTCTCTGCTGCCAGGCACAAAAGATACCCTTCACAATGCCCCCTCTCATCCCTAACCCTGGTGACCCAGGAGAAAGCATTCTTACATCTATCCCACCGCCAATCCTGGATCCATATTCATTCCGGTCCCCAAAGCCTCCTTGGTCACGTTCTCGGAGGATATCCATCACCATCTCACAGGCTTGCTACAACATGTGGTATGCATAAGCAGCAGCAGGACATGAATGGATTCTTTCCCTAATTACTTTTTTGTTCCCCCAAACCTCACCACCCCAGTAGAAGATATAGCAGTCTGCTGGATCCCACCAGAATACCCACTATACTCAGGTGAAGCTTAACATTATCAATGGTTGGTAGGCAAAATTGGATCCTAGGGTCAAAGTAAAGGGAAAATAGAGGGGAAAAAAACAACTTTGCAGACATCTAAGAACCAACTACTCCAGAGGGAAAACCTAAAATAAACTGAAACTAGGCCAAGGGACTTTTGGGGTACCAGGGCCAAAGAGCTGGGGCGATTTTTATCTTCTTATATTCAAGGAAGTCAGAACTGAGGAGAAAAAAAATGCAACCCCTTTCCTCAGCCATTATCTTTGCCAAAAACCATCTCCAATGAAGCCTGAACTCCACTTCCTTCTGTCCAACCCCAGTCTACAGCAATTTAATTAATGTCTCACCCCTTCAAGTCTTCCTGATCACCCTTTTCCTCTCTTTTCTTTACCTGTACTTTATAAGGGTCTCCAATAATCCGGAGAGGTTTGTCCACATTGGTATTTTGGGATCCATCTTGAATTAAAATCATCTTCACTCCAGCTCGCTCCTGTATAACCACCAATGCCACAGTTAATGATAGACTCTTGCTCAACAGGTCAGGGCAAGGGCAAGGGCTGGCAGAGTCATAGGATTCACACAAAGGATTCAGGGAAGGACAAGTGATAAGAGGGCTCTGAGAGACTCTGCTGAATGGCGGCAGAGAACAATACCAAGCCCTATGGTACTGTTCAAGGTAAACCTTCTTGAGAAAGGGAGGGGACTGGATCTGGAAGAAAGCTGTCCTTAGGGTCATTCTCACACCTGCAGCTGCTTAATGGTCTCCCCGCCTTTGCCAATCACCAGTCCTGCCTTCCCTGCAGGAATCATGATCTCCTGCACTGTGCCGTTCTGACCCCCATTTGAATTATCATGGAATTGTCCAGGAGGGCCACCTCGTCCCCGAGAAACAATGTCATCCAGCATCATCTTTGCTTTCCTGGGAAAAGAGAAGAGGAATATACCAATAAGGTTATGTTGGTTTCCTGATCAACAACCTCATTAAGGAATACAGACAGATGTTTAGGGGAGAAGATAGCCAATCACTGCTTAAGTATTTGAACCAGCAAGATGTAGAATTCAATTTCTGAAGGGCAAAAAAGGCCCAGAGAAACAAACATTAGACTCCAAATACAACCAACCTTCTCACCCCCCAGCCCATATACCACATCAATATTCATTCACTCATTCATTTCTCTGAGAGGCCCTAAGCACATGGATGTGAATTGTATTCCCTTCCTAGAAAGAGGCAGCAAAATCAGAGTACATACTGCACTGATTCTGGGGCTCCTGTCAGTGACACACTTCGCTCTGGTAAGCCACCGCTGTCTGAAAAAGAAGGACATAGAGTCAGGGACCAAGGTATCTAGAAAAAAGAAACTTTCCCCGATTCAGATAAAGCTAGAGAAATTCTTACTAAAATACTTCTTTGGCCACCCACTCAGCCTACAGAGGAAGTAAATTCTACTTTAGATATTTGTTTTTCTGAAACTTCAGTCATGTCAATTCTTCATGATTTCATCTGGGACAGGTTCAGATATATAGCGGACTGTATGACTTTGAGATAGTGTGTGTGTGATGTTTCAAAGAACCGATTGTCAAAGACACAAAAATAGGAACAGCCAATCAATGTAGTTCCAAAAGACAAAAGTTTGTATTCAACAGAAACCCAGGTTAATGCATTCCTTGACTACAGACTTGTAGTCAATGAATGAATTGTAGATCCTCACAAGGAGTCTTCCCATACCTGGTGAGATCTGTACTTTGCAGCCTGAGTCCTGCTGGATCTTGTTGATTTGTTCACCACCTCTGCCAATGACTGGATGGGACAAAATTAAAAAGAAAAAATGTAGACAACAACCCAGAATTCAGGAGGTTTTTGTTTTGTAGTAGCTAATTCCTCCCCCTTCTCAGATCTTCAGGAAAGAGGGCAGTAACCACTCCAAAAGCTACAGTGTCCAGAGAAGATTAGGGTGGGGTGAAGGGCACAATTAAAATGAGAACAAGAGACTCTTTCAAACCAGAGATGTCTGGCCTGGCACAATCTCACAGGAAGCTGGCCCTCAGAAGCCACGATAATAGGGCCCCTGACCAAGGTGAGGCTGGCAGCTTCTACACTCCCCCCATTTTATTTCAGCACAGGCCCACACTTACTTAGTCCTACCATGCCATCAGGGACACGGTATTCTTCCGTCATTGAAGACCTGCAAAGTGATAAATGGGGAAATCACCGATTCAAAAGTGAACAAGGAATATGGACAAAAGATTTGAGGGGTCACCTAGAACAAGAGTAGCTGCCCTAATACAAAGAACTGCAGGGATTGCTCAACTCAAAAATACATGCACCAGCCAATCTACATATTGAGAAAAGTTTCTTGAGGTACTATTGGCTGCTTACATAAAGACAAGGAGAACATCTGAGTGATGTGAATAACAATCTATGAAATCTCAAGCCATAGACAACAGCACAGATCATGATATAACATACCTTTCCCTTCCCAGGCCAGAGGCTGACCTTTTATTTTTGAGAACTGAGGTCATATTATCAAATGAGATAACATGTAAAGTTCGTTGCTAATCTTAAAATGCTATATAAATGCTAGCTATTATTATTCATTTCTCTAAGCCTATTTCTTCCTATTTACAAGAGGAACTTGGATAAGATGCTCTCTAAGGTCCTTTTCAGCTCTTACTCTACAGATCTAACAGATTCTTGGGACAACCCTAGAAATGTTATTACAGGAAACAAGCTCTTACAGAAGTCAGATAAAGACTCATACCAGCCCCTTCCCCCTCCCACCATGAGGAAGCAGGAATAACTGAACCCACACCTTCCTTGAGCCAATAGAAAGTTATAAATTTCTTCCACAAAACCCATGGACACAAGTATAAAAAAAAAGAAATAAGATTTCAATTTTACTTTTTCCTACCTAATTTCTCAAAGAAGTGCTAAGACAAAATAACCAAATTCACTAATTTAAATAACCTAAATAACTGAATATTCTGATGCTAGGGCTCTATTGGCAAATCTGAAGGAAGGGTTAAGAGTAGAGAACAAGAAATTCTTCAAACTGTGGCTTACCTGGGAGGAGGATGGATAGGCCCAAGTTGAGAACTGAGAGCTGAAAAAAAAAAAAAATCAAAAGGAATATTGGTCTGGTGCTAACTGGTAGCCAACAAAAGGTCTTGATTCCATAGCATTTTAAGATTAACAAAATGCTTTCCTCACAACACAAGGAGAAAAGAAATGTAAAGATGATAGTACTCCATTTAACAAATCCCTAAATCCTCTATGCTTTGTGGCCTTAGCAGGTACTCAGAAAACATTTGGGAGCCTGAGAATCAGCATCATTGGACGTAATTTCCCAAGCATTTCATCTTAAAGACAAGTTAACACTTGGCAAAGACCACTCTCAGAACCAGGCCCTTGCCCAAATACAAAACTCTTTGAAACCACATTAAAATGGACTTACAGTCGCCTTGGGCTGCCAGTTTCTTGCTCTCAGGCTGATCTGTGGAATTAAGAAGATGTTAGATGCAGCCTCTACCACTGCTGCTTCAGAACCAGCATTAATGCCATTTTTTTAGGCATATAGATCTGAAGATAGCCCCCCTCCCAAATCTGGAGAGACTGACAGTAGACTGAAAACAAATACAAGTGTCAGATTTTCAACTCCAGGGCTAAAAAAGCCCTTTATAACAAGTGGAACAATGATTTAAGGGACAAAGCCACAGCATTTTCTGCTGAGAAAGAACCAAGCTTTACTTGTAATAATAATAAGAATGAGGTTTCAGGATGGAAGAATTGCTTTGGTTTATTATCATGGCTTCCATTGGTAACTGAGTGTTTACTTGGTACCAAACTCTAAATCAGACCTCATGTTTGCCATGTTCCATGTGGGGATTTTTTTTCTGGAATTACTAGATTCACAACTATATCAATTGTCTCATCCCAACCCAAATTTAATATTCTGCTATTGTAGGATACCAAGGGGGGGAAAAAAAAAGAATCAACAGAAGTTGGTGAAACTTTTGCAAAAAACACAACAAGTTTTTAAATTAAAAAAAAAAAAAATCTAACACATATTCATGCCACACAGCCACTATTTCTATGTCGTTCTCCCCACCTTCCCCTGAAGTTACATAAGTCAGGAGTTACCTCCATCTTCCAACTGTCTCTTTTGGCCCCCAAACCCAAAATCTGGAGTGCTGTTATTGACGGTAGTAGCTGCATCGCCTCCAATTTTTGCTGCTATCTGAAAATTAATTAAGAGTAGCGAGAATTAATAGCAAAAAGACAATGGTGTTTAAAGATGTGAAAAGAGGGTATAAGAGAAAAAAAGTTCTTCCTCCTGTAGATATTGGTTCCCCAAATTATCACTTGTTACTTGATATTAAGATTCTTTAGTTGACTGCTATTCACTTCCAAATAGCCTTTTAGCGAAAATATGAAATAGTTTTTGTTTAATGCTTCAAATTTGAGATTTCATCTAAAAACTTAGTAATTCCCTCTTTTTTTCCCCCCTTGGTGTAGTAGCTGAATCTAGAAAACTTTCCAGGTCAAACAGAAGTGAAACTATAAGGACCTGAAGAACTATTTGGTCCTTTTACTGAGGTCAGGGTGGCCGAATATATTCTGCCTCCTTCTTCCTCCTTGATGTACTCATAACAGCAAGATATATATATATATATTTACATTCCTCAAAGGTGTTGCTCTTACTAACAGTGAAAGCAAGGGTCCTCTGGGACTCAGAAATTTCAAAGCTGGTAGCAATCTCTTCCCACCAGTTCTCCCAGCATGCTTAAGAGCAGGCTCTTCCTTAGTTCACTTTCACATATTCAGTTTTAAAGTTCTCAATATAGAAGCCTATGTTCCTAGGATTCCAATTTGCATGGGCCACAAAGCTTACTAGAGGCTGGTTCACAACCAAGGAAAAAACCACTTCAAACAAACTCAATCTCACTAAACTAGACTAGCCTCTGTAGGAATAATTGTCAAGCAGTCCAAGGAACAAGAACTCAGGACTTGGGCCATTCAATTAGCCCTTCCTCACACCGCTTAAACTTGTGCCTCAGGCGTTGCCCGCCTCCAAGATCCCACGCAGGCAAAGCTCCGAAACACCTAATCCTCCTTCCACCACAAGCTATGCCCACAAACCACACAGGCAGGCATGTGGGCGTTCCTCTAACGGGACAGCCCTGAGTTTTCCTGAGTCCTAGAACCCTCTCCTTCACCAAGGTTGGCACTCAGAGCCAGGTGGAAGACAAGGTTGGTTCCCATCATGACAAGATGTGGTCATTCTTTTCCCAAAACACCAAGCTGGAAAGAGGGGTGGAGGGAGGAGAGGGACCCTCATCTGGAAGTGCTCTAGATGGCCACTTGCAGGGACCCCCGGCCGAGACAGACTTCCAGCACCCTCCCCTCCCGCATTTCTGATGACCGGAACACACTACATTCCCTCCAGAAGGTCCAGATGATAAACAAGAAGAAACTCGTTCTTCAGATACAAAAAAGTCAAACGTGTTTTTACTGTGCTGCTCTAACAACATCCTCCCTCCCCAAGAAAACATGAGAGGCGCAGGGTGCTCTGAGGAGTTACTAAGACTCTCACACCAGAGAGCCCACCCAGGGTCCCCAAGCCCTCGAGGAGAGCCCTACCCTACCCCTATCCCAACTTTGGGAAACCCCACAGAGCCACTGCAGGGAAAGCCCGGAGCTCTGGGAGAAGAAGGTGCCCGGAGGGACGAGGGTGGAGGTGGAACCGTGCCCCTTTCCGAGTCTCCCTCCTCCCACGGAGGAGAAAGAATGAATGGGAAAGTCACTGCACCCACTCCCACTCCCCCCACGTGCCAAAATCTAAGCGAGAAGGTCACAGTGCCCCTTCCCACACCTTACTTTTGCCTCCCCCCGCACTGACATAATGAGTAGAGGGGTGCTGGCACCTCCTGACTTTAGGGCTGGGGGGCTTATGGTCCCTTCCTCCTTTTCTCACTCCTGGGAGGAAGAAGCAATTAAGGAAGATGGGACACTCTCTTCCTTTCCACTTTTCCCCGCCTCCCAAAGTGCAGGAACGAGGAGGGCCTGGGGGTGCCGGGCTCTCGGCTGGCCGAACTCCAGAGGTTAGGCCCCCTAGAGAACCCAGCTCCCAGCCCCGGTCCCCAGCCCCCATGGCCCCCACGTGCCCCCCCCCAGCTCCGCGCGCGCGCGCACATGCCCCCTCCTCAGCCCCCCCACGTGACCCCAGCCTCGCGCTCCCTCCTCCCCCCGCCCCCCGGCGCTGCCGCCGCCGCCGCCTCCTCCTCCTCACCTGCCGGGCCCGCTGCACGGCATCCGCGAAGGCGTCCTTGCGGATTCCCGGGGCTCCCCCTCCGGGTGGCGGGGCCGAACCGGGGCCTGGTCCTCCGCCCCCTCCACCTCCCCGGTCCCCGGCACCCGGCGCTCCTGGCGGCGGCCCCCCGGCTCCCCCGGCGCCAGCCCCGGCTCCGGCTCCGGTCCCGGCGCCTCCTCCTCCTCCAGCAGGCGGCGGAGGCCCCGGCGGCGGCCCCCCAGTGCTGTAGTCCGACATGGCGGCCGGGCAGGGCGTCCCCTCAGGGGGCGGGGGGGCGAACGGGGCTGAGGCGACGCGGCTGGGCCCGGGCTGAGGCGGCGGCGGCTCAACGCGGGAACAAGGCCTCGCTCCACACGGCCGCAAAGGAGTCTGGGAGCAGAGCGGCTGGGGAGAGGAGGAGGGCGGGGGAAGGGCGGCGGGGCGAGACTAGAGAGGGGAAGGAGGGAGGCTTGTTGCTGGCGTGAAGGGCAGCGCCACTCAGCCAATGACCAAGGGTCTCAGCGTTTGCAGAGCCAATGGTGAGCCCTGGATCAGGCAATGAAGGCCAGCAATTCGGGAGGGCCCCAGGAAGGGAGGGGTGGAGAGGGGGGCACACAGTTCAACCAATCCAAAGGAGACAGAGACGTGGGGGGAGGGGAAGGCGGGAGACGCAGGGAGATGGACAGCTCGCAGAATCAATCCACGGTGAGTGCTCCGTGGGAAGGTGGAGAATTCCGGCCCGCCAGAGAAAACGAGGGGACCAATTAGACGAGAATTCCAGAATCGGGAGGCGGATTCGAGACAAGATTGACATCTACGACAAGGCAATCGCACGGGAAGGACGGCCAAAGTGAACTCTCTCGTGAGCGCCAGAAGGAAGTGGGCTGGCTTCCAAAATGATTGATATTTATGAGATCCAATCAAGTTTACATAAGAGTAAGGGGCAAGTTAGTATAATGACTGCCATGAATATAAACCAAACCCTTACGAATAAGGACTTGATGAGGCTGGTCTTGTTTCATGACTGATGTCCACAATAACCACTCTCCTTTCAGCTGTTATACTGCCAAACAAAGTCAAAGGTTAAATTGCAAGGGCGGGACTTACTTGATTGACATCAACCCGAACAAGTAGAAAGGAGACAAGAAAAATCAATTTTGATGGGAGCCAATGGAGAGATAGCTGCATCGGGGCAGGCCAAACCTCCAGACGGCAGGCAAGAATTGGCTGAAGGAGAATGACTAACTGCTTTGCTGGCCAATGAGATAAAGGGTTCTTTTCCCTCCCTTGCGCGGTAGGAATCTGCTGGCGCCTGGGGTCTGCAGAGGAATTTGAGCACGTGGTCTGGAGCTACATGCCCTCAAATGAAGCCAGGCGTGGGATGCGAAACAGGGAAAACTCAGGATGTTGGGCCGCTAGTTCCCTACCCCACAGACCAGGCAATCCAAGAACTTTTGAGCCAAAAGTCTCTTTCTATACTTAGTGTCTTACACATAGGTTGAGGGCCTCCAGATCTTCAAGCCCACCCCCTCCCAGTCTCCCTCTTCCCGGGGTTGCTTGATCTTCAAGGCTGTCCTCGGCCACCAGCTTTGTGCACAAAACTGACAAGCATTTAGTAGCATGCTGGAAATCCAAGGGCAAAAGCTGAACGGGTGTTGCCCACTGGGAGGTCATCCATTTCATAGGATGATACATTGTCTCTTTGAACTTCCACCTATTGTTCCTAAATCTGCATGGGGATCCGGCAGAATAGTGTGTTTCGACTTTGACATGACCACTTGTGAATCCTAGAAGACAGCTATCTTGCCCCTCCTAGTTCTCTTTCCTAGCCTTAATAAATGTTTTGACTTGAGACCCTTTACCTTACTGATTCCCTTTCTCTGAATGGCTTCTAGCACATCTGGCATTCTAGAATATCCATCTTTTCTAGAAAGTGTTATAAATTAGTAACGTTCTAGATGGGGTCTAACAGGGCAGAGGACACTGAGACCATCATCTCCCTAATCTTATACATGAGGCTTTTTTAATGCAGCCTTATATTTTCTTTACCTTGGTAATCAAGATCAACCTGTTGATTCATGTTGAGTTTATAATTTAGGAAAAACTAAAGATCTGTTTCAGACCATCAAGTTGCATTTCCCCCCTTCTTCCCCTCCCCCCCCCCCCCCCCATTTTGTACTTTTGGAATTTGATTTTTTAAGCCAAGTATAACACTTTTACACTTGTTCTCATTGCATTTCAACCTTTTAGATTTGGCTGCACAATCTAGCCAAAAGGCCATCAAAGCAGAGCCAGCAGGAGGATGGAATCTAGTTTGTGCATGAGTTTAAAAGTGATGAATGTTTATTTTAACAACAAAAATGTATTTATTATTTTTACTTAAAAGGCAAAACCCAATCTTTTCTGGTAAACTCCCTTTACCTATCAAGATTGTTTTGAATCTGTGCTAAATCATTCCTGTTTTGTACTTTGTGCAAATATCTTAAGGAATCTTTATTCCTTTATTCTTTATTCAAATGAATGATGATAGCAGAAGGCCAAACACTTGTACCTGGGTGAAAGTATTTCACTGGAAACTTCTTTCCAATTTGGTATTAAACTATTAATGACTACTCTTGGGGTCTAGCTATTCAATGAATTCCAAATCTATTGTACTATCACTGATTGAATCCAGGTGGCTCTATCCCTTCTTAAGAATATCAGGTGAAAACTTGCCAGATGTTTGCTTAAATCTACTTCAAGGAGACAGGTTCAGTGGATAGAGTGCTGGGCTTGGAGTTAGAACAAACCTAAGTTCAAATCCAGTCTCAGTCACTAACTATGACCCTGAGCAAGTCACTAAACCTGTTTGCTTTAATTTACTGGAAAAGGAAATGGAAAACCATTCCAGTATCTTTGACGAGGAAATCCCTTGGACAGTTATAATCTATGGAATCACAAAGAGTCAGACATGACTATACAATTACTGTTGAAACACTTTTGTATCCACACAGGAAGAGTTTGAGTCTTGATTGTAATTATATTAATAAAACAGTAGAGATAATGTAATGTAAACAGAAGACCCACACTCTTAATTCAATCAACCAGTTGTATAGGTTTAAACAAACTTAAACTAGGTGCAATAAGTCTTTAATCAATTTGAGGGAGAGTGAAGTACTTTGCCTTATTGGGCAAAAGCAGATAGTCCACATAGGAAATGTTTTGTTCTGGTTGAAGAAAATCAGCCTTGTCTCTTCAGTCCCATGGTATTTTTTCTTTTCTTTGCAAAAGATTTGAAAACCATTGATTATGGCTCAGCAATCATACCTTTCATCTGTGTCAGGTAGTTTGAACTCAAGGACAACTAAATGATCTCTTATTGTCTCCTAGTTAATCTTAGATTTTAACCTCCTATTTTAATACAGTCCATTCCAAACCAAGGAATTAATCAGAGAAAACAGAAGCAAACTTGCAGTTGTCATCACCTGATTTAACCCAAGCAGCTGTTTAAGTGGCCCTTTCTTTGATATTTCTGTTTCTTCAATATAACAAACAAGTCAACAAACTCTGAGAACAATAACAACAAAATTTTAAAATCCACAAACATTTTTTTGGGCCCAAGCTGGCATCTCCAGTACTGGGTTTAGTTAGCAATAAACGTTTATTTAGCACTTTAAGATGTGCTAAGCATTATGCTAAGTACTGAGTTCTCTAGTAATAATGACATTCTTTTTATTTTTTTATTAAAGCTTTTTATTTTCAAAACATATGCATGGACAATTTTTCAACATTAGCCCTTGCAAAACCTTGTGTTCCAATTTTTCCCTGCTTTCCCCCATGCCCTCCTCCAGACAACAAGTAATCTAATATATGTTAAACATGGTAAAAATATATGTTAAATCCAATATATGCATACATATTTATATAATTATCTTGCTGCACAAGAAAAATCAGATCAAAAAAAATGAGAAAGAAAATAAAATGAAAGCAAACAACAAAAAGAGTGAAAATTGATCCACACTCAGTCCCCATAGTCATCTTTCTGGGTGTAGCTGGCTCTTCATCACTGAACAATTGGGATTGACCTGAATCATCTCATTGTTGAAGAGAGCCATGTCCATCAGAATTGATCATTTGTATAATCTTGTTGTTGCCATGTACAATGATCTCCTGGTTCTGCTTATTTCACTGAGCACCAGTTCATGTGAGTTTCCCCAGGCCTCTCTGCAATCATTCTGCTGGTCGTTTTTTACAGAACAATAATATTCCATAATATTCACATAACATAATTTATTCAGCCATTCTCCAATTGATGGGCATCGACTCAGTTTCCAGTTTCTTGCCACTACAAAGAGAGCTGCTACAAACATTCTCGCAAATACAGGTCCCTTTCCTTTCTTTAAGATCTCTTTGGGATACAGGCCCACTAGAGACACTTCTGGATCAAAGAGTATGCTCAGTTTGATAACTTTTTGAGCATAGTTCCAAATTGCTCTGCAGAATGGCTGGATCCATTCACAGTTCCACCAACAATGCATCAGTGTCTCAGTTTTCCCACACCCCCTCTAATAGTCATCACTATTTTTTTCTGTCATTTTAGCTAATCTAAGAGGTATGTAGTGGTATCTCAGAGTTGTCTTAATTTCCATTTCTCTGATCAATGTGATTTAGAACATCTTTTCATGACTAGAAATGGTTTCAATTTCTTCATCTGAAAATTGTCTGTTCATATCCTTTGACCAAGTATCAATTGGAGAATGGCTTGAATTCTTAAAAATTTGAGTCATTTCTCTATATATTTTAGAAATGAGGCCTTTATCAGAACCTTTAACGGTAAAAATGTTTTCCCAGTTTATTGCTTCCCTTCTAATCTTATTTGTATTAGTTTTGTTTGTATAAAACCTTTTTAACTTAATATAATCAAAATTATCTATTTTGTATTCAATAATGAACTCCAATTCTTCTTTGGCCACAAATTCTTTCCTTCTCCACCAATCTGAGAGATAAACTATCCTTTGTTTTTCTAATTTGCTTTTAATATCACTTTTTATGTCTAAATCATGAACCCATTTCAATCTTATCTTGGTATATGGTGTCAGGTGTGGGTCAATACCTAGTTGCTGCCATACTAGTTTCCAATTTTCCCAGCAGTTTTTGTCAAATAATGAGTTCTTATCCCAAAAGCTGGGGAATGACATTATTCTTATGGAAACAAGCCAAGTTTTTTTTATTCATCCCTTCCCTCTGTCTTCTGTAAAAACTTTTTTAAAAATCAAAGTTGATTTTTTTTTTAGGTGAAACAATTGAAGTGACTAGTCCAGGGTCACACAGCTAGGACATATCAAGTGTCTGAAGTCAAATTTGAACGCAGAGTCTTCTGATTTCAAGGTTGGTGCTTTAGCCACTGAGCCATCTAGTTGACCCAATTTAACTTGATTTTGAACTCAATATGCTTCAATACAACTCTTTAGACAATTCTCCTGAATTATTTATTTTTATGTCTTCAGATTTTAATTCTTAAGAGCTTCCCGTTCTTCCTGGACTGGCTTCCCCTATAGAACTTTAATCAATGAAGTCCTCAGTTTCTTTTATCTTTTATCTAAATCCTTTGAAATCTGCTCCCTCTAGATTTAGAGGGAAATTATTTCTCAGTTTCCTATCTTCTATCATGTTAATATGGAATGATCACTTCCCCTCATTTGATGGTCATTCCCATCATCTCCAGCCTTGAAATCAATTTTTCCTTGTTGGTTTAAATCATACGTAAAATGATTTTTACTAAGACCCAGGGCTTCTCAAACTCTAGGCTAACAAAGACTGAGCCTAATATCATGGACCTCCCTGAAAAGTCACTATTTTTCTTTGTTTAATATGCTCTACTTAGAGTTTATTCTGGAGAATATCCAAATATAACTTGTGTGTATATATATATTTCTACAAATGTGGGTAACTATCCCAGCTCCCATATAAGCACTTAAGATAACATGCATCCTTTATTTCAACATATACATTTACAAGATTGGCAATCAGTAGACATCCGTGAATTTAATTACCATCTCTATGCTAATTATTCTCAGATTATACATATATAGTTCCAATCTCTGCTGACCCACAATCTCACATCTCCAATTGCTTTTAGACATCTCAAAAAATGTTCTGTAGACATCTTAAATTCACTATGTCCAAATGAAATCTTTCCCCCACACTTTTTCCTCCTATTCCTCCTACCTTTTTTATTGCTGTTCTATGCAATATCATCTTCCCATCTCTCAGGCGCATAACTGAGGGGTCATCATCAATTCTTCACCATCTCTCTCTGTTCCTCCTATCTAATGTGTTGATTTTACCTTTACAACATCTCTCAAATGTGTCCCCTTGTCTCCTTTGACACTACCACCACTCAAATGGATGCCTTTATCATCCTTATCACCTGGATTATTGTAATAGCCTGTGAGACTGCCCATCTCATCTCTCTCTACTCCAACCTATCCTTCATTCAATCACTAAAGTGATTTTCCTAATACTACACAGGTCTGATCATGTCACATTCCCTCCCCCAGATAAATAAGATCAAATATCAAATGATCTGTTAGGCCTTCACAACTCTATATAACACAGTCTTTTATATCTTGCTCCCCAACATGTGCCCTTCAATCTTGTGTCCCTAGCCTCCTGGTTGTTCTAGGAGCAAGATCTTCAATCTTGTCTCTGGTCATTTCCTTTAACTATTTCCCTCTCCCACTCTCAACCCCATACTTGGAACATCTTTCCTCTGGTCTGACTATTGATCTCCCTGGTTTCCTTTAAGCTCCAATTAAATTCCTATCTTCTAAAGGAAGCCTTTCCTAACCCATTTTAATTTTAAAGCTTTCCCTAAGTTAATTATTTCCTATTTATATTATTATATTTTATGGTATTATTATACTATCATATATTTATTATATTATTATTTATTTTATATATTAAAAAAGACCAAGTCACTCACCATTCCTATTCTTTTTCTTTTTGAATAAAATGCAACAAATGTAGTTGCCATGAATTTCAGGATTTTTCTTCAGTTTTGTTAGGTAACAAAGAGATGGAGATTGAACTGGAAAGATTCAATTATCACCAAGGACCAGATCTAAGTGTTTCAACAAGTCATAAAATCCATCTACAATGTAAAATGCTATTTCTGTCCATTTGTCACTCTGTGTTTTTGTGGCTGTCTGTCTCCATCTCTATCTCTTTATCTTTCTCTGGGATAGGTGGACAAAAATAAAGACAAACAGGCAATCAGACAGAGACAGTTAGAAATGGGAAGAATATGCCAGAAGACAAAACATGGGCAATGAGACAGCAGTGCTTGTGAGGAGTAACACTAATTGTGTTGGAAATATTCCAGATTCCCTACAACTATCATAGGATACTATTGGGTTATCAATTATTCCTACAGCATTTGATGGAGGACCCGTATTCACCAACTGGTGAAACTATTCCCTTTCCTCTCTTTGTGACGTTGATATTTGTGTAGACTTGTTATTTTCCTCTACAAATGACCTCAGAGAGAATATTCTCCCTTGGAAAAAGAAACGTTGAAAATTTAGTTCTTAATGGGAGAGGATACAAATGCTGGGGTATTTGGATCTCAGAATTCCCTAGAAGCAGCAGGTTTCCAGTTGCTAAGGAAATCAAATGTGGCAATTAAAATTTCTTTTTGTTCCAATTAATAAATTAACTTTAAGTTGTAATGTAAATGTGTGGTCCTTGAGGATTGGAGGGAGTTAAGACTCCATTAGATGGGGATTGAACAATTTTGATAAGCTTCAGAATTGTTGATGATCCTCTTCAAACTTTCCATCCTAGATTTACCAAGAAAAGATAGAATTTAAGATAGAACCAGCTTCAATGTTGAAAAATTACCATGCATATGTTTTGCAAATAAAAAGCTTAAATAAAAAATTTTTTTAAAAAAGATATTACTAGCTGTTTTCTAAGTTACTGGTAGATTGGTCAGGCCAGTCTTTCTGATTTGCACAGGGGTCCTGACTGGCAATCCACATTCCTACATGAGCCAGGCCTGAGACCCAATAGCCAGAACCTGGTGCTCCACCTGGTGGCACATGCAGAAACTCCATACTGAATAAATCCTGCAATCCACCTGCTATGTTCTTCCCGAAATCCATTCAAGGCAGGTGTTCCTGTGAAGTATAAAAATACTGTGCCTTACAAAAGTATATCTTTCTAGAACCATATTCCACTAATGAATTTCATCCTGCCAAGTCTCAATGATTCCTAAAAGATCAAATTTGCTTCCATGCAATAGGATATCCGGAAGCCACAGTTTTATTAACGGCTACTTTCTAGGATTTTGTCTCCTGTGAACTTCTAGGCGTCTCTATTTGTTGTTCCTACATCATAGCAATATTCAGTTATATCTTCTTTGATGGAGTCTCATAAATAATTATTTCCCTCTTCTTTCCTTTCTATTCAAGATTCTTTGAATGGATTTGCAGGACTATCAGCAAACATATTTTTATCAACCCTTGTTTAGGTGCACTCTATCCCTGTCTTGTCTGTATTTTAAGACATAATATGGAAACTAAAATCTTATTATCATATGCCATCTTTTTAAAGTGGAAACTTATTTTATTTTGAAAATATCCCTCACATACACTGTAATTAAGAATCAATGGACCATTCAAAAGCACAGGTATATCTGTGCTATTAACACTATCTCTTCCAGCATATAACTTATAACAACAAGGCTTCTTTTCAACAAATGTTGAATTTACATGAGGAATTTTATATACAAAAAATTGGTTGTAACAGCATTTTACCCATCCTTTATGAAGACTAAATGGTATTGTGGATAGAGGTGGGCTGATAGTTAGGGAAACCCAAATTCAAATCGAATGTCTGACAATTGCTAATTGTGACCATAGAAAAGTCATCCAACCTCTCTGTACCTCAGTGTCAAAGGTTACCAACTGTATTCCCAATGGCAAGTCAACAAGAGAACTCAATAAAGATATTATGTTTAGAGAATTATTCTGAACCTTATTCTCACAGATTAATTATATAGCTATAATGGGGAGGCTTTAAATAACAGAAAGAACTTGGTGTTTTGGTACCAAGTAGCAATTCCTAAATAGTTCCTATATGCCATCTTTAAAAAATCATTAATGCATTTTTGTTTTTATACACCAAAAAAATCAATCAGTCAATCAATTAATAAACAAGCAGCAACTTTGTGCTGGACATTATGCTAGCTAGGTTCAGAGAATAAAAATATAAAAGTGAGACAGTCTCTGCTCTAAAGGAATTTATATTCTATTTTCAATTTGATATTGACAAAATCAAATACCCACATAAACCTCTTTATAATGTATAATTCCTGGGGGGAAAGCTATATTATGAATTATTATTATTAGAAAAGGCCATAGGATCATAGATTTAAAGGTAAAGGGGGTTTAGAAGTCCTTTAGTTCAATCCTGAGGTCCAAAGCGATGTATCCTTTAACTTTGGCAAAATGATCTTAATGTTGATCATTAAATTCCACCAGAGCATGATTGCCTGTTCATTCTTGGTTCACTGGTATTGTTGTAGTCACTGTGGATATCACACATCATTCTTTGGGCTCTGCTTTCTTACTACATTCAGAGTAACCTTGTATTTTAAAAAATATTTTAAATATTTTAAAATTAAATTCTAAATAAGAAAAAAACAAAATTAAAAATGCAGAAAAAGGAAAATTAAAAAGCAACAACAACAACAAAATACTGTCATGTACCCAGCAAAATTTCAGGGAAGATTCAATGTATGTAACAATAAATTTCCATTTCAAGAATAGCATATAAAATTATAAAAGACGTTATATTCATTTTCTTTGCTTCCTTGCAGATTATTATTTTGTTTTCTGCTGTGTACTTTTTACTTTATTCTTTTTTTCCACTTTCATTCCCTATACCTCTCCCAAGAAAGCTACAGTTAAGCATGGATATATATGTATGTATATGTACATATCTATCTGTCTATATACACATACATATACTTACATACATGAGTACACATGCACACACACACACATACGGCCTGCATCTAAAACAACATTAATATGGCTGGCATATAATATAGATTTCTTTCTTGAGTGAATCTTTAAATTTGATTTTGAAATCAAAGATTACTAGGCTCTACTTTTTTTTCCTAATAAATTCTGTTCCTGTTCCTTATTATTATGTTTGTGTATATTCCTTATTTCTTAGCCCTGATAACTCTTTTATTCTAGTTCTACTTCTTAACTTGCCTTATTACTTAACCTTCTTCCACCATGGATCCCTCCCTTATCATCTCTCTTTATCCTTTCCCTCCCTCTTTATCCCATTCTAATTAATCTAACTACCCTTCTGTACCCCACCTTATTCCCTTCCCTCTTATTTTTTTGTAGATTTTGAAGGGTATTATATCCTTCATAGTATATGTATGTATACAAATACACACATGCACACACACACACACACACACACACATATTGTTCCTTATTTAACTCATTCTCAATGTAAGTTTTCAGAACTACCAGCCCTCTTCCCCCATCTAAAATTTCTGTGTCGGTTGTTCCTTTGCATCTCATTTGTATAGCATAATTACTATTTTTATCTTTTCCATACAAGTTTACTTTTTAGAGTCATATCATAATCAACTTTGCCCCAATTTTTTTGAACTACTCAGCTACTGATCTCAATCTTAGATGTATAGTTTATATTTCCATGTATATAAAACATAGAGTTCATTCTTGTTGAATCCTTTAAAATTAGTATTTGATGTTGGTTCTTATATTGTTGGAATCCTTACTAACTGCTAAGTAATTAGAGTTGATCTAATCTTACAAGAAGTTGTTTTGGCCAGAACCTGAAACAGGGTACTAAGTAGAACTAATCAAGACAAGGCTTGTGTTCCCACCTTTACTCATTGGACTCCACAAGTATGCTAGCTTCACAAAGTACACTTTCTAACTTCAAGAGAGTTCACACCTCCCTTAAAGTCATTGGGCCAGAGAGCACTATGGGAGAAAACCCATAATCCCATTCTCTCAGAAGAGGCAGATAAAAAGCCAGCGATGAAGGATCTATGGCAGAATACAAACGACTCTGCTGCAGAGAACACTTTTGACGGACTTCAGTGGAGCTACGCCAGAAGCCCTCTCTCCGCGGCAAGTTGGTGCTGGGCTCCCCAGAAGGAGATAAGAGAGATCTTCCATCTCTGTTGGAGACAGAAGAAGGCAGAGGCAGAGGCTGAAGGACAGAACCTTTGGATTTGGAGACATCCGAAGGGCTCTAAGCCTCTAAACCGGCTGTGCCCAGAGAAGAACAAACTCCAACATTTGAACTCTAACATTATATGTTAAATTTTCTATTGAGTTGATGTTTGATTGTGACCAAATCTTGAAATTTTGTGAGTTCATTGAATATCCTTTTTTTCCATTTAATATTATGCTTAGTTTTATTGGATATGATATTTTTGGCGGCAGGTCAGTGTAAATGCCTGTGGTCTTTTATTGTACTTGCTGATAAATCTTGTACAATTTTAATTGTGGCTTCAGCATATTTGAAATGTTTTGGGTTTTTTTTTTTGGGGGAGGGGTTGGTTTGTTTGTTTTGTTCTTGTAAAATTTTCTGTTTGATCTAAGGGTTTTAAAATTTAGCAATAAACTTCCTATGTGTTTTCCTTATAGGATCTCTTTGAGGTAGGGACCAGTGGATTTTCTTTCTATTTCTACTTTCTCCTCTTGTTTTATCAATTCAGGACAATTTTCTTTGGTTATTTCTTTTAATATTGTGTCAAGGTTCTTTTTTTTTGGTCACAGCTTTCAGATAATCTAATTTTTTAATGTTCTCTTCTTGATCTTGATCTTCAGATCTGCTGTTTTCCTAATATTTCACATTCTTTTCTTTTTTTTTTCATTTTTCATATTTTGTTGTTATTTCTTGATCTCTTATGGATTCACTGGCTTCTTCTTGCCCAATTTTTAAAGAATTATTTTCTTCTTTAAGTCTCTGGATCTCCTCCAGTTTATTGACTTTCTTACCATAATCTTCTTGGTTTTTGTGGATGGTTCTTTTTTTTTTTTAATAACTTTTTATTGATAGAATCCATGCCAGAGTAATTTTTTACAGCATTATCCCTTGCATTCACTTCTGTTCTGATTTTTCCCCTCCCTCCCTCAACCCCCTCCCCCAGATGGCAAGCAGTCCTTTACATGTTGAATAGGTTACAGTATATCCTAGATACAATATATGTGTGCAGAACTGAACAGTTTTCTTGTTGCACAGGGAGAATTGAATTCAGAAGGTATAAATAACCCGGGAAGAAAAACAAAAATGCAAGCAGTTTATATTCATTCCCCAGTGTTCTTTCTTTGGGTGTAGCTGCTTCTGTCCATCTTTGATCAATTGAAACTGAATTAGCTCTCTTTATTGAAGAGATTCGCTTCCATCAAAATACATCCTCAAACAGTACCATTGTTGAGGTATATAATGATCTCCTGGTTCTGCTCATTTCACTTAGCATCAGTTCATGTAAGTCTCGCCAGTCCTCTCTGTATTCATCCCACTGGTCATTCCTTACAGAACAATAATATTCCATAATGTTCATATGCCACAATTTACTCAACCATTCTCCAATTGATGGGCATCCATTCATTTTCCAGCTTCTAGCCACCTACAAACAGGACTGCTTGTGGATGGTTCTTATTTATTTTTAAAAGTTTTTCCTCAATCTCTCTTTTTTTGAGTTTGACTTTTTTGTGTTCTTCTATAAATTCTTACTGGGCAGGTAACCATTTAAATTTACTCTTTGGGGCAGAAATTTTTTTTTTTTTTATTTCACTGTTCTCCTCTGGAGATGAATCCCCTTTCTTCCCTATTCCCATAGTAATTTTCTATGGTTGGGTTTTTTCTTCTTTGCCTGCTCATTTTTTTAAATGAGAACTTATTAGTGTAACCACCTCTAATTCTGGGGTTCAGGGAGAATGGTTCTTCTGGCTTGACTTTAGTTCTACCCTCTGACCTGGAAACCCCAAATTCTATCCTCCAGTAGGTGCCTGCAGCCAACAATGTCACTATCCCCACTGCTTCTGAACTCATCTTGCTTGTGCTGGCTCCCCTTACCTGTCTTTCCAAACTCAGATCCCTGATTCCCCTCATAACCCAAGAGGTGAAATTTCCTGTGATTGGGGTTGAAGCTACCTCTGAACTGAGCTAGCCCCAGTGCTCCCTGCTTGCTGTTTCTGCAGAGTTAGCCTGGAAGTATTTACACTTCATACCAGTTAAACTTCCATCTAGGGTCATCTCAGGTTGTTTCAGGAGGGTCTCTGTTCTGTCCCAAATCTTTTTTATTTTTTACAGATCTATATTCATTCTGAGGTGCAATTTTGTTTTGTTTTTGAGGGAAATCTGGAGAGCTTGGAATTTTCTGACCTATTCCACCATCTTCCCAGAATTCTTCCCAATCTAATCTTTATTTTTAATTTTTTTTCTTCATACTAATCTTAATGAGCCATTCCCTTCTGAGATCTGCTAGGTAACACATTTGATAGAGCTATTAGCTCCAGATTCAGGAAGTCATGAGTTCAAATCCTGACTCAGGTAATTATCTGTGTGATCCTGGGAAATCATTTATCCTCTGCTTGTTTCAGTTTGCTCAGCTGGAAGATGGAGATAATAAATGGGCTCACCTCCCAGATTTATTGTGAAGTTCAAATGAGTTCCTGCCACCTATCAGGTATGGAATAAATGTTTCCTTCTGACTGAGTCACTTGCTTTCAGTAGGCAACAATAAGGAAAATACCACTTGTGCCCCTTCAATTTATTGCTTAAATTTCATTAATATTCAACAAACCTTTCTGAATTTTTTCTGACATTGAATTGACTGCAGTTTCACATGGCTCAGAATGTACATATACATATAAAGCCCTGAAGGGAGTACTTATGAACCAATCAGAAAAGCTTGAGAGGCCTTCATATACAAGCTGAGCCAAGACAATATCATCAGATAAAAATTAATTCTCCATAAGGAGTCACTTACTATCACCATACCTCTACTCTTTCCCTGATCCTTGTGAATGATCTTTTATCAGTCAGTCAGTCAAAAAACATTTATTAAGTGCTTAGTATGTGCAATGCACTGTGCTTTAACACTATATAAAAAGAGGGGCAAAAAATAATCCCTTGCCTCATTATGATCTGAAAAGGATGAATTTAATATTTCTGATTTTCTGTAGGTTTTTGTTTTTTGTGTCTTAATACATGACCAAATTTTGTGAAGATTTTATGCATGACTGAAATATAAGTATACTTCTTTCTATTCACATTCAATATTCTTCATAGATCTATCATATCTATCTCTTATGAAATTCCATTCAGGTCATTCATTTCTTTTTGGGTTCTTTATCTAGGTCACAGAGAAATGAATAGTATTCCACTATTTTAAGTTTATTATCTATGTTTCTCTTTAATATATTTAGCTTGTCTTTTTTAAGAATTTAAATGCTATATCATTTGGTACCTATATAATTTGTATTGATAGGAGTAGCTAGGTGGTACAGTGGCTATATTCATTTTTTATGATACCTTTCAGTGAAATGTAGCTTCCTTGTTTATCTCTTTTTTTATTGAGTCTACAATTCTCTGTTGTTTTGTCTGGAATTATGATTGCTTCTTCTGACCTTTTTTACTTCAACTTATACCTAATGGATTATTATCCAGCTTTATATTTTAACTTTGTGTGTTTCTTTGTTTTTTCTAATTCATATATTGTTAGATTCTGCTTTCTAATATGTTCTATCTTCCATTTCATGGGTGAGCTCATTCCATTTATATTCAAAATCATGCTTGTTAATAACTCATTTTCCTCCATCTTATCATCTTCTATTTTCTTTGCTTTTTGTTTCTTTCCTTCTCTCTCTCTCTCTCTCTCTCTCTCTCTTTTTGCTAAGGCAATTGGGGTTAACTGACATGTCTAGGGTCACATAGCTAGTAAGTATTAAGTGTCTAAGGGCAGATTTGAACTCAGGTCCTCCTGACTTGAGGGCTGATGCTCTATCCACTGTGCTATCTAGCTGCTTCTCTTTCCTTCTCTTTAAGCATATATTTTGTTTCTAATTAATCTTTTCTTTAATCCACCCTCCTTTCAAATCTCCAAATTTCCTTTTGTTTCCCAGGCAGGTGAAATGTATTTCTGCACCCACTGCATCAGATATTTGCTTAATTTAGGGAAGGGTGAGGTTCAAGTGTTGTTTGTTCCCTCTCCAACTCCATCCTTTTTATTATATAGACTTCTACTTGAACCTCCCATTTATGTGAGATAATTTTCCCCATTCCTTTTCTCTTCTTCTCCCAGTGTGTTTCTCTATTCTTCCCTTTCTATTTTTTTTAAATCGGTAAAACATACTTATTCATAAGCTAAGTCTTTTATGGTCCTGACTGTGGCTTCTCAGCACTTGAATTCTTTTTATCTGAGTGCTTGCAGTACCTTTTCTTTGACTTGGAAGCTCTGGGTTTTAGGTATCATATTGCTGGAATTTTTCATTTTGGAGTTTATTTCAGAAGATTAGTGATGGATTATTTCAATTTCTACTTTGCTCACTGGTTCTAAAGGACCTGAATCACTTAAAAATTTTTGTGAAATATAATATTTAGGGTTTTTTTTAATTATGGCTTTTATGTAGTCCAATAATTCTTAAGATTCTTTTTTTCCCCCGAGGCAATTGGGGTTAAGTGACTTGCCCAGGCTCACACAACTAGGAAGTATTAAGCGTCTGAGATCACATTTGAACTCAAGTCCTCCTGATTTCAGGGCTGATGCTCTATCCACTGCGCCACCTAGCTGCCTTTAGTCCAATAATTCTTAAATCATCTATTCTCAATCTATTTTTAAGTCAGTTGTTTTTGCTAGAAGATTCCTTATATTTTCTTTCATTTTTTTTCAGTCTTTTGACTTAGTTTTTATATATTTTTTATGTCTTCACATTAGCTTCTCATCATTAGCTACTATTTGACCAATTCTAATTTTTAGGCACATTTTCTTGAACAAGGATTTTTATCTTTTGTTCTAAGTTATTAATTGTCTGTCTATATCCTTCTTCCTTAGTTGTCACTTCTTTTCTAATTTTTCCCTTTCTCATTTGGTTTTAAAAAATCATTTTATCTCTTTTAAAAGACTCTTGCTTTTATCTGTTTCAGGAATTCTGGTTGGGCTTGTGTTTAAAAATGCATTTTTTCCTTTGAGGCTTTACTTGTAGATTTTTAAAAAGTTTTTTTCTCTAAGCTTGTGTCTTGAGCTTCCCTGTCACCATAACAACTCTTTACGATGGGATTTTTAAAAATATTATTGTTCCAGCCTCCTTTCTGATTTTGTACTTTACATTAGGGCTGAGCTCTATACACATCTGGAGTAATTTCCAGAGTGAGCTTACATCATTGCATGCATTTCCATATGCTCTTTTCACAGCTTTGTCTGGGACCTGCAAGATTTCAAGATTCCCAAAGTGATGTGATTAAAGGGCAGTCTAGTCACTAACCACTTGGGCTAAGTTCTGCAAATTCCTAGCATGGTTTGGGTCTGTCAGCTTGTTCTTGGTTGAAAGTTTAAATAGGCTGCGGTTGGACTCATGCATTATTAGCCCACTAGAAGCTTCTGGACATTTATAGGGACTAAATCAAGTTTTCCTTTCATCTAGGATATCTGATCTGATTATTCCTGCTGTAGCTTGGGCTACAGGATAGAACTGAGTCTCTGCTCTGCTTCTGAATAAGAACCACAAAGTCTGTATCTGAACTTGTTCCTTGCCCAGTACACAACTAAGACCCAGATCATTCCTCTTGATCATCCTTAGGTACAGATCCCTTCCTAGATCTGTGACCCATAACTAAATAGTGGGCAACAGAGCTGTCAGGTAACATCTATTCCTTCACTCTGCCCTAGTTCAGCGATTTCTTCTGTTCTGGTGCTTCTTTACCTTGTGCCCAGTCATGGCAGACTTGATTCCCAAAAGTCTGAAGACCTATTTCTATCATTAAGACTCTTTAGATGAAGACTAAGACTAGACTAACATTAAGACACTAATTCTAAGACAAACTGAGTTTTTCTTAGGTTTCCTAATTAAAATTCAATATGGTGCATTTTCTAGATATTTGTGGAAAAATTTAAATTGGGGAGCTGGACTCTACTTCTCCTTGCTACTCCATCATCTTGACCTTGCCTCCCCTTTTTACACTTTTTAAATATATACTGCATCCTTCCTGACCTCTTCTAGGAGAAAGACTGGCTTGCATATTTAAGGAGCAATCACTTACTTGGCAATAAAGAACTACAAAAGTTATATATTTACTAGAGGTCACAGTAAAATTATCTCTGTTTTCTATACTTACCAGGAGATCCCCATTCCTTGACATCCTTGCTAGTAGCTTCCTTGGAGAATTGTTATGACAAACTGTTTTTGGAGTAGTCTTCAACGCCTGAAATTACTGTTTTTTACTTTGTTAGCTCACCTTAACAGCCACACCCAACTTCCTTTTTCTTCTCTAAGCAAGTTCTTACCAAGCTTGTCATACCAGCTTGTCTTACTTAGTCTAACCTTATCTTATTTATATTCTTATCAGCTACTACCTCATCATTGAGTCCTTCTCTTTCAGCTCATCTTCCTCCTTGAATTCTTTCTTTTTTTTTTCTCTTTCTCCTTTTCCATATGTGTGTGTACATGTTTGGTGTGTGTACGTGTGTGTATTACCAATAAAACCCAGCAGAAAGAGAAAGAAGGAAAAAATCCATTTAAAATAACTGAAGACAATAAAATATTTGTGGTCTATAAAGACACACCCAGAAACAATATGAATACAATTACAAAACAGTTTTCAAACAAAGACACAATCTAAACAATTGGAAAAATGTTAAATACTTATAGTAAGGCAATATAATGAAAATGACAAGCTAGTTAAATTGATTTTCTTATTCAATGCCACATCAATCAAACTAACAAAAAAATTGTTTATTGAGGTAGGAAAAATATTTCTTTAAGTATTCATGTAGGAGAACAATAGATTAAGAATATCAAGAGAATTAATGAAAAAAAATAATGAAGGTAACCTAGCAGTATCAGATCTCAGACTACTACAAAGTAGTGATCATCAAATCAATCTGGATGAAAAATGGAGTGTTTAATCAGTGGAATAAATTAGGCAAAGAAGTGAATGACTAGACTAATTTGTGTTTGATAATAAATAATAATGTTTGGGCAGTATCATAAGTAAATTGGGGAAACATGGAAAAAATTTATTTGTCACATGTGTGGATAAGGAAAAGAGTTCTTGACCAAATAAGACATAGAAAGGTCCTTGGGAGAGAAGGAGGATAATTTTAAGTTTTTATTCAAACAAAATCAATACGGTCAAAATTAGAAGGAAAGTAAAAAACTGGGAAATATATTTTATAGCAAGTTTCTCTGAAGGTCTCCTTTTTAAATATAGAGAGAATTGAGCAAAATTTATTAAAATAAGATTTATTCCTAATAGATAGTCAAAAGATATGAACAGGCAATATTCAGAGAAAAAAATCAAAGCTATCAATAATCATATTAAAAAGCTCCAAATCAATAATCATTAGAGAAATGAAGATGATAACCAATGTGAGGTACCATCTCATTCATCAGATTGGGTAATGTGACAAAAAAGGAAAATGACAAATGTTAGAGAGGATATAGGAAAATAGATACACTAATGCACTGTTGGTAGAATTGTGAACTAAGAACTAATCCAACCATTCTGAAGAACAGTTTGAAACTATGCTCAACAGTGTTACTACTGGGCTTATATCCCAAAGAGATCATAAAGAAGGGAAAGGGACCTGTATGTGCACAAATGTTTGTGGCAGTCCTTTTTGTAGTGGCTAGAAACTGGAAACTGAGAAGATGCCCATCAGTTGGAGAATGGCTGAATAAATTGTGGTATATGAATGTTATGGAATATTATTGTTCTGTAAAAAATGACCAACAGGATGATTTCAGAACAGCCTGAAGAGACTTATACGAACTGATGTTGAGTGAAACGAGCAGGACCAGGAGATCATTATATACTTCAACAATAATACTATATGATGATCAATTCTGATGGCCAGCTTCAGCAATGAGATGAACCAAATCAATTTCAATGGAGCAGTAATGAACTGAACCAGCTATACCCAGCGAAAGCTGGGAGATGACTAAGAACCATTACATTGAATTCCCAATCCCTATATTTTTGCCTGCCTGCATTTTGGATTTCCTTCAGAGGCTAATTGTACAATATTTCAGAGTCTGATTCTTTTTGTACAGCAAATAACGGTTTGGTCATGTATACTTATTTTGTATTTAATTTATACTTTAACATATTTAACATCTACTGGTCACCCTGCCATCTAGGGGAGGGGGTGGGGGGAAAGAGGGTAAAAATTGAAACAAAAGGTTTGGCAATTGTCAGTGCTGTAAAATTACCCATGCATATAACTTGTAAATAAAAAGCTATTAAAAAAAAAAAAAAGCTATGCTCAAAGTGCTATAAAATAATATACATACTTTGATCCAGCATACTACTATTAGGTCTGTATCTCAGAAAGATTTAAAAAACAAGAAAAAAGGACTTATATGTACAAATATATTTATAGCAGCTTTTTCCTTTTTTTGTGATTGACAAAGAATTGAAATTGAAGGGATGCCTTTCAGTTGGGGAATGACTGAACATGTTATGGCATATGATTGGATTTTTTAAAAATTCAATAGAATTTTATTTTTCCACTTACATGTAAAGATAGTTTTCAACATTTATTTTTGTAAGACTTTGAGTTCCAAACTTTTCCCCCTCCTTCTTTTACCTCCTTCCCTCCCTAAGACAGAAAACAATCTGCTATAGATTATATATGTACAATCATTTTAAACATATTTTCATATTAGTTATTTTGTGAGAGAAAAATCAGAACAAAAGGGAAAAATCATGAAAAAGAAAAAACAAATAAACAAAAAGGACCATTCAGTCTCTATTATTTTCTCTCTGAATGCAGATGGCACTTTTCTTCCCAAATCTATTGCAATTGTCTTGAATCAAGGTATTGCTGAGAAAAGCCAAGTCCATCACAGTTGATCATCACATAATCTTGGTGTTACTGTGTGCAATGTTCTAATTCTGCTCATTTCACTCAGTATCAGTTCATGTAAGTCTTTTCAGGCTTTTCTGAAATAAACCTGCTCATCATTTCTTCTAAAACAGTAATATTCCATTACATTCCTATACCATAACTTATTCAGCCATTTCCAAATTGATGACTATCTACTCATTTTCCAATTACTTGCAACCATTACATCCTGAGGCTCCTCATTATTCTATGATAGAGCTAAATGTTAAAATGTCTTTTAGCATAACAATGATAAATATATATATGTCATTTTGTCACATTCACCCATTGCTCCTAATTCTGCTTTCTGAGAACAAAACAGAATTCCTTCTCCATGTGTCAATCCTTCAAATAATTGTATAACACATGGCCCCAGTACCAGGGCTCATAAGGGCTGACCTCTAAAGATTCATTTTCTCTTTTCCCTCTTGTGCTCCCACCTATAATTTACTCTGGAAAGTCTTCAAATATTTTCACAAGTACAGTTTCTACTGATGTGCATAAATGGGGCCTCCATTTTTCCATAAAGTACTCAAGTTAATACATTTTCACCAAACATAGAATAGGTAATCTTGCAGAATGCAGAAAATGTCCTGACAGATTTACCATTAACTGCTTGGAGACAGAGAGAGGGAAGGGAGACCTCCTGGAAGAAAGATACAAGGGAAAAGAAAGCACTATTAGAAGCACATAAATAGATAAATATATAAAGCAATTACAATAGTTCCCCCAAGAAATAACTAAATTTGGGACTTCCAGCAGGGGCAACATTCCAACATTTTGATAAGTCCCAGGTTTTCCATTGTACAAATACACTCAATCAAGTAAAAACAATTTCCTACATTAGCTATGCTAGAAATGTCCTTCCCAAATCTATAGAGTGCTCTTTGTGATTCAGACTATCAGTAGAAGACAAACATAGTTTGGGGCTACTAATCAGGCAATTTATCTCAATCAGATCTTCATTATTGTATGGATAATTTATTGTAATAGTGGAAGATGACTTGGAATCTCTTTCTAACTACATCATGGTTTTCTGTTCCTTACTGATTTCCAGATGCAGCAAACATATGATGGTTCTCTTTTCCCCTCCAGGAAATATGCTGTTCAGAACTCTTGGACTTGGGTTTGTCACAATGTACTCCAAAAAATCTCCAGCTAGAAAACTAGATTCTGGTGTCATATGGCCAAGGAAATAACTCCTCCCTATATTTTTCTACACAAGAGATTGGAGTTCAAGAACATTGTCTAAGATTTCTCTTTCTCAGGCCATAGGGATAATCACATGAAAGCTTCTGCCATTACTTCCATAAGACCTTTTGATACTTCATGACTGTTCTTGTTGGTGCTTTATTTTGGGTTAGAAAAGTCCATTCTTAGGCATTCCTTTCTGATTTTCTGAATAAGCACAAACCTCTATCTGCTAGATGCTTCTCCCTAGAATTACCATTAACTGCTTGGGGACAGAGAGAGGGAAGGGAGACCTACTCTTGGAAGAAAGATACAAGGGAAAAGGGAGAGAAGAGGGTAAATAGCTTACTGTTAAAGGCTCTTGCAAAGGGATAACTCCTCCATTAAGATGTCATCCTTTTGCGTCTTAACCTACCATATCATCTTATGGATAATCTCAGTTGCTAAACCTCATGCCCTAAGAAGGGCCAAAGGGTGATAGCTAATTCATCAAGAGAAGGTTGAGTTTCGGAACTCTAATCATAAGTTCTCTGTCCTCTTGAGACGTTTATGGTCATGTCCATATAGGAAGTTTCTATATGGACATATTTCTAAAAGAAGATAAACTTTTAAACTGATCATCTCCTTTATATATGAAAATCTCTCATCTCTCCTAACTCTTCCTTTCATTGACTCACCTAACATCATCTTAAGACCCTAAGATTACAATTTATCAATCTACAGCTTCCTAAAATGTAGCATTTAAAAGGGAAGAGAATAAGCTCATACTGAGTACCTACTATTCACTTCAAAATTCTTATAGTCCAACCTGTAGCATCACTTGTACCACAATCTGTTCCACTGATTGTACTATTTTTTTTTTTTAAACAACTTCCACATTTTCTGGATGATTGCTGTTTGTAATACAGTTTGAATCTGGTACTGCTAGTCCCTTTCCTTCCCACACTATTGATCTGGGGGACTTGAATTCATCAAGAACATTCAAATATCCTCCTGGGAGGATATTTATTTATGTTGAGACACTTTGTCAATCTTAATACAGCTTTATTACTAGTTTTCTTGTGGACATCACAGTGCCCACTCATATTGAGTCATAGTCCATTGAAATCCTCAGATCCTTCTCAATGAATTGCTACTTTCTAACTGTGCCTCTCCACCTAATACTTGTAGAGTTGATTTTTTAAACTTCTAAACCATAATTCAGAACCATATCACTGATTTTTTTTTACCTAGACTAGGTTTTATTTTAACATGTAATAAATACTCTTTTTAACTAGTACCTTCACCCAGAATTTCCTCTGGGAACATAGGAATTTGGCTTACTTGTAGGTGCCTATATAAAAAGCAAAAAAGAAAATGTCCTCTCATTTCCCATGTAAGTACTCAAGCTAACAATATATTACATACAGGACAGGCTTTATTTAAAAAGGGAAAGTAGAAAGGATTTGTATCTAAACCTAATTATTCTTCTTTCTTATAGGCTTTAATTTCCCCCTAGGAATTTTAGGACATTCAATTCTATACTACATGGAGGTTCCACTGAAAAGGAAAATAGGGAGTCAATCAATTCCTTTCCCTTTAGACATGCATAGTCCACATAGTAACAATACTAGTGGATGTAAGAACTCGGTTTCCTCTTCTATGTAGCTCTGGTTCTTATTACACTGAAGTGCTGGCTCCTGCTTTGTCCAGAACTACCCTTTCTTCTCTGTACATCTGCTCTTGGAATTTCATTGCATAGGAACTGTTCCATCACTCTGATACCTTTAGTCCACTGCTACTGCCTCTGGCTCCTTTAGTTTCTGGCTTGACCTAGGAATTTCTGTTCTCCCACATTCTCTTAATATCTCTGGGACCAGTGGAGTCCCTTCTCTCATGCGACCACATGTTTCCCTGGGAGGAATTTCACAGGAGCACAAGCTTCTCTTCTAGGGACCCAAGTCAATGTGTCTGTAGATAGCCCCTCTCCTAGCTTTGGTTCTTTCCATCAATTTCCACATATCTCTGCTTGTTTAAATCTAGGGGCATATCCCAGTTGCAAACAGCCCATGACTCAATATATTAATCTTAAACTGGGTCAATATAAGAACATTCATGAAGAGACTAAAGGAATTCTCCAACTTCAGATTTTTTATTATTTAGTATTTAGTATTTTCCACAATTACCTGTTAAAAACAATTTTCAACATTTGTTTTTAAAATTTTTGAGTTCCAAATTCTCTTCCTCTCTATCCACCCCCCTCATTGAGAAGGCAAGCAATTTGATATAGATTATCCATGTGTAGTTATGCAAAATATATTTCCTTGTTGGTCATATTGTAAAAACAAAACAAAACAAACAAAGTGGATACCCCCCCCCAAAAAAAAAAAACTCCAATAAAAATAAAAGTATAAAAATATATTTTGATCTGCATTTAGATTCCTTCAGTTCTTTCTCTGGGAATGGTTAACATTTTTTCATCAGACTTCTTTCAGAGTTGTCTTGGATCATATGTTGGGAATAGCTAAATTATTCATAGTTTATCGTCTTACACAATATTGCTGTTATTGTGTACAATATTTCTGCTTCTTCACTTTGTGTCACTTTGTGCATCACTTTCACTTTGTATCAATTCATATGTCTTTTCAGGTTTTTTTGAGAGTTCATTGTTTCTTATGGCATACCAGTATTCCATCACAATCATATACCACAACTTGTTCAGCTATTCCCCAGTTTATGGGTATCCCCTCAATTTCTAATTCTTTACCACTGCTATAAATATTTTTGTACATATGTTCTTTTTTTTATTTCTTTTGGGATACAGATCTAGTAATAGTATTGCTAAGTCAAAGAGTGTGCATGGTTTTTATAGGCCTTTGGAATGAGTTCTAAATTACTCTACATAATGGTTGAATAACAAACTTAGATTTTTAAAAGATGTATACAAGAGACAGAAACAAGGCCCAGTAACAAAAAGTGATTAGAACAACATGACATAGAACTATGAAAATGGCATTGTGAATATTAAAGCTCAGAGGGAACTGAAGCTGATAAGGAAAGCTAAAGAGTCCTAAAAAGAGCATTTATATAGCACCTACTATGTGCTAGGCACTGCTAAGCACTTTTAAACAAATATCCTCATTTGATTCTCACAACAACTCTATGAGATAGGCGCTATTTTTATTTCTATTTTACAGTTGAGGAAACTAGACAGAGTTTGTTTAAGTGACATGCCCTGCAAGCAAATATTTGAGGCTGGAATTCCTGATTCCAGACCCAGCACTATATCAAGTTATCTACCAAGATTTTGTTTTCTAGCTATGTTAGGAGAAAAAGATAAAAAAGAGGATAGATCTTTGTTTGGGGGGTGAGTAGTTTGATGGTAATTTAGACAAATTTAGACAAATAGTCAAATAAGAGACAAAGAGCTGCTTATTTTATTTTCTTGCACACAATTATGTGATGAAATAACAGAACAAAAATGACTAATAGGGAGTTGAAATCAAGATAAGGAGATAGCAATATAGGCTTTGATTCCAGGGAGTAAAAGAATGAATTAAATGAATTCAAGTCACCTAGCCTAGATGAATTACCTTTCTAGTGCCCGAAAAAATGGACATTTTGATTATTGAGACTAAATAATATTTGAAAAATGGTGGAAAAGAGGGAAGGTACTAAAGATTAAAGAATAGATGTCCTGATTTAAAAAGAGAAACTCTCTCTGAAAAACTACATGGCAAAGTTCTAGAACGGAGATATAGTTGGTAAGCATCTAGAAATAGAAATTGATTTCAAAAAAGCCAGTCTGGCTTCATCAAGCAGAGTTTATGCCAGAAAAGCCTCACTTCCTTTTTTTTTTTTTTTTTTTTTGGACAGGATTACTAGATGAGTAAAATACTAAAGTGTTAAGTTACCTTTATCTTAGTGGCTTTAAAAAAAAAATAAAGTTACTCATACTATTCTTAAAGTTAGAGATGTGGATTAGATATTTCTACAATCAGAAAGACTTAGATCTGATTGGATGTCCATACTCATCGAATAATTAATTTTTCATGGCTCAATATCAATGTGGCAAAGGTTTCCAGTGGAGAATCCTAGGACTCTGTGCTTGGCCCTATTTCTGGTTAATCATTTTTATCAATGATTTTGCTTAAAAAAATTGGTAGTATGCTCATCAAATTTGCAAATGATACAAAACTGGGAGAATTAACACACTAGATAATAGGATCCAAAAGTATTTTGACAGGCACAAGCGTTGAGCTGAATTTATTAAGATGAAATTTCATAGGAATAAAAGTGTCTTGCACTTGCTTCTCCTATCCTGCTTCAACTTTACAAGTATAAGATTGGGGATGTATGAAACAACAAAGAAATAGAATCAAAGGTCTTAATGAACTAAAAGCTCAAATATTGTGATATGTCAACAAAAAAAGTTGATTTCATCTTTAGGCTAAATGGAGGGGCATATCTTTTAGGAAAAGAGAGGTAATAGTCCTACCATATTCTGTTTTTATCAGTATTGTGTCCAGCTCTGGGCAACATCTTTTAAGGACATTTATCAGTTGGTTGCAGTGCTTCCAGAGAAGTATAACCTAAATGGTAAAGGGCCTTGAATCTTTGACATATGATTAGTTGAAGGAACTGAGGATGCTTGGGGGGAAAAGTGAAAAGGGGAGACATGAGTTATCCTGAAGTACATAATGGATTGTCACATCTAGGGGTAGGATTATGGTTGTTCTATCTGGCCCTAGAGAGCCAAACTGGGTGTAATGTACATGAGTTGCAAAGCAGCTAGATTTAGGCCAGTTGTCAGGAAAAACTTCCTAGCAAGGAGACAAACCAAAGTTGGAAGGGACTGCTGCAGGAAAGGCCGAGTTCTTACTCCCCGGTGGTGTTCAGGCAGGGACTGGATGATCAGGTATGCTATAGTGGGGTTTTCTTTTGGATATGGGTCAGATTAGATGGTCACTGAGGTCCCATTCTAACCTTAATTTCATGATTCTGTGATATTGGTCATAAAAAGCAAATGGCAAAAGATGGTAAAGATCCAGGGCAATTCCCAAGAGTATACTCCCAAATTCTTTGTAGTCCAACTGTTCTGAGCCGGAGTTGTCTTCCTACACTCCCAGGCCTTTCGGGCTTCCATTCCCCCCAGCCCCACAACACAGAGGTCCAGACAGCTGTCTTGGATCACCAACTGTTGTCCTACGTTTCATGTAAACTTGGTCCACCCCCCACATTCCACCTGTACACACAGATGACACACAATAGATGACTTTATTCCTTTATCACCACTTTCACTGTCTTCCCCAAACCTGAAGCTGGGCCTGGGGAAACCCCATCTGGCCCCCAGAGAAGATTTGAAAAATGGGTCCCACTCTAGAGTCCTCCCTGCCTTTCCCACCCTGGGGCTAAGAGCATTGGAAAGGGCTCTGGGCCGGCCTTCTGTGCCTAGCGTCTCCTTGGCCCAAGCCTGCCAGGCTCCCTGGATGGGGGGCCCTGAACCTTTAGCCAGCTTCTGCTGGGGATCTCTGGCCCTCTAGCCCTTCGGACAAGGGGGAAGGCTACTTAGCCACCCCCAGAGCACTCTTCATGGCTTCATACACCACGCAGCTGATGCCCACTGCTGGCAGCACTTTCAGGAGGGTGGGAGTCACCCCCCGGTACAGGCCGGGCATGCCCTGCTGGGCTAGGATCTTTCCAAAGACACCTCGCATGGTGGGATTTGAGCCCTCCACAGTGTCTGTGAAGGATAGGGAAGGGGTAGGATCCATATCAGGACAAGAAGTCATGGGCCCTCAGGGGTCCCTTTCTGTCCCCCACCCAAGTGAAAATGGGATTTGATTTTCAGGGCCCCAAGAGGTGGAAAATCACAGCAGGAGAGAAATAAGGGAAATCTAATCTCCTCCCTCACATGTGTCTTCTCTATGACCTACTTCCAATGGGCTTCTAGCTATCCCTTCCACACTTCTGTTATCCTGCACTCCCAGCTTCCTTCTGATACTGGAGGGATCTCAGGTCCCTTTCTACAACTCCTGGTGCCCATTGGAATTTGGAAAAAGCGGGAATTTTAATAACAGGGAGATAGAAATCAGACTAGGAAGTGTCTTACCTTGGGCCTGCATCCTTGTCCGCACCAGGGTCAGGGGGTAGCTGGCCATCTGGCCACAAGTGCTGGACAAAGTGATGGACAACAGGCTGACCATCCCGCTGGGATTGTTGGAGTGGAACCCTAAGTAGAGCCAGACCCACTTGAGTGCCTATAAGGAGGGGAAAAATTGGAAGGGGCTGGTTTAGGCCAATAATGTGCCTCCTTGGGGACCCTTCTCCTTTCTAGCCCTTCCCCTTGCTCTCAGTGAGTCCCCATCCCCTCACTGAGACCCGCTCCCTCAGTGCTCCTCTATCCCATCACTGGGAGACTCAGGGCAGCCCATGCCCCGGAGTCCCTGACCTCATAGATGGCCAAGTCGGTGCAGGCATAGGGCACAATGCCCAGCATGTTGGGCAAGTAACCCCGATAGAAGGCTCGGGCTCCCTCACGCCCTAGGATCTGGCACGCACAATCCAGGAGCCCGTTGTACTGGCCCGTCCGCCGGAGCATCAGCCGGGTCTTCAGTACCTGGAGTTGGAGTCAGAGGATCTGGATTCGAATCCATTCTCTGCTACTTACTAGCCGTGTGATTTAGAGCAAGTCCCTTCATCTTGCTGGCCCTCAGTTTCCTCATCTGTAAAATAGTCAAGTTGTACTGGATGGTTTCTAAAGTTTCTTCTAGCCCTAAATCTTATGATTCTAGGAGGCCTGGGCCTGGAGGATGTCCTTGGGGAACAGGAGGGCTTGGACAAGGGACTCAGAAGGAATTGGACATCCTGCCCCCAGCCTTGTCATGCAAAGCCCCAGAGGGAATGGCCTGGTTGGAGGGACTCTGGGGGAATGGCTCCCAGGCATTCTGTCCCAGTCAGTCCCATCCTGCCTGATTGAGGCAACCATGGATTAGGCGCTCACCTCCATGGGGTTGATGAGAGTCTGGGAGATGGCCGCTGCCAGGGAGCTAGCCAGGATTCTTTCATGAAAGGGCTGGGGGTTGTCCTGGTTGCAGAAGGAATTCTTACACTGTGGGAAGTGAGGAGGTGACAGGGAAGCGGGGGTAAGGGAAGATCCACTAGTCCTATAACTCGAAGCCCTCTCCCAATTCCTTCCCAGAGTCCCCTCCCCCAAATTCTTTTTCTGACCTCCCAGACCCTCAGAGCTGGACAGAAGAAAGGGCAGAAAGGTGGAAAAGAGCTAGGACGTGTCCTATTGGGATGATAAAGAGAGTGGGCACCTGGGGGGGCTGGGAGAAAGAGAGGGCTGTAGGATGAGGTTCAGAGCACACACTGAGTCAGAAACAAGATGAGTTAGGATAAAAATAAGGTTGAGAGTGAAGGTCAGAACCTGGATCAGGTGCAGATCTGGGCTCTAGAACAGGCGAGTGTGTAGTGCAGGTCTGTGCAAGAGTGAGGGCCTAGGCCAGGGGCAGCCCAGGTCTCGGAGAGGTATGTGGGAAGAGCCTCAGCCTGTCCCCCCACCTGCTCAAAGACGGAGAACTTGATGGCGTACTCAGGTGCGATCTTGAGCACGTTGATGCCATTTCCCCGCCACAGGGAGCCGATTCCACCTTCTTGGATCATGCTCCGCATCCCCCCCAGCAAATTCATGATGTTTGTTTTGGAGGCGTAGACCTGGACACACAGGGAGAGGATGTCCCCATCCCTGTGCTCTGAGCTGGCCCGTCCCCCATTCTCCAGGCGGCCCTTCATCGCCATTCCCATCCCCGACCCTCTCCGGCCCCCATCCCCGTCCCCAGCCTTGCCCTAGACTGGTCCCCACCTGCATGAAGACTTTAGCCCTGTCCAGTGGGGCTGTCCCAGTGCGCGACACAGCCCCAGCCACAGCCCCCGAGACCAGGAATTTCCACCAGGCTGCTTGGTTGGTTTCCCGCAACACTTCTACCGGGACCATCAGCTGTTCACCGGTGTCCAGTACCTGGCCAGGTCAAGTCCCAGGGTCCCCACAAAGCAGCTCAATAACCCGATCCACAGACCCCCCCCCCATTCTAATGAGAGCACCCTGACTGGTTATCCCCTCAATGACTGCCCCTTCTAAGATGCATTTTTGGATTGAGATGTAAAGCCCTGGCCTGGCCCCTGCGGCACCCCCCCTCCCATGCTCTGGGCTCTCCCTTAAGTCCCTTCCTTCCCCCATGGAACCTAGCCAGGCAGCTGGATGCTGCTTGTTCCCCAAAGAGGTCTACAGCAACAGTATGGGCGATGTGACCTTTGCCCTCTGCCCCCATCCCGGGAATGGGGACCTTGGAGATCCCTTGTCCGGACTTGGCCCTCTGAGTTCACCTGCTGTTTCTCCTGGTGGTGGTAGGGATGGGGCCCAAAGCTCTGGACGTAAGAGATGGGATTCCTATCATGGGGCTCCATGGTAGCCGGGGGTGGGGGTGGGTGGGAGAGACTTCGGACAGTGGGTTTCCTTGCAGGACTCTGGCTCTCTCCCGCTTGGAGGGAGGAACCCCTTGAAACCCTGGCCCTCCCTCGGGGAGTAGCCATGATGTCACAGAATCATTGGTGAAGTCACTGAATTCTGTTACCTTGGGGATTGGAATGACATCTAACTTGGGGGAGTGAGATTTCCTAAAGCTGCAGGATCATAGAATGTTTGAGGCAGGAAGGCCCTTAGAAAAAGGTCAGTCCAACTTCACTGTATTATTTTTATTAATAATATTTAATAATCCTATCAATAAATTATGTCATCATTAAAATTTTATAAGCCTCTTGGGCCAGCCCAGGTGATTATAAACATTATTTTAAACATCCTTTTAAAATACACTGTTAATAATAGTTCAAGTTTGGTGCTTTAAGATTTACGAAGTGCTTTCCTCATGTAACCCTAAGAGGAAGGGCTCTAGGTATCATTATCCCCATTTTACAGAAGAGGAAACTGATGCTTAGGGGAGATTAAGTGATTTGCTCAGGTTTATACAGGAGAAGTCAAATGAAAATTTGAACTTGAGCTTGTATTTCCTGACCCAAAGCTCAGTTCCACTTGTGCAATAAGATAGCACTAACTTCTAGTCACTTGGAAAGGGACTTTGCCTTTTTGTATATGTCCTAGAACACTTCCTTCTCCGCCCCACCTCGGCTATCAGTCTAATGAAGTCTAAGGACCCCTTCTCAGAATCAGGTTTTTAAATGCATAAATGAAATATAAAATTACAACAGAAACTGGTTATATTAAAATAATTATCAAAATACTTTTTAAAAATCTAATTGAATGAATTCTTTGAAATCTGTCCAAAGGCCCAAGGTCCTCTGGTTTCAATCAACCCCTTTATTTTACAGGTGAGGGTAAAGAGCTTTTCTGATATTACTCAACTAGGAGGTATAAACTGGAATTTAAACCAGATCTAATCTCCTAGAGAAGTTAAAAAATACTAGCTGTGAAATCAGGCCTGGGTTTAAGCTTCCAAGAATATTCGTTTCAGGGGCAGCTAGGTGGTGCAGTGGAGGACCTGAGTTCAAATCCCACTTCAGACACTTAACACTTCCTAGTTGTGTGACCCTGGGCAAGTCACTTAATCCCAATTACCTCGGGAGAAAAAAAGAGTATTATTTTCTGTCTCTAACCTTTAGTCCCCATCTTTGAAGAAACATGGTCTTTGAAGTTCTTTGGGTCTCTGACTCCTAGTTTGGGGTCCATGACTGCACTATCTAGCACAATTTGAGTCCTGGTATTTTATGGCATTTCCTTATTTCTGCTCCGTCCTTCCTCCCGTCCTTGGGTTTCTCAAAGGCAGACACAGGAAGCTCTCTGATTTTTTTATCTATGTCCAGGAGAGAACAGTTAGGGCCAGATGCCTGGGGCTTGGGATACCAATATCCAGGGAGAGGGTGGGTTCTGCTTGTCGGGGATCCTCCAAGCTCACGATCCTGAGCTTTAGTCTATCTGCTGGCTTAACGGTCCCAGTCTGGGGCAGGGGGAGGAGGGAGGCTGCCATCGCCCACGAGAGCCTCCTCCGGAAGAAGGGCTCTGGCCTTGAGGAATGAGAATGTGCCGCAGGGGCCTGTACGAGGCTCTCTGGGAAAGACTGTTTCTCCACATCAACTGTACCTGAGTCAGGAGCCAATCTTCTCCTGTCAAATCTCCTCCCTGCCCGTGATGTTGCTTCTGGCACAATAAATCCCAGCTCCAATTTTGCTCCAGGCATGGTAAGTTTTGTACAGAGCCGAAGTCCCCTTGAACCGTCTTCCTCTCCCCCCCAAATAAAGACACCACAACAGACTGGCTTTGGGGACTTAGAAAAATGTATTCATTTGTTTCCCTTTGAAAAGGTGCACACACAGGCAGAGAGACTGAGTGGGGAGGGAGCATGAGAGGGGAAGAGGGACCTCTGGATACTGCTCTCCACAGGGACTAGATTCTCTGCTTTCTGAGAGAGAAGGAGACCTTTTAATACCTTAATTCTCAGATCTCTCCTCCATCCCCAGCCTCAGAATCCAGCTATAAAATGCAGTATATACAGAGATTCCCTGGAGGTTGGGGAAGGGTGTGGAATGTGTGTGTGTGTTGGGAGAATAGCTGTTCTTTACCCCAGTAGAAAAATAGACCTGGGTGGGGTGATTTTTAAGACTTCTTTCTTTCTCTTTATTTCTTCCTGCACAATTGGAATGTGTGTTTGGAGGATGCTGGAGGGAGGGGCATGGACCTCAGTATGGCTCCGCAAGAGGTCCTAACCCTGTCCTGGGTCCCTTTTCAGCCTTATTCAAACTTGTCTCTTACCTAAGCTGAGGAATGGGAGAAGGGGGAAAGAAAGTAGAAGGTTCGTCCTCAGCTGTGGGGTCCTGGAGGGTCTCTGCCTAAGGCCACGGGGAACCCTCCCTCTGGCTGGGCTTAGCCAGTGTGCCTCCCTGACCCCGCGTTCCCCCACAGATGGGTTAGGCTGAGCTGTCTGGGGTGACGGGGTAGTCAGGGCTGGAGCAGAACAGTGTCACTATCATGGGGGGACACGGAGGAGGGATCCAGGGAATTTGCACTGCCACGGGGGGCCCAGGGGAGCTGCAGTACAGGGGGATGGGGAAGAGACCAGATGGTTCTCACGTCAGTGCAGTGGGGAGGGAGGGGGCATAGGGGTGAAGGGCCACCGCCATCCCCACCTCCACCAGAGGTTGGGAATCCAGTGCCAATGCCATGCAGAGCAGATCCTGGGGCAGGTTCCTCTGGTGATCCAGTGTCAGTGACCAGGTGGGGTAGATCAGTTGGTTGCAGGCTCCAGGAGCAGCCGAGAAATCTGGCACAGGGGGTTGGTCTTATCACCAGGATCCGAGGGAAAGGGACAGGACCCAGCAGGGAGGGGAAGGGGGGGAACCCCCAGCCCCTCACCTGGTGGTAACCCCTAGGGCTTGTTTCATGTTCTCATAGACGACATAGGAGATGCTGACAGCTGGAATCACTTTCATGAAGTTGGGGGCGATGCCTCGATACAGGCCCCACACCCCCTCTCGGGAAAGGATGTGGCGGAAGAGACCCAGCATGGTGAGCTGTGGGGCACCCTCGACGGAAGCTGGGAGAGGCAGCGCAGGAGCAGCGGTCAGATTGGGCCCAGAGGCTCAGGTCCAACCCTTCCCTGACCCCCTTGGGGCCGGACTCTGGACTGGGGGACGGGGAAAGTGGCGTACATGCTCCAGCCTTAGATGGAGGAGGGCAGACTCAAATCAGGCCCTGACAGACCCAGAGCAGCAGCTAGGCCCAGGGAGAAGGTACCCCAGCAAGAGGCCTCAGAGACTCCCAGGAGCTGTCAGGCTCCTCTTTGGCCCTCCATAATTCTCCATTAGTTGTGCCTACATGGAAAAGTTGGAAATGGGGAGGAGGTGTTGCCCTGAGAAAAGGAAGCCTCAGGATGGTGTACCACTAAGTGTATTCACAAGCAGATATTCTAAAAATACAAACCCTTGATAACTGTTCTCAAAAAACTAAGAAGCCTGAAGCTAGAAATACATGGATAACCCCCAAATCCAAACCCCACAAACAACAGTGAAAATAAACCCACAGACAACCCTCAAACACCAGCTGTTACAGAGTCTGGAAATAGAACAAGCAGTTAGGAGAGCCCTCTTCCCTCTAGCCCTGCCCAAGCTACCTTGTGGAGCCCCAGAGGTTCTAGGGATTTTTGTCTTGACACACTACCTCCCCTGTTGGCTCTCGGGCACCAGAAGCACTCATGTGGGGAAAGGAGAATGGAGGGCCCAGAATGATATTCCACAGTCAGGATCAATGCACCTCCAGGAGAACCAGGAACCTATTGACTTCCTCCTGCCCCCTCCTTCCACCTTGCAAAGTGACGGAGAGATTAGCCTGGCTCTCATTACCCAGGTTTTCAGGCCCCCTGGGAGGTAAGAAGTCAACCCTGACCCCAGGATGGGTGAATCCTCCATTCAGTCCTTCCTCCTCAATCTCCCTCCCGCCCTCCCTTCAGGCCCCACTTACCCTGAGCTTGCATGCGTGTTCGGACCAGAGCCAAGGGATAGCTGGCAATCTGGCCACAGGTACTGGAGATGGTGCCGCAGGCCAAGAGGATGAGGATCCCCGGGTCAGCCGAGTGGTGGCTGTCCTGCTGGAGCCACCTGTTCTTCAGGGTCTGGAGGAGGAGGACCCAGAGCTGGGGATCTCAGAAGGCCTTTACAGCCCAATTGATGGGCTTTCCCTGGGAGTTATGTCTTCCTGTGCTACTGGACGATAAATTGAGGCAGGGGGTCCTTGGCTGAGGGGAGGTCCAGGACAGTATCCAGGATTTTAGCCCCAGAGAGAAGGGGAGGGGCGACTGACCTCATAGACAGCCAGGTCGATTCCCGCGTAGGGGATAATGCCCAAGACGTTGGGCAGGTAGCCCTTGTAGAAGGCTCTGGGACCCTCCTGCTCCAGGATCTGCCGAGCACAGTCTAGCAGCCCTTTGTACTGGCCAGTCTGGCGGAGGGTCAGCCGCGTCTTCAGCACCTGCAGTGAGGCCCCAGAACAAGGAGACGGGGAATCTATAATCTGCGCCTGAGGGCGCTACTCCCATGACAAGTACCCTGGAAGTATCTGCCTGAGATAAACGTCCCCCGCCCCAGGTAGATACCCCTAGGACAGGTATAACCGAGACAGGCTCCCCAGGACAGCTACATCTTAGGAGAGACAAACTTGAGACGGCAGCTCCCTCAGTTAGGCACCCCCTTCTTCCTTTCCGATAATTACCCGGGCCACGGGTTCTTTCTCAGATAACCCCAGAATTATCCCCAAGAATAGCTGCAGGGGCTGCAGCTGCCCCGGGACCAACCCCCCAGCGCCTGTATAGCAGTCCCAGCTGCAGCTGTTGCTCTTGAACAATCACAGCCCGAGACTCCCAAAGGGGAGCTGGCGCCCAGACCTCCCCCAGCGCTGCTCTGACCTCCCAAGCTCGGCGGGCCTTGCGGTCAGGGCCTTCCCTACGAAAAGCCCAGTCCTCTCCCTGGCCTCTCTCACCTCCATGGGGTAGATGATGGTTTGGGCCGTGGCCCCAGCCAGGGACCCTGCCACAAAGCGCTCCTGCACCCGCAGCGTCTCCTGCTGCCCCCGAATCGCCCACTTGATCTGAGGTGTTCACAGGGCATTGTCAGGATTCTGGCATCTGTCCACCATCCCTTTGGAGGGCCCTCCCTCTTTCTTTCCCTGCCCAGCTCCTGGAGAGACAATGTCCTGCCAAGGGGCAGCAGGCAAGGGCACGGATGCCCGTTCCCTCATGCCAATCATACTTTTCTCATGCCTATAACATGCTTCTGTGCAGCAATCGCATCCCCACAGTCCGGCTGCAAACTGGCTCACAGCCATCAGGCACCTGCTCACATCAGTACCCACCTGCTCATACGCCATGAATTTGATGGCGGATTCAGGGGCGATCTTGAGCACGTTGATGCCGTTTCCTCGCCACAGAGAGCGGACGCCGCCCTCTTTGACCATACTCCGCAACCCGCCTAGGACATTCAGCTGGTTGGTCTTAGAAGCGTGAACCTGGCAAGGGGAAGGCAGGGACAAGTGTAGAGTCTTCCAGCCCGGCTCGCCAAAAGATTCTGGGCTCAGGAACTACTTCTCCCGGTCCAGGACTGAGGGATGTGGGATTTGATGAGCTCTAGGAACCGGGGAAGCAAAGAAATCTAAAGCCTCTGTGGCTCCTGTTTGGGGAAGTAGAGTAGGGGGAGAAAGGATGTTCCGTGACCTTGGCTGAGAATGGGTTTTATCAGGGGAAGAGATGACCTTCACCTGCATGAAAACCTTTAGTCGGTCGAGTGGGGCCGTGCCCGTCCGTGACACAGCCCCTGCCACAGCTCCTGCCACCAGCTGTTTCCACCACATGCCCGACAGCTTCTCTTGTTCCGAGAACTCATCTGGCACTGTCAGACATTCACCTATGTCCAGGACCTGATCAGGGGGAGGAAGAAGAATTGAAGTAGGTCACTCTGGTAAGGAGATCCTTCTCTCCCATGGGATCTATTACTTAGAGTCGTACCCACTGAAGAGAATTTCCCAGAACATCTGTCTCTTGGATCCTGACTGGATCCCATCTGAGCCCTTCAGGAGGATCTCAGCGTGCCAGATCCTAATCAAGGCGTCCTACCAGATTTTACCATCAAATTCCAGCCAAATCTCCACCAGTGTCCCTTGACCCAGTAAGGGATCCTGCTCGGAAGATACTCTTGCTGGCAGGGAACTAAGGAGGGGGCCTCACACACTTGACTTCTCCAGAAGTTTTGCAAGCTTGAGAGCCCTGGTGCTTCTGTACTCTGTTCCCATGGCCCAGGGTAAATCCTCTAAGGAGATTAAGGCCTGAGCAGCCTCAGGAATGGGTGGGGGGAGAGAGGAAAGGAGAAATCTGACCCATAACAGCTCCTTCCCTGAGGTCTGCCTGCTCTGTTTGATGCTATTTTTCTTTGGGAAACTGGGCATCTGACTTTCCAGCTTCTGGTCCTCCCCCTATTTGCCGTGTTATTTTCCCCTTCCAGGGTATGACCTTGACCCTTTCCTTCTACTTGACTAGACCCCATGGCCTTGTTCTTCCAGTCAGCGCACCGTTGAGTGCTTCCAGAACTTCAGGACATCTTCCATGTTCTCCAGGGGCTGTAGCAGGAAGTGGTCTCGCCATTCTTGCCAGTCAATGGTCATTGTCCCATCACGGTCCATGCTGGGAAGGGAGGGAGGGAGGGAGGGCTGGGGATTGGGAGGAGGGGGGTGGATGCCAGGGTTCAGGCTGCTGGGTAGACATTTGGGTCTAGGTTGTGTGTGTATGTATGTATGTGTGTGTGTGCTTGGGGATGGGCAGACATCTAGGTTCAGTCTGGGGACAGACACCTGGGTTCAGGCTATGTATGGGAGAGATGTTTGGTTCAGGAGGGTGGCGGTAAAAAAGACAACATAGATTCAGGGTTTATTGGGGGGAGGGGGGAGGAGAAACTTAGCCTTAGAATGGTGGGGGTGGGGATGTAGATGTGGGTTCTGGATATCTAGGACACTTACCTGTGCAGAATTTTTTCAGCTTGCTGCAAAGAGATGGAAACGCCCAGGGCTTGGAAGCTCTGCTGGATTTCTGAGGCATCTATGTGGCCTGGGAGGAACACAGGGGAAAGTGGTTTCCATGGGTTGAATCCACTTGATCTTGAGTAAGGGAAAAGTGGGGACTGAGGAGTTGGAAGAGATGAGACCCAGAAGAAAATAGGAAGGACTCCTTTTCTAGGGGCTTAGGATCAAGGAGATAGGAGATAGGACCTAGGAGACCAGAGGCTGGGACTGAATAGGAAGCAAGTGGCCAAGAAAGACCACAGTCCTAACACAGGGGACACTGGAAGCCAATCCCCTCATTTTATAGATGAGGAAACTAGGCTCAGACAAGAGAAGGGACTTAGGAGTGTGAAAAAGCAGAGAAAAGATCTGAATCTAGAGTTACCTGTTGGAAAACCCTAGGTTCTCTATTCCAACACATTGCTTCTCCCAGTCTAGGACTGAGGGGGAGCCATGGGTCATGTCTGAGAGGAATGTGGGATTTAATGAGCTCTAGGAACTGGGGCCTGGGGCATCCAAGGAAGCAAAGAAGTAGGTGGAACCTCTGGGAAAGGAGGGAGAGAATAAAGGAGGGAAGGAGGGGCCTTAAGAGCTGTTCTCAAAATAGTCTGTGAGTCACCAGGAAGAAGCCACCCCCCTTCTTCCCTCCCCCTAGGACTGTCACCCTGGATTGTCTCCCTGCCAATGACGCCCCTGAAGCTTGGGCTGGGGCGGAGGGCATAGAGGCAGGGGAGGGTTCCCTATATTAGAATCCTCAGCCCAGCCTGGCCCAGTTGGAACCGCACCGTCCTGGTTCCGGTCCAGGCTGTGGAACATGAGCAGCAGCCGTCTCTCATGTTCTTGCAGGTAGCGGGTGAACTCCTCAAGGGTCAGGCCCCCATCTTGGTCTATGTCTCCCTCCTGGAGAATGTCCTGGGGTTAAGAGAGGAAATAGGATGGAGTTTGTTGGGGAAGGAAACAGTCAACATGGGGTTTCTAAACAGGAATCCCTCTTGCCTTGTCCTTATATCATGAGAATTTAGACATGAAAGGGATTTTTGAGATCATTTCATTCAGCCAGATCGTTTTAAAATGAGAAACATCTAAGCCACATAGTGAGGTCCACCATGTGTAAGTGGCTTGTCCAAGGTCACCTAGGTTGCATACGGTAGGCTTAGAAATTGATTTTCTGACTCAAAATCTCTGCTTTTCCCACTATCTCTTGTTCTTTCTAGAGCTAGAAGCACGTCACTGGGAACTGGGCCATCAGCTGGTACAGCAGACCACCCTTCTCCTTATTCTGCTTGGGAGCCCTTCTCTTTCCCAATTCCTGGGGACCAAAGCCCAGGTGTTTAAGTCCCCCAGCTCTCTCTGGGTGGTTTCAGAGACAGAAACAGGTCTGAGCTAAAATAACAATCATTTTCACTTCTTTAAGAGTTCAGAGTCTATAATGTGCTTGTCTTGATAGGTAGAGAATACAAACATCACTACTGTCATGTTGTAGGTGAGGAAACTGACTCAGAGGGGCAGAAATGACGAGCACTATGTTGTAACAGAAAAGATTTCCAGTTAAAAGGTCCGAGTTTGAATTCCGAATCTACAAATTATTACCAGAGTGGCCTTGAACACTTCCCAGGGCTTCCAAAATGGGGATAATAGTCCTTGCACAACCTGATGGGAGCAGTGTGGCCTCTAGCTAGCCTTTTTCACTAAGTTTATTCTGGGAGGAAGCCCAGCTGTGAGAGATTCACTCCCTGGGAGATCCTGCCCTTGCTTAGCCTTTCCTAAGCAGGAAGGAAGCCGGAGGATAGGACTGGACCCCTACGTGCAACACACACACACACACACACACACACACACACACACACACACACACACTGGCTGCATGCAAGCTAACACCCCACCCCCACCCCCCACCTCTAACCAGCTCTGTGTGTTTACATTCCAGCCATCAGGCTCACTAAGTCCCATGACCAAAAGGCTCAAGGAAGGGAAAGCTAAGTGGGCACAGTTTCTCCAAGGAGCTGTGTTTTTGTTAGATGGGACCAGTTCAGCCACCTCCCAACAGAAGCCTGTTGATTACTGAAGAAAGAAGGAAAGGAAGAGCTAAATTCTAGGGTCTCTAGAGGCCCTTGAGAAGAGCTACATGCCCCAGGGAAGACCAGTCTCTAGATGGCACTAAAGGATTCCCCACCCCCCACATTTGACCCAGTTTGGAAAGGCTGTTCAATATGGTGAAGAGAGTCCTGGATTTGGAGTCAAGATCTAAGTTCGAATTCCGACTTGGCAACTGCTTACTACTGTGACCTTGGGCAAGTCCCTAGGTCTCAAAAACTGATAACCCTTATACAACTTCTCTGAGCCTCCATTTGGGTCCCTGTAAAATGAGGAGGTTGAACTAGAATGTTTCTAAGAATCCTTCCAAATAAATGCTCCTATGATGAGATCTCTGCCCCTCAGTGGGTGCTGGTGGGTTCTGGTTCACTAATATAATGAGGTGAGGGGGTCCCCCCCCCTTGCAACTGTCTGAACTAAGCCCTTTCATACTTTACCACTCCTACATTCTTTGCTTTCTCTCCCCTGACCTACTGGATTTCGTCAGAGGCTTAAGAGGGCAACGATGGAGAGGACCTTGTCTCCCAAGGGGCTTCTGCAAATTGTTTAGATTCTAGATTCTGATGGGAACTAGGAGGAGAGACCTATGAAATGTCAGGTGGGGGAAGGTACTGCTTGAGCAACGATGGAGAGGACCTTGTCTCCCAAGGGGCTTCTGCAAATTTAGATTCTAGATTCTGATGGGAACTAGGAGGAGAGACCTATGAAATGTCAGGCGGGGGAAGGTACTGCTTGAGAGAGAGCATTTATGGGTACCAAAGTGAAGACTGCCCAGGGTGACTTGGGGCACTACCAGGGTATTCCCACCTTTGGGAGGTACCTACAGGGACCTGCCAAATAAAGTAGATGGACTAGACTCCAGATCCTGATAATTCTAATAAGCGCTGCCTGGTGCTGAGTTCAACTAGGCACGATCAGGGAGATCTTCGGCTGGGGATGGACACCATCAGGCGGTTCTAGCAGGTGCTGCCGGAGCAGACTGGTACCACTGAGATTTTAGGCTAGGGAGGGAGGGAGAGGACCTGTTCTACGTGTATCTATGTAGACATATAGGACCTCCCAGGCTGGGAATGCTACTGACCTTTTGTCCACTTGCGCACCCCCCCCAGAAATATCCATACCTGGCCGGCGCTGTCCGGGGTCCTCGCGCCTAGCCGGGCCAGCCCCAGGCGTAGCTCATGAATGTCCACGCGGCCATCCTTGTTGCTGTCCAGCTCGTCGAAAAGGAGGCCCCAACGCTGTTGGCGCTCAGGGTCCCCGGCAGGGGGGCTGCGGCCCGGACTGGTCCTGGCCATGGCTGTACCGTGGCTACCACCCAATGCCTGAGCCAGTGGCCGCCAGCCTCATGCTCCTGCCCCGGCCCGGCCCCCCGGCCCTCGGGGGAGGGGAGAGGGAGATGGAAGGAGGGAGGGAAAAAAGAGGGGGTGGCCCAGGCTCAGCTGGAGCTTAGAGGCTCCCCCTCCCCCTCTCCCTTCCCCTCTCCCAGCTTGCCGGTACCCGGCTGGGCCGGGCCGGGCTGGGGCTGGAGCAATGACTGCTCTCCCACAACAATCGAGTCCCTCCGTTATAGCCCAGACAACTGCCCCGGGGCTGGGAAAGCGACCCGGAGGAGGAGAAAGGTTGGGAGGAAGGCTGGGTGGCTGGCTGGCAGGCAGGCAGGCAAGCAAGCAGACAGGCTTTCTGTGCTTGTCGTCGCCGCCCGGCGGAGATCTGGCACCTCCTCCCCGCCCCCACTACTCTTACCCTTGGCTCTGGGGGAGCAGAGAACGGGGGATGGTGAGGAGCTGGAGAGCCGGCACTCTTGGGTTTAGGGATACTCCCCTCCCTTCTCTAGACACGTGGAATCGGGTGCTGAGGAATGGGACTTCTGCACCGCCCCACCCCCACTCCCCTCTTCACCCACTCGGTGGGTAACTCGTAACAGAAAGCGTGGGATCATGAGGACTCGGGGGCAGGGACTCCTGGGTCCTCCCTCCCAATACAGCTAGAATGAGAGCGGGGGATGGTGAAAAGCTGAGATTCCTAGATTCTTGGTCTTCCCCTCCTCTCAGTCCCGTGGGAGCAGGGAGTGTGAGGAGACAAGAGGGCAAGACCCAATTCTGAGAGAGAACCGAGAGAAGGGTAGTGAGGAACGGAGAGACTAGAACTCTTGGGGTCTCGATCCTCCATTCCTTCAGCACCAGGGCATCATAGGATCATAGATTCAGAGCTGGAAGAGGCATCCGAGATCATCTAGTCACCGCGAGCAGGGGATGGTGAGGAGCTGGGTGGGAGGGAGAGATTTCTGGGTTCTGGGACTTATTCCCCTCCATTTCAGTCTTGAGGGGCTGGAGAGCAGGAAGGTGAGGAACTAGGAGGGGGAAGAATTGCTGGGCTTTGGATCTCATCATTTAAGAAACTGAGAGATGGTTGAGGGATGGGAAGTGTAAGGAGTGTGTGTATGTGGGTGAGAGAGACAAGAGACAGAGAGACAAACAGAGACACAGAAGAGACAGAGAGAAGGAGGGGGAGGAGGGGAGAGAGAGAAGAGTTTATGGTATGTGTACAAGCGCAGGGTAGGGAGGTGGGGGGGGGGGGGCGGAGTGCTATCAGGCTTCTAGGTTTGGCGCATAAGACTGGAAGAAAGGTGGGAAAGACCGTTTAGGAGTCGGGAAGCAGACGTGATGACAAGACTCAGAAAGCGAGGGCGCAGGAGGAAGCTAGTGACCAATCCCGAGTGCCTGGATGCAAGTGCTATTCCAGGTGCCTTTGCGGGACTCAGTTTCCCAGCTTCTTGGAAATCAATAGCCCCTCCACTAGCAGCGTGTAAGAGAGAAGAGTCCCAGGATCTTTCTAGAGTCGCATAATCCCCCTCAACCGATTAGGGTCAAGGGGCCCCAACCTGATTTAACGGTTAATCCTCCCCCAGGTCTTGTTAAAAGGTGCCTTGTTGACTGAGAATGAGCCCGCCCGCTTCTTTCCAAGGCTTAATCGTGGCCGAGAATCCCAAGATCAAAGCTCGGCCACTGCTCCTTCTTCAGCTCACCATTGGCTCCGGCTCTCAAGGCTGAGCTCAGCCTCCTCCCGCTGACCCCCTGCCGGCGCGAGCCTAAACCATTAGGCTCCGCCCGTCTCCGGAACTCCTTAAAGAGGCAGTGACCCACCATGTACAACAGGTGCCCCCGGGTCTGAGAGTATTATTCAAGGTTCTCCTCCCCCCTTCTCTCACCCCTCTCCTCTGTCAAATGCCGGCCATGCGTTTATCTCGTGTTTAATGGAAGTTCCCAGAATGAAGAATATATATTCATTCTCTCGGTGCACTTTCTCATTTCCACCACTAGAAAGGCATGCTTGGTTGGGGAAGATTTGGTAAGGGTCTGTAGGAGGAACTGATCCAATGAGAACTAGGGTAATGAAGCAGTTTCTCAAAAAAAAAAAAAAAAAAATAGAACCCTGGACAATTTCCTCGAATTTAGTCAGTCAGTAAACGAGCATTTATTAAACGCCTATTTTATGCCTCCTATGCTGAGCACGAAAGAGAAAGGACAGTTCCTGTTCTTAATTGGTACACAATTGCAAACAACTTTGTGAAGACCATTTTGGGGCTTTCAGGCCCCAATATTAGCAGGGATCAGGAAAGAATTCTTGCAGAAGTTGGGACTGTAGTGGAGATGTAAACATAGGCAGAGGAATCAGGTGGGAGAGATGAGGAGGGAGAGAGTTGCAGGTATGGGAAACAACCAGCAAAAATACCTGGAATCTGGAGATTTCCCTTTTTGAGGAGTACATGGAGTTGGGAAATAAACTTTCCAGTTAAGCCTGGAAAGATAGGAAGGGCCCAGATTGGGAATGCTAAGCAGTTGATTTTACCTGTTAGAGGAACCCTTCTGGAGTGGAGTGGAAAGGGAGGGATGGTTAGACAAACTTTAAGATCATTGACAATTGAGCAGAGAATGATCTGTGGTAAGGAAACACTGGAAGCAGGGAGATCAATTGTTGGAATATTCCGGCTTGAGGTGATGAGATTCTGCATCAAAATGGTGGCAGTATCAGATCTAGAGAAGGGGCTACATTTGAGAAATATTGCAAAGGCAGAAACAACAGGATTTAGTTAATTGGAGGTTAGAGTGAAGACTTGAGAATGACATTTAGGTTTCCAGCTTCAAGGGTGGGATGATAATGGTGCTCTTAATCATATTAAGAGCGTTAGGAAGAGGAGAAATTGAGAGATATGATGAGTTCAGTTTTGGACATGCTAAGTTTAAGATGTGCACAGGACATCCAGTTAGAGATGACTTGTAGAAGAGAGCAGAGGGGCTATGTAGATAGCCTCAGTCCAAATAGTTTTTGGAATGCCACTGTGTGTACTCCTGGTACATGATATCATGGAAAGAATGCTGAATTTGGTATTAAGGTACCTGAGCCAGAATCCTACCCCTGCCACTGCCTGTTTGACATTGGGAAGTCATTTTAATCTTTCTGGGCTTGAATTTTCTTATCTACAAAATGAGGGTTTGGAGTAGATTTCTAAGGTTTCTTCAAGCTCTATTCAAAATCTATGAAATTATTCTCCTACATGCCACATAAAGGTGTGTCTCCACATAGGTGTTCTTCCATGAAGTCATATTTCCAAGACACAGTGCTTCTAGTTAATTTCCCCCTCCTTACAGGTGTGGCTCAGAGACATTTTCCTTTCCCCTTTATCATTATCCATTTGTTATTCTCATTCTCCAGTGGTTGCCTTGGTGATTCTTTAGTACTAGTGGAATATGGTGAATCCTCAGTCAGATAAATCTTGCTTACTTACATTTTCCCACATAGTTGTATTTCTTCTTACAGATGTGTTTTTATTCACTGATATGATTCATTCACAAGTGTGGGGGACATACCTATTAAACTCTCACTCATAACATTTGGGTCTTCCCAAGAAGTATGTGGTCCCTCTTAACAAGTCTTAACAAGTCTGTCCTTTATTTTAGGTGTTTCCTCCAACAAGTATGTTTCCATTACTATAAGCATGACCTCCTTCATGTTTTCCCTCTCCTTTGAAGTCATTTTTCAGTCATGTCTGACTCTTCATGACCCCTTTTGAGGGTTTTCTTGAAAAAAAAAAATACTGGAGTAGCTTGCTATTTCTTTCTCCAGCTCCTTTTATAAATAAGGAAACTGAAGCAAATGGGGTTAAATGACTTTCCCAGGGTCACATGGCTAATTAGTGCCTGAAGCCAGGTTTGAACTCGGGATGATGAATCTTCCTGCTCCAGGCTAACTATTTTGTCCACTGTGCCACCTAGCTTCCCTTCAGACTTCTTTAATAGGGTAGGTTTACTCTCCATTGGTGGTTCCCCCCTCCCCCCTTCTATTACAGGTGTATATTTCCCAGAAAGTGTATATGTCTCCAATATTTCTCCCTATGCACCAACAGGTGCATATTACAAATGTCTTTCCTAAAAATTGGTCTCTCCATTTAAAGTACTTCTCCTTCTGGGGATATCTACCCATTAAATTACAGTAGTGTGTTCTTCATTATGTTTTTACCTCATTAAAGATGTCTATTCTCCCAATACAAGTCTATGTTTTCCCCAACAGATATTTCTACATGTTTCCCATTACATATGTGTCCCCGCTATGGGTTCAATGCTCCATTGTAGGTGTATGCTCCCTAACAGCTGTATGTCCTCCTGCTACAGACATGATTTTCCCTACAGATTTATGTCCCCCACCCTCGACAGGTATGTCTCCTTAATAGGTGTTTCCCATTAGAGATGTATCTTGTATTACTGGAGTATGTGCCCCAATACAATTATTCTACCTTACAGGTGTGAGTCCTCTGTTACAGGTGTGTCCAAGTTAGCCCTGCCCCCTACCTGGGGCTCAGGTGCACAGACAGGAAGTTCGCTCCCCCTCCCAGGTGAGTGACTAAACTTTCCGGGTCACGTGATCGGGTGGAGCCGGCTGGAAACGAGAGAGGGACAGAAGGACTGACTGCCAGACTGAGGACCAGAGCTAAAAGCTGGCGCCAGGTAGGGGGTGGGGCAGTTCAGCCCAACTCTTCCCTTCCCTCAATTTCCCTCCTGGAACCCAAACCTTCTTCCGGGCCAAGATAAGTTAATCTTTAATTTCAAGCCGGGAAGAGCGGATGAGGGAGCTGGGAGGCGGGACTCGAGTTTCTTTTGGGCTGGGGGCACCTGCCCTGCAGGGATCCTGGGTCTGTCCCCTCCCTTTCCCCTCCCCCTCCTGGGGCCTTGGGCTCTCTCCTTTCTTCCCCTCTCCTTTCCCCTTCACAGTAGCCCGAGATGCAGTAGCCACCGGAGGTCCTGCAGTTTGGGAGCGGGAGCCAGGTCAGCCGAGGCATAGGCCTGGTTCGGTTCCCCAGGGGCCCATGGCGAGCAGCCCTGGCCTGGGCCTGTGCTTGGCACTGAGCCTGCAGCTATTGAACTCCCAGCCCGCCTTGGCCCCTAGTAAGTAACTTCAGGTACTGGTGCCTTGATCAGAGGTGAGAGCCAGGGTGCTTGGGTTCTCAACCTGAGAAGGGGGACAGATTAGAGGTAGAATTCCAGAGGGGATACCTTTCAGGATATATGATTAGAACTGGAGCCCAAGGACAGAGATCTCCTGTTTAGGAGGGTGGTGGTGGTGGTGGTGGTGCCTGGAGAACTGGGAGGTTGTCTTAGCTCGGTTTCCTAAGGATCGGTTTAGTTTGGAGAAACCAGCTGGAAGCCGGGACACTTGGATTCCCTCCTGGGAAAAGTCTTAGGATTTGTGTGCTGAGAGTAGGTAAGGCAGGATGCCAGGATATCTGGGGGAAGGGAGAAGAAGGTATTCAGAGCCAGAGGAATGGGAAGCTGGAGTTTGGGAAAGATGGGCTGGGGTTACATTCAATTTTTGTCCTCCTGGGTTCGGTCTGATCCATGTTGTGTCCGGGCAAAGTCCTTTAAAGGAAAGAGGGTGGAGCTTGAAGAGGGACTAGAGTCGAGGAAAACTGGGTAAGGGAAAATCTAGTTTCTGGACATAGGTATTCTAGGATCTTCGGCCAGCTGGAGCCTTCTTGGGGAGTGGCTGTAATCTTTCTACTAGTTTCGGGAGCCTGGGGGGGGGCGACTTTGGTGACTCAGGCACTCCAGGTCTAAGTAGTGAAGGCCACGCCCACAGCCTGGGGTTGAAATGGCCTGAAGGTGAGGAGGGAGGGAGGGGGCCATGGCTTTTAGTTTTTTGAATGTGACTGTCCGAACCCTTGGCTTCCCCCTTGCTCTCCTTTCTCCCGTAGACACTGACTACACTGGATATGAGAACAACACTGTTACCCCTTCCACAGCACCACCAGCCAGTGAGACCCTGGTGAGTTTGTGGCAGGGGAAAGAGTTTCCCTGGTAATATAGTATGATAAGGGGAGGCAGGAGATGTGGATATTAGTCCCTCAAAGACCTTGACCCAAATTCTCTTTGGGCCTTTATCTTCCCATCTGTAAAGTAGGATGGGAGTGGGGTGGGACCTGGTGTTCCCTGGCAGCTCAAACTGTTCAATATTGTAATCTGTCCAACCCTGACCCTTTTAATAGAGAAATGTGGCAACTGGAGGAGGAGGGGAGGGAGGTGTGGAGATAAGGGGGGAAGGGATTGAAGATCCTGCATGCCTTGTCAGTGGGTGACTCCCCTCCTTCCCCCTAGTCCCAGGGTGCAGTCACTGCCATCATCACTGTATTCTCAGTCCTGGGTATCCTCCTCCTGGTAGTGGCACTGGTCCTGCTAGGCCGGAAGCTTCGTGAGAAACGCCAGACAGAGGGCACCTACCGGCCCAGCAGTGAAGAGCAGGTGGGTGCCCGGGCTCCACCACCCCCCAACTTGAAGCTTCCCCCTGAGGAGCGGCTCATCTGAGCACTGCATCCCCCCTCTTCCTGCACGTAATCCCATGTCCCATTTCTGGTTTGGGACTTGCTTGACATTGGGCATTCAACCACGTTGACCAGCCCCTTCAGGGAGCATCTGGAGTGACGATGAGGGCTTCAGATGCCAGGGCCTGGTAGGGAGTGGGCAGGGGGACACTAAGCTGCTGGCCATGGCCGCCTTCACTGCACCACCAAGCTTGTTGCAGACTTTTGACTTTGGTCTGTGGACATTGGCCTGGAGCTGGCGGCTACTTCTGCTTCTCCTGACTGGAACTATGGTGGCCACCTGGCCTTCTCCCCTGATGACCTGCTCCTGCCTTTCAACCCTGATCTCCTTGCCTTTCAGTTATCTCACGCGGCTGAAGCAGCCCCAGGGCCCCAGGACTCGAAGAACAAGGCGTGGGGCTGGGTGTCCTGCTGGGGTTAGGGTGTGTGCAAAAAGCCTGGATCCCCTTTCCCTTTGTGGGGAGAGGCAGAGACTTGGGTGGGTACCCACCCTGAGTTCCCCTTCCCCCTCCCCAGGCCATTTGATTAACATTCCACCCTCCCAAACACCACTTAACTCTCTCAGGACTAACCTTCCCTTCCTGGTGAATAATAATAGGTATTTGTACTGAAAAGGAAGTGCTTGGAAAAGTCTTCCTCTCCCTACCCCCTTTCCCCGAAACTTATGTATCTGGTCCCTTCTTTTTTCCTCTCTCTCTCCCAGACCACTACCTTCTATTCCCTAGTTGTCCCTGAGAGGGGCTGCTTGATTTGTATTTTTTATAAAGATGGTCATAAGGTCAAACACAAGATTTTATCGAGTAGTGGTTGGGGTGTGGGGCTGATGCCCTGGGGTAATGGCGGGTAGTAATTAAGTTTTTCCTTCCACACATCGGCTTGCCTGATTGCTCAAGTCCCTAATTCTTTTACTAGTGAAAGCAAACAGTCCCAAAGAGTTTGTAACTAGGGTTTGATGCGGGAGACCTTGGAGGGGTAAATGGGAATAGTAACTGAAGTTTCTCTGGTGGTTTTAAAGCTTGCAGAATTCTATACCTACATGATCTAAAGCTTAAGCACAACTTCATGAAACAAATGCCCAAAGTGTCAACATTGATTTTATAGATGACAAGATGTTCAGATGTGGTATCACATATAGTTTAGCTAGGCCTTCCTGGCTCCAGATCTAGAACATGCTAAGCCATTTAGTTTTGATGAGGGCTCTGGTGCCAGTTGTTTTACTAGCCGCTTGAAAGTGGGCCTCAGTTTTCTCAGATGGAAAAGTTTATTTGCCAGGGGGCACCATAGGCACAAAGTGCTGTCCTGGCATTGAGAAAACTTAGCAAGTTTAAAATCTGGCCTCAGACACTTACTGATGTGTGACCCTGGGCAAGTTGCTTAATCCTGTTTGCCTCAGTTTCCTCATCTGTAAAATGAACAGGACAAGGAAATGGTAAACCACCACCTTAAACAAGAAAACTCCAGGTAGTGTCACAAACAGTTGGATGTGACTGAAAAACATCGCCAAACTGCAAACCCTTTGTTTCCAGGGGATACAGCTGAAACAACCCAAATTTCCAAACTTCTCATTCTGTGATTCTGGCATGTCCCTCATCTGGAGGAACTAACATCTGGCTGGGAAGGTCTTAGGGATGCCAAGTGGCAGAGCTTGGCATATGTATGGAACAATCCTGCCTCGGGAGTGAGGATGGAGACCACTGGCACTGGACAAAGTTTTATTGGGGAGGCTTCAAGGCCTAGGATGGGACTTGGTACAAATGTAATTGATAATGTATGGGAGTGGGAGGAGATGGAAATTAATAATGAATTTTTTTATTCTCAGCATGCCCTGAGCCAAGGAATTACCCCTAGCCCTCAAATCGCTTTTTGAGCTGAGCTACCCTGGGCTGAATGGAGACCCCCTCTCTGAGGCGTGGGGGTACTCTAGGAGTGTCCTGGGGAACTGGCACAGGGCTAGGAGGCCTGTACTCTGCACAGATGTTGGGTATCTCTGGCTCTACAAAAACTTGGGAGGACTGAGGTACAGCAAAGGTCCCACAGGGCGGCAACTGTGGCTCTTGTAATTCTTCCTCCTCAACCAGGAGTTGCTGATGGCTTGAGGAAGGGACTTGGGGGGCTACAGTCTCCATGGAGGGATGAGAAGTCTTGGGTTCTTCCAACCCCTGACTGAGAGGAGCTGCAGTAGGCACTGTGGGGGACAGCAATTGTTCCTTTGAATTTTCTTCTTCCAGAAGTATCTGGGGGAGAGACAGGGTGGAGAAAAATCAGCTGAACCGAAGTAGAAGGCAGATCTGATGGAGCACTTGAGATAGAGCCAAACTTCTTAACTCTTCCTGTGAAATTGGCTTCCTGGAGCGATTGGATTGTAAGGTTCCCCTCTACTAAAAATGTATGACTACTAAGTGGGGACAAGAGTCTTAGAGATGAAAGAAACTAGAAAATCATCTAGTCCAATCTCATTTTGTAGATGAATCCGGTATAGCTGTGTCTCTATAGAAGTTGAGTTTTGTCCAAGATCACTTTACCAAGTGCTAGAATTTGCAGCTTCTTGAACTTTTTTCATTCATGACCCCTTTTCACCTCAGAAATTTTTACTCGACCCCGACTCAGGTCTGAGCATATTTTGATTGTATTTTGTGGCATGAGGGTATGTGCAGTGTAAAATGAACATGTGTATTCAGAACCAAAGCTTCAGTGAAACTGAGCGATGCAACATGGCCAAGCACTGCTAGAGACACCTCAGATTCAATGTAAGTTTGATTTTGTGTTCACTTTTGGTTGTTGGTGCTTTCAGAAACCTTTTACTGTTGCCAAATTTTTTGCCAATCCCACATTGTTACATGACTGGTGGTGACCCACAGTTTAAGAAGCTTTAAGCTAGATGACCTATGAAATCTCTAGTAGTTATGCTATGCATTATTGTTTAAAGGTAGAAAGTCAACTAGAAATTTTAGGAGCGTGACCCAGAGAACTGATGGAATCAATGGATTTAGTGCCACTCCTCCCTCATCTTTGGGAGAACCCATTAAGTGAGGTAAACAGTCTAGTGGCTGAGCTGGAGGCTCTACAAGGGGACTCACCAAGTTGAAACAGCTGCTCTGGTCTAAGTGGCAGCTGTCCAAGCTATGGCTGGGGTACAGACCAGGGGATTCTCCAGGCCCAGACATCCCGATGCTGAGGTTGTCAAGGATCTCCCCAAGCAGGTCCAGTTCTCCTGAGCCCAGGAAATTGCTGTCGAAGTCATCTTGTCCCCAGGGTTCCTTGAGCCCAGACAGAGACTCCCTGAGGGAGGAGAGAGAACTCAACTTTTTCTTTAAATTTATTTAGTATTTTTCCCCAGTTAGATTTAAAACAGTTTTTTTTACATTTGTTTTTAAAACTTTTTGAGTTGCAGATTTTCCCCCTTTTCCTCAGCCTCTATTAAGAAACTACCTGTGAAGTTATGTAAAACATTTTATTCCCAAATCTAGAATCCCAGGCCCAGAAGAATCCAACCTACCTTTGTTCCTCTCTCCCAGGTACCTCGTCCTCAGGTCGGGATTGGGACCTTCGGTGGCGGGGACGCAGAGGCCTGGACTAGAAAGGATATATTGGGGAGGTTAGCATTTCCCAGACTTTTTCCTTCAGGGTGTAAAGTGGCCCTTGGGTTTTGATCATGTATCCATATGGGGATCTGTACATGTCGGTAGTCTGGTGGTCCTTTACCTGGCCAAAGTGGTGGGTGATGGGTAGACGATGTTGAAGACATTCAGAGCGGTTTTCTAGGGTTGGGACTCGAAGAGAACCCCACCTCTGCAGCAAGGGGTCACTATCCTGTGGGGGAAAGGAGACTTGTAAACCAATAACCTTGTCTTTACCCCCACTTCCAGGCCCTCCAGTTAGTCCCTCTCAGTTTTACCTTGTACTTAAGCCTATTTTGTACTCCTTTGAGTCCAATCTTGGCCTGGGGATGGAAAAAAGAAAAGATGTGGTCTTAACTAATGGCTAACATTTTGAAGCCCTTTTTTAAAGTCTGCAAAGTAAATTACATTCCGTCATTTCATCCTGACGGCAAGGGAAGATAAGGTACATTCCGTCATTTCATCCTGCCGACAAGGGAAGATAAGGAGTTTACTGGTATTACCCCCATTTTACAGATGAGGAAACTAGGTGACTTGCCCGGTCTCTCCTGTGTGGGATTTGTCTCTAGGTCTCAATGCTTCCCAACCCAGTACTGTTGAACCTTGCCCTAGCACCAAAATTTAGCGGGTGCAAGAATGTAACACGATACTCTGCAGTTTTAAATTTTGTTACATTCCCTTTGTTGAAACATAGTCACTATTTGAACCAGCTTGGAAACTAGTTAGCAAGGAATCTATCAGATTGTACCACATCCATGTCTATTGGGTGAGCTCCTCCCCTTCCCTGGTGTTGACTCCCTATCCTGGGCTTTGGGTCCCTCCTTGCCCCTGAGCCCTATATGCAAGTATTCTCCCAAGATTCTCTGCCCCCACCCAGCACCCAGCTTGGCACCTAACCCTGATGCCTGCTGCCCCACCCCCATCTCCTTGGTGCTTACGGATTGGTACATGTTCCTCACGGCTGGCTGGGTTTTGGCCTTCACAGAGTGCAGCAGGGCTCCTCCACCTTTCTGGAGATGGATATAGGAGAGGCTCATTGCCGGTAGTGGTGGGGGAAGAGGACAGGGAGATTTAAGAAATACAGAGCAAAGTTGAGACCCTGGGGGAACTTTCCTTACTTTCAGATTATCTGCCCAGAGCTGATAGGATCGCAGGTTTCCTGGTTTGGGGGAGAAAAAGACTTTGGCCAGCAGTGTAATGACTGGTCTATTCCCCATTCCTCCCTTCCAGCCCCAGTCTGAGGCTGGGAACCGCGAACCTGGATCCTGGGATCACCAGGGGCTGGGACCCTAATGTCTCACCTGAGGCCAGGCCATTGCTAGTGATCTCCTGTTCAAACAGGTCTGAGAATCCTTCACCAGAACTCAGTTTCTCAAGGCGCTCATCTATGAACTGGGGAGGGACAATCAGTCGGGTTTATACCAGCCCTGGCACTTGGGGATACCCCTTTCTCCTGTGCTTACTTCTTTGGCCTGGATATACCTGTTTGAAGAGTTGGAGGTGGATGGCATTTTGTCTGAAGGTTTGTAAGGGTCCTGGCTTCTGAGCTACAAAAACTTCTTCTTTGAACTTCATAGGTTGTCCCTGGGGGGTGGGGAGGGGGAGAGATTGCATCCTAAAATACCTTTCCCATCTTCATCCTTTCACCTTCTTGATCAGTACCCCAGTCAAAGGGGTAGCCCTTTGACTGCACCTCACCACTGCCACCCAGTTGAGCTGACTAAAAGGAAAGTAATAGAATCCAAGAATCCCTTTCTCTTGGTATCCTTGACTACACCTCATGGCTTCTGCGCCTCAGGAGTTTTGTTCTCCAAACCTCAGTAGTCTAATCACCCTCCCCAGGGCCTGGGCATTTGGATGTCTGCTCACGGGACTGCAGATCAGTGCATCTCTGTAACCACCAAACAGCATAGCTTGGGCCCTCAGGAAGAGTCGGGAGACCCCATCACCAGCAGCCAAAGCTTCCTTTCTTAGCCTTAGTCTCAGAAGAGATACCTGGTCCAGAAAAAGGTAGAACAAGGGAACCTGAGAGGGATCATCTTTCCCCTCTTCCCCGCAGGTGCAGGGTTCAGCCCCCAGAACATAACACTGTCACAATGCATTTGGAGACTAAGCGAAAGGTCCTTGAGGTGGTTTATAAAGAACTTGGAATGATAGAGCCATTCAGGAAGCCTAGAATGTCGGTGTAAAAGGCATCTTTTTGGACTGGGAGCTGTAAAGGACTATGGAGATTTTTCAATACTACACCCTCAGTCTGCATAGGGAAACAAGTCCTAAGAAGTTAGAGAAGGGGCCTAAGGCTATTCAGGATAGCAAAATCAAGATTTGAAGTCAGATTTTTGACTCCAGTTCTCTCTCCCTCATACCATGCTTCCCTCATCAAATCCAACCTCCCTATTTTACAGAAGGGGAAGTTGAGACCTGGGGTGTAAATGAATAATGGTTTCCTCAAGGTTACACCTTGAATTCAGAACAAAAAAGGGCAAGAATTTAGGATTCCTGACTCCTAGCCTATTATTTCAGCAACTTGTAGATAGTGCCTCATTTTCTAGGAACATGAGGGAAGACCAACTAGACGGGGGTCCCTGGGAGTGTTTTCCATCTTGCTCATTATTGTAAAAGGATAGTGATGTATATATGCCCTACCTGCCCCCAGATAAGTTTGGAGTGGGATGATACTAGATGGGAAATGGTTGTCAAAGACAAAGGGAGCCTTGAAGGAAGTCACAGGGAAGGTAAGAACTGACCACATCAGGGGGTAGTGTATCCACATCCTGGAATGGTGACTCCAAGGTGTTTGTGTCCACATTCAAGATGACCACATCCTCAAGGCCCTTGTCCCGCACCCTCTGAGGGGAGAGAATCAGGTTGCCCTCTGGTTTCTGGGTCTGAGAGAATCAACTGTTTCTTTACTTCCCAGACTCACCTCAATAAGGCTGGTGTGGACACCAATGAGGTAAGGCATGGGGGCACTGCAGGTAGAGGAAGAATGACTTAGGTGAGATAAGGAAGGGAAAGCTAGCTCCAGGAGATCACCATGCTCACGGCCTGCCAATTTCCTTACCAGCAATAGTCCAACAAGTGGGGGGGTAGTGTGGGGATGAGTATGTGTTCCCAATGCATAGGATACAGCAAGCCACAGGATGCATGAACGCAGGCTGTCAGCTGGGAATGATGGAGATCCAAAGAGGGAGTTAAGGGCCCATCGTCTAACTGTACAGGCTCCCACAGAGTCTGAAGACTCCTGTCCTCTCCTCCTTTCCTCTAGTGTTTCCAGAACCAAATTCCTTCCATTTCACATTCACTCCCTATCACACCAGCCCAGAGTTAATTTCCCATCCATAGATCTGCTTTCCCTTCATACTTGTCCCTTCTCCTAGACTCCTGGTACAAATATCCTTGTTCCTATTCTCCTATATTCAGAGATACTCGTATCTCCATAAGTTCTGGGCCACTGGACCTTTTCTCTAGCCCAGAGGTTCTCCAGTAACCTGGCTTTGTGTTCTCTTTCCCACCAAAAGGATCCTGAATTCTAGTCCTCCCTCTGACCCCAGAGACTCAGGGCCCTTATAAGACTGCCATCAGTGTCGAATTTTCCCAGCCCCTGAATTTGCATCCCTATTCCTTTGTTGCTTAGGATCCCATTGCCCTAATCTGTGTTCCATCTTCAAGCCAGTTGAGGACAGAATAGAGCTGGGTCTCACAGTGCTGAGTTTGCTGGCGGTGAGCAGAACTCTACGCTCACTGAGCAGAGAGCTATAGAGGCCCACGATGTTCTCTGAAGCCACAGCCACCACCAACTCGGTCAGGTTCCTCTGTGAATAGATGAATAGACAAGGGACAGCAGTGCCAGTTGGGCTTGAAGCCCCTTGTCTCTGGCCAGTCCAAGTTCCCATCCTTGCCCCTGCCCATCCTAGTCTTGCTCCCTGGTTGAACCACAACTCACATTTTCTGGAATGGAAGGCAAGCATCCAGAATTTGGAGCAATGAAGCAGGAAAGCTGAGGTTGGGAAGAATATCAAGGTTTTAGATCAGGCTCCTTCTTGACTTCCAGATCTCCAAAGGAATCCAGCTTCCCCATAATTTTCTCACCACTCCCTTCCTGATTACTCCTGGCTTTTGTTATCAGATCTCTCCAAACCAACCAGACCCTCCACTTGATCTCTCCTGGCTTTCAATACCAACTTTTGAAATGAGCACGCCACTCCCAACAAATTTCCACACAATCCCCATGGAGTTTCCCAAGGTTATGCTATTTTGTTTACATCAAAATACTTCATTAGATCCTACCAGGTACTAGGTCCTATTTTGACAGCTATCAGATTTCCTGTCAAGAGCTAGATAATTGGGGATAGCTAGGTAGTTCAGTGGATAGAGCACCAGCCCTGAAGTCAGGAGGACCTGAGTTCAAATCTGGTCTCAGACACATCCTAGCTGGGTGACCCTGGGCAAGTCACTTAACCCCAATTGCCTCAGCAAACAAGTAAAAAAACTAGATAATTGGATCCCCCCTGGGATGCACTATATTATCTGCAGTTTCCTAGATGCTTTGCTCCTTGCCCCCAGACTCCAATTCCTACCCCAACCCTTTCCCAATTCACCAGTTGGTTGGTCCCAGGTGCAGGAGGCAGAGGACTGGGGTGAGTGGTAATTTTCAGCTTGCCTTCCTGCAGGTCCTGAAGGTGCACATTGAGAGGTAGGGATGAAGAATGGAGCCAAGGCACTTTTCCACTCCAACCCACAAAGCTGGCTACCCCATTACTTTAAAGTAATAGAGACTCTGTGTTCCAGAATGGGATACGTACCAGAGACAGCCCCAAAGAGGCCTCTGGCTCAGGTACTGGATGTAGATACAAGGTAGAGAGAAGTTCTTCAGCCTCAGAGACCTATGAGTGGAGGCAAGGTCACGCAGGGAAATGGGGACAAGCAGACAAGTGGAGATGGGGAGTGGAGAGGAAAAGGGGCCTTACCTGATTCTGGGCTAACAGATCCCCAACATTGTTGAGCAGTTTGTAGAAAACCTCAAACCAGGGCAGATCACTGAGGGGAGAAGGGGCAGCTGGCTCTGGGGTGGAGCAGGATTCCATCCCCCTTCCATCCCAGCCCCTGGGTGGGGGGGCTGGAATAGAACATTTGAGCTGGAAGGAGCCTTAGAGAATGTCATTTGGGCATGTTCCTCTCCACCCCCCAGCTTTTGACAGATGGGTCTCTGAGAGGGGATGGGCACCTACCCAAGTTGCACAGCTAATCTGTGACAGAACTAGGGACACCCTAGGCCTGCTGGTCCCCAGCCCATCACTCACTCCCACCCTTTACCCTCCAACCTGAGTATGCAGAGGCAGCTTTTGGCACTGGTACCCAGGCGGCAGAAGCCAAATCTTCGGCTCCCAGCTAAATCGGTGAGGACGAAGGTGAAGTGCTGGGCAGCTAGAGTGTGGCCTGCCCTGGTGAACGTGGGAGGGAAGGAAGGAGAAGCTGCTCAATGCCTCTGCCCCACCTCATGCCACCTCCCAGGCCCCCTCACCCACAGCAGAGCTCAAATTCATCCCAGCCATCAGTCTCTCCTCTGTCCCTCCCAGCCTCAGTCTCCCTTTGTCCTGTTGTTCCCTCTGTCTCTCTGACTGTATGGCTTTGGGTCTTGATGTCTCTTGTCTCTCTGTGGATCTTTCTCCATTTTTTTCTCCTCACCTCTCCAAGTCGAAAGGGAAACAGAATTTGGGTACCGTTTGCATTAATTCCTAGGGATGGAAACAGTGAGGGCAGCATGGCCAGGGGCAGGGTTTGAGGGATGGAGGGTGGAGAAGATCCAAACCTGGACATAGAGGCCTCTTTACACCCTTCCCCACCCCATCAGGGCCTGGATATCTGGGTCTGTTGTCCCTCCCCCATCCCTTTCTTTGGTTGGGGTCCCCCCAGAGGAAGAAAGGGATGGGATGGTAGGGCTGGAACCCTGGCTTCTGGGATATGGATGGGCACATACCTGATCACAGAAATCCTTAGGGAACTGGCGCAAGATGGGGGGTGCTGCAGGGACAGCAGGTTTGTAAGCTCTTGGTCTCCCAAATAACCCAGTCTATCCTGTTGCCACCCTCACCATCAGCTCAAGGAGCCTCACCATCTCTGCTCCTTTTTCCTACCCTCATCTTAACCCTAAAGACTGAATGGAACTCCCTCAACTTACCTTCCTGCAGGGAGGTGGGGTAGGCAGCCTCAAAGAACCAAGCAAATATGTTCTTGGGATCCTCCCTGGGGAACAAACAGGGGTAGGCGGGCTAAGAGTCCAACAACTCAGGTAGCCTGTGTGTGTGTGTGTGTGTGTGTGTGTGTGTGTGTGTGTGTTTACCTGCTTATCTAGGAATCTCTGGGTAACACACTAGTCAGAATGCTGAACTTGGAGCCAGGAAGTATTGAGTTTGAACCTTTACTAGCCAGGGCAATTCATTTAACCTCTCTCACCATCAGTTAGGGGGCAAAATGGATAAAATGCCATGCCTGAAGTCAGGAAGAAAGACCTGAGTTGAAATCCAGCTTTAAATATTTAGTTGCTCTGTGTGCCCTTGGGCAAATCACAACCCCTATTTGCCTCAGTTTCCTCATCTGCAAAATGAGGATAATGACAGCATCTCTTTCAGAGGGTTGTCATGAAGACCAAATAATATAAAAATGGTAACGTTCTTAGACTAGTGCCTGGCATATAGTAAGTATTATATAAACGTTAAATATGTAAAATGTTAGTCTGTAAAATGGGCATAATAATGTATTTATCTCCCAGGGTTGTTATGAGGATTAAGTGAGGTAACAGAAATTTCTTTGTAAACCTTAAAGTATTTGTGTGTGTGTGTGTGTGTGTGTGTGTGTGTGTATGTTTCTGTATCAACTCTATGACTTACTACTAGTATGATACTGGACAATTAATAACATTAATCCATTAAATGTGTATCAATTGCCTACTTTATATAGAGCATTTATGCAGCTTTGGGTGATCAATCAAAGTCTAAATAACACATAGCCCCTTAAGGTCTTATAAGTCTAATTAAATAAGCCTTAAGGGCTTAAGGTCTAATAGAAAGATATGATTCACAAACATAATGATAATCCAAATAATACTTGATAAATGCATTAAAGACTGGAGGTACAAAGGACTGACGTGCAAACCAGGGTGAAAAATAATTATTAACAAGAAGAATCAGGAAAGGTTCATGGAGAAGGCAGCATTTGAGCTGGGCTTTATGGGATAGTTAGGAGGTAAATGGTCAAAGAGGGAAAGAGAGCAAGGATTTTCCAGGGATAGGAAGCAAAGTGAGCAGAGGCTCTGAGATCTTTGGACCTCCGTTTCTTCATCTGCTAAATGAAGAGGTTGGGCTAGATGGTCTTTCAACTCCAAATCCAAATCACTGTCCACACATATTTCTGTATCTGTCCCCCTCTAAATCAAACAGACCCCTCCCAAGCTCAGACCCTCATTCCCCCTCACCTGGCTCTTTCAGTGGCCTCCCCCGGTCTCCCTTCATGCCTCAAGTCTCTCTTTGTTTCAATTTAACCTTCACAAATCTGCCAACATGATTTTCCTGAAGCATGGGTCTGATGGGTCTACTCTATAAATTCCACATGCTCCTTATACCCTAGAAAATCAACGTTTGATATTTAAAGTTCTCAACAACCTGGCCCAACTAACCTTTCCAGTCTTTTTACATATCACCCCCCCCAACCCCCACTCTGCTTCCTCTTCAATCCAACCAAACTGGTCTTCTTGTTCCTCACAATTGAAGCTTCACCTCCTGTTGCTATCCCTATGGTCTACATACCTGCAATGTCCTTCCTCCCCACCTCCATCTCCTGGAAAACTTCATTTTTCTTCCAGATTCAGTTCATGTTCTCTTTGGTATGAAGCCTTCAGGGTCACCTAAGCTGCTGTGTACCTCTCTCCCCTTCTTGAATCTATTTTGTATAAATAGCTATATATGCTTTATATATATACTTTACCACCTCTTTTGAATGTAAGCTTTTGTTTTTCTCTTTGTGTATCAATACCTAACAGATGCCTGACATATCTAGCAGGTACTTAAATGCTTGTGGAGTGATTGACTGGTGTGTGTCCCTGGGTCTCTGTGTCTTTTATCTGTCCTCATACACAGAATCTCTTGCTGACTGCACTATTTCTGGGAAGGCACAAGACATTTGGTCCTCTTCTCCCCATCATCTATCCCCCAGTGGTTACCTGCTAGGATAACAGAAAAGCCAACCGAAGTGAGGAAGAAAGGAGGTATTAAAACAAAGAAAAATAAACACAAAAAGGAAGAGATATATGGAGAGGGGGGTAGGAGAAGGGGAAGAAAGAGAGGGAGAAAGGGAGGGGGAGAGAGAAAGAAGGAGAGGAGGAGTAAGAGGGAGAAGGAGAGGAAGAGAGAAAGATGAAGGGAAATAGGGACAAGAAGACAGAGACACACAGAAACCAGACCAGCAGAGACAGAGAAGCCTATAGAGACAGATCCAAAGGCTGAAGGGGAGTTGAGATGATGGAAGCTGCAGAGGAAGATTTTGAAGTGTATTTAGAATTGTTTTTTCTTAGGTTTGTGGCCAGTTTATTCTGTTCTCTATCATCAGATCTGTTCCCTCTCTTCCCCCATTTCCCCCATAGCCCAATACAGAAGCACTCTCTCATCTCAAGTCCTTACCCAAAGGCTATTTTTAAGGAATATGGGGAGATGCCTGGGTCTTACTTGATATCGGATCCCATGGTCCCCCTGCTGAATGGGTGCAGCACAATGTGGCCAGGATAGATGTCCCTGAGGGTCCCTACAGGGGCCCGTGCTGAGGCAATGAGCCAGGGGTGCTGGGTGCTGGGCCTTTTCTTCTTCCTGTGTGGCTTAGAGAGGAAGTCTGCTGGGTGACGTCCCCCGGAGACAACTCTCCCCTCCCTTGCTAGCTTTACAGAACCCAAGCACACTGCCTCCTAGTCTCCCCCATGAGGAAGTGGGACTGAGGAGTAGTTTCTGGGTCCAGATCAGAGCTGAAGTAACTGGAGGCCAGCATCGCACCTTTTGGGCAAAGTTGGGCACCTGCTAGTTGAATTTCTATAGTTCCTTGGAAATGATTTACTGAGATTCTCCTACCTGTCCAGAGAACTTCCTTCCCTCCCTTTCTTCCGGCTTCCTTCATCCTCCTCTATTCCTCCATCTCTCTATCCCTACTCCTCCGTCCCTCCTCCCACTGCCTTTTCGGACAACTCACCATCCAAGCACAGGAAGACCACTAGAGGGAGTCTTGAGTTATATAGTGGGGAGAAACACAAAATGAGGTACTTAAGAGATACACAAATAAACACGTACCTTCCCATCATTTCCTGTTCCTCATGGGGAGAAACAGTGAGTATGAGCATGCACACAGCACCACAATTCTGATACCAGGGATAGATTTGTCAGGAAGCCGGCAGCTGTTGGACATGGACAGAACCAGAGACCAGGTTCCTGTTCCCAGAACTGCAGGTATCCGAAGTGGCCAACAACACTGGATTTATTCCAACCGACCTATGTTCCAATTATGTTGTTCTAGAGAGACAGGAATGGAACTGAGTCCAAAGTGTGTGTGTGTGTGTGTGTGAGAGAGACAGAGAGAGAGAGAGAGAGAGAAAGAGAGAGCAAGAGAAGGAGAGAGAGAGACAGAGAGAGAGAGAGAGAAAGAGAGGGAGAGAGAGGAAGAAAGAGGAGAGAGAGAGAAAGAGAAAGAGATCGAGATCCTGCTGGGAAGCATGCTTAGGACCTGGCTAGTGAGAACATCAGGGAGAAGAGATTGGGGTGGAGTGGGGTGAAAGAACTCTGGATCTACTGTACTGGATCCGGTTCCCCTAAATTTGCTCCCTCTTTGAATTAATTCACTCAGTTTTGGGAATCCTGCCCTGGGCCTGACTTATGTTTATTGATAACTGAATGAGTGCAAGATTTCCTAGCTCACTATATCTAGCCAGATGCCTCATCCGGATAGACATGATCATCTTGCTATTCACCCTCTCAAACAGGCCAGGGCAGCCTCTCTATATTCTTTCCATTCCTTGCTCTGAATAAAAATCAAATCAACACTACTGTTGCTTTTGTAAAGGGCATATTTAATGAACTGCTTCATGACTCTAATCACAATCCCTGCAACTGTACAGACCAAAACTACTTTGTCTAATCAACAATTCCTTATATCCCTAGATATGTTATCTTCCCCCATTAGAATATAAATTCCTTGAAGATATGGACAGTCTCACTCACCTTAGCACTAAGCACAGTGTCTGCCATATTGTAAGTCTTAATACATACTTTTTTATTCATTCATTCACCAAAGAGAGAGAGGAGGAAAATGTATTCAATGAAAAGTCTAATTAAAGAAAGGAAAATGACCCATATGTTAAAAAAAAAAAAAAAGATATCAGCCTTTTTAATTCTAGCCAAAAGTTTAAAACTAAGGAGGTGTCCTACTGGATATGGCTAAACAAACTGTGGTATATCATGCTATATTATTGTGCCTATATTAGACAGTTCCAAGGAAACTTGGAAGACTTTATGAATGGATGCAGAGCAAAGTGACCAAGAAGTAGAAGACTATATCTCAAAAGAAACATTGTAGAGCTAAACAACTTTGAAAAACTTTAAAACTCTGATTAACATGAAGATAAACCAGAAGAATGCTGTTGAGACATGTCACTCCTCTCCTGTCAAGCTTGATAAACTGAAAGTTTGGGGACACATTTTCAGATGTGGTGAATATGGGAATTTGTTTTGCTAGAATATACATGTATCAAAAATTTTTATTTTGCCTTTCCTTTTCTTCTTAATTTAATTTAGTAGGGGAAAGTGGTGGTGGGGAGAGATTATAAAAGAATAAGTAGCAGTGTCATCAAACCCATCACGTTGAGAAATTTTATACCAAAAACAAGCCCACCCAACACATTCCTGTATCATAGCTACTTTTATAAGTTACATCTATGTGTGTTCATTATTTTTTATTTAAGATTGCCCTCTGTGTTAATAAAATTGCAATTAATTATAGAAAAAAGAAAATTCTTGCTTCAGGGAGATGGAAAATCCCCCAAACATTCATATTCAATTTGATCTGGAGTCTCCTAAAGTATGCACATGTATTATATATTTGTGTACATATATATGTGAATGCAAATACATGTACTTACATGTATACATGCATCTAAGTCTGCTCTTATTTTCAAAGTGGATTGTTTAAAGTCACTTGCTCACATACCAGTTTGACTCTCCGGTATGGCAAGGTAAAACATTAGCCAGCGGAAACCAAGGCACAAGTGGGTAAAGTAGTTGACCTTTATAAAGTCCCTTCCAGTTGCAAAACCTATGATCTCTCTTTTCTCACAAAGCCATCAGCTTAAGGAATGGGTAGGAAAAACAAACAATTTTGTGGATTTGCAAAAATGTTCTTCCACTGCTCTGAATCACAAATAATACCATTTGTCAGGGACCCAATGTATCTGTTTCCGTGAATTCTCTCAATATTTATACTGTTAAATAAGGATTTTATTTTTTTAAACGTGTGCTCTCAGTGGTATTAAGAGGTAGAAGACCTGTGAATCTTGGTTCTCTTGCTGACTACCTGTGTAATCATAAGCAAGTCTCTTCATTTAGTACAATGTAGAGACTGGACTAGATTCTTTCCAGCATTGAAATCCATGATAACTCAATAACTGGAACTTAAAGGCAGCTAAAGTGTAAGAAGCCAGGGGCCATGAGAGTCTATGCTATCGCTACTCCCACAAACCTGGGGTCCTTCGGTGTTTTATAGTCAGCCCTTCTCTAGGCTTCTGCCCTTTTCAGCCCTGCCTCTCTCCTAAGGGAGCATGATGGGGATTGGTGTCAGGTGACCAGGCTCATGGCCTCGGGCTATTTTGAGCAGGGTGGGGCAGGTCATGCTCTCTAGCCCAGCTGCTGGCTGGGCACAAGTGCCAGGCCCCAGATATGGATTGGGGGACAGGCACAGACTTCCCTGGACAATGGGGGAAGGAGATACTTCCCTATCCAAAGGGCCTATAATCCACTTCTCTACACCAGTCTTCCTCCTCATAAGCCCACGTACCTCCATCCAAAGTAAGAATTCTCCACACAAGTGTGTTATCATGATTTTATTGTATAAATGTTTAGGGACATTCACTGAGTCCCACCCCCTCCCTGCCAGCCCCATCCAAGTCACAACACTAGGCTAAGGTGGAAATTAGTGCATGCTCATTTGGAAAAATGAAAACGTGCCCAACATAGCATAGGATGGAGTTATTTGGGGGAGGGAAGAATTTATTTGGGAGAAGGGATACACTCAGGGACCGGGATTTGGGTCACAACTCCATCATTTGCTCTATGAGTATGACTCAAGGCCACTTTTTATGAAGAAGGGCTTGTAATCTCTAAAATCTCTTCTAGGTCTAAAACCCTCTCTTTTATGCCCCCCTTCCAAGACTAGTTTCAGAGAAAGCCTAGGATGGCCAAGGTTTGGAGGGGTAGAGAAGCTGAGGGAGAATTGGAGAAAAATCAGGGCGGGGGAAGTATCAGGGAAATTGGGGTAACAAAGGATTGGGTGGGATCAGAGAAGCTGGATGTGGATGGCCTTGCAGATCAATTAGGGAGACAATATAGGGGATTTAGAGGGATAAAGGTTTGGTGGGGTCAGAGGACAATATGAAGTCACATGAAGAGCAGAGAAATCGAGGGAGCACAGGGGCATGGCCAAATTCAGGGAGAGGAGTATCAAGCAAGAGTGAGGGTGACACAGGGTCAGAACTGGGAAGGGTAACGGGGGTCTGTGTACTCTAGGCCACTTCTTCCTCCTCAGCTTCTTCCTCGAATTCTCCCTCTTCTGCCGTGGCATCTTGATACTGCTGGTACTCAGAGACCAGGTCATTCATATTGCTCTCAGCCTCAGTGAACTCCATCTCATCCATGCCCTCGCCCGTGTACCAGTGAAGGAAGGCCTTCCGGCGGAACATGGCCGTGAACTGCTCGGAGATGCGCTTGAAGAGCTCCTGGATGGCGGTGCTATTGCCGATGAAGGTGGCTGCCATCTTGAGACCCCGGGGCGGGATGTCGCACACTGCTGTCTTGACGTTGTTGGGGATCCACTCCACAAAGTAGCTGCTATTTTTGTTCTGCACGTTCAGCATCTGCTCATCGACCTCCTTCATTGACATGCGGCCGCGGAAGACGGCCGCCACCGTCAGGTAGCGCCCGTGGCGGGGGTCGCAGGCTGCCATCATATTCTTGGCGTCGAACATCTGCTGAGTGAGCTCGGGGACCGTCAGCGCTCTGTACTGCTGGCTCCCTCGGCTGGTGAGGGGGGCAAAGCCAGGCATGAAGAAGTGGAGACGGGGGAAGGGGACCATGTTGACCGCAAGCTTTCGCAGGTCAGCATTGAGCTGGCCTGGGAAGCGGAGACAGGTGGTGACTCCACTCATTGTGGCAGACACCAGGTGGTTGAGGTCCCCATAGGTGGGAGTAGTAAGCTTGAGGGTACGGAAACAGATGTCATAGAGGGCCTCGTTATCGATGCAGTAGGTCTCGTCTGTGTTCTCCACCAGCTGGTGGACCGAGAGGGTGGCGTTGTAGGGTTCCACCACGGTGTCTGACACCTTGGGTGAGGGCACCACGCTGAACGTGTTCATGATGCGATCTGGGTACTCCTCACGGATCTTGCTGATCAGTAGGGTGCCCATGCCTGAGCCTGTGCCCCCACCTAGCGAGTGGGTCAGCTGGAAGCCCTGCAGGCAGTCACAGCTCTCCGCCTCCTTGCGAACTACATCCAGGACCGAGTCCACTAACTCAGCACCCTCTGTGTAGTGACCTTTGGCCCAGTTGTTCCCAGCCCCGGACTGGCCTGGAATGAACAAGGGAGGTCCTTAGTCACAGAAGGAGGGGGAGCTGGGACCCTAAAGCAAGCAGTCCACATTTTTAGACCAGCAACCCCTTAAGCAACTATGAAAGGAAGGGACAGTTGGGAAGTAGGACTCCTGTGTTGTAATATATGGACAGAGTCCCCAAGTTGAATTTACTTCTGTTAAGAATGAAGCAGTACAAAATAGAGGGGAGAGAGAAAAGGGGGAAAGCCTGGAAACCTAGTACCCTAAAAAGAGAAGGCTATTCTAGGGGCAGCTAGGTGACCTGGTGGACAGAACACCAGCCTTTAAGTCAGGAGAATTTAAGTTCAGATCTGGTCTCAGACACTTAACACTTCCTAGCTGTGTGACCCTGGGCAAGTCACTTAACCCCAACTGTCTCAGCAAAAAAAAGAAAAAAGAAAAGGCTATTCTTGTAGTCTGCCCCCAACTTTTTGGAAGAGGCATGTGGTCCTTTTGGTCTCAGGAAGCACAATAATAATAATCATGTATCTGTCTCTCCGTCACTCACCAAAGACAAAGTTGTCTGGCCTGAAGATTTGCCCAAAGGGGCCAGAACGGACGGAGTCCATGGTCCCTGGTTCCAGGTCCACCAGTACTGCGCGGGGCACATATTTCCCTCCTAAGGAGAGAAATCTGTCAGAGCTGGAGACTCATGCACTCCCCCTGCTTCCATTCCTCCTACCCCAGCTCCCATCAGGCACCGACGTGACCAGACCACCCCACTGGGGACACAAACCATAAGCTCCTGGCAGACTGGCTCACCTGTGGCCTCATTGTAGTAGACATTGATCCTTTCCAGCTGGAGGTCACTATCACCATGGTAAGTGCCAGTCGGATCAATGCCATGCTCATCACTGATCACTTCCCAGAACTAGGGCAAGGAAAATCATGAAGAGGGTGGGGTCAGGGCCTCTCCAGGGAAGAAGGATCCTCGGCAGCTCTCCCCCCACCTCCCATACACACCCAGCATATAACAAGGGCCTCAGTCTCCCGTATACAAGGTAAAGAGAGAAAGAAGGGGAATCCGTGACATCAGGGATGGTGAGCAAGAGAAGGCAGCCAGAGACTGACAAGACTGAATCCATGGGAGGGGCAGGCACTGGGAAGGGGATAGACAAGTGGAAGGGGCCAGGGAGACAGAGATGGGCAGAATAGAAGGAGAAAGGAGAAAGGGAGGGCTGCAACAGCTGGCTCCTTCGGGCCAACCTCTCAGCCGGGGTTCTCGGGGCAGGGCTGGCTGGTCGCCGGGACCCAACAACGGGGTATGTGTGTGTGCTAGGGTGGGAGAGGGTGTTGGCGCAGAGAACAAGGGCGGGTCTATTTATATCAGCAGGGTCCGCTAGAGCCAGAAAGAGCCAGCTGTGCAGCCGGGCCGTACTGTACAGCCCGAGCTCCTCCTCTCCCCAGGACGCCGCGGCCACCGCTGCAGGGGCACAGGCTTCGATGCCCCCCTCCCCCACCTCACTGGCTCCCCCAGCCCATTTACTCCTCTGTCCCAGATGACACTCTAGGCTTCACCCTCCCCCTTCTTTATTAGGACTCCTGATCTCCCCCCCGGGGAGGAGTGGGAGAGAACAATCCTGCCTTATAGGACTTTCTGGTTCGGGGGGAGGGGGACGGAGAGCGCTGCACCTCTCTCTTTCCTTTATCCCCCCTCACCCCACCTTGGGGCCCCAGGCCCTCCCCAGGCACCCTGCTCTGCGCACGCGCCTCCTGGAAGGGAGAGAAAGCAGCCCCCACCTTAGCTCCGATCTGGTTGCCGCACTGGCCCGCCTGCAGGTGCACGATCTCGCGCATGGTGGCCGCGGGGGGGCGCGCGCGCGCTCAAGTCCTCGCACTCCTGGGGAGGGGTAGGCGCGCGCTGAGTGAGCCTCTCCAGCCCGGCCGCCCCTTATATGTCCCCTCGCGCAGCTCAGCGTCACCATCACGTCACTCTCGCCCCCGCCCCCTCCCTCCCTGCTGATCCGGCTTACTGCCCTCCCACGGTTCCGCCCAGCTAAAATTCTCCCAGGGCGCGTGCGCGTTTTATCTCGCTGCACCTGCAACCTCTGGGGTGGGGGCCAGTGGTCGTGGCCACATGCGATTCTCCGTGGGTCCGTGTGGGGGCGTCTCCCTGCGCACTGCGACTGCCTCTCTTCCCCTTTGCGGGAGAAGGAGTGACCATTCCGAGTCCGACCCCTTTTCTCTCCTCCTCCCCCATCTCCACCTCCCGGGCTTAGTCAGCCCAACTCCTCTGGGACTGCCCGAGCCGTGAACTCTGTACTTGACCTCCATGCCGGTCCCCACCAAGGGGGGTACTAGCTTTCCATTCCGTTCTTCTAGATCCAAACCTCCCTGGCCCTTGTCCTCCTTTCCCGAGCTCTTGGACCAGAGATCCTGGGAAAAGGTGGCTGGAGTGGTTGGAGTTGGGGCGTGTAATGGGAGTGAGGAAGGAAAGCTTGGGAAGGTGAAGATCTCGAGCGGAAAGGTACCTTAGAGCTTTGGTCCCCGCGCGCTGCTGTTTACAAGTGAGGCGCAGTTTGGATTGGAAGGATCTGAGCTTCAAGGTGTATGAGTTTGGGGAGCCAGAGCCGTGGAGATAGGTTTGGCGTAAAGGCTCCCTGGATGGAGTGGGGGGCGGAGGCCAGGCTAGCGTGCGCAGGATTTTACGAGGATCACAGCTTTCCCAATCACCAGTGTCGGAGGCCCCGACTCCGGCTGGGGAGGAGTTAATGTTATCCTCTCCCCCCCATCTCCAGCGCAGTGGCGAGGCAGGCTGGGCCCTGCCTTTGTTCTGCTGCTCCGGGGCCGGTGGTAGTGGGGATGGGGATGGGGGGGGATGGGCTCTGCACATTCCGAAAGGAGTCCCACAGTCAGTCTCGGGACTGCATGCCGCAATAAGCCTCTCTTGGGTGTTGGGAGTCGGAGAACCAATATACATGCGACATATGGTGGCTTCCAGGCTATTTGCTCCTACTTGGAGTGCCATCCATGCTAAGAATCTACCTTCTCCCCATCTCTCTGTACGGTCCCCTCCTCCCTGGCAGTGACTGCAAATCCCTTGTACTCCAGAGGCTCCAGCCTGATTGGGTTTCTCCCCAAGCTGGGGAGCTTTTCCCCCCAGCCCAAACCTTAGTCGAGGAGGCTTCATGTGTGATCCTAGATCTCTGGAATAAAGAAATTTGCTTTGCTTTTGGACAGGGCCTAAAGAGTCATTAAAGATCATTTTACTTTTTACAGATAGAGAAATTGAGATCCAGAAAGGGGAAGAGACTTAGCTAATATCACACAGTGACTTAATGGGAGTGCTAGGTTGAAAACTCAGGTTTCCTTATTCCCAGCTTGGAACTTTTTACTTGGGGCAGAATGTGTGGAGCTTCACCATCCCCCTCCCTCATTCAATATCTGTATTGCTACAGGTCCCTTAGAAGTATCTCACCCTCAACCACTAAGTGAACCATTTATTGTAAAATAATATTCATGTTACATTGTTGCAGAACATCAGGAAGTCTCAAGGCTAAAGACTGAGAGGGAGGATGCTTCCTGAATGGTGATCATTAAGTTCTTGGACACATCCCTCCTTATCATGAACAGAGGGCATGAAAAGAGCCAATTTGAGGTGGGATTTTTTGTTTTAAGCCCCTCAGGGAAGGGCCAGCTTCCTGTTAAAATAGCCTGAAGAAGGCTACTCCTTCCCATACTGTTTTACAACCATATGAAGTAGTTTACTTTAGGGGTTCTCAAACTTTTTAAATAGGGGGCCAGTTCACTGTCCCTCAGACTGTTAGAGGGCCAGACTATAGTAAAAACAAAAACTTTTGTTTTGTGGTCCTTTAAATAAACTTCATAGCCCTGGGTGAGGGGGGATAAACTTCCTCAGCTGCCACATCTGCCCCGCAGGCCATAGTTTGAGGACCCCTGCTTTACAGTTTTATAGCTGAGTATTGCTCATGAAGGTGAAGGTGGGATTTCCTATTGCCTTATTCCTTCCAGTCACTTGGTATCTTCAGGTTGTGTTGAGGACTTTTGTGAAAGAGTAGAGTTTGCATTTGTTGACCCATGATCTTCAAACAATATTGAAAATGTTTGGGGAGGTAGGAAAGAAGAGAGGGGGCAATAGGATGTAGTGGTGGGAGAACACCAAGCTTCCTGTGGCTGATGGACTGCTGGGGGTTGAGGGACCCCAAGATTAGCAACTAGTCTGTTCATTTGAAGCCTGGTTTTCAGAGCAGGAGGAAGAGCCTGAAGACAAGCACTTTTCAGAAGAAAATATATCCGAGATAAAGAAGACCTGTGGAAAGAAGGGTGTACTAAGGCAGTGTGTTCTCTATTCCAGTCTTACCTCTGGCATCTAAGGTCCCAGATCCCTCCCAGAATTATGGGTGGGGATAGTCCTAAGCTTTCTTTCCTGATCTCTGCCTATTCTCATCACTTCAGAATGCTTTACCATTTATCACCAACCCCACAAACTCCATTTCACAGGGAGGAAGCAATTTGCTCAAGATCACATATCAAGGTTCCAAGTCCCAGTCAGGTCATCCTTTTTTCTATACTAGAATCCTCATACAACTATCTGGGGCTCCCTAATGTTCCCATTTCCCTAAGGGTGGAACTTACCACCCACAAGGCTGTGATCAGCCCCTGTAAAAGGCCAGCGAATATGTCTGAAAGATGATGCCAATAATTTTGAACTCCAATGTAGCCCACCACCAAGGGCAAGGGTATAAGGATAGTTTGAAGCATGAGCCGGAGCCATTTGGACCCCTTCCAAATCATTCGAGCCTGCAGGTAGAGCTGGAGGTAGAGGGACAATAAGAGGCCCAGCCCTCCCAGAGGGCTGGATTCTGGCTTTTTGCCTGTCCCACTACTCTCACATGACCTGGCATGGCTGCTTGGCTTCCCAGACAAAGGCTGCCTGGGTGACAAAAGCCAGTTCTGTTTGGGTTGTGCCATGCTGTGCTCAGCTCCACAGCCTCTCTCTGGGAGCACAATGGAATCATCTTTGGATTCTGTGCAGACCCATGGCCTCCTCCCATTCTTCCTTTCACAGATACTCACCATCAGATAGATCACACAGTACATAGAGAAGGCAGCATGACCAGAAAAGAAGGATTTCCTGCAGTGGTAGGCAAGAGGGGCAGCTAATGAAATGCAAATCCTAAAGGATGCTGGAATACAAGACTTTCTACGGCAGTCTTTGCTATGGATACCCCCAAACAAATCACAGAACAGTAAAACACCTATGATCAGAGCAAGAAGCCATCTACTAAATCAGGAAACATATGAGTGAGGAGAGTCCTTAGGACACAGAACATTGAATGTCTAATCTAGAAGGCTCAAGGCTAAGGACTCTGGGACTTGAATCCAGATCTTGTGACTTCCAGTCTAGTGCCTTTCCCATTATAACCCAATTGCCCATTTGAATGACTATTCTCTACAGACTCCATCCCCTCCACTCTTTCCCAAGCTAGCTGGCAGTATCCCCTTACCTGGCCCTGGATACTTCAATTGGGTCCCCAGTACAGCTATAGTTGGTGATATAGCCAATGCTGCATTGCAAGTAGGCTGGCTGGCACACATCCAGGAAGTTGGGGCGAAGGCGACCTGTGACAATCTTGAAAATACTGGTGAAAGACTGATTCACAGCGACTCCAAAGAAGAAGGCACTCAGCTCTCTATAGAGCATGGTCATGTAGGTGCTGCTCAGCAGCACTGGTGAGGTCAGTTCCTGAAAGCGTAACCACTGTAATTCTCCCAGGATGATCTGTGGCAGCATTTGAATCCATTACCCACTTTGTCCCAAGAGACCCATTATCCTCCCTAAGCTTCTGACAGATTTGTAAGAGTCTATCTTGGAAACCTAGTTTGAATCCATTGAAATCAAAGTTGGGAATGTGAGGAGTTGAAATCAGGCAGTTAATTTAATTACATACTTCCCCCAGCATCATCCATATGTATGATGGCTCTTGTTCCATTTGAGGGATGGGCAAAAGCCTGACATCTTTCTCCATCTAGGTGGGGGTAAAGGCCAGATTCCCTCTACAAGCCCCTTCCCTAAGGTAGGATTTTTGATGTGTGGGAAAATATAGAACTTTCCTCATTGATCAAGAAAATGACAAGTTTCTGCTAGTCATTAAAAAAAAAAAAGTAGGATCTCTCATGTTGCCAGAAAAAAGATCAATTTTCTGAATAATAAGAACAAGCATTTTTACAGCATTTTAAGATTTGCAAAGTTTTACATGTCTCAGTCGATCTTCACAACTTTGGGAGGTGGTATTATCCTCCGAGAAAACTGAATCACAGAAAAATTCCCCTGGTATCACATAGCTAATAAGTATCTGAGGCAGAATTCAAATTCAGGTCTTTCTGACTCTTGAGTCCAGAGAGTTGGGACTTCTCTTACCCAAAGAAAGAGTAATAATGTTGATTTTATAAAGTACTTTCAAAACTTATTCTGTCATTATCTCATTTAATCCCTTAAGGCTCAATACTACTATGATGTGCCTCATGGGGTTGAGAAAGTTCTATCTTAAATTAATATAGAAATGAAAAATACTATTATTTCCCCCATTTTACAAATGAGAAAACAGATTAGGGTAAATGGCTTGCCTAAGATGACAGAACTAGCAAGAATTGGAGGTCAGATTTTGACTTCAGATTCAACTATGTGATAGCGCTTTGAGGAACGAATTGATGCTGTATATTTTATTTGTTGGGCCTGGTTGCATAGATATTCATAGAATATCAGAGCTAGAAAGGACCTTAGGGTATGAGACTAGTTGAGTTGGAAGACACCTTAGCAATAAATTTTTTCAACCCCAACATTTTGCAGATGACAAAACCAAGGCCTAGAGAAAGGAAGGGCATTGGTTAAGAAGTGCTCCTTCTCCCTTCCCCACTTACAGAGGTGATGGAGATGAAAAGGCCGGTGCAGGCGAGGATTGTTTTGTCAATGGTCGGAACTTTTAGTGGGTATTTGATGCTACTGTCTTCGCAGAAGAAGCCAACATGGATGGGGTCTATGATATTTGCCTCACACAGGAAGAAGGGAATGAAGACTAGGAAATAGAACAATATTTCCAGTGATTTCCTAAATTATCACACAAGATGAAGGTCTAGAGCTGCACATGTTCAGGGCAGGGAGGGGCATGGAAGAAATCCAACTTTCCTGAAAAGATAGTTCCCAGGTTTTTCTTGTTACAACATGGGATGAGGGAAAGCCTTAGGGAAGGGGGTCTCAATGGCCCAGACTCTGACCAGAAGTTATGAGGGATGATAATATGGTCACTATTCTGGCTGTCTTTCTGCTCTCTGAAGGTGGAATGGAAGGGTAGTCTGGCCTGTGTTTCCCTCCTGGTGCTGGGAAAAAGTCTGGGATTGTGAGCATCCAAACAGGGGTGTGAGCCCCTGATTCTCTTGTGGAAGTGAGTGTTTCTGTAATTGTGTCAGGGTGTGTTTTGAGACAGGTATGACATGGAAGAAGGGGGTCTTGGGCTGTCCTAGAATTCCTTGTTCATAATACATATTGACCTCCTCCAGAGAGTCACCAGCTCAAAAATATGTGTCAGGAGCTGGTACATGGCTGGAAAACTTGAATTGTACACTAAGGTGACTGGTCCCAGTTTCTTCCTCTGATGGAATCCTTAGATGTAGGGCTGTGGGCATGGAGTTGCTCTGCACCCTTCCAAGCAAAGTGACATACCTGACCAGTGGGAGTGGGGGAAAGAATTGGAACAAGGAGTCATTAATGAGACTACAGGATTTGGAACCATAAAGCCCTTAAAAATCATTTAGTCCAGTCTACTCACTTGAGAAACTGAGGTCCAGAGAGAGCAATATGATTTCCCTAAGAACCTAGTAAATAATTGGTGGGGCAGATATAAAAACCCAGTTTCTCCCACTCCCAATCTAGTTTTCTTCTGCCTTGCTACAACAAATAAGAGTTGGAGTAGAACCTGGGGTGGAGGTGAGCCAGATTACTGGTGACTCCTCCTGTTCATTCACCCTCCAGACCTGTTGGCTGCCCTTCACCTACACACAGGTCTACAAGTGTTCCAGGTCAGAAGCAGAAAGGAGGAACAAGGGATATTGAACTCATTCCTGAGCTCCCTAGGCCTGAGGAACTTTATATAAAGCTGCTCATGCTACATTCTAGCCCCTCTCCCAAAAGAAGAACCCCCTGCTATGCTTGACCTACTCCTGTGACCCTATCCTTGAACTTCAGCCTTCAGTTGGCCAATGGACTTACCCAGAAGGATGCAGATCAGGTCCACCAAGAGTAATTTCTTATTGTAGCCATGGGCATATGAACTGTTCTTTTGAGCAGTCACTTGGTCTGTGTGTCTGTCCTCAGGCCAGACTTGATGCTCGGACTCTTGCTTGGCCAAAACCTGGCAGTCTGGCTCTTCAAACTCTGGCTTGCTCATGAAGACAGTGAAAGGAATCTGAGGTCCTACCTAAAACCAATTTAAAAGGGGCACCTGCTTGTCTTCCAGAGTAGGGGGATAGGTTGCCCAAGGGCCTTGTGGATTGGGTGAAGTGTGGGAATGCTAACATGACAGCCCTTCTTACCCTATTCTTTTTGGTGGAGACTGGAAGAGTAAAGGGTTTGGGTCAACTGCCCTGGACACTGGTCAAGTTCAGATGTTCCAGGCAGGCAGAGACAGGCAGAGAACAGAGGAGGGAAGGCTTTGGGTCCAGTTGGGTGGAGATAGAACTGAGGGAGAGAGTGAAGGCTGGTTCAACCTTGAGTCATCCATGTGGGGATAATGTGTAGGGGGAGTACAAAGCCCTGGGAAATATTGAAGGCAGAAATATTATGCAGAAAGTGAGGGAGGGAAAGCTGAAGAGGAAGGGGACTTTGGAGGTGACACTGAGGAAAGAACCACAGAACATCAAGAGGATAGATGGGAAGGGATGAACTGTTGAGTTACTGTGGGGGGAGGGGAAGAGAGCTGGTAAAAGGCACTTTTATCAAGGACCTGTAAGTCCAGGCCAAAAGATTTAGCCAAGAGTAGGGAGAAAAGGAAAAGAGGATGATAAAGGAAAGAAGGTTCCTGGGGATCATCCTTCCCTGGGCTTTTGGGGTTTGGGCTTGAAGACAAAAGTTCACAGCTGGAAGGGCCCGAGTAATTTTGGTGTCTAGGACTGAGTCAGATCTGGAGGGATGGATCTAGAAGCTAATAGTTGGGTTGGGGTAATGTCTGGAGGTAAGGGCCAGAAGGCCATCTGGTTATAAACTAGAAGGAAGGCTCCAGCCTCTTCACAGGAAGAGAAAACTAAGGGCCATTGAGAAGTGGCTTGCCCATGGTCACACAGGCAGTAAATAGACGGGATTCAAATCTGGATTCCCTGGTTTAAGAGCAGTGTACTTTCCAGGCACAGGGATGGGCCAGGAGCTGGGAAGGGTCTGGATTTGGAGGTGTGGAGCCCAGGAGAAGGCTGGATTTGAAACTGGGTATTGGGGGCTGGGTTGGTCCTGAGGCTGGAGCTTGGGCCCAGGCGATGCCCGAAGGTGGGAGGGCTGTGTCCGGCCTGGGCAAGGATCGGAGCTCAGGGTGTGCCCTTAGTATACATCCAACCCCAGTTCCATTCAGTTTCCAGAATATGTTTCAACGATACGTGATTTGGATCTGGCTGCTCACCCTGAAACTGGGCCCCGGTCTGTCTGGTCCAGGCCTCAGGTATGGGCCGCAGCGAAAACCTAGCGGGCTGCCGGGATGTCACGGGCGCTTGCACCTGCCCGTTAGCTTCTGCGCGCCGCATTCCTGGACCAGTAAGGGGCGGGGTGAGAGGCTGCTGATTGGGTGGGCGCCACCAGCTACGGCCAATGGCAACCGATCTGCCCCATTTCTCCCGCCTTCCCCCTTTACCTCTTTTATTCCTTTCAATCAGTCAGGGTAGGAACTGGTTAGGGATTGACCAGAACGGAATTACAACCTAGCTAGTCCTGGTTTACCGATGGGACTAGAAAGGGACAGCTCATTGCCAAGGTTACACAGAGGCAGAATAGGGGGTTGAATCCAGAGTCCCCGACACAATCTCCCTGTGTGTGTTTGGTTTTGGAAGTGTGTGTGTGAGCACTGTGTGCCTAGGAAGATGTGCGCTTCTTACTTTGAGAATATGTCTGTGTGTGTCCGAGGCCTAACTTCCCCCGGGGACACCACATCCCTCATTTTCTGATGCTTCCGGACTTCTGACCCTGCTAAAGTCCAACCTTGGTTCATCCCATTGCTCATCGGTTCCGTGATCTCCAAGTAACTCTCTTCCACATGTGGCAATTAACTGTCGCTTTTGGGATTCCAGTTTCCCTTGCCTTCTCCGTCACTACACATTCCTTAGTCCTTCCACTTTCATTCCTTTGGATTTATGGTTCCTCATTGGGTTGATCAGAATCCTAAAGTCTAAAAACCATTTTTTCTCCCTATCATGTCATTGTAGAAATTGTTCTCTCACTTTTGTTCACTTGGCACTATATCAGTTTGTTGAGGGATGAGACACCCTAACAGTGTTTGGGGGTCTCCAGACAGGTGTTGCAAGTTTTGCAAAAGAATTTGCAGTCCCCGGCTCCAAGTTAAGGTTGGCAAAAGAGGATTTATTCACATTGAGGGTTCTCTTAGTGGGCTAAGATCCTGATTAGGAAAGTAGCAGGGAATTTAGAGACAGAGTTCAATTTTATTTAGCCTTCTGTAGCTTGGGGCTAGGGATAGCTCTCCAGATGAATTAAGGGTAGAAAGTGGTGGTCTAAAGAGTAATTTCCTGGAGAATTAAGGTAGAGGGTGGTGGCTTGAGGAGTAATCTCCAGGCGAATTAAGGGTAGGTGGTGGGTGGTTGTCCAAAGCCAGAAGATTCAGGATTTTCTGACCCAGGTCCCCCACAAAGATCAAAGGACCAAAGAGTACTATTAAATCAAGTTCATGAACTTGATTCCTCAATTCCTCTGAAATTGTCCATTTCATCATTTCTTGTGGGTCAGTGATATTCCATTATATATATATTCCATAATTTGGTTAGCCATCTCCCAATAGGATACCTGTCCTCTAGTTCTTTACATATAAATGTCCTCAAAGGTTTTATGCTCACCACCCATGATATTTTCCATCTATTCTTTTACTTCAATAATCACCTTTGTATAGAGGATTCCCAATCATATTTCTCTCCCTGGGCTCCAGATCTGCATCTTCCATTTCTTGCAGGATTTTTTTTTTTTTTTAAATGAATGCTGTATTGACTTAAAGTTAATATTTTATGACAGGGTGTAGTATGGTGCTAGTGTTAGAAATGTACCAATTAGTGAATTTATTTTCCTCTGATTTCTGTATTACAGAGAGCATCAGGCTGTCATGTGAACAGTCAATTCTTTAAATAGTTTTTTTTTTTTTTTAAAAAAAAGAAAGGTGGGAGGAAGGGGAAAAATAAATACATTGTTTGGCCACCAGATGGCTCTCCGATCAATGCTGAATAGCCTTTGTAGTCTCTTTCTCCTCCAGCTGAACATAGATTGGATTAAAGTTCAGCAGTTCTTAAAATTTTTGGTTTCTGAACCCTTTTGCACCCTTAAAAATTATTGAGAATCCTCCAAAGAGTTTTTTGGATATGGGTTACATCTCTTAATATTTGTTGTCCAGCGTTTTAGTCATGTCCAACTCTTCACGACCCCAGTTAGGATTTTATTGGCAAAGATAGCCATTTCCTTATCTCATTTTACAGATGAGGAAATTGAGGCAAATATGGTTAAATGATTTGCCTAGGGTTACAAAGCTAGTGGCTGAGGCCAAATTTGAAGTCAGGAAGAGACTCTCTGACTCAGGAACCAAGGCGTTCTATCCACTGCACCATCGAGCTACCTCTATTAATATTTACTATATTAGTAGTTTAAAATGTTAAAATTTGAAAATATTTATTAATTCCTTAAAATAATAGTAAACACATAAAATGTTGACTTTCTTATTAATGACCTTCTTGGAAAATAAACCTAATTATGGAATTTCTGGGTCAAAAGTTATAAGCACATTAATCACTTTATTTGCATAGTTCCAAATTGATTTCCATTGTACCACTTCACAACTTTATTAACAATCTATTAATGTGCCTGCCTTCCAATAGCCCCTCCAATATTGATTATTCCCATCTTTCACCATTTTTGCTATTTTGCTGCATATGAGGCAAAACCTCAGGGCTGTTTTGATTTATTTTTCTCTTATTATTAGTAATTTGGAACATTCTTTTATATAATTGTTAATAGTTTTCAATTCTTGAGAAATTTGTTCAACTCTGAGGTAACACCTCACATCTCTTGGATTGACCAAGATGATAGGAAAAGATAATGATAAATGTTGGAAGGGGTGTGGGAAAACTGGGACATTGATGCATTGTTGGTGGAGTTGCATTTTGGAGAGCAATTTAGAACTATGTCCTTTGGGCTATCAAACTGTGCATACTTTTTAACCCATCAATGTAACTACTGGATCTGTATCCTAAGGAAATAAGGATCCACATGTGCAAAAATGTTTGTAGCACCTCTTTTTGTGATAGAATTGGAAAATGAGTAGATGCCCATCAATTAGGGAATAGATGAATAAGTGATGGAATATGAAAGTAATGGAATACTATTCTTCTATAAAAAATGATGAACAAACTAATTTTAGAAAGACCTGGAAAGATTTACATGAATTGATGCTGAGCAAAACAAGCAGAACTAGGAATATATTGTATACAGTAATAGCAAGACTGTGATGATTAACTATGAAAGATTTGTTTTTTCTCAGTAGTTCAGGGTTCCAAAGCAATTCCAATAAATTCTGAGTAGAAAATACCACTTGCATCCAGAAAGAGATCAGTGGAGATTGAATGTAAATCAACACATGCTATGTTCACTTTTTTTTCCTCTCATGGTTTTTCCCTTTTGTTTTGATTTTTCTCTACCAATGTGATTCATAAAAAATCAAAAAAAGAATATTCATGCATAACCAGAAAAACAAAACAATTAATAAATGAAAAAAGAGAAACTTATTTATATTTTGATCACTTATCTATTAGAGAATTTCTTTTGATTATATAAATATAGAAAAGATTTTGCTTAAACAAAATTAATCCATTTAGGATGAAAAAGAAGATAAGTGGGAAATGAGTCTGTGCTTTTCTCTGTCTTTCTCTCTCTCTGTCTCTATTTCTATCTCTCCATACATACACACACACACACACACACACACACACACACACACACATACACATATATAGTTTGGGTTAGTTTTCCTTTCCAAATATAGGCTGGGATTTGGGGATGGAAAAGAAAAATATTGCATAGGTTTTTAGCATGAATGGGATATAATTCCTCAGCAAATACTCTGTGGGAAAAGGGAAGAAGGAATCTTTGAATTGCAGTTTGCCTAATCTCATTGTGATATGTCTTGGGAAGCCAAAGTTTGTGTTCAGGGTTAACATCAGGCACTGAATCATGTTTGATCATATGAAGAATTCACAATGGCCATTCTTTTTGGCAAAAGGTAGGTTTATTTAAGAGAAAAGATTTCAGACAAAATGAAGGGGTATAATAGAAACCAGGAATAGTAAATATAAAATAGAGTTGGGAAAGCAACAGTTAGCAAGGAAAAGAGTTTTAACAATTAATGATAGAAAGAGGCAGCTAGATGGCATAGTAGATAGAGTACCAGCCCTGAAGTCAGGAGGACCTGAGTTCAAATGTTGCCTCAGACACTTAACACTTCCTGGCTATGTGACCCTGGGTAAGTCACTTAGCTCCAATTGCCTCAGCAAAAACAAATAAACAATAATAACAAAAAAACCCCAACAATTAATGATGGAAAAGACAAGTTTACTAGTGGAACTCACAAGTAACAGGAGTAAGGATATACTCCATGAGAAGGGAGCATGCCCTTAACTGCCAGGCTAGATCTAATAGAGGAGTTTAGCAGCTTAAAAGAATTAGTTAGTTATAAGAAGGAGAAAGACACCATGACACATGGGGAAGGGGTGATGAGAGGAGGAGGCTCCCCCTCACGTGGCATGGGGGAAGGGGAAGGAAAACACACCATAAGGCAGAGTGTTGTGGTGGGCTGTAACTCAAAAGGGGTTCAGCAAAGATGGCAGGAGCCATGGACAGATTTAATTTTGGAGATTTGAAATAACTCATATTTTTAACTGGATATAGCAAGGTGGGGCTACCCTGAACTCCCCGGAGGACTTTAAGGTTTAACTGATCACATCAGTGCGCTTCCATGCTTGTCCCAAGGAATAATTCCTTCAATATTTTGGTCTTTCTCTGTCAGTCCCACCTAGTTACTCAGTATCTCATCAGTTGTGCTGGCAATATTAGTGGCCGTGGCCCAACCAGCTGAAAACTCAGCCTGGCTTTGTCTGGTCTGCACTGGCATGCCCACTCTTGGTCTGCTCTATCTGAGCTGCCTCGGGTAGCTCTGCTTTGGGTTCATGCCCAGCTTCAGAACAATCTTGCTCAACTTCCCCTTCCTTATGTTTGATCTGCATTCCTTCTAGCCATTTGGAAAAAGGGAACATAAAGAGAAGAGCTGATTTCTTCCTTTCTCTGGCTGAAGTTTCCCCAAGGGTAAAGGAAATGGGAATCTTAGGACTCTAAAAAATATATGTCGGAGGCATCTAGGTGGTGCAGTGGATAGAGCACCAGCCCTGAGTTCAAATCTAGCCTCAGACACAACACTTCCTGGCTGGATGACCCTGGGCAAGTCACTTAATTCCAATTACCTCAGCAAAAAAAAAAAAAAAAAAAAAAAATTAACTATCTACACACACACATACACATACACACACATACACACACATACACACACACACACACACACACACACACACACACCCACATCCACATGTATCTTCTGATTTAAGGAAATGTTCCCAATCTCTTTTTATGTTGATCCACTTAGGTTTTAGGAAGCTGGTTTGCCTGTACAAAAATGATATGATTCTCTTCACCCCAAACCTGCCTCTCCCTAAAATGTCCTGATTTCTGTTGTGCCTCTATTGCATGTTGACTAACTACATCAATTGATGATGGTGAGGATGATACCTGATTCAATAATTATTAATATCATCACCTTCCAAGTTAATGTAGTTTGAAATCTGTGTTATTTCTGCCTTTCTCTCCCTTGTTACACTATCTAAAAGTTGTCAAATTTCTAGCTATGTAGTTATTATCACTACATCATTACTATTATTATGATTACTATGACTACTATTACTACTGCTACTGCTGCTGCTGCTACTATTACTGACGGAGTATAGCTTCTAGGGGAGACAGTAGTAGGGAGGTCCCCTTAACCTTGGAGTGCTTCTGTTCTAACAATCTTGTCAGTGATTCTAAAGTCTTTTGGCTTTGGAATCAGTGATCCTAGGGCTGCCCCGCACCACCACTCCCAACCTTGGAGTGCTATTGTTCTGGCGATCTGTCCATCAGTGATTATAAAGGTCCTCTGGTCTAGGAATATAACAATATTTCCTCCTTTAGATTTTAAGGAATATATATATTAGTGATCCTGAGAAGCCCTCTGACTTAAGAATGCTATTTACTATCTGTCTGTCAATGATTTCAAAAACTTGTAGCCTTAGAATAGTCCTGCAAACATTACTGTCAGATAGATAATCTGTTGGTCAGTGATAATCAAGTTCTTGTGACAATAGTGAATAGACCACCCCTCAAACCTACCTGTAAGCCATAAAATTAGCAAATAAGTAACATGAAGCTCTAATCAACTTTGTCCTATAAATCTATCTCTTTTCTCCTGGGTCCTTTGCTAAATTCTTTTGGAACTTAACCTGCTGCAATTGATGTTACATTTACAATAAACTTTGCCCCTTGACTTGGAGATGGGTTCAAACCTGAAAATTATTTTGCGATATCTCACAACACCGGTCTGTGACCCCCTAAACTTTTGGGGTCCCTTCCCAACATCACTACTACAATTACTACTACACCTAGAGCTGCTGCAGCCGCTACTAGTACTATACCTACAGCTGCTGCTGCTGCAACTACTGCTACCAATTCTGTCATCACCACAGCAGGTGTTTCTAGGCTGCAGTCAGAAAGACTTCTTTTCCTGACTGTAGATCTGGCCTCAGACATTTACTAGCTGTGTGACTCTGGTCAAGTTAATTAATCTTATTTGTTTCAGTTTCACTTTTTTCATCTGTAAAATGATTTGGAGAAGGAAATGGCAAACCACTTCCGTATGTTTGCCCCAAAACTCCAAATGGCCATAAAAATGAACTGCTACACAACAAAGCTATCTGGAGAATAGATTGGAACAGGAAAGAAGAGACAGTGAATGGGATAAACTGAGTGAAGACTTCTCAAAGGATTGTGACCTGGAACTATGTCCTTAACTGTGATCTGAGACTTTGTAATATAACAAGTTGTATAGCTAAAAAGCTATAGGTGTTCGATTGTCTTGGATGAACATTTCTCTTCGGTTCTCCCTGCCTTAATTAGCATTTAAATACTTTTAAAAGAGAAGATGACTTTGGGAATTCAGGTAACAGAATTCTCCCATCCAAGAATATCTACTTATAGTAGTTCTCTGGGGAAATTTGAATTAAGAATTTGTTATTTGTATTCTTTTGTTTCTGGGATAGATTTCTTCATTTAGAGTGTAAACCTGTACTCCCCTAGACAATAGGAGAAAAAGTCAGAGGGAGCTTTTCTGTGTTTAGGGTCTATAGAGTCTATTAGGATCTTGTATTTTGCAGTTTGTGCTTTGCACACCTCTATTGACACCTTGTCTGCTAGGAGATGCTCTTTCTTGCAAGATCATAATAAATCCTTTTTTTTTTTTTTTCTTTTTTCTTTTTACTTTGAGAGCCTCTGATTTTAATTTGGGCAAGGGTCACTGTCTCACACAGTTTGAGGGCTCCTTCTGGGATATTTTCTGTGCATGATTTTGAGGTTGGGAAAGGGGGGACCCCAAGAGTTTGGGATCACAGACCAGTGTCATGAGGTGTCTCAAAAGAATTTGCAGATTTGAACCCATTTCCCAGTCAAGGGGCAACATTTTATTGTAATTGTTAATGCCAGTTGCAGCAGGCTAAGTTCCAAAAGAATTTAGCAAAGGACCCAAGAGAGAAAAGAGATAGAGTTATAAGACAAAGTTGATCAGAACTTCATGTTACTTATTTACTAATTTTATGGTTTACAGGTAGGTTTGAGGGATGGTCTATTCACTATTGTCTCAAGAACTTGGGTTATTGCTGACCAACAGATTATCTATTTAACCAGTAGTTAGTAGGACTATTTAAGGCCAGAAGATTTTGAAATCACTGACGGAGAGATTGTCAGAACAAGAGCACTCTTAGGTCAGAGAGTTTTAGGATTACTAATACATCTTCCCTAAAATCTAAGGGAAGAAATATTATTGTATTCCTTTACAATTATTGACAGACAGATTATTAGAACAGTGTAATGTCCAGGCGAGCTTTCTGGAGGATCTCTGGATGGATCTTGGTCTTTAGGTGGAGAAGTAATGAAGGCAGGACAGCCACCACGAGGCTGGTCAAGATGGAGTCTGGGGTCTTCTCTGTATCTGTGGCTGAGACTCCTTGATCCCAATACTCTCAGCCCTTAAATACTTCAGTACAATTACATCACTACAGCAACTGAGCATGTGCCAAGTAGAACTGTTACATCACCATATCACACTGAGTATATGCAACTAGAGTGATTATAGCATTACATCACATTAAGTATGTGTTTAACTAGAGAACCATTATCTCATCAATCACACTGAGTAGGGGCTTTCCAGAGTTCTGGCTCTCTACAGAACAGGAGCTCCCCAAGATCAGGGGCCCTCAAAATCATTGCTATCTCCTCTGGAAGCTATTTTACATCATATTTCCCTTCTCAAGAAGTCAGACACAAAATCATTTGGGACAAAGAGAAGGAGGTCTCACCTTCTGGAGCTACTTCATGTTGATAAGGGGAGTGGAGCTGTCTCTGCCTTGTGGGTCAGGGGAGAGAGGTACTCGACTTGAAGATGGCTGCAGCAGCATTCAGAGGAGTGCTGGGTAGAGTTATCATTAACTAATAATAATTAAAAGTGGAGTCAGTGTAGGGGTTAGTAGAGACAATAGTCAAGAACCAGAGGAAAGCTAGGAGGGGTGTGGACATGAGGCTATCACGAATGGCTCTCATTAAAACAGCTTTTCCTAGGATAAATACCAAAGAATGTTTTCCCCCAAATCCCCACTTTGGTCTCCTAAGAGGGATGAGGGCAGTGTCTGAAGCAGTATCATTCTACATAGTGAGAGAAGCACTCAGATGACCTGATGACACCATAATGTTTAAAAGGAGTTAAGCATGGGGTAGAGAGGATTACAAGTTGAAGAGGATTCCAGTCAGAAGTGTTCCTTTTAGCAGGTCTCTCAAACATCAAAATAAAATGGAAAACCCATTTTACAAAGAAAAGCATATCCCTTGGGTGCACAGAGGCTACCTGAGGTCAAGTTTTATAGTAGCTTCCTAGTCATATAATCATCCCAAGGATGATTATAATCACATGACATCATATCAATCAGAATGTTACTTTTCAGGAGGTTATGAAGAAGCTTCAAGGAAGGGGGTGTAGAAGCATTATGAGTGAGTTTGCCAGAATAATTTTGGAATGGATCTCCTACATTTACTCTGTGGGTAAGAGATGACTGGGGATAGTCAGGTTATAGTTATTCCCCTGGGGGAGTACTTGTACAAATGGGATGGCATCCAGGGTGGGGATAGTCACATTAGGGAATGGGGCTTTTGCAAATAACGCATCAGGTCAAATATGTGGGCTGTCTTAAAGGATGCTGAGGGCACACTCTGCAATCCTGAATGCCCCCACTACTGATGGAGTTCCCTAGTCTGACTAAAGACTAAGGAGTTATCTCCCCACTGGCAGGGACCTACAGAGTGCTATCGAGAGCTGGAGAAAAAATACTAAGAGCAAAGCTCTCATCCTGGAGTGTTGTTAAAGGTACACCTGGAAAAAGTGGAAAATAACAAGAAAGAAAGCTAGAGTGAGGGAGAGAAGGACACAGACAATTTCGCCCCTCTCTATCCAGTGTGTTTCCAGTGTTTCCAGGAGCAGGAGTCCTGGGGAAGAGTAGTTTCAGGTCCTCTATGGTTCATAGGAATATTCAGGAATGTCTGAGGGAGAAGTAAAAGGAGTTAATTCTAGAAACATGAGTCCAGCTGTGGGGAAAACCTTTGAGTTTGCACCCAAATCTCTGGAGACTCCAAGCAGTATAGTAAGAACTGGCTTGAGGATGCTCCACCTTTCCAGAAGACTAAGGCCGCCAGGCCAGGAGATGATAAGTAACCTTAAGTGCCTTAGCCACCTTTTGAGTTATTTGACAAAGGCTAGGCCATTGTCTCTCTCCAAGGAGCTGAGCAGACCAAAAAGAAGTTCCTACTGGCTTGCTTCTGGGATTAGAAGCTGGCTTGAGGGTGTTTGAGACCACCGAGAAAGAGAAAGAGCTATATGAAGGGACATAAAAGTCAGGGAGCTGAGGAATTAAAGGTGCAATGGTCAGGGGCAAATGGGCAGCAGCACAGGCAGCTGAATCTGCAAGCCTGTTCCCCTTGGCCTAATGTGAATCTCCCTTCTGGTGTCCTTTACATAACAAAAACCTTTCTAGGTTCGTGGACAGCATGCAATAGCTGCAGAATTTCCCTTGCATATTTAATAGGGGAATTTTTGCTGTCAAAAGTCCCCTTTCTTTCCATATAGCTTCATGAGTGTGCAAAATATGAAAAGCATATTTGGAATCTGCATTAGATGTTCACTCTCATTCCTTTCCCCAGTTCTAAAGCCCTAGTGAGGACAATGAGTTCAGCTTTCTGGGTAGAAGTACCAGGGGGAGTGGCTTAGCCTCCAAGGGGATATTGAGGGTCACCACAGAATAATCTGCTTTTTTCCCCCCATTTTCAAGAAAACTGGACCCATCTGTAAACCATTCACCATCTGGGTTGTAATGTCATCTGACTGAGTGTTGTCAGGGAGCAAAGTGATAGGGTTAAGATTGTGATATCCTAGGAAAGTCAAGTCGGGGGTATCTAGCCAGAGAACCTCCTATCTGGTAAGCTTCCCACTAGCAAGCTACTGATGACCGTTGGCTTCAAAAATATTCTGAACCCGATGACTGAGCTTAGAGGCTTCCTCAATTAGAAGGGCTGTGGCAGCTAGTTCTAAGGCAGCATGGTCACCCCTCAAACATCCAAGTTTCTTTTTTTTTTTTTTTTTTTAATAACTTTTTATTGACAGAACCCATGCCAGGGTAATTTTTTTACAACATTATCCCTTGCACTCATTTCTGTTCTGATTTTTCCCCTCCCTCCCTTCACCCCCTCCCCCAGATGGCAAGCAGTCCTATACATGTTAAATAGGTTACAGTATATCCTGGATACAATATGTGTGTGCAGAACCGAACAGTTCTTTTGTTGCACAGGGAGAATTGGATTCAGAAAGGTATAAATAACCCGGGAAGAAAAACAAAAATGAAAGCAGTTTATATTCATTTCCCAGGGTTCTTTCTTTGGGTGTAGCTGCTTCTGTTCATCCTTGATCAATTGAAACTGAGTTAGATCTTCTCTTTGTCGAAGAAATCCACTTCCATCAGAATACATCCTCATATAGTATTGTTGTTGAGGTATATAATGATCTCCTACACCTAAGTTTCTTTGAGAAGTAAGCAAGAGGGCTGAGATAGAGTTCCAGAGACCTCTAGGGCCTGGCCCCATCTTCCAACAATGTAAAGTGTAAAAGGCTTCAGGTAGGACTAAGGCCAGGGCAAGAGATTAGTTTACCTTTCAAGGTTTTAATCAGACTGTGTGGGTTTTTAAAGAGAGACACTTCATAGCCCTTCTTGGGAGAGGAGGGCTGGAAGTTAGGGATTTGTTTCCCTGCAGGCAGAGAAATCTCTTGGGTGGGGCTGCAGATCAAGATATCATCTAATCCACATTGTTCTTGTTCATTGGTGAAGGTTACATTACTCTGGATTTGTCCCTTCAAGGGCAAAAAGAAATTATGAATCTTTATGCAATGGTATGCAAAGGAAAGCACCTTTAAGATTTAAAATAGAAAACCATTGTGTTCCCTGGGTTACTTACATGGGGTTCATGGCTTCTACTCACCATTTGCTCTGATTATCAAAATTTGCTATAAGAGGAAAAAGCAGGGACATGATTATAATAGCATCAAAACAGGTCCTTCAGGCTTCAGCCTGAGAGTACACATATGATAGGATAAAGCATCCTTAGTTAGATCTGTGTTTGACAACTGATCAGACAGTAATAAATCCACCTTAAAGCCAGACTCAGTAATAATCAGGTAGGAAACAAAGAAACAGAACTGGAAAACTGAGTCAGAAGGCTCCTACCTTAATCAGAGGCTAAGGTTGTTTACTCAACTCGTGCCCACATAATTCGTCTACCAAGACATTTTAGGAAGGCGTTTCTGAGTAACTTATGGCATTTCTCTCGAATGGAGGATTACTGACTTAATGTTCAGGTAATCAAATTTAGAACTCAAAAGAATGTCAGTTATAGTCCCAAGAGATTTTATCTCTAATAGCAAATTCTGCCACTAGCAGCTTAGGGGTTTTTTATTTTAAAAGTTTAACAGGACTTAAACCCATAAGAAATTTTGTCTAACATGACAATGTTTTATATTTAAAGTTATCCTGGTGCAAAGGATCAATCATTTTACAGGCTTATAAATTCTTACTAAACCCATTCCTTTAGAAACTATTGTAATGCTGGAGAAACTGAAGCAAGATAGAGATTAGAGAGTTTTTAATATTTTATTGGAGAGCTTGGACTAAATAGGACTGATGACTAGGACTGATGTCTCAAAATATTCAACACTGAATGTGAGATTCTAGGGATTCTTATAGGGCTTCAGTGATAAGGGACATAAAGACAGGGGAAGGGGAGAGCACTGGTGAGAGGGAACTTTTAGGAACGGACTATAAATTCAGTTCTGACAGGTTGGGAGTAAGGAAGGATCATAAATTCTGATAAATTGTAGATCTAGGAGCCAGCATGTCTGAAATAAGAGATATGCTTACCTATCTCTAAATAAACCATCTATATTTTATGGCTCTAAGGAATTCTAAAGGTCAGGGTTCCCAGCCCTAATTTATATCAATTCTAATGGTCAGGAAAGGGGGTTGCAACCGGGGGACTGAGGCAGAACAATTCAAGGAAACTAAGGTAGAACAATTAAAGAAACTCTGGAATAACACTATAAATCCCAAACAGGTTTATTTCTCAGGGCTGATGACCCTGCTTATCCTGATGGTTTCAAGAAATTTGGCAAGCTTACAAATTAAGAGGAGTTGACAGAGACTCTGGGGGAAGGGACTGAGCTTGCTGTTGCCCATCCCAACTATTCTTAGTGCTTTCATGAGCTATGCTGTTTGATACCTCTACTTCACTCTGAGAAGGGAGAAAAGTGTTGCATACCTCATACTTGGAGGTGAACTGATAAAGCTTAATATGATGACAATAACTCCAAGTAACTTAGTTAACAATTTAGAATTTTCCTAAAAGCCAAATTGTCTTAGCTGTAATTTCTATTTTCTTAAATAAGTTTCCCTTTTGTTTTAGGGAGAAAACAAGACAATTCTTAAAATTGAGATAGGATAGATTTTAAAATTTATTTAACTTTAGTTAATGAGATTTCTTAGATTCTGATTAGATGTCCTAGACAAATTGAACTGCAATTTGGTTTTTTCCCCAATTCACTCAAATCGTTTCTCTTTTGTGACCTGGGGGGAAAAAGGGTTTTTACTGACAGTGTCCTCAGAAGTGTGACTCTAGATAACTCCAAAGCAGGCTATTTGTAGCCAGAGTTAGCAAACTGCTTTTCTGTTTTTCTGAAAGTTCCAAATTCATTTTTTAACACTATCCGTGCAAATAGATTACAATTTATATATCTTTTTGAAGAGTGGACTTTAATTAGAATTCCTTTAAAATTGCTTTTACTATCATATCTCAAACAAATTTCCAAATTATTTTACATATACATAGAAATCATTTATCTATTGGTCACATCTAAAAAAACATAAAGTTATATGAAGCAATTATATCCAATAAAGCAGTTAACATTCATATAGCATGTTTTATGCTAAGCACTTTTGCAATCAAGTAGTCTTCACAATAACTATTATTTCTCTTTACAAATCAGAAAACTGGGCAGAGATAAAATAATTTTCCATGAATTACATAGATAATACATATCCACAATTGAGACAGAGAAGGGTAGTCTTACTAAATGCAGAGGCTGTATGACTTTTTCACTTCACACTGTCATGGTAGGTAGTGCCAGGAGTACCTGAATTCTTCCCAGGAAGTTCCTGGACAGAACCTGCTAAAAGCTGGGCTAACTGGTGTCAGGATCTCTTTGATGGTAGTTTCAGGTGCCAGGTCTCAGGGAATGCTGACCATGGACCCTTACCCCGACTCCATCCCCATTCCCCAAGCTGGATTGGAGAGGTGTTTGAGCAAAATTGTGTGGGGTCCCCACAATTGTTTCCCCTATTTCTATAGGTGAGGCAGAATTTGAGTTTTAATCTGATCTGAGATGAGAGAGGTTAGCAAACAGATGGACTTGGGCTATATTGATCTTGTTAGCAATCCTCACAACTGATATACACTCAGGACCACTCCGGGAAATGGAGCGAGAGGGTTTTTTAATGCCTTCTGGGGTGCCTTCCCAAAAGAGCAGAAGGAGGACTCTGGATAAGAGAGGAGTCAAAAAGTTGCTATTTACTTGATTTGTTTTTCCTTTTTCTTTTCTTCCAGAATGGGGCAAATTCTTGGAATTATCCTTAATGTGGGTGTCCACAGTCAAGGAAAACTTGCTGAGTGTGGTACTCAAGATGACCCAGACAAGTCTTCTCCCAGTGACTCGGTGTGTGTCCCAGCTAATAAGATTGTGAGAGAAAAAATTAGGGGGCTTACCTTGACAAGGAGGGAGTCATAGACAGGATTGTTAGAACAAGAGAACTCTTAGGTCAGAGAGACTTAGGATTACTAATACATCTTTCCTAAAATCCAAGGGAAGAAATATAATTGTATTCCTCTATAATTATTGGCAGACAGATTGTTAGAATAGGAGCCCCCCAAGATCAGGGGACCTCAAGATCATTGCTGTCTCCTCTAGAAACTATATTACATTGAGGAGGGGACCCTGGAATTCTGAAAATCCTTGAAGGAGAAAAATCTCCTTCAATTCTGCCTCAATAAGAGACCCTGCCCCAAGTCCTTTTTCCTTTAAATGAATTTAAGTTTTGACTGCTTGAGGGGGAGACTGAAGAGGGGACCCCGAAACTCTGAAAATCCTTAAAGAAGAAAATCTCCTTCAACTCTGCCTCAGTGAGGGACCCTGCCCCAAGGACAAATAGTTTCCTTGTTGTCTGGGTGGGGTCGGCTCAGTCCTGAAACTCATTGAATTCAATTCAAATGCCAGCTCAAAGCTGAAACCCAGCTAGGAGCCAACTTGGGCTCCCCTTCCTAAGATCCCCCTTCAGCTTGTAGCCAAAACTCCCATTATAAAAGAGCCAAACTAAAACCTTCTCTTTGCAGAGGTTCCAAACATGCTAGCTGTACCATGCATGGCATCCCAAGGGCCTCTGCCCACTAGAATACTGTTTCCAGTGCTATCCTCTCTTTACCCTCACCTATTTCCTAACTAGACTTTAACCTTACTTCCAATCCCCATAATAAACCTCTTTTATCAATCTAGGTTTTCAGGTCTGTAAATTCCTTTACAAGGAGACTCTGCACCGCCAGGAGGTCCCTAAAACTCCCTACCATTGCACCGAATCCCAAGGGGGTGCAGGGGAGCCAAACCCCTCCATTTGATTCCCTGAACCCTGAACCTGCCACTAGACCTCATTTAACTTCCTGACCACCAGAAACCCTAATTTCATTTGGGTTCCCCAAATCTAAACTTCATTAACATCAGTGAGGGGTCGCTCCCAAACCGAATCCTTGGGCAGGCACCCTCTAGAGAGTTCTCTAGTGGTGCTTGGGAACTCCTGCTCCAATTGGGTAAACTCATGAAGAGACACTTGGAGAAAGCAAAAATGGAAGTGAAACAGAAAAGATGGAGGATTAATTCGGCTCAGGATATAAACCTGCTGAGAAAAATTTGAAATCAGTCAGGTAGAGCAAGCAACTGGTGAGGGAGGGGAATAGATTGTAAGTGGTTCAAGTCCATAAAAGGACTTTCTCTTTGCCAAGAATTGGTGAACTGCCTTAGTAACTGGGATTGGGATTAGGAGAATTTAAGACTGCTCTTTCTCTTTGAAAACTCTTAACTGTTCAAGTCCATAAGGGTTCTTATATTTTCCTTTGGTAAAATTGGGTGAGTCTTCCATAAAAAGAATAAGATCCTGTGAACCTTGGAAAAGGAACAATCTAAGAATGTAGTTGGCTCTAAAAACCTATATAGTGTCTTGGGAAGCCCTTCAGGAAGAATTGGTATGAAGTAACAATGTATACGGATTAAATATTGTTGTTTTGTTTGGGCAGGTACCTGGCTCGCTAGGAGAAACTATCCAAACCTCCCCTCCCCCAAGGGCTGGGTATGGAAGGCTCCTAAGACTTCAACTCCAGAGCTAGATTGATTTAGAAAAGCAGTTTGTGTTTGTGCGTGCGTGTGTGTGTGTGTGTGTGTGTGTGTGTGTGTGTGTGTGAGCCTGTTTTGTCTTCTGTGTTTCTGGCTATTTGGGATTTTAAAACACTTGTTTTGTTCATAATTGGATTTATGCAAAATAGCTTTTAGCTAGAAAGAGGAAGGACTAAGTTCTGAAACAGGGAGTGTTTTTAACTGCCACATAAAAAGAAAAAAAAGAAAAAAGAAAAAAAAAGAAAGAAAAGGAAAAAAACCTGACATTTTTTATGGACCTAGAACTGGCCAATTTGGGTCTCCAGAAATAGTTAAAATTATAGAACGGCTAAAACATTTTACTAGATTCTGGGGTTTTTGAGAATAAATTTTAAGTTGCTTGAGTTAGTCTATTGTATTTTTAAGTAGGTTTAATTTACATGACTAAAAGCCTTCTGAGGGCCTGAACCTGAGGCTTACAGAAAAAACAAAACAAAACTGCAAAAGGCAAAAAATTCCATTTCTGGGATTTTCCAGGCTTCTCTCCCTTGAGAGGCTTGGCTTGTGGGAATGTGTCCTGCTATGCTGGTGTCCCTGGCTGGCCTGTCCCTGGGGTTTGTGCTCATGTTCCAATGTCTTTGACATGGCCCACCAGCATTCTGAAATGGAGGGTGGGCTGATCACTGAACCACAGACCTGCAGCCTGTCACCTGGGTCCAAATTTCTCTGAGCCTCTCCCCTAGGGTCCTAAAGTCTACCAATTTTTTAAATCCCTAAAAAGGGACTTGAAAGAGCAGTTTTCTGCTACCTTAAATTTTGGGACTGTATGTTTAAATTGGAATTCTGATTCTTAGATTATATGAGATAATTACTATTAACTAGTATGTGCTAAAATTGTAAACTTGTTTATTCTGGTATAAGATTTTAGGAATATGTGTACATTAATATTGAAGTATTGCTACTAGAAATTTAAATCTGCATTTGATGTGATTTTAAGTAAAAAAAAAAAAACAAACCTGGTTTTTCTGGTAACTTACCTAAAAAGATCTCATGTTTGTAACTCCTAATTAGACTATATTGTCTTCTAAATTGTATCTTGGGTAATTTGTAAAAATTGTATGAGCTGTGCTTTAACATTTTGTCAGCACAGCTGGATATATGTTATAAATTTTGTGAAATGTAGTCCAAAGTCTTTAGATATTACCTCTATTCTGAATCTTAAGGTTTGTCTTGTTTTCTCCCTTTAACAAAGAAGGAAATGCAAGAAAATTTGGAGAATAGGGATATGTGTAATTACAAAACTAATTGTATCTAAAAGGTGTGTTATAAGTGGAAGTTAGTATCTGGGCAAAAGTTGGGAGGTCAACCTTGGATTGCTCTTAAAGTGAGATCCTTCTGACTCAGTTTCCTACTAATGGTGTTCCTTTGAATAAGAACCCACCTCATTATTCCTGATGTGGTGATAAGGCTATAATTGCATACAATTAGCTAAGGATGCTTTATCCTGTCACTATGTGCTGTCAGGCTGAGACCTGAAGGACCAGTTTTGATACTATTATAATCATGTCCCTGCTTTTTCCTCTTACAGCAAATTTCTATAATCTGGGCAAATGTTCAGTTGAAGCTATGAGCACAATTCAAGTATGTAAGATCTTTCAGTTTCCTACCTGAAAATATATGGTCATTATATCCTAAATAAGTAGGTGAGTATTTGGTCTAATCAAATATGTCTGTTTCTTTTAGCATTTCTGTTGCTGATTTTCCTGATAGACATTTTTATTTGTGAAGAATTACTCTAATTACAAGGGACACAAATGGTTGGGGAGATAGATGACCCCAGATGAGAGTTGAGGACACAGAACTCCAATTTGTATGCTGAATAGGCTCATTAGATTCCAGATCATAGTCGAAATAGTTAGTAACCAGACAGCAAAGGCCTGAATTTGTTAGCAAAGCAGGTCACTCAGAGTAGAGAAACAGTACTCCAGCAGTGATAACAAAGATTCTGAGACTAATGAACAACAATAATGAAGTACTTAAAGTTGATACAGGCACAGAACAAAATTGGATGTCTGCTACTTGATCTGGTGATGTTTCAGGCCTAAAATCACCTCCAGAAGGGTTCACTCCCCTTTCCCAACTCTGCCTAGAGAATTATGGATATTACACCTGCACACAAAGTCAGAGCCAGACCACTCCTCAATTCTACCTCTAAGCTATAAAACTAGCATATCAGTGGCATGAAGCATCTGGTTTCTTGAACTTTTTCCTATAAATTTATATTTTTGCCCCTCATTCTTTGCTAACTTCCTTTGGAACTTAGTTTGCTTTAATTGGCATTAAAATCATAATAAATTTTGCCCCTTGTCTTGGAGATAGGTCTGAGTCTGCAAATACTTTTGAGATACTTCATGATATTGGTCTGGAACCCCAACATTTTGGGGTCCCCCTTGAGCCCCAAGTTATGAGAAAGTGTCTGAAACGTGCTCAAAGGTATAAAAAAGTGCTGAGAAGACTTCAGCAGTTCAGTAACTTTACACTATTTCTTTTGCCTAAAGCCTTATTGGTTGTTGTTTGTCCTTCATTCTCAAAGGACCAGAGCATCAGGGAGAGAATGACATGACAAGCAAGTGAATTGGATTTAAGTGAGGAAGGGCTTTCCCCTCCAGAGCCATCTGGGTCCAGTGGTCAGATATAGATCAAGACACTGGAGATGGCCCTGGATACAGTGGCAGGCCTTGGCCTTTGTAAACTAAGGTCTTCAACAGGTCTCAGTGTGACTGAAGTAGCACACATCCAATAATTAAGGCTAGGTAGCAACTGAGGCAAAGAATCTTCTCTTTTATCTAGTTCAAAAAAATCTAAATAAATTAGCAAATAAATGAATGAATTCAGGGAGGGGAAGACTCTCAGGGTTTCTGGCCAAAGCAGAAATGACTGCTATTTACATTCAAAATGAGTCAATCTGGACTCAAACAAACAATGACCAAATGGGGCTTGGCCTAGGGCTTATTTGTGACCAATTAGAATCAGATTGGTTTTAGTTTAAGGCCGGGTCCTTAAGAAAAAAAATCTAATCAGTAAACTCAATCTTGGGAGGGTTCAGAAGTGCAAAAGGGAAAAAAATTGCTTTTAAGAGCATTTGTAGGTAAGGGTATGATACCCTACATGGAGAGGAGAAAAGAAGAAAGGAAGGAAGGAGGAAAGGAGAGAGTGGGGGGAGGGAGGAAGAAAGGAAGGAAGGAGGAAAGGAGGGAGTGAAAGAGGAAAGGAAAAAAGGAGGAAAGAAAGAAGGAAGGAAGAAAGAGAGGGAGGGAGGAAAGAAGAAAAGAAGGGAGGGAGGGAATGTAAGAATATAAATTCCTTAGGGGCAGGGACTAGGTGTGATCAGGGGTGGCGGCCTGAGATTCCAAAAGAATCTTTTATTCTTTGTTCCTAGCTTTCCACTGTTATCTTCCCCTTTTAGAATGGAATCTCTTCAGTTTCTGGGACTGGGTTAAGTAGGAAACACCCTGTCTTGTTAAGCATTTGATAGCCTCAGCCTTTCTTACCTCACATTTTTAGAAACTAGGCTTTAGAAACCCCAGCCACTGGGGAAAGGAGCCAGGGGATTGGGGAAGAGATCGTTCATTAAAGAATAAAAGGGGACTGCTCCTTGCTTGTTTGTGTGTCTCTCAAACCGTGCTTTGTGTGTCAGGGGTGCACACCCTTTCTCATGAGAAACAAATACATTCCCTTTTTGTCTTTCCTAAAACAAGTCAGATTAATTGAAAGAGAGGGTTGTGACCCTTACAAGAAGGAAGGAAGAAATTGGTATACAAGGTATACACAGCCTTGCCATCTTATCTCATACCTTTTCTAAGACTGGTCCAGACAAATTGGACTACTTTATTCTCTATTGTTTTTCCTCCTGTTCTGTACCTTTGTGCATGTTGTTCCTATACTTAGTGTGATCTCCCCTATCCATACTCTTTCAAAAATCTCCACCTGTTGGAGTATCCTTTTTTCTTCAAGGTCATATTCAGGTGCTACCTTCTTTATAGTCCAACTTCTTAAACTGTGGTTCTCAACCCAATATGGGGTCTCATAACTGAATGTTGAGATTGAGAAATTATGATTTTTATGAGTAAATGTTTGGAACAAAAAGATCTACCCAATTTGACTACTGCAGAGATCACTCATAGAAAGCAGAATTATTTATTAGAATCTCGAGAAGCAGACCCCATCCTGATCTGCGAGCCAAATTTCACAACAAGATAGGGCCAGAGACTTGAAAATGTTCACAGCTTTTATACATTTCAGACAAAGAACCTCCAAAATCCCACCCTCTATATATTGTGGTCACATAAGTTTACTGTTCCCCTAATTGGTCAGTGGAATGTAGTAGACAAGGTGATATACAGCTTCTTTGGCCACATAATCCCTTCATTGGACAATGGAATGTAGTCCAGGCATTATCAAAATCATGTGACTCTGGAGAAGCTGAAATTGAGGCCTATAGGCTTGATATTCTTTAGCTAACAGTTTCTGATCAATATGTGCTTAACCTGTAAATTCTTTACCTTTTCCCACACAATAAATGTTTGATTTATGCATCTGATCAGGTGTGAGAATTTGAGGGTTGAGAGATCCCCTAACAGCAATGGGATCCCCTTGGCCGGTGACAGGCTTTGCAAAAGAATTTGCAAACCCCAGTGAATACAGGCTTAAGGTTTGTGGCAAGAATCGGTTTATTTATGCTAATAAAACAGTACACTAAGATGACAGCTTTCTTAGTAGCAAAATCCTGTTAGGACTATTGCAAAGATGGGTTTACACTGAGAAGAAAATATCTTTATCAGTGGGCAAAATCCTGTTAGGACTTCTATAAAGGTTTACACTGAGAGAGACCCAGTGTGCTGGAGAGATTAAGGACTAATTTTCAATTCAATAGAGGTCGGTGATTATGCCCCAGGCCAAGATCTCCAATTGAATGAGATTACTTATCTGGGAGTTACCCTTATGGAGAGAAGGGTGTGCTCCTCCCAGAGGCTGAGAGGGTTTGAGAGTCAGGTGCACCCTTCCCCAAAGGTTCCTTTCTGCCTTCCCCTTAAAAGGGGCACAGTTTATATTAGGGCCCCCTCCAAAGATTAAAGGGGACACAGTTTACATCATTGCTAGAAACCATGTCCTTGGAGTCAGGACCTGCACGTAAAATCTGAGCTAAGACCTTATCATGAACAAACAATACATCCTAAATTCCTGAGACAAGATAATGTGTATCCCAGGAAATTGGCCCTACCCGCCCAGGAACTAGATAATGAGTATGCCCCAGGATGTCAGCCACACCTATGGTCTGACATTTTTTACATTGCAACCCCCTACCCAGAAATCATATGAAACTAGACCCTCTTCATTCAATAAACTGAGACTTTGCTCCATCTCAGCTCATCTCCCTCCTCATTTCTAACCCCATCCCTTTTCAGGCTTAGCCTTACAGGCGATGTCCAGCCTCAGGACCCACACTTTGATGACCTGCTGGACGGGTCATTTGGCGCCCAAACGTGGGGCCCCGAGGTTGGACATTTGCCCGGCAGATTAAGAAGAAATTCGTCCGGACCCGCTACGAGACCGCTCCATGGAGAGCCCCGCAACTGAAAGGTGAGTAAGCATCTGCCGCATTCATGGGGACTAACTTATCTAAAGAACAGGCCTTTATTAAGGACCTTAAGAGTAGCCTTAGAGAAAGAGGAGTAAAAATTAAGAAAAAGGATCTTGTCCGGTTTTTTCTTTTCATTGATGATGTCTGTCCCTGGCTCATTATCAACGGCCCTGAAATCCACCCTGCTAAGTGGCAAAAGGTGGGACGAGATCTTAATAACAAATTGAAAACCGAAGGGCCCGAATCCGTACCCATTCATGTTCTTTCCTATTGGAATCTGATCAATGATATTGTACAATGTGCCTCCCTTGACGGGGGTCCACGACAGTTACTCATTTCTGCAGAGTCCTGTCTCCGCCCTTTGTCTCGTGCGGCATCCACCCAGTCTCTCCAAAAAACAGGGAAGCCGTCTTCATGACCTCCGTCAGGGATCATTGAGATCCCTTCCATCAAGTCTATCTACCCCCCACTTCCCAAAGAAGGGACTCCCCCCGTAGAAAGCAATCTCACATACCCCGTATTCCCCGCCGCCGAACCTAAACTCCCTGTGAAAAATGAAAGTGAAACTCAGGATGCCCTTAGCGCCTCAGACGTTGCTGAATTAGAAAGCGAGGCCGCAGGGTATATTCCACCTCCTCACAGCTTGCCCTTTCTTACTGCCCCAATACTTAACCCCCCTGTCGCCCCGGTCATTGACCTCACTACAGCTAAGCAAGACTTAACTGAAAAAGTAAAAAACCTCCGAGAAGTTCTAGATTTACAAACTCAGTATTTGCAAATGACGAACGAACTCTCGGCATTACAACAATCTTTACAAAGAACTCTCTCCCTCCCTGTGTCAGGGTATCAGAGACAATTACCCAAAGCAGTGAGACCCTTGAAGAATAAGAAAAACCCCTCCTCACTCACAAAAATTAAAAACCCCTATTTGACATTTTAAAAGGCGATTCTGACCCTACATCATTCAGACATCTGACACAAGAAGGGAAAATCGCGCTAAAAAAGGTAGAAAAAGCTATTGACAATCAGAAAATTGGCTATTTCAACCCACAAGACCCACTCTGGCTCCTTTTATTTCCCACCACTCTTTCCCCCACGGGCTTGTTATGGCAACAGTGTCCTCTATACTGGGTCCATGGCCCTGCTACACCCAGCAAAATTCTCCCCACCTATCTCCAATTAACTGCAGACCTCATGAAAGAAGGACGAATCCTCTCCATAAAGATCTTCGGGAAAGAGCCCGATCATATCGCCTGCCCATATACAACAACACAAATACAATGGCTTCAACAAAATAGTGATGACTGGGCAACGGCTTCCGTTTCCTTCATGGGAACTATCTCCAATCACTTCCCTTCAGACAAGCTTATTCAATTTCTCAAATGCACTCCCATGGTTTTCCCTCACATTACTAAAACTTCTCCACTCAAGAATGCTCACCTTATATTCACTGATGGGTCCTCCACAGGTAAAGCAGCGGTTAAAGCAGATGGAAAACTTACGTCCTTTCAAACCCCCTATGCCTCAGCCCAATTGGTAGAGCTCTCTGTGGTCATTTGGGCTTTTGAAAGATTTACGGGTCCCCTAAATATTTACACTGATAGTGCCTATATTGCCAACTCTATCCCTTTACTTGAAACTGTCCCTTATATCAAGCCCTCCACCAACGCCTCTCCTTTATTTTCAAAAATCCAAATGCTCATCCTTGATCGAACAGAACCCTTTTTTATCGGTCATATCAGGGCTCATTCTGACCTTCTGGGCCCTCTCGCTGAAGGTAATGATGCTGTTGATCAAGCGACTAGGGATGCCACTATTGCAGCAGCTATGACCCCTGTGCCTCCTGTGGCTGCGGCCATTAAGGCCCATGAATTACACCATCTCAATGCACAGACTCTCCGCCTACAATATGGCATAACTAGAGAACAAGCGAGACAGATTGTTAAGCAATGCCCTGGCTGCTTGGTGCACCTACCAGAACCCCATCTGGGAGTCAAGCCCCGTGGTCTCATCCCCGGAGAATTGTGGCAAATGGATGTGACTCATTTTTCTCCCTTTGGTAATCTCAAGTACATCCATGTCTCTATTGACACATTTAGCGGGTTCATCTTCGCCTCCCTACAGACAGGAGAGTCCTCTAAAAATGTCATCTGCCACCTTATATTGGCTTTCGCTGTCATCCCAAGGCCCAAAGTTATTAAAACTGATAATGGCCCGGGATATATCAGCACTTCCTTTAAACAATTCTGTGCCCACCTAGGCATTAAACACGTTACAGGTATCCCCTACAATCCTCAGGGGCAGGGAATTGTCGAAAGGGCCCACCAAACTCTAGAAAGAACGATTTCTAAATTACAATCTGGTACACAGATGCTTTATACCCGCTCTGGCAATTCCAAGACATTGTTGAATCATGCCCTTTTCGTCCTGAATTTCCTCACCCTTGACTCGGAGGGGAAGTCTGTAGCAGACCGCCTTTGGCATCCCTCCACCGCTGACACATATGCACAGGCGAAATGGAGAGACCCTATCACTAATCAATGGCATGGTCCAGACCCTGTCCTTATATGGGGGAAAGGACATGCCTGTGTTTATGACTCCCAAGCTCAAAATGCTAGATGGCTCCCAGAACGCCTAATAAAACCCTTTAATTCACCCAGGGACCCCCCCTGAGGTTATGTTTCTCCTCTGCTCTTTTTCAGATAACTCCGGTTTGCGCCCTGCTGATCCCCCTCCTGGCCTGGGACGTAGTTCGAATTGCCACGGCACAATATATCATCATGAACTACACTTGGACAGTCAGTAATGGCGCAGGTGATGTTATTTGGAGTGCGTCTAAACTCACACACGAGGTCTGGTGGCCCATATTATATCCAGACCTTTGTAAACTAGCCCTGGGGGCTCCGGCCAATTGGGACTTAGAAGGATATTATGACCAACATAAGGGCCCCTCCTCTCCCTCCCCTCTGGGGACACTTGGTCTTGACCCATGGGGAGGCTGTGGTGCACATAGCAGGAGAAGCATGTTGAGAATGATCACCTTCTATGTCTGCCCCGGTTTTCATAGAGACTGTTCTTGGAATCCAAAATGCGGTGGCTTATCTGATTATTACTGCCGTAGTTGGGGGTGTGAAACAACAGGAGATACTCATTGGAGTCCCTCTTCCTCATGGGATTTTATTACTGTAAATGCTAACCATACGCACCACAAACCGGGAAGTGCAGGATGGGCAAACTTGCCAGAATGTGCAGGATGGTGTCACCCCCTGCGTATCCAATTCACTGACTCAGGCAAAAAACATAGAGAATGGACTCGGGGTGTCTCATGGGGCCTAAGACTGTACAAAGAACGGTATGATGATGGCCTAACCTTCACTATAAAACTTAGGAAGGAAGCTCCTAACCAATACCCAACAGCAACCATAGGCCCCAACCCCGTGCTCAAAAAAGAAATCTACCCCCCCCTCCCCAGAACTCCCTGTTCTATGGTCCCTGTATCCTCTAAATTACCTCCTGCCTCTACTATTCCCAGACCTACGCTCAGGACCATGTAAAAATTTCTCAGAAGAAAAGGGGTCACAATGGATTTGGCTCTTTTTAACAATGAGGTGATTCAAGTAAATTCCAATGGACTTGTGATAGAAAGTGCCATCTGCATCCAGAGAGAGAACTATGGAGACTGAAGGTGAATCAAAGCATAGTATTTTTTCACCTTTTGTTATTGTGTGTTGCTTTTTCCCCTCCTTTCTCATGGTTTTTTCCTTTTTCATATATATATAGTGTAGCATGACAAATATAGGAATATATTTAGAAGAAACTGCACATTTAACCTATATCAGATTGCTTGCTGTCTTGAAGAGATCGAGGTAGGAAAAATAATTTGGAACACAAGGTTTTGCAAAGATGAATCTTGAAAACTATCTTTGCATGTATTTGGGAAAATAAAATACGATTACAAATTAGTAATAGTAAACAAAATAATAAAAGAAAAAAAAGAAAAGAGATGAAAAGTGAAAAAAAATTCAAGAAGCTCTGCTCTATAGAATCTTTATAATCTACCTCAAACTAAAGCTGAAAGTGAAATCTGTGTCTTCAATTTTTTTTTCCCTAGCCAAGTTGCAATCTCTTTTTTGCCCCATCATAGACATACTGTCTAATATCACAATTGTCTGTGTTAATATCATTTCCTTCAAAACCTATCTTAGAATACCAGGTCTGTAAGGACAGGAACTATGTGATTTTTCTATTCCCCCTTCCCTCCCCCTTTCCCCCCCCCCTCCCCACCTTGACTTAGTAGTTATGTTGTGCTGAAACAGATGAGAGATAAAAAAGGAATTTGATGTGGAGATTTATTGAAAAGTGAAGGATTCAAATCCCAGACTGAGCAGGTTTTAATGGGAGGAGTGTCCATCTTATAAGGAGCAAGAACCACAAGGGGGAGGGTCCCTATCGCCATAAGCAATAGTTGTACAGAAGCAAAAAGCCAGTGTTAGTTCCTTATCTGGGGATATCCTTAGAACTTATGCTGCCTAAGATGTTCTAGGGCAGGGGTCCTCAAACTTTTAAAATTGGAGAATGGCTGGGTAAATTGTGGTATATGAATGTTATGGAATATTATTGTTCTGTAAGAAATGACCAGCAGGATGAATACAGAGAGGCTTGGAGAGACTTACATGAACTGATGCTAAGTGAAATGAGCAGAACCAGGAGATCATTATACACTTCGACAACGATATTATATGAGGATGTATTCTGATGGACGTGGATTTCTTTGACAAAGAGACCTAACTCAGTTTCAATTGATAAATGACGGACAAAAGCAGCTACACCCAAAGAAAGAACACTGGGAAACGAATGTGAACTGTTTGCATTTTTGTTTTTCTTCCCGGGTTATTTTTACTTTTTGAATCCAATTCTCCCTGTGCAACAAGAGAACTGTTCGGTTCTGCAAACATATATTGTATATAGGATATACTGCAACATATCTAACATATATAGGACTGCTTGCCATCTAGGGGAGGGGGTGGAGGGAGGAAGGGGAAAAATCGGAACAGAAGTGAGTACAAGGGATAATGTAAAAAAATTACCCTGGCATGGATTCTGTCAGTATAAAGTTATTATAAAATAAAATAAAATATTTAAAAAAAACATTGGGGGTCCCCAGGTCAGTGTTGCAGATAGACCCAGTCTCCAAGTTAAGTGGCAAAGGGTTTATTGATGCTGAGATCAGCGGCAGAGGACAGCTTTATCCACCATTGTCATATTAATTCTATGGCCCAAGAGTAAAGCTAGGGAGTTGTCACTGGATTTGGTTCTTGCTGATCACATTATTGATCAGCAATGAATTGAGGTCTCTGGAATTTGTTTATCACTGAACAGATCCCAGTCAGCAATGAACTGAGGAGTAGTCTATTTAGAATCAGACAGATTGGACATAGGAGTTTCCTGAGGCAAATCTAAAATCACTGATATTGCCAGAACAGAATCCCCCCTAAAATTGGGGGACCACAAAATCATATTACATCAGTTTGACTTTAAATCCAGAATTATTTAACAATACGCCAATGTTTCACTATTTGTGTGACCAGAAGCAAATCCCTTCCCATCTCTGGATTTCAAGTTCCCTTGCCACAAAATGAAGGGACTGAATCAGAAGGGCCTTTTCAGCTTTAAGTTTTGTGATCTAATGAATTAAATTGAGTAACACCTCAGGGCTCTGGTTGAATGAATGAGGAATTGTATCTATTCCCTGTGATGTAAATTGTGTCCCCTTTAATCTGTGGGGGGGAGACTCCAAAAGGAATCTTTGATGGAAGGGTGATTCAGGGTCTCAAACCCTCTGGACTTCTGGGAGGGGCACACCCTTCTGATCATAAGGGAAACTCCCAAAATAAGTAATCTCATTCAATTTTGAATTGAATTGAAAATTAGCCTCTCAGATTCATCGGGAAATTACCCCTCTTCCCCACAAAAAAGCAAAGAAGCCCCAATAAATCTAGCACTGTATGCTCAGACATTTTGTAAAATTATCTTAACAGGATTTTGCCCACTAAGAAAGCTGCCTTCTTAATGTAAATAAATCTCCTTTTGCCACTGTATGCACTGGGGTTTGCAAACTCTTTCACAAAGCCCACCTCTGGCCAAGGGGATCCCATTGCTGTTAGGTGATCTCTCAACCCTCAATTCTCACACCTCATCACCCATGCCTGATTCTTTGTGGATGTCTGTATGTGTCTAGTGCACAAATTGGGAATCTGTGGCTACAACAAATATTGAATACTAGGGAACTCGGGCCAACAATCTCTGTGTGTAACTGTAGATTTGCAATAAACTGCTGCTATTATTGCATGGGAAGTTGTACCTCAGCATAAAATGTAACTGTATTTCTATGTTACATATGTCTGTACATGTAACTTTTTATACTTAACTATGAATCACTTTCCATATGGGCAGCATGTATATAACTATCTCATTGAGAGAAGCTCTGATTGGTTGTAACTATCTGTATGTATCACATGTATAATTATGTGCTTATTTTTGTATGTATACAAATGTTTTCTGATTTGGGAGAGAATGGGATAGAAAAGGGCGGGGAAGATGCTGAGTAGGGATCCTGGTTGTCATTATCTGGAAGAGGCAGATAACACATTGGATACCAGCCAGAACAAGAAAAAATAAGATCTTGACAACAACAAATTGTTGGAGCTGAGTAAACAAGATGAAACAGAATAGAACCAACAGTGTGATATGGCAAGCCCCGAACACTGAGATCTTTAATTTTTTTCTTTTAAATTTACTATTTATTCAGGACACTCATTTAAAAAATTGTTTTTTGTTTGAATTTTCTCCCTTTCTTCCAATCCTCCCCCATCCACTGTGAAGCAAGAACTATGATATCATTTATACATGTGAAATCATGAAAAAAACATATTTTTATATTAGCCTTGTGGCAAAAAAATAAAAAATAAAAGAAAAAGAAAGTGATAAAAATATACTTCAATCTGCATTCAGACTCCATCAGTTCTCTCTGGAGGTTGATAGTGTACTTCATAATAAATTCTTCAGAATCGTAATGATCAGAATAGTTAAATCATTCATAGGTGATCATTTATAATATTGTTGTTACCGTGTACAGTGCTCTCCTAGTTCAGATCATTTTACTTTGTATCAGTTTATGTAAGTTTTTCAAGGTTTTTCTGAAACCATCCTGTTCATCATTTCTTATGGCATAATAATATTCCATCACAATCATATACCACATATATGAATGTTATGGAATATTATTGTTCTGTAAGAAATGACCAGCAGGATGAATACAGAGAGGCTTGGAGAGACCTACATGAACTGATGCTAAGTGAAATGAGCAGAACCAGGAGATCATTATACACTTCGACAACGATATTGTATGAGGACATATTTTGATGGAAGTGGATTTCTTTGACAAAGAGACCTGAGTTTCAATTGATAAATGACAGACAAAAGCAGCTACACCCAAAGAAAGAACACTGGGAAACGAATGTGAACTATCTGCATTTTTGTTTCTCTTCCCGGATTATTTATACCTTCTGAATCCAATTCTCCCTATGCAACAAGAGAACTGTTCGGTTCTGCAAACATATATTGTATCTAGGATATACTGCAACATATCCAACATATAAAGGACTGCTTGCCATCTAGGGGAGGGGGTGGAGGGAGGGAGGGGAAAAAAAAAATCGGAACAGAAATGAGTGTAAATATAATGTAATTATTAAATAAAAAAATTAAAAAAAAAATAAAAAAAAAATAAACTATAGCTAAACATAAAAAAAAAAAAAAAAAAAAAAACAATCATATACCACAACTTATTCAGCCATTACCTAATTGATGAGTATCTCTCAATGTCCAATTCTTTGCTAACACATACAAAACCAACAACAAACAAACCCCTGCTGTAAATAGTTTTGTATGTATATATCTTCCCCTCTTTCTATTTTTTGGATACAGACTTAGTAGTGATACTAATGTGATTTAGAGAGAGCAATTTCTTATTCCAAATGATGTGTTTGGGGCTTGGCAACAAATGTTGAGAAATACAAAATGTTGGAGTTTGATCGAAGGATCAACAATGACCATTCATTGTAGCAAAAGATAGGTTTATTTAGAAGAGATTATAGACAAAATTAAGAGATGCAATGGATATCAGGAATGGTAAATATAAAACAGAAAGTATATAGTTAGCAAGGAAAGGAATTTTAACAATTAATGATAGAAAAGACGAGTTCTCTATTGGGGAACTCACAAGTTCTATTGGAACTCAAAATTAGGAAGGAAACACCCTATGGAGTTGGAGTATGTCCTTAGATGGCAGGCTTAATCTATAGAGGAGTTTTATAACTCCTAAAAGAGTGAGCTATAAGGAGAAAAAATTAGAGGCATGGTGGGGAATGAGAGGAGAGATACCAAGTGGCATGGAGGAGGGCTGAGGAAAAAGATACCAAGAGGCAGTATGTCATGGTGGATATAATCCAAAGGGGTTCAGAAACGATGGTGTGATCCATGAACAGATTTATGGGGGAAATTTAATTTCAGAGGTTTGATATAACTCATATTTCTGACTGGACATAGCAAGGTGGGGTTACCCTGGACCTCCACAGAAGGGGGACTATGAGGCTAAACCAATCCCCACCAGTGTCCTTCCTTGCTTGCCTCAAGGAGTAATTCTATCAGTACTTAAGGGTTTTTTTTTTTTTTTTTTTTTTTTTTTTGTTTTTATTTTTTTGCCAACCACACCTAATTACTCAGGACCTCATCAGTATTTCTAGGTCAAAGGGTATGATAGCCCTTTGGGCTTAGTTCTCACTATCAGTTCACAACTCCACCAACAATGCATTAGTAGTCCTATTTTCCTATACCCCAACATATGTTATTTTCCTTTTCTGTCATGTTAGCCAGTTTGATAGGTAGGAGGTGGTACCTCATAATTGTTTTCCTCCTTCCCCCCAAAAAAACAAGAAGAAAAGATTTTATTATGCTGCTAATAGCAGGCTAAATCCATAAGAGCTTTTAGCAAAGAAAAGGCTTTATGATTGGATACAATAACTATGAGGTTATCATAATTTTGTCAACAAAAAGTCAGCTAGGAATTCTACCAGAAACCTCCTCTTGGAGTGGGGCTAAATAAAGACACTTGAAGAAAAAGCCCAATCAAAATCAAACTTAATCCTATCCACTTAATCCTTTCAGTGCTCCTCTCCGATTGCCTCTGAGAGTAGATAGATTTCCAGATTGTTTACAGTAATTTGGGCTCTCTCTTATTGCCATTCTTTGTTATCAAAGACCTGGGGAGGGAAGAGAGGATCTTAATAAGCCCTCATCATTTCCTCCTTCAAACAAATGGGACTCAAAATCTTTTGGGATAAGGGACAAAATTCTCATGTTCTGGAATTGCTCCCTGCTGAGATTAGGCCTATCTTAGGGATCACACTAGAAGGCATAATGATCTCCAGGTCTCAGATACTGATTGATGCAATATCCAGTGGGTGCTCAGTCTAAGGCCAATGTCTCAAAGTTGTTTTAATGCACATTTTTCTAATCAATCTTGATTTTGAGCACTTTTTTCATATGACTAGAGATAGCTTTGATTTCTTCTGAAACTGCCTGTTCATGTTCTTTGACCCTTTATCAAATAGAAAATGACTTCTATTCTTATAAATTTGACTGTTTTCCATATATTTGAGAAGTAAGGCCTTTATCAGAGAAATTTGCTATAAAATTTCCCCTTTCTAGTTTCTTTGTTATCTTGGTTGCATAGTTTTGTGCAAATCTTTATAAACTTAATAAAATTTCACAAAATTATTCATTTTACATCCTATGATGTAATCTTTTCGATCTCTTATTTGGTCATACATTCTTCCTTTATCCATAGATATGACAGGTAAAAATTTCCATTTCTTCCCTAGTCTGTTTATATAACCCTTTATGTCCAAATTATGTACCTATTTTGACCTTATCTTATTAAACAGTGTGAAATGTCGGTCTATACCTAATTTCTGCCAAACTGCTTTCTGGTTTTTCTAGCATTTTTTTTATTAAATAGGAGTGCCTGTCCCTAAATCTTGGATCTTTGAGTTTATCAAACATTAGATTACTATGGGTCATTCATTTGCTACTGTGTATTTTGTACAGTCTGATTCCACTGATCCACCACTCTATTTCTTGGCTAGTACCAAACTGTCTTGATGATGATTGTTTTATCAATATGATCTTAAGCTTGACTGAGAAGTATAGTATCATTGAAGAAACTGGGGATATTTATCTTAGATAAAAGAAGAATCAGGGGGAACAGGATAGTATTCTGTTTGGCCCCAGAAAACAGAACTAGGATCAATAAATGGTAGGTGCAAAGAGGCTAATTTCAGCTTGATACAAGGAAAAAACTTCCTAACCAGAGTGATCCTGAAGAGAAAGGAGGTCCCAGGAGTTTTTCCCTTTGAGGTTTACAATTAAAGGCTATATGACAACTTGTTAGAAGTTTTGTAGTACAAAACAGGAGTAGTGGTAAATTTTATAAGAACTTTCTCTAACAAAATTCTCATTTCTCAAAGAGATAGAGAACTGAGTCAAATTTATAAGACTACAGATTTATAACACTACAATTGATAAAGGGTCAAAGGATATGAACAGGAAGTTTTCAGAAGAAGAAATCAAAGTTATCTATAGTCATGAAAAAAATGCTCTAAATCAGTATTGATTAGAGAAGGCATTCCTTCATATATCAATTGGAATAGATGCCCAGTTCTTCAATTCTGTGATTGTGTAATGTCACACTGTCAGGAGCATATTTGAAAAGAGAATCATGCTAAATAGAGAAAAAGGCAGAAGATTCTAAAGAACAGCATACAAGAAATGCTTCAGAGATTTGTAGGAATAGAAGTTGGAATGATGCTTTATCTTTCAGTGATCAGCCTATGATTTAGCAAATAAGACTTCCTTTGATTGTCAGTTAAAATTATACTGAAGAGCCAGTGAAGGCATTTTTGTGGTGATAGTAGCAGATCCAGCCAAATGATAAAGTTTGTGTTTTTGTGCGCCAAAAGACAAACAATACTGCACTCTTTACCAACTTGAACAATTCAATAAGACCATTGAGTGAGTTTGGGAATTGCAGGCACAGACAAACAATTGGAGAAGGTGAAATTTCAGATCACTGAGAATGATAGAGATTTGAAAGCATGCTGCCCCCAGGGCTGATGTCCAAAGCATCCAGCAAGGAATGTGAGTTCTCAATGACATTTATACACAGTAGCTAAACAAAGGCAGAGGGGTGGAGTCCAAACTCTGGTGATCGGGGGATCTCCAGGCAGGAGCTATCGATCCAGTTCTGACAGGTTGGGGTGTAAGACCATAAATTCTAACAAACTGGTAGTTAAAGAGGTGTCCAGCTTAGAGCCAGGAAGTCTGGATTCCTCTCTATCTTGAGTTTACATGTTGACAATTTATTACCTTAGAGTAAGTAGCCCTGAGTTATATCAGTCTTAATGAACCGGAGGTGGGGTTTGCAACTAAGGGGATTGAGGCAGAATAAAGGGAAACTGAGTCAGGACAATTTAGAGAAACTGAGGCAAAAATTTAGGGAAACTGAATCAGGACAATAAAAAGGGAACTGTGGCACCACAATATAAGAATGCAGAAGACAACAACAAAAAATGAAATAATTCTTCCCCTCAAGGGACTTACATTCTATTGTAAGGTGAAATGATGTATGCAAATTTAAAGGGGACTGACCAATAGAGACTCAGTCATTGGAGTATTCATACAGTGGTTTGCCACCATACATCTTTCTATCTATCTGTGTGAAGGCTTGGGAACTTGCTTCCAGGAATGTATGATGACATGTAATAGAGGGAGCTTGCCTCCAACTCAGGGGATGCAGGGATATTCTATTTTTGTTATTTTACTTAATGTTGACAAAAAAACCTTTTAACTGGCTGCTGATCTAATACTAAGTCTGCATACAAAAGGCTCTAAATAGAGGAACTCCACAATTCTCTTTCTCTAACAGCTTTCAAATAAAAAGAAATCATGTTAAGCCTCTAGGTGAGAGGAGAATGGAAACAGAAGATGCTTTATATCCTCATATGGTTACCTTGTGTTTATATATACAAGGTGTTACTCTTCTATCTCTGTTACATCTAATTTCTCCTGATTTTAGTTAGGTGACTTTACCAGAGATGGAATGGACTAGGTCTTGTGAACTTCAAAAGGTCAGAAAAGTTTTCAGAGACACTGACAAATGTCTATAGCAGAGTCTTTAAGTAGTCACAGCAATTGAGCTTTTGGAGGAGCTAGTCCTAAGGAATAACCTCTTTGAACATTCCCAGGAGGAAATTATTCTGTCCTACAAGCAAGGAGGCAATGTGCCCATTGACTATATGCCATATCCAGAAGTGAACTCAATAGTGGGAATATTTAGCAGAATCCATTTTTAAGTTCAAGTCTATTCTCCCCAGAGAGTGAGTCTCTTTCCACTCCCACCCCCTATTTAATAGCATTTTATTTTTCCCAGTTACATGTAAGGATAGTTTTCAACATTCATTTTTGTAAGAATTTGAGTTTCAAAATTTTCTCTTTCCTCTCCTTTCTCCTTTCCCTAAGCTAACAAATAATCTGATATAAGTTATACATGTACAATCATCTTAAACATATTTCCACATTAGTCATGTTGTGAAAGAAGAATAAGAATAAATGGGAAAAAAAAAAACAAAAAAAAGGAAAAACCCAACAAAAATGTGAAAATAGTGTGCTTCAATCATAATTCTTTCTTTGGATATATAGCATCATCATACAATGTTGCTGTTACTGTGTACAATATTTTCCTGATTCTGATCACTTCAATCAGCATCAGTTCATTTAAATCTTTCCAGGTTTTTCTGAAATCCTAGTGACTGAATCTTAAAGGAGTCAGTAGGGAGTTTTTTTTTTTTTTCTGCTCTATCTTCTCAGTAATTATCTCTTTTTAAAACCCAATTCACGTTGACCAGATAATTGATATTGAAGAGAAAGCAAATAATTAAAATGGTATTGGAGAAATATTATGTAGTTAGATGATATTAGAAGAAACATTATCAGGTAAAGGATTAAGAGTGATAATATTGAAACAACTCCACCTCTTCAAAGAGTTATCCCTAGAACTCTAAGGGTCTTACTTTGAGGATTTGACTTGCTAGTCAGAGTATGAACTTCATTAGTGACTCCAGAATATATATGTACTACATTTGGATATATGAATACAAATTACATATAAAGCAGGGGAAGAGAACAAAGACATGGAAAAATAGGCCTTATTAATATGAAAAAAAGTAACAAAAAACCATTGATACCTACTGACCATTTGCTTCCTTTTCCTGCTTTTCACATATGACAGTCATCTAAATGTCAATCAAGGGCATCCTAAATGAGGGTAAGTAAGGACAATAAGGAAAAAGACTTTGTCCTTAAAAAAATTATTTATTAGTATTCAACATTTATTTTTTCTGGATGTGAATAGCATTTTCCATCATGAGTCTTTTGGAATTCTCTTGGATCATTGTTTAGCTGAGAAGAGCAAAGTCAAAGTTAATGACTGTATAATGTTGCTGTTACTGTATAATGTTCTCCTGGTCCTACTCACTTCACTCAGCATCAGTTCATGTAAGTCTTTCTTAAAAGCAGACTTTCCCAAATGATATTCAGAAATGGACCACATCTTTACCATTGTCTGATTAACTGAAAGATGTAGAAAATGTATGATTTTACTTTGCTTATTACTTGTTTATTACAAAAATAAACACTGCGTTTGATTCAGAAGAATAAAACTTATAGACTCTTTCATATTGAGGTAGCTTTCATCCATGTGTTAGAATGCTTCAGGATTCTTGGAAAGATGCCATAACAGAAAAACCCCATTCAATGGCTCTCTATCATACACAACTATCATGAAATAGATTTATGTTCATCAAAGGTATTTGCCATTGTGATAGAGGAGACCCAGTATAGTTACCAGGTTAGGGGAAGATTCATTGGAGATGGTGAAATTCTCTGCATGGAGATGATATTTTATAAATTGCATCATGCCACAGGACTAGAGGGCTTCCTGGAAGAGATCAATTAATTAACAAAAGAAATTTGGCCTGTCCAACTACACAGCAAACCCCAGGTGGACAGTATAAGGAATAGACTTGGGTTTTAATTGTTATAAGGGATGGGAAATTCTACCCATGCAAGCTGACACTTTCACCACAATTTACAGTATTAGAGAGTTGCTTAGAGCCCTGAGAAATTAACTGATTTACTTAGGGTCATGTAGTCTCTTCCTGACTTTGAGACCAGCTCTTTCCCCCTGTGTCACATCTATTTATTGCCCAGATTTCACCATGCATTTGACTATAGGGTTTATCCAATAGCATATTTGCAGGGACAGAGGATGCAGATGGATAAAAAACTGTTAAAATTGATATCATAGAAAGCCTAAGAGGCAATATAATGGTTCTTCTGATCCATATGATTCTTTCTAATGCTGCATTGGGACACACACACACACACACACACACACACACACACATTCTTTATTTACGGAATTTATATTAAGTAAATAGGAGTACAATCACAATCATTCTGAACCCTCACTGGGGAAAACCCCTAATGTGTAGGTAGAGTTTGGGCTATCTGCCTTAATTTACAGGCATATTTAGCTCTAGCTAAACCTTGGTCTTTTTGTGGTTGAGGCAAAATTCTAGTTACTGGAAACTTTGGGCAAAGAAGCATTGAAGTACATGACAGTATCTTTTAATAGACAGGGGAAGTCGGAGAAAGAACATACCCTTTCTTGGAAATTCCCTCAGTCCTTGAGGAGGTGGGTACAACTGATGGTGTCAGCCTAAGTCTTCTCAGGTTATTGAATCTCACAGATCACCTCTTGACCAAATTTCAATCTCATTTTCTCTTTTTCCAGTTGGACCTAAGCTGCTGAATCTTTGTGTCTCAGTTCTTGATGTTCCCATTCTGTTTTCCCTGTTTCAGCTGCTTAGTGTCTCCACTTCTGAGATAACTTTTGATATTAAACAAGTTCCACAGAGAGTGATGTAATTCTTCATGCAATCACAATAGACTTCCTATTGTACTAATTGAAATGTCTTTGAATGATTCAAGGCATACAGACCCAATTCACACCTAGTTTTGATTGGTCCAATCAATGGTCTTAGCTGATAAAGGTAATCACTTTAATTGGGAATGGAGTAATAAATGGATTCATACCCTTACATTAACATTTTAACAGTATTGTTATATATCAGCAGGAAATAGAACATCATTGCCTTTGAAGAATTAAAGATGGAATCACAAGTGCATTCCTAATGCAGGGAACAGTGAAAAATTCATGAATGAATATGTACAACCTGTACTAGATTGTCATATATATCTGATGGTCCTTGATATGTATGTGTATGAGAGAGAGAGAGAAAGAAACAAAGAAAAAACCGAGAGAGAAAGAGAGAGAGGAGGAAAAGCAGGAGGAGGAGGAGGAGGAGGAGGAGGAGGAGGAGGAGGAGGAGGAGGAGGAGGAGGAGGAGAGGAGAGAGAGAGAGAGAGAGAGAAGAGAGAGAGAGAGAGAGAGAGAGAGAGAATGAGAATATAAAGTAATTTTCTAAGGAGAGAGAAATCAACAAGTGGTAAGATTAGGAAATTTCTCTTTTGGGAAAGTGAAAGAAAAGAAATATGCATTTGTATAGCACCTAGGATATGTCTGGGGCTTGAATTTGAACTGAAATCTTCCTGACTCTAGGCTTAGCACTGCACTACCTAACTGCTGGATATGACACCTGAGCTCTGCTTTGAAGGATGCTAGGGACTCTATGAGATGGAGATGAGGAGAGAGGTCATGGGGGACCGGTAGCATAACGAGATGAAGTAGCAAAGGTGGACTGTCATCCCTGAGAAACACCAAGTAGAACAGTTTGGCTGCAGTATGCATTGCACAAAGGAGAATCATGTGAAATCCTAAAAAGATAGGCTGAAGGCAGACTATAAAGATGTATCCTAGAGGCAAGAGGAAAGTACTGACTGACCAAGTTTGTGTTTCAGGAATATTAATTTGGAAGTTGTGTGGAGGATGAAGAGGGTAGAGACTAGAGGAAGATCAATTAAGTGGGTATTGCAAAGATGCATGGTCAGATAATAAAACCATATAAGAGGGGTGGCACCTGGATAAAGTTCTAACAGAGACAGATAGGAGGGAGAAGAAAACAGTATAAGAACTGAGAGATCATAGGGTGGTTGGTCAGGAAGGAGAGGTCAGCAGTGGGAAAGCTGAAGAGAAATAGAGAAAAGATGATGACTGAAGAAAGATCACTGCATCTTTAGAGATAGAATATCAATGCTAAACTGGGAGAAAATAATTTCATTTGAGTGGTGGGGTATGAAATCAGTTTCCAAGGTGTTAAAAAGATTCTGAGAATCGAGGAAATGGGAACAAGGAGTATAGACAAGTTTTTCCCATTTAGAGTTTGACAATGAAAGAGAGGAGATATAGATTGATATCTTGAATCAATAGCAGAATTAAGTGAAGATTTTTTAAGTGTACAGTGAGTACATGTGTGATGTGATATGTGTTTAACTCAGTAGTGAGATAGAGATAAAAGGTGTACTTGGAGGAAATCCTTTTCCACTTTCCCTTTCCATCTCCCTACCTCTTCAACTTTTTTATCTCTAGGTTCATTGTCTGCCTTGTGGATGGGTTTTGGAATATACACAGAAATTTTAAAAAATTAGCTCAATACTCTGATCAGTACAATAATCCAAGAAAATTCCAAAGAACTCATGATAAAAAATTGCAATCTATCTCCAGAAAGAACTGATGAACTGGGTATACAAACTAAAGTATCATTTTCTTATTTTTAATTTTTCTTGCTTTTAACAAATACAGGGTGATATTTTGCAGGATTTTACATTATATTTGATATCATATTACTTGCCTTCTCAGTGGGTGAGGAAAAGGTAGGAGGAATGAAGAGAGTTTAGGACTCAAAATTTAAAAAGAAAAGAATACTTAAAAATAAAATAGCAAGTTAAAAAACTAGTTTATTGCCATTTTTGCCATGGATTTCCTCTGAACTTCAACCACTTAAACTTATAAGATTAGCTGTTAATGTGATTTAATATAAATTTTTTTTTAATAAAAATCATAAATTCTAATGCATTATTAGTTAGCATAACATGCAAGTAAATATTAAAAGGATACAAAGCTTTCCACAATGATATGCCTTGTTTAGTTTCTTTCCCTTCCCCCCTCTTCTCCATTTCCTCCCTGGTCAGAGGGAAATGGAAAGTAAAGTAATTTTGGAAGATTAGCAAGAACTATCAGCTCATACCTCTGGGGAAGCAGCAGCAGAAAAAGGCTCTGGACTGAACTCTATTTGCTCTTACCAACCAATGCTGCCAGTGTGGTCACATTTGATCTATGTCTCTCTGCTAGGTGCAGCTTGTTTCTGCATCTTCTAGCTGTTTCTAATCTGTTTTAGTCATGTGTTTACTTTCATCTCATTCTTATTTCATTTTCATCTGCCCTTGTCTACAAACACTTCACAAAGAGATTTCAATTTATGATTTGCATTCTTCTATCTACCATCGAAAGGTGCAATGTACCTATCAGTAAGTCAGTCAATGAACTTTTATTAAGTCCTTTCAATACTGTGTGACCCTGGGCAAGTCATTTAACTCTATTTTGCTCAATTTCCTAATCTGGAAAATGAACTGGAGAAGGAAATGGCAAACTACTCCTGTATCTTTTCTAGGAAAACTCCAAATGGAAGTACAAAGAGCTGAGACCCAATTGAAATGACTCAACAATATCAACAACATTCCAAGCATTATCTTAAATGCTAGAGGTTCAAGGAAAGGCAAAAAATAATCCCTGCTCTCAAGAAACACATTGTCTAATGGAGAAAACATGCAAACAACCAAGCGATATACACCCATGTATATAAAAACTGGAAATAATCAATAGAGGGAAGATGCTAGATTCAGGGGTCCTCAGACTACAGCCCACAGGCCAGATGCAGCAACTGAGGACAATTATCCCCCTCACCCAGGGCTGTGAAGTTTCTTTATTTAAAGGCCCACAAAACAAAGGTTTTGTTTTTATTATAGTCCGGCCCTCCAACATCTGAGGGACAGCGAACTGGCCCCCTATTTAAAAAGTTTGAGGACCCCTGTGCTAGAATTAAGGATTGGGCTGAGGAATGGCTAAATAACTTGTGATGGATGTAATGGGATACTACTGTGCTATAAGAAATTATGAGCAGGCTGATTTCAGAAAAGCCTGGAAAGACCTACATGAATCGGTGCTGAGTAAAAATTGAGCAGAAACAAGAGAAAATAGTACACAGTAACAACAAGATTATGTGATGATCAACTATAATAGACTTAGCTCTTCTCAGCAATTCAGTGATACAAGACAATTCCAAAAGACCTATGACAGAATGCTATTCACAGCCAGAAAAAGAACTATTGGGGCTGAACGCATATTGTCACTTTTTACAATTTTTTTTTCTGTTTTTCTCTTTTGTTCTGATTCTTCTTCTTTCACAACATGACTAATACAGAAATATGTTTAACATGATTGTACATGTATAATCTATATCAGATTGCTTGCTTTCTTGGGGAGGGCAGAGAGGAAGGAGAATGGGAGAAACATTTGAAACCCAAATCTTACAAAAATGAATATTGAAAATTATCTTTATCTTGTAAACAGTAAAATATTAAGTACAAAAAAAGATAGGTTGGAAAAAGATTCCTGTAGAAGATACAATTTTATATACAACATAAAGAAAGCCAATGAAGTTAGAAGATGAAAATGGGAGGAGAGAGCATTCTAGGATGAGGGGGAGCCAGTGTAAATGCCAGGTTCAGAAATGGAATGTCTTGTTTCTAGGAACTGCAAGGACTTGTTTCTGAGTCTCTTTCTGTCTTTCTCTCTCTCTCTCTCTCTGTGGGAAAACGTGTATCCACATACACTCCAGTTTATTAAAAATTTATGATATGAATCTTGGTCCCATAAAGTCTCTATGATCACTTGAATGTCCTCTTAAATCTTCCCAATTCTTGATAATCGCAAACTACACTCAATTACAAGAACTCTTAGGTTATTTATGTGCTTCAGGACAAGGGAGTAGGTAATCTAAGGGTAGAGAAAAGCATAAATTTGAATTAATTATAGGTTGAGAGGCAGAAAGCTCCTATTCATTTTGTTTTTCCTTTCATTTTTGCCAGCTACTCAAAGTGCTTTGAATTACCTACCAGGTGGTGAATTAAATTTCAGCTTGCTTCTATTATATAAACATGAGCAGTTCTTGGATTCTAATATCAATCAATCAATCCTCAATTTTTTCTCAATTAGGTTGCTGGGATTTTGTATTTGATTCCAGAGGTGATAGGGAGCCTAAGGAGTAGGAGAGTGACATGATTGAATCTATGTTCTAGGAAAATCACTTTGGTGAATGAGTGAGGATAGACTAGAGAGAGACTTGTTGCAGGTAGACCAACAAAGGTGAAATTGTAAGATTCTGGCAATGGATTAGATACAAAGAATGAAGACTTGGGGATTATTGCTACATTGTGAACCCGAGGACTAGAAGGATGTAACTCCTTATGGGACTGGCATTTGCAATCTTATTTCTCCAGTCTGGAAGCCTGAAGCACCCAAATGTAAAGAGACTCAGAAATTGAAAAAAATTGGAAAATGTTCCTCTCTCTCACTGTTTTCAATTCTACCCTGCTCCCCATCTAGGTCTGAGGCATTGATTTCCACTAATGAGAAGAGTGTTCTAAACCAAGGATTATTTTCCTCCTTTGGGTGGGAAGCTCTAATTTATTAGTGATTAATAGTGGAAAGTACATTGAATATACTTAAAACTGAGGTACCACTGGGTCTCAAATATAAGTATAAGTTGAGGGAATAGCTTAGTGTCATGGCTACTTAATTTAATATGAATTAATACTCCTTTTTTGGATCACTACCATTGGCAAACATATTGAAATCTTGTGGGAATGAATCAAAATAATTATGAAATGTGATGGGATTGAATTATACCCTTGGATAAAAACCTTGGACAGCAACCTAATTAAGCAAGAATGGTTTGTACATGATCAGGGTTAGATGGGTAGTTAATACAGGAATTGCTCATGATTACATAGTAGAAACAAGCTGAAATTTAGATCATCACCTAGTGGCTGACTCAAAGAATTCTGAATAGCCTCCTAGTCTACTAGACAGCAAAAATGAAAGGAAAAGGAAGATAAATAGGAGTCTTTTGTCACTCAGTATTTATCACATATATCCCAACATACTCCCAATTCTACATGTGAGACTAGGGACTTCCTGAAATGTGTTTACTCGTAATCATGGAGTTGGGATAAGGGAGGAGGTGTGTATGTCTTGGAGCAGTCTTAGAGGGTCACTGGGAATGCACAGGGCAAAGTGAATTGCTTTCCCTTGTGTCTCAGAAGCTGACAGCATTTTCTGCAGCTCCTTCCAGGACCACTGTGTTTCCTTCTTCTGTGAAGCTCTCTGCCATCTACTTCTATGAGCACTGTGGACCTGGGGAAGATTTATCTGTGTACTTGTTTAGTTCCAAACATGTATTACTAATCAGACTCTTCCCTCCCCCTCCCCCCCCATCTCAAAATCTTAGCTCAATAGTTCTATGTCTTTCTCGAAACAATCCAGGAGTCTTAAAGTCTTAAAGTTGATCGGTTGCTACTTAGCTGCATGACAGGCAGAAAACCTCAGTTTAACTATAGTGCTTGTCTCTCTGTTCCTCGTGTGCTCCACATGATGGACAGTAAATTTCTTTCAAGGGCAAAGGAAAAGGGAACTGGGGATCCTGAGACCTGTACACCTACACATAGATCATGTCATTTCTCTATCTCATAAATCTGTTTCCCCATGTGGGAATTTCTTGGGTGGGGAGGTGGGGGAGCCCTTGGCTCTCCACAGAGAGGAAATACCATTCTGGAAATGCCTTGGACTGGAGGCGTTCAAACAAAGGCTGGAGAAGCACTTGAGACTATTGGAGAAGAGTCTCACACTTTCACAACAAATTTATATTCACCAATCTCAGATAGACTTTCTTTTTGTTTGCAACCCCTGTATTCCTCTCTCATTGATTTTCCATGTAATTCAATTAAATTAGCATTTGTTAAACTCTTACTGTCAAGTATAGCATGGTTAGCATTGGGAATAAGGGGCAAGAGTTCCTGCCCTCAAGAAGCTTTTATTTTATTGTATGCAAATAAGTGTATTAAAAATACTTGGGGCAGTTAGATGACATAATGGAATGTGTACCAGTCCTTGAGTCAGGAGAATCTGAGTTCAAATGTGGCCTCAGACACAAAACATTTACTAGCTGTGTGACCTTAGACAAGTCACTTAACCCCATTGCTTCTCAAATCCAAACCAAAACAAAATATACTTATCTAGATGTAAATTAGTTGGGGGGAAGGGTTTTGAGATAAACTTTTTAGAGGAAATGGCTGACACTTGGTGGAAACTAAGGATTCAAAGAGAAGATGAACAGGGATGGAAAGCAGTTAAACAAAGGCAAGAGGGACAGAAGATAGACTGTCATGAACAGAGAAGAGTGAGTAGATCAATCTAGCTAGAACATGTAGAACATAAAGAAGAGTACAATTACTGCTTCCACATCGTGGCTTTCCCTATTGAGGTTTCAATAATTTATCATGGGTCAACATAAAAAATTAAATGAAAATTTAATTTTTTGTGAGTTTTGTAGAAACTGCGAATGAAACATGAGGGCCAGCAGAAAAAAGTTTAGAAACTCAGAAATGCAGAAACTATATGTATAATATTGTCTAATATCAACCCAAATTTTATAATAAGGCATTACTAAAACCCCATGAGAAAATTTTAAAAAATTAAATTTTTCTGGCATGAAGGGAAGGCCAAAAATTTTATGAAGATTTTCCAGATTAAGGGCTACCATACCCTTAACCCTGGTAATATGGGAGGGATAACTGTAATGTACAAAAAACCAAGAAAAAATAAAATGGAACCAGATTAAATGCTAATTTAATTGAATTACATGGAGAATCAATGAGAGAAGAATACAGGGATTGCCAGATCAAAAAGAGAGGAATACGGGGGTTGTCAAACAAAAAGAGAGTCTATCTGATGGACAGAAGCAGCTACACCCAAAGAAAGAACACTGGGAAATGAATATAAACTGCTTGCATGTTTGTTTTTTCTTCCCGGGTTATTTATAACTTCTGAATCCAATTCTCCCTGTGCAACAAGAGAACTGTTCGGTTCTGCACACATATATTGTATCTAGGATATACTGTAACCTATTCAACATGTAAAGGACTGCTTGCCATCTGGGGGAGGGGGTGGAGGGAGGGAGGGGAAAAATCGGAACAGAAGTGAGTGCAAGGGATAATGCTGTAAAAAGTTACCTGGCATGGGTTCTGTCAATAAAAAGTTATTTAAAAAAAAAAGAGAGAGAGTCTATCTGAGATTGGCGAATATAAATGAAGGACTCCACAAATTGAAAAAAATGAGTTTATTTTATTGTATGTTTTATTCTAGAGGCAAATAAGAGCCACAGGAACTTCTTGAGTAGAGGAATAACATGATGAGCCTCATCACTTCTTGTCTCACCTTTGAAATAGTCTAATGGTTGTCTCTTTGTCTCTGGTTTCTCCCTTCTCCATTACCTATTTTATGAAATTGTCTATGCTATAGTACAAGTCTCCAAGCAATTTGGAAAATCTGCATGCAAATGTTTGATCCTCTCTTCATACTAGAGAAGTCTGAAATTTTTCTTTTTATTTTATGGGATGTTTAAAGTACCTTAAAAGATAAAATATGTTGATATTATATAAAACTATGCATGTATTTAATACATTTTTTGTTTTTTTTGTGTCATTTGCAGCTTCTACAAAACTCCCCCCAATTTCTTATCCTAACCCACCAAAATATTGAAACTACAATGAGTAAAGTCATGATGTAAAAGGGAGAATTATATACAAAATATAACTTCTCTATAAATATTTTAATTATTATTATCATTATTAGGAATGAGTCTCGGTTTCATAAGTATAGGAAGCTCCAGATAAGGAAACTCCCTCTATCAGTACAAGCCAGCACTTTCTTTGTAATTTACAGTTGTTAGGGAGATGCCTAGAACCATAAGAAATTAAGTGAGTTCACAAAATCACATCACCAACGTATATTAGAAATAAGACTTGAATGCAAGTTTTCCTTGATTGTGAAGCCAACTTTCTATCAAATAAACCATGTAGTGTATTTATTATTGTTATTATTAATTTGACACTGCCAAGAATTCACTCTTGAGTATCATCTGCCCCACTTCTGGTCCAGCCCTCACAACTTCAATCAAGGGGGAACAACCCTTATGGAAAAAGGGCCTTTTATTTTTATCATGGCCAAAACCAAATGTAGTTGTAGAGAAGGTATATCCAGGATCTCCAGGATTAGCACTGTCCACCTCCTTCCCCTCCTCAAGCTGTACTACTAGTCTAGCCCCTGAAGCCATCCTCGAAGGGAGATAAAGCTTCATCCTTTAAGTTGCTCTCTGTGGGTATCATAGTCATAAGTATTTAAGACTCAAAAAAGAAAGTTCATACTACCAAAATCCTTATCATTATTAAACGGTTTGACATCCAAAAAACATATGGTTTCACCATGAGAAGTAAGATTGCCGTCTGCTTTGTTACTGCTCCCTGAGGACCACTGGGTCTGTCCACCTGACTTGCCGTTGAAACCTGTATATATTGGGAGAATAAAGCCCCAGGCATGGAGTCAGATAGACTCATCTTCCTGAGTTTGAATCCCACCTCGCTTGTTAGGCTCCTGGGCAAGTCATTTAACCCACTTTGCTTCGGTTTCTCATCTGTGAGCTGGAGAAAGAAATATCAAACCAACTCCAGTATATTTGCCAAGAAAACCCTAAATAGAATCATGAAGAGTTGGGTGATTGAAAACTACTACACAACAACATTAGAATGTGAGCTTTTTGAGGACAGAGATTGCTTTGATTTCACGTATTTATTTATTATTTTTTGATTAAAGCTGTTTATTTTCAAAACATGCATACATAATTTTCAACATTCATCTTTGCAAAACCTCGCGTTTCAAATCTTTCCCCTTCCCTCCCCTCATCTCCTCCTCAGAGTCAAGCAATCCAATGTGGTAAACGTGCACTTCTTCTATACATATTTCCACAATTATCATGATGCACGAGAAAAATCTGATCAAAAGAGAAAAAAATGAGAAAGAAAAAATACAAACAATAATTTAAAAAGTGAACATGTTATGTTGTGATCTATACTCAGTCGTCTCTCTGGGTGCATAAGGCTCTCTTCATCACAACCATTGGAACTTTGCTTTGATTTTATATGGCCAGCGCTTTCCACAAGGCATTGCACATAAGTATTAAATAAATGCTATTTCTACTGCTGCGAGACAGACTTCACCAAGGAGTCTGCATCCCATCCAACCACCAGAGGGCGCTCAGGCAGCACACACCTATCCTGCTTAGGTCACTAATAGAGAAGATGGGGAAACCTGATGGAGCGGAGAGTTGTAGAAATTAGGGAATTGGGCGGCTGGGCACTGTCTCTGAGTCTCGGGAGTTGGGGGGCGAGAGTGTGATGCTGGAGGGACAGACACCCGGTTTCTTTCTGTTTGAGGGTCTGGTGGTATATGTGGATCTCTTCTGCGCAGTAGGGTTGGGATTATGATTTCTCTTGTAGAGTAGGTCAGGGGTGAGGTTGGAGATGGGCATTTGGATTCCTTCTTTGTGAAAAGTGCTTGAGGGAGGGAGGAAGGGAGCCAGACTTTTGGATCTCTTCTGTGGAAGTAAGTGTGTGGGAAGTTGGGATTGTGAAATAAGGAGGACAGGGAGAGAGAGGGAGAAGGAGAGGGAGAGGGAAAAGGAGGGGGAGAAGGAGAGGAAGGAGAGGGAGAAGGAGAGGAAGAGGGAGGGAGAAGGAGAAAGAGAGGGAGAAGGAGAGGAAGAGGGAGGGAGAAGGAGAGGGAGAGGAGAGGGAGAGGGAGAGGGAGAGGAGAGGGAGAGGGAGAGGGAGAGGAAAAAGGAGGGGGAAAGGGAAAAGGAGAGGGAGAAGGGAAGGGAGAAGGAGGAAGGGAGGGAAGGAGGGAAGGAGAAGAAGGAGAGGGAGAAGGAGAGGGAGAGGGAAAAGGAGGGGGAGAAGGAGAGGAAGGAGAGGGAGGAAGGGAAGAAGGGAGGGAGAAGGAGAAAGAGAGGGAGAAGGAGAGGAAGAGGGAGGGAGAAGGACAGGGAGAGGGAGAGGGAGAGGGAGAGGAAAAAGGAGGGGGAAAGGGAAAAGGAGAGGGAGAAGGGAAGGGAGAAGGAGGAAGGAGGGAAGGAGGGAAGGAGAAGAAGGAGAGGGAGAGGGAGAGGGAGAGGGAAAAGGAGGGGGAGAAGGAGAGGAAGGAGAGGGAGGAAGGGAAGAAGGGAGGGAGAAGGAGAAAGAGAGGGAGAAGGAGAGGAAGAGGGAGGGAGAAGGACAGGGAGAGGGAGAGGGAGAGGGAGAGGAAAAAGGAGGGGGAAAGGGAAAAGGAGAGGGAGAAGGGAAGGGAGAAGGAGGAAGGAGGGAAGGAGGGAAGGAGAAGAAGGAGAGGGAGAGGGAGAGGGAGAGGGAAAAGGAGGGGGAGAAGGAGAGGAAGGAGAGGGAGGAAGGGAAGAAGGGAGGGAGAAGGAGAAAGAGAGGGAGAAGGAGAGGAAGAGGGAGGGAGAAGGACAGGGAGAGGGAGAGGGAGAGGGAGAGGAAAAAGGAGGGGGAAAGGGAAAAGGAGAGGGAGAAGGGAAGGGAGAAGGAGGAAGGGAGGGAAGGAGGGAAGGAGAAGAAGGAGAGGGAGAGGGAGAGGGAGAGGGAGAGGGAAAAGGAGGGGGAGAAGGAGAGGAAGGAGAGGGAGGAAGGGAAGAAGGGAGGGAGAAGGAGAAAGAGAGGGAGAAGGAGAGGAAGAGGGAGGGAGAAGGACAGGGAGAGGGAGAGGAAAAAAGAGAGGGAGAAGGAGAGGAAGAAGGAGAGGGAGGAAGGGAAGAAGGGAGGAAGAAGGAGAAAGAGGGGGAGAAGGATGGGAATAGGGAGAGGGAGGGAGGGAGAAGGACAGGGAGAGGGAGAGGAGTTACCAATGAAAAATAGATGAATATGGCAGAACTAGAGGAGGCAGATGCTTGAGTCTCCTCTGTGGTGGTGGATGCTTTGGTTCTGAGTATGCTTGGGATGAGAGGTAGTGGGATTGGAGAGTAGTTGTTATAGGATGAACTCTCCTGAGAATTCTCTGGGAGAATTCTCTCCCAGGAATTTCCATACTACTGTGATGGGAAGGGGAGGAGAGAGATCCCTGGCTATTTTTGGAAAGTCCTGAACCAGGAAGCTGAGGAGGAAGGTGACTCCTTGGACAGCAGAGGCTCTCCCCAGAGCAAGCCTTCTATGCACTGAGATTTCCCCAGTGAAGGGGGATCTGAGAGGAGAGAAGGTAGAATCTAGGTGACCTGCAATTCCTTTCCAAAGGAGCAGTTCCTTTTTAAAACTCTTATTTCTCCTCTTCTTCCTTGGTTTGATGTGAGACCTGCATCAGCATCCTGCCATTCCCTACCTCCAATTCCAGGATTACAGTTTGAAGGAGGCCAGTGGAGCTGTAGGATAGCTGTTTAAAATTCCCGGAAACATCATTCCAGAAGAAACCTCAGCTGTCTACTGCTTAGTCACTAAGGCTAAATTCCTCAAAGCCCGGAGTGGCTCATTAATTAACTCTATTTAGTCTCAAGACAAGCCTGGGAAGAGATTCAACCATTCATGGAAAGGGGACATATATACACCCTGCCAATGCACATAATCCCATAATTACAGACATACTTCATAACCACACATGATATGTAGATCCATCCATGACAGCTACAGAACACATGCAGATACACAAGCCAATTTTTCTGCATTCTGTTTCTCCTTCATCCTCTTAAATCTAAATAATAATTAGCCCCCCTCCCCCCAGCCAAACAAATAATAAATCAGGTCCTTAACTGTAACATGTGAGTATTTCAGAGGCATAAAATTTAACGACTGAGTCACTTCAGATGACTAATACCAATGTTAATGGGTCGATATCCCAAGAAAATAATAAAGGAGGGAAAAGGACCCGCATGTGCAAAAATGTTTGTAGCAGCTCTTTTTGTAGTGGCAAGGAACTGGAAACTGAATAGATGCTCATTAATTGGGGAATGGCTGAATAAGTTATGGTAAATGAAGGTAATGGAATATTATTATTCTGTAAAAAATGATGAACAAGCTGATTTTAGAAAGGCCTGGAAAAGATTTACATGAATTGATGCTGATCAAAGCAAGCAGAATCAGGAACACATTGTACCCAATAATAGCAAGAATGTGCAATGATCAACTGTGAAAGGCTTACTGGTTCTCAGTGGTTTGGTGATCCAAAGCAATCCCTGTAGACTTAGACAGAAAATGCCATCTGCATCCAGAAAAAGAATTAAGGATACTGAAAATAAATCAGCACATGCTATGTTCATTTCTTTTTTCCTTTTTTTTTTTTAATTCTCTCCCATGTTTTTTCCCTTTTGCTTTGATTTTTCTCTCCCAACATGATTCATAAAACAATGTGTTAAAAATAAATAATCCCCCCAAATGATAGAATACATATACGCTCCAGAAACACTGACAGATACATACATTTAATATACACCCTCTATACAGATGTCACAGACACTTCTTACACACACACCATAAATACAGACCTAAGATAAAATGGAAGCTAAAACTTTTTGAATACAGGGCTTTGTTTTTGTTTTTGTAGCCCCTGTATGGTGCCTAGCATACAGCAGGTATTTAATAAATGTTTACTGAACAATAATCATTCATAATTCCATAGAACTGATGAGAGGTGATGATACAGAATGAGGTTTGTTTTATGTGTGTATGTATACTCACACACAGACACATGAATTACACATTTATGAAATACACATTTATGCATATGTATATATTTGGAGAGGGGAGAGAGAGAAGGAGAGAGAGAGAAAATAAATATTGGAAGAATGTCTTGCCAGTCTATGCATATTTGTTAAAATGTGTTTTTCTTTCCTATTTCCTTCAGTGGAGGTGGAAGTAGGAGAGAGAGAAAAGATTTCTACTGATTTTTTTCTCTGAGGCAATTGGGCTTAAGTGACTTGCCCAGGGTCATACAGCTAGCAAATATTAAGTATCTGAGGTCAGATTTGAACTTAGGTCCTCTTGACTTCAGGCCTGATGCTCTAACCACTGAACCAACTAGCTGCCCCCAATAACTACTGATTTTAAAAGAGAGGTAGGATGTTCTAAAGATGTAAAATGATGTATGAACTGTAAGATGAAGTCACCATACTATTAGTTTTGCTAAACTTTTAATTTGTTATGAGTTGGCTCATGAAACAGGAATAATCTGTAAGTGCTTGTAATGTATAAACAAAACATCAATAGAACAAAAAGAGACACTCATCTAATAAAACCTTTAATATGTATAAACATTAAAAATACTTATTTTGCTAAATTTTTAATTTGATAGCTGTGGCTCATGAAATGGGAATAATCCATAATGCTTGAAATATAAAAACAAAACATATCAAAAGAACAAAAAGACTTTTATCTAATAAAACTTTTTATATGCATAAGTACAAAAATGCCTATTGAATAAGTTGTCCCATACACTATAGAAATCTGATCTCAGATACTTAACACTTCCTGGCTGTGTGACATTGGGCAAGTCACTTAACCCCAATGGCCTCAGCAAAAACCCCCAAACCCAAAACAAAACAAATATACACTGTACACTTACCCACTCCATTCCACTCACACATCTTAGCAACACACTCCACCCGATTTGTAAACACAGAGGCATGGAAACATGCATCACACTTGCTTCGCACCCACTGGCTGGTGACTTGGAGCAGCCTCACTTAAGTCCGATTGACTCGAAAGTGAAGCTCTTACCCGTGATGTCACTGGTCCTCTTCCAAAACGAAGACTGTATGTACAACCACCACCACAAACCGCTTAGACACATACTCCTCCAGCAGAGAGAATCACATATACTCCAAGCACAGCAAACATACAGCCCACAAAGACTACAAATGACACTTGCTCTAGGAGATCCTGTCCAACAGACACACGACCCCCTATTTTACCATACACCAGCATTCAGATTCCTTCATATACAGACTAACTAGAAAAGACAAATTTCCCCCTTTCTCACTTTCTTTACAAGGTCGGTGCAATTAGATGGTGGATTCATAAACTTGTTTTTAAAAGTATCTTGACAATGTATTTCCAGAAGGGCGGTTTCCTTTGTAATCTTATGCACTTATGTATTTTAAACATTTTTTTTCTGAGAAGGGTTCCATAAACTTTTCCAGATTGCCGAAGGAGAGGTCTTATGGACAGCCTCTAAGGACTTTGCTCCCGACTCTAGGAGTCCTTGGGGTTCCGGTCACCTTTCTGTTCTTGCCCTCCCAGCACTAGGAGGGAAGTGAGTAAGACTCAGGCATTCGCCTTTGCTACTGTTGGGGCCAGACGAGCCCAGTAGAGATCGGGGGTCGGTTTTCCTCAAGCATATTTCTCCCTCTGTAGAGGCGGGCCTCGGGGACCGCTGTGATGAGGGTGACTGGACAGAGAAAAGGGAAACAGGGTTTCCTCCGCCCACCCTTGTCCCACTCTCCCTTTTCTCCACGCAGGGGGATTTCTAGTTTGGAGTCTCCAGTTTCACAGCAGACCTGGACCCTGATGGGAACTGTCCCGGGGAAGGGAGGTGGGCGGTGAGTTACGGAACTTGGGGGGTGGCGGCGATGGGATGCGTCATAAGGGGAGGAGCTGGAAAAGACCCCATAGGAGAATCGGAGGCGGGGCCCCAAAATGAGATTTCCCACCTCCCCGGATCTGACAAGGCATCCAGACTAAGCAAAAGGGGTAAATGGGTGAGATCGAGTAGAGGCCGGCTGAGGTTGTGAGAGCTGGAAGGGGCGTGGCTAATTGCAGGAGAGATGCTTACGGTAGAAACTCCCCTGAGAGAGCCTTATCTAAGCCGGCCCCCAAGGGAAATACTGGAGCGGGAAGGGAGAATCTTAAATCCCTTCTTTCTCTTCCCTCCTCTTGCTGAGCTACCTCTCCTCCTCATTCCCCCTTTCCTCCCTTTGTGACTTCCATTAAATCGCCCTCCCTTCCAGGCACCTAGAGAACCCAGGATACTGGAAGGAGGTGGGGATGAGGGGACTCGGTGGACGCCGCGTGTACTAGAAAAGCTCCGAGTCTTTGGTTGAATTTTCAGGATAAGCATTTAAAACTCCCAAATCGGCAAACGGTCCAAATCAAAAGATTTATTGTTTTGTTGATTTTCTAGACTTAAAGTGATGGAGAAAATGTTAATGCCAATTTATTGATTTACTTTTGCTGAGGCAATTGGGGTTAAGTGACTTGCCCAGGGTCTTGCGGCTAGGACGTGTTAAGTGTCTGACGTCACATTTGAACTCAGGTCATCCTGACTTCAGGGTTGGAGCTCTATCCACTGCGGTACCTAATTAACTACCTCGATGCCAACTCAATTTAAAAGTGTGTTGTTTGTACCTCTCTCTTCCCTTCAAGATCCAAATATTGAATTCTTGCCAGTACATCCCCGGGTGGGAGAGTTGAAAGGGAGACAGAGAGAGGCAGAGAGACTGGATGACAGAGATGGGGAGAGACAGAGATAGAAGAGAAGACCGACACAGAAGTGAGAATTTTACGAAGGGCAGACGCAGATCGAGACCAAATCGATTCTATGATTCTTTTTAGACAGGACACAGAGAGCGACAACTTAAACTACACTTAGACTATACTTGAATCTGATGCTTTGCCTTAGTCTTAACACGGTTGTTTTCTTTTGCTCCGCTCCGAGCAAGAATTTCCCCATCTCCGCCCAGAGCTGGATACATCAACTCGGGGATCCACCCCCTCCTTGGCAGTGCGTGAATGAAGGGAGGGGAGTCGGCTCCCCGCCCCGGAAGGCTGCACTTCCTGGTCCCGAGGATAAAACTGGCCCTCCCTGGCCAGTGGGGACTCGTCCCTTCCTCGCCATGGGCCCTTCGGACCCAGAGAACCCAGATCGCACCTCGAACGCTCCGACCCGCACCTGCCGCGTCCTGGACTGGTTTTTTGTGACTGCCCTGATACTGCTAAGCGGAGCCCTGGTCTTTTTCACTACTCGAAAGATAAATCCTGACCATCCTCACGCTTCCGAAGGGCTCTCTGCTCCCCAATTCCCTGCTCAGGTAAGGGAAAGCCCCCGGCATCCCTGTCCCCTTCCCCGCTCCCTCCCCACCTCTCGGACCGCTGTGGGCCACATTTCTCCACCTTCTATGGGGAAAGACTACACAGGATCACTGCCGTCTCCCACCCCGCCCCCCATAACCCTACGAAAGGACCCCGTAGTTTCTTTACTTGCCCACATGAAAGGGCTTTGGCGTCCTTGAACTCCCTCCCTCGAGGAAAATAGTCTGTCACTCCCCACATGAAGGGATGCTGGTCTCATTGAACTCTCTTGAGTAACCTGTCAGAGACCCACGCTGGTACCCATGCCCTCCAAATACACCCTGGCCGAAAAGGAACTCGGAGCTTCTTTCACTCTCTGCTACCTTCCCCTTCAACCTCCCCCTCCCCCCTCACCCCCCAAGGATCTCTTTCTCTCTCTTTAGATGCCCTCAGAGACACTCCTCCTCATTACCCCCATTCTTTTTTCCCTTCCCCAGCTTAGTCCCTTCTCATCTAACCTGTTCCCCTAAAATTATCAGAATTCTTTCCTCTTGGAGTTTGTTGGACTTTTAACCACTTAAGGATACCATATAGATGAGTGTGAAGGGAAACGGGCTTAAGGGGCCATGACTGATGATAGGCTGTTGTGTGAGAGCCTGGTGGTGATTCAGAAGGGGTGAAAGGAGAAAAGTCTCTCCTACATTCCCACGTGGATCTAGGAGATCTCAACTTGTCTTTCTTTCTTTTTTTTCCAGAGCCCCTATGCCCAGCTGGTGATGAAAGATGGTAAGTGCAATTCTCTTTCTCCTTCATTCTATTTGTAGTGAATAGGGCACTTTATTTAGAATCTGGAAGACCTGGTTTGAAATGCCACCTCAGATATTTATCAGCTATCTGACCGTGGGCAAATTACTGAAACCTCATTTTTCCTATCTGTAAAATGATGGAGTTGGACTCAATGGCTTTTCTGCCTTTTCCCTTTCGAAATCTGTGATCCTATGGTCCATGCCCTCTTCTTCTCTCTTATTTAAGGGTAGTGTGGCTCTGGATCTACTTCCAGGGGCAAGGAAACAATTCCAGTTCAGATGGGTGTGTGTCCCCCAGTTCAGGCCTTTTTCCAGGACAGGTCATAGAGATGCCCTAGTCTTTTTGCTGAGGCAATTGGGATTAAATGACTTGCCCAGGGTCACACAGCCAGGAAGTGTTAAGTGTCTGAGGTCAGATATGAACTCAGGTCCTCCTGATTTCAGGGCTGGTGCTCCATCCACTGCCCCATGTAGCTGCCCCATCTCTCAGAAACAAGTTCCTAATCTCTATATTAAACTTTTATTTGATTTTGAGATTGTGGGAATGTTGAGGCAAGGCTGATTCTCTCTCCTGGCCCCTACAGCCTTGGTGCAGAACCAGACACTGAGTTGGCACAGTGATCCTCATCTTTCTGGTGTGTCTCTGGACCCACGAATGAATTACGATGCTGATAAAGGAGAGCTGGAGGTCAAAGTCGCTGGGCTTTATTTCATCTACACTCACCTGAAACTTCAGCAGGTGGTGGTTCCTGCATACAGCCAAGGTACAGTCGAAGTCTCTGTGACTGTGGTGCAGGACTTTGGACAACGAGCTGTCTTGAATCTCTCCCTGGATGTGGGACCTTCCAGCACTTCCACCATCACCACCTCGGAGTCCTCCCTCATCTTCCTGCATCCTGGGGAGCGGCTCAGGCTCAGCATGAGCGCCACAGCAGGGGACTTCCTGGACTGGCAGCTGGTGTCAGGGGCCAATACCTTTGGCCTTTTCTGGGTGGGTGGGGGACAGCCCTTAACCAAACCTGGACATTAACTGAGATGAATTAGCTGACACTGTGGTGTCTTCTTTAGAAGATGGAGGAAGGGCAGAAATGCTCTTGTTTTATTTAACTTGGGGACCCCCTTACTTTAGGGTTGAACCTTGGGGAATTCCCAGTGTAACAGCCGGCAATTCTCTGCAAGTCCAAACTTGAAAAAGGCAATAGAAGGGCTATGGGAGGAGCCATGCTGACTCTAGTCCTCACAGAGGCAGAGTAGTCCTGTTTTTGAATCATTTCTAGCATTTATTTGCTATGTGACACCGGATTTCTCTCATCCTCACTTGCCTCATCTGTAAAATGGATATAATCTTTGCACTGCCTAATTCATAATATTGTTGGGAGAAAAATTTTAGAAATTAATCATTATTTATTTATTTATATAATTATTCCTAGACCAAGGGACCGGGGCCAAAAGGCTGCCTCTTCCCTCTGGCTTTTAGGAGTGCTAAACTACCTCATGGGGACCTTCACGTGAAGTACTTGGAGATCCCATATTCTCAGTCTCAGGAAGAGACTTGGGCAAGAGTTTACTGGTCCAGGGAACTCCAGGCCAATTGCTCTGGAATATCTCTGTGTATTTATTCTGGGCTAGTGCACTTTAAATTACTTTATTTATCCCCCTCATGCCCTGGGGAATGTTTCTAAAATAAATAAAAGCATTCTGAAGACCCATGGAAAACATTTTTTTTTTTTTTTGGTATTTTATCCGTTGTGTGATTGTGGGTGATTCCAGAGTGCAATTCGTCAATGGGATACAATCACTCAATGAAGGGCTTTCAATCCTATTCTGTAAAATGAACAGTTGGCTTGTAAGGAGCCTTCCAATAACATTCCTTGTTCTGTGCATCCTCATTACTCTATAAGTATCAGAAGAGATAACCATGATCCAAGGTGGGAAGGTATAGGGATCAGAGCAGGTTTTAAGAGATCATTTTCCAGCCTAGCCAATTAACAGAATCCTTTTTTTTTCATAATTATAACTTTTTATTAACAGAACCCATGCCTAGGTAATTTTTTTTTTTAACAACATTATCCCTTGCACTCACTTCTAAGAGAATCCTTTTTTTGTACTGTTTTCTGTTGTGCTCTGGACCGCTGATCTTTGGAGAGATAGAAATATTACACTAGACTCTACTCTGTGGAACCTCCCATAATACCTGTATTTAAACAGATGTATGTATGTGTGAATTATGTATTGTGTGCAACCAAATGGCCCAGTGGTTAGAGTGTTGGGTTCAGAAAGACCTGAATTCAAATCCTGCCTCAGACATGTATTAGCTGTGTGATCCTGGTTAAGAAATTTAATTTGTTTGCCTCAGACTCTTCATCTATTGGTAATAATAGTACTTACATTAAGGGTTGTAAGGATCAAATGAGGTAATAGTTGTAAAGCACAGTGCCTGGGACATAATGGATGCTATACAAATCTTAGCTTATATGATGATGATAATTCATAAGAATGAAAAGAACTCTAGTTTCCATCACAGCGTCCCCAGGATGAGTATAACTACAAGCAAACCTGGAGGGTCTTAGAGGAAGGAGGGAAGTGATTAGGGAGGATCCTTCCTAGAGAAGGTCATAAATGGGCAAAGATTCCATGTACCTGGAAGAAAGAGGGATGGATGTTCCAGAAAGGGGGAACCTCCTTGCTGTTCTAAAAACAAAATACTCCATCTCAGCTCTGGGCATTTTCTTTGGCTTTCTTCCATGTTTTCTCTGTCTGTCTTCCATATCTGGGATGCTTCTGACCTCTCTGGCTTCCTTCAAATGCTTCAAATCAGATTCCACCTTCTACAGAAAGCCTTCCCCAACCTCTCAATGCTAATGCCTTCCCTCTGTTAATCATTTCCTATTTATCCTATTTATAATTATATGTCTATATATTTATTTGTCATCTGCCCATTATATTGTGAGTTCCTTGAGAGCAGGGATTGACTTTTGCTTCTTTTTGTATCTCAATTACTTAGCACAGTGTCTGACACATAGAAGGCACTTAATAATAGTTGATTGAATGTTTATTGACTAATTGGCTGACTAATTGTAAGGGTGAAGTGGGGAGCAGATATAGGTAGGAAAAAAAAGTATAATTACACTCAAGGAACAGTTAAGCTCATAGCCATGGTATGAGCTGTTGAACAAAGAAAGTGTTTGGGGGCAAGAAATATCAGATATTGAGTTAGGATTTGGTATGGTGGGGAGATTTTGCTCATCTGCAAAATGAGGGGGTTGGACTAGACCTTTTAGGTTCCTTCCAGGTTCAACATTCTTTCTAGCAATCCATCAACTAGTATTTCTTAAACCTCTACTATATTTCAAATGGCATCTGTATGAGGAACTGAGGTTACAAGGCTAAAAATGATATAATATATATGTATATATATATAACCTCATAAGTTTACATTTTATAAGGAGAGACAACATGTTATGTCCACAAAAATATATGCAAAATAAATACAAGATCATTTTTATAGGAGACACTAGCACTGGGGATGATTGGGTGAAACTTCATGGGAGCCAGATTTTGTAATGAATAAAGTGTTGGAGTGAGCTAGAGTCAAAAGACCCAAGTTTAATATGACTTCAGATACTTTCTTGTTGTGTGATCCTGAGCAAATTACTTAGTTTCTATCTGCCTCAATTTTCTTCAAACAAAACAGAGATAATAATAGCATTTATTTTCCAGGATTGTTGTGAAGATTAAATGAAAACAAATTTGTAAAGCACTTAGTACAGTGCCTGGCACATACTAGGCTCTTAATAAATGCACTATTCCTTCCTTCCTTTTTGTCAATAAGAAATGAGTATTTCAACTAATTATTATATTAGGACCAAGGTTTTCCCCTTTTTCTACTTCCTCATTCAAAAATCAACCAGTTCCCACACTGGGAACTGTTATTTAGAGATTTACCTAGACTAAAATCTAATCAGACAAGAAAAGAAATTCTAAGTTTGGTCTAATGGGCACATGTCTGCTGATTGTATTTGCTCAGACAGATGGGTAATATAAATATTGATGTCTCTTTGATCAAGATTTGGGTGATTCAAGTCAATATCCTCAAGACCCTCATTGTAATATAAACCATCTTCTCATTGTAATATCCATTTTTCTTATTAATTTTTAACCAATTTTTTTTTGTTTATGTTTTTTGCTGAGGCAATTGGGGTTAAGTGGCTTGCCCAGGGTCACACAGCTAGGAAGTGTTACGTATCTGAGGTCAAATTTGAACTCAGGTCCTCCTGACTTCAGGGCTGGTGCTCTATCCACTTCCCCACCTAGCTGCACCAATTTGTAACCAATTTTAGTTTGAGTTATTTCCACTTATCAGGAATACCTAGTCTTCTAAGGGTATAAAAACAATGAGCCCATTGACATAAGATAGATGGTCAAATGACCATCCTTCTATTAATAAATGTGCTGTTCTTATTAATAAAATTGATGTGGTGCAGCCATTGTCAGAAATGACGTAAACTCTAAACCACTTTCAATCTTATCACATACAAAGCAAAGCCAAATTCTTAGGACTGCCTTGTCACCATGAATAAAGCAGACTTAACTCCCTGAATCAGATAGGAGACTCTTCTTTACCTAGCAGGGGCGCATATTCTTGTCCTACAAATAACCTTTGGGACAAAAGTACCCTCATTGTCTTGTATTAGCATATCTTATTTTCTCCTGTCCCATCATGCAATTGCTGAAGTAGACATAATGTGAAAGTGAGCTTGTTCTCAAATAGGACCCTTCCTAACCCTTCCCTAACTCTCTAGATCCCATCCTTACTTCTCCTCTGCCTTTTCTCTGTGATCTTTTAGTAGTCCTCTTCACTCATAGCCCTCAGGTTAATTATTTTGATTAGCCTGTGAGCCTTTTCACAATCATGAAGAGCCTTGTGATAATTCCTTTGTGTGAATTTTTCACATTCTGAACCATTTTCCCAGAATTTCATTGCTTCATCAAAATGATTAAATTAGCCAGAAACTCTAGGAATTTAAGAATCATCACTTTTCTCCTTTCCTTCCTTCCTTCCTTCCTTCCTTCCTTCCTTCCTTCCTTCCTTCCTTCCTTCCTTCCTTCCTTCCTTCCTTCCTTCCTTCCTTCCTTCCTTCCTTCCTTCCTTCCTTCCTTCCTTCCTTCCTTCCTTCCTTCCTTCTTCCCTCCCTCCCTCCCTTCCTTCCTACTTTCCTTCCGGTGTTCTCTTCTTTTATATAATATATGATGGTTCTCTGGGAGCAGGTTTCTTGGGGAGCTTCTGGAGGCAGCCTTAGTTTCAGTTCAGAGTAATAATCACTCCAAAGGCAGCCAGCTGTTAAAGTAGTTCTTTATTGTTTCTTCCAAAATAGCCTAGTTAGCTTTCTTTGGTTCCCAGAGCTCTTGTTGCTAGCTGCAGCCTCTCTCTGAATCTTGGATCTGCTGGACTGCAGATTAGCTTCTCAGTCTCCCGAACTGAACTCTCACTCTGTCAATCTTCCGAAGTGACTTCTGGCTCTAGCTCAACTCCAACTCGTGGCTTCTTCTGAACTGAACTGACTTCACTGACTCAGTGAAGCTCTTTTTATGCTCGGTGTAGAAGGTTGATTCCTCCTCCCAGAGTGGGATTATGGGAGGTGTGAATTCACAAAGTTACAAAGTTAACTTTGTGTATCTCCTGTACTTGTGAACTCCAATGTGTGAACTCTAATGTGTAAACTCTTAAAGGTACAAACTCAAGCACACAAGCCTTGCTTCCATCAATTCCATTGAGTTATCACATTGTTTCAAATTCTGGCTCATAATACTTCCTTCCTTCCTTTCTTTTTCTTTCTTCCTTCCTTCCTTCACTTACATGTTCTTTCACTTCCTTCCTTCCTTCCTTTCTTCCTTCCTTCTTTCCTTCCTTCCTTCCTTACTTCCTTCCATTCCTGGACTATCACAATAGCTTTTGAATTGTTGTCCCTTTCTCAAGCCTTCTCTTGCTTCAATCCATCCTCCAATCAGGCATTCTTAAAATGCAAGTTTAAACATGCATTCCTTGCATAGTAAACCAGTTATCCCATTACCTCCAAAATCCAATATAAAAATCCTCTGCCTCTTAAAAGCCCTTTATAACCTGACCTCTTCCTACCTTTCCTACTTCCCACCCCAAACTCTCTGATCTATTCTTCTCAATGTTCCTCAAATACCAGAATTCATCTTTCTATTGCATTTGTACTTGCTATCCCCACACTGTGTGCTTTCTCTCCTCATGTCTGCCACTTGACATCCCTAATCTCCTTTAAGATTCATTACAAATCCCACTTTATACATACTCTTTTTTAGCTTGTAGTGCCTTGCTTCTGAGACTGCTTTTCATTTACACTGTATATATCTTGTAGATACCTAGATATTTGCATATTGTCACCCCCATTGGAACATGAGTTCCTTGAGTTTAAGGACTATGGTTTGGTTGCTTCAAACAGCGCCTGCCTGATACATACTAAGTGCTTAAATCTTGTTGACTGATTAAAGGAGGCTTGGGCTAGATATAGCATATATCCAGAGTCAGGAAGATTTGAGTTCAAGTCCAGCTTCAGAAACTTTCCAGTTGTGTGGCCCTGGGCAAGAGATTTAATAAGTCTCTGTTTCCTTATCTGTAAAATGGGGATAATAATAGCATTTAGATCCCAAACTTATTGTGAGATCAAATAAGGTAATATTTGGAAAAGCACTTCACAAATCTTGAAGTGCTATATAAATGCTAGCTATTGCCACTTTGTGTGTGTGTGTGTGTGTGTGTGTGTGTGTGTGTGTGTGTGAATGTCTGTATTCACAAACATTTTGGGAATCATCTGCCTAGAGAATGCAGATGAACCCATAGACAGCAATAAGATCTTTGAGATAGTATTAGATGAAAAGAGAATTGCATCTTGGACTGAGTTTTGGGGAACACTCAAGGTGAATGTGAATAATATGCATGAAGAACCATCTGAAAATGTAGTACTGGAGGAAGAAAATAAGGAGGCAGTTATGAGTCCATTACTGAACTTTAGAAGTTACAATCTTATAGCACTTTCAGATTTACAGAGCAGTTTTCATTACATTGACCCTTTTTAGTCATAGTGTAAATAGTCCCATTCTAAAGATTAGCAAACTGAAGTTCAGAAAAAGGGAAATGACATGTTAAAGTTTAAGAAATTAAGAAGTATAAGAGAAGGGATCTGAATCCACGCATTTTGAGTATGGGTTCAATATTCTTTCCACTATGAGTAATACTTAATCTCTTTTTTTTTTTAAAGGAAAAGCTTAAAAATTTTTTTATTAAGTAAATTATCAAAAAAAACACATTTCATAAGAAAAAGTAAAAAAAGGATTGAATATGAAACCATTTTTCTATTGAAATACATTTTTTGTTTTTTACAAAATGCACACAATTTAACTTGACAGTATTAATCTTGCTTGTCTGTTTCCTCTTCTGAATTTCTTTTTGCTCTCTGTTTTTAAAAATTTCTAACATGCTCATCTGACACTTTTTTCTATCTCCCCCCCCATGCTACCCATTCTTTCCCCCCAACTCTCCTCTTTTCCCCTATGAAATCCTAATTTTGTAAAAACAAAATATAGTCAATTAATAAACATTTTTACACCACTGACTATGCGCTAGGCATTGGGGATAGAAAGAAAAGTGTCTATTTTCATGGAGCTTACAATTGAATAGGAACTTGCTGTTTAGTCATTTTAATTATATCTGACTCTCTGTGACCCCATTTGGGGTTTTTTGGCAAAGATACTAGAGTGGTTTGCCATTTCCTTTTCAAGCTCATTTTACAGATGAAGAAATTGAGGCAAGAGAGGTAAGTGCTTTCCTGGGGTCACACTGCTGATAAGTTTCTGAGATCCGATTTGAACTCAAAAAGTTGAGACTCTCTGGTTCCTAGCCCAGTGTTCTATCCTCTGTACCACCTAGTTGCCCCATCCTAATGGGGGGTGCAACCTGCACATAATTATGTACAGACAAACTATTAAACAGGATAATTTTGAAATACTCAAAAGAAAGAAGATATTAGAATTGAGAATGATCTGGAAGACTTTAAGCAAAACAAGTGTGTGCAGTAGTGCTTGTGTTTGAAATATATCTTTCACTTTGTACCAATAGTACATCCCCTGGTCACTAAGATGTGAGAAGTATATTTCATCATCAATTGTCTGGGAACATGATTAGTCATTGCATTACCTAAGCCTTCCAAGGTTGTTTTCATTTACAATGTTGATGTTGTTGTATAAATAGTTCCCCTGGTTCAGTTTACTTCACTCTGTATTATAAAGGAAATTATATAGGAAAATGGTTTCCTATTGTAATAATTAAAAAAAAATCTTTTCCTATGAAATATTTGTTTTTCTTGATGATTTACTTAATACAAATTTTTTTAAAAAAGATTTTCTTTTATATGTGGAGTTCATGGATTTTTTCCTGGGTTTCTGAATCCATTTCTTTTGTTATTTATTACAGCACCATTATAATACCTTACAGTCATAGATCATCACTTGTTTAGCCATTCCCCAATCTTTAGGAACTCCATTATTTTTTACCTGCATCCATTTTTTTTCTACAATAACAAAATTCACTGCTTCTTACCATAGCCCTGAGCAAACTGTTCCCCCAATTAAAATATAATTTCCTTGAAGACAGGGACTGCTTTCTTCTTATCACTAGCAATACTTGCACATTATAGATGCTTAATAAAGGTATGTTATTTATTGACTCAGTGAAAGAGGAGGATAAAGGAGGTTTAGTAAAATTGTGGTAGATAGACCAGTAGTGGGTGGGTCTCATGGAAATTCCAAGCTGGTGTTTGTGGGCAGGTAGGCAGAGAAGTATTTCTGGGCTTCAGGAACAAGCCCTTGTTTTCAATATTTCCCACCCCAGCCTTACATCTGCTAGCCACCTAAAGAGGCCATTTACTTCCTGTCTCTAGAGTGGAAAGTCCTATCCTCCCCTTCCTTCTTCCAGTGGAACCAAAGGGAGTGAAAAGTGGAGACCACAACTCTGAGTAGTCTCACAAAGCAGGGGATGTCTTGATGGATACAAGAGTAAAAAGATGGGGAGGGAGTGTCAGGGTCTGTTTGAAAGATGGAGCAGCTAAGAGGAGTTGTGAATCAAAATTTATGCTTTAGGACTGCACACACACTGGGAGGGGAAATCATGACCGACTCGTCCCGTCCTGGTCTCGACTTGGAGAGAAAACCCAGTGCAGACAGACTGAAAATGAGGGAATCTGAGATCATCTCTAAGGAGATCATATTATAATATGGAAACACATGGTATTATAATATGGAAACATATCACGTTACAATATGGAAAGACACATCACATTATAGTTTGGAAACATCACATTATGATATTGAAACACATATATGGAAACAGAGTGACAGAAATAGAGAGAGGGAGGGAGTGTGAGGGAGGGGTAAGGGGAAGGATAGGGAGAGGAAAGAAGGGAGAGGGGGTAAAAAGAGACTGTATGTGATGGGGAGGGAGAGACAGATAGGACTTTTAATGATCTGGAAATTTGTAGAGATTTTCAAAATATTTTTCAAAAATAAGAACTAATTCTTGAATTGCCTTAATGAGAATTTCAGCCTTCAAAATCTGGAGGGAACCATGAGCAGAACCAACTAATTTGGACTGAATTCTGACCAACAAAAAGGAACTGATTGCTTAAGCAGAAAGGACAAGAACTTAGGGAGGAAGTGAATACTCTGACTTAGAAAAAGAAGAGAGGAGCTGGGGACAGTCCCATATGGAGCTATGATTAGGGCAGGGTAGATTTCAAAATGTTTGTGAGAAAGAGTGGTAGGACCTCATGTCTCAAAATTCTAGAGAGGAAATCAGTTGATGGGGAGTGGGGAATGGAAGGGAAGGGAAACTTTAAAAAATTTAAATTCTAAAGACATAACAGAACCAATTCCAGTGAGAAGGAAAAGTGAAGCTATCTAAAAAACATACCTTTATTACAAAGGAAATTAACATGGATGAGTATTAAGGGCCAGAAAGAAAGGATTGGTTATGTCTGCTTGTTTGCTTGTGTATTATCTAGTTGGGGAGAAGAAAAGTGTGAAGGGGAGGGGGAACTGAGAACTGAGTCCAGAAGTATGGAGTTTGGTGAGCCTCCTCGTGAGAGTTTGTGCTAAATAGAGGGAATAGAGGGACCTGACTCATCACTTCAGATTATAAGCAGGTATTCAGTGACTGTTTCTGGTCCTGTTACATGTTAAGGAAAAGATTGAGTGTTGAACCAGAACTGGGAATGAATGCAAAAGGCTCCACTGGAGAAGTTAAATTTTAATTTAATTTAATTTTTACTTTTTTCTAGCCATGGGATGGAAGTATCACTCTAGAGAGCAGGTGAGAAGGTGTATTGCAAATCTGTATAAGCATGGTCTTCTAGGCAAGTCTGTGCTTAGGAATGGGCTACTCTTACTTATGTCTTCTTTCCTTTGGAAGGAAGGAAGGAAATAAGTTTAAGTACCTACTATGTGCCAGGCTTGTAAAGTACTTTACAAACACCTCATTTGATTCTTATAACAACTCTGAAAGGTGGGTGCTTTTCTATTTCCTACCCTCACCCCCCCCCCATTTTATCCATGTGCAACATTCTATCCATTACATCACCTATCTGAAAGCTTGGGAAGGTCAGAGGAACAGGGGTCCAGTGGAGGAAGTTAATACCAGAGTTTCCTTTTAGGTGAGTCTGATTGCCAGCACAGTTATGAAGTATAAACTGTGTGACACATCCCACTAAAAGATGACACTGGTAGCTAAGACACTGAGTCAGGCAGTAAGGGAATGACATACCACCCAGAAGTACATGTGGTAAGGTAAATAGTTTAAGTTTGAGTCTACTCCATGCAGGGACAGAAGAGCTGGAAGGGAGAGTATGTTCCCCATTCTTGAGGAACAGTTTTATACTTTGGCTTTTGCTATGTCTTTTCAGCAAATGCTTCTTTATAAAGCTGATTAATAGTAATTGGTTAAGTTGATCATGGGGCACTAATTCATGATATGGAAGAGAAAAATGGATATTGAAGAGATTTATGGATATTGATACATGGGAGGGAAGCACCCAGTAATGGTGGTTTGAACTGATATCATTAGAAAAAATCTTAAAACCCTCTAGGGTTATCCTTAAAATCCTGAGAGGAAGATTTAATCAGCCTCTCCCTGGGGATCTGACCTTTGTGTGTGTGTGTGTTTATGTGTGTGTGTGTGTGTGTGTGTGTGTGTGTGTGTGTGTAATTTTGAAGAAGCCTTCAGAGGCTGCATTGAGTTTACAATCACATGCAAACAAAAAAAATCATGCACTAATACTCCCTAAATTTTAGTTTTTGCTTGTGGCCTTTTCAAATTAGGTAATTAACCATCATTTTGATAGCTGGCTGACCTTGTTTTTGTCTTCATTGAAAGTTTCTGAAAATACTGCTAAAAATAATGGGAACAAGCACACAGTCTTGCTTCACTACCCAGGTGATTAGGAGTGAAAAATATCATGGGGGGGGGGGGCGCCTGGAGCCAAGATGTCAAAGAGTAGACAATTTTTTTTTTGAGTTTTTTCTGGCTTCCCTCAGAATCCACATCAGATCAAGCCTCTGAATGGGTTTTGGAGTGACAGAACTCACAAATATTTGGAGAATAACAAATTTCCAGCAGAAGATATTTTGGAAGAACTCTAGTAAAGGTTTGAATCAAGTGGACAGAGGGAAACATGGTCCAGCGCAGATGCAATGAAGAGAGGTTCAGAGTAGAGACCCTTCAGTGTGCTGGGGGATCTAGTAGGAAACTTGAGCCAAAATATAGCAGCACTGGCTACTCTGTCCTGGTTCAGAAGCCACTGAATCAGCAGATTAGCTGTGACACTTCCAACACAACTACAGAAAGCAAATAGTGAACCCCTGAATCCCAGTATAACAAGCAGGACTTGGCCATACCTACCCATCAAAGGAAGGAAGACTGCAGCACCGGCACCAGGGCAAAATAAAACACCTGCTGTCTGTAGAGGAAAGTAGGTACAATCTCCCCTTTGACGTAGGAGCAGATCTCAACCTTTAAAAATGAGCAAAACAGGAAAAAGAGTTTTTATCATAGATAGATATTATGGAGATAGGGAAGAACAGATCTCAAACCCTGAGGAAAGTAAAGGCAAAATACCTCCAGATGAAACCTTAAAGGGTGATATGATTTGGTCTCCAACTCAAAAAGCTGTCTTGGAAGAATTCAAAAAACGATCTTAAATGAGAGTTAGAAGAAAATGGGGAAAGGAAACCAGAGCTTTGCAGAGTTTGGAAAAGAAAACACAGAAATTATCTTTAGAAAATTTCTTTTAAATTTTGGCAAACTTGGCAAAATGGAAAAAAAGAAAATAACTCCTTGAAAAGTAGATTTGGTGAAATGAGAAAAGAAAGCAACTACTTGAAAAACAGAATGGGGGAAATGGAAAAAGAGAACAACTCCCTAAAAAATAAAATTGGTGAAATGGGAAAAAAACCCCAATGAACAAAATACTCATTTAAAAGTTCAATTGCCAAATGCAAAAGGAGATAAAAAATTTATTTTCTTCTGAAGAAATAATTACTAAAAATTAGAACTGAACAAATGGAAGTGAATGACTCAATGAAACATCAAGAATCAATCAAACAAAATCAAAAAATGAAAAAACAGAAGAAAATCATCAGAAAAACAACTGACCTGGAAAATAGACCGAGGAGAAACAATCCAAGAATTATTGGACTTCCTGAAAACCACAATGAAAAAAAGAGCCTAGACAACATTTTTTTCATAAAACCATTAAGGAAAACTGCCCTGATGTCCTAGATCTGGAGGGTATAATAGCCATTGAAAGAATCCATTGATCACTTCCTGAAAGAGATCGCAAAATGAAAACTCCAAGGAATATTGCAGTTAAATTCCAGAATTATCAAATCAAGGAGAAAATACTGCAAGCAGCCAGAAGAAAACAATTCAAATAATAAGGAGCAACAATCAGCATTACCTAGGACCTACCAGCTTCCACTTTTAAGGATTGAAAACCTGGAATATGATAGGAAGGCAAAAGAACTTGGACTGCAGCCAAGAATCAATTATGCAGCACAACTAAGCATTATCTTTCAGGGAAAAAGATGGACATTCAATGAAATTTTCAATTTTCAATTTTTTCTTTAATGAAAAGACCAGAGCTGCACAGACAATTTGGTCTTCAAATACAGAATTCAAGAGAAGCATAAAAAAGTAAAAAGGGAAGAAAAAACTTTTTTTTAAAGGTTAAAATATTTACATACACATATGGGAAAATGATATGTTTAACTGTGGGGAACTGTATCTTTGTTAGGGGTATACTTAGAGTGTGTAGGTATAATTTGACTTTATTATGATGATAGAAAAGAGAAAAGTATCATCCGTCACCTAGAACCTGCTCAAGCATGCCATCATTAAATTGACATACAGTACTGGTGAACTTCTCCAAGAATTCAAATTTTGCCATCATTTTCCTCAAGTCTTCATGACTGATAGTATTAGAAACCTCAATTAGGTTAAGAAATATGTATGTATCCAAAGAGAGGACTGTGGGGACTGTGTGGATCAAAACATAGTATTTATACCTTTTTGTTGTTGTTTGCTTGCTTTTTGTTTTCTTTCTCATTTTTCCCCTTTTGATCTGATTTTTCTTGTGCATTATGACAATTACAGAAATATGCCTAGAAGAATTGAACAGGTTTAAAATATATTGGATTATTTGCTATTTAAGAGAGGGAGAAAAAAATTGGAACATAAGGTTTTGCAAGAGTGAATGTTGAAAATTATTTATACATGTATTTTGAAAATAAAAGGGTAAAAAAAAAAAAAGAAATGTTCTACACAAAGTTCTGTTCTACTCCTGACATTTCACCTGGAGTTATTGGGCAGCAAATGTCATACTGACCTTTCCTCAGCCCTTTTGAAAGACACATTGATTCTCAGGTAGATGACCATCTTCCAGGTGAAGAATAAATCTATTAAAGAGGACTCAGGAAAGAATCTGGCAATGACCAAGAGAGAGACCCCCTCCCTCAGCTCCCTCTCCCCCCTACCACTCCCATGATCATCACAGGATAACCTATTTCCTGTATATTTAGAGAATACATAGAGGTGTCACTGAACTCCTAGAAGATAGCCTCTTCTTGCCATAAAATCTGGAAAATTTCTGTTAGCTTTTGTATGAGCAGTGGACCTTCCGCCTTGTAAATCTCAGCTGAAACAGAAGTTGCTGGAGTTAAATGCTGCCTTCTTAGAGATGGATAAACTATCCCACTTGTAAACCTTGTGGAGTTCTCATAGTTCTCACTTTTTGTTTAGCAAATTCCTAATTTCCTCATTATTTTTGTGAAAACAAATTTTTTGTCGAGGCAATTGGGGCTAAGTGGCTTGCCCAGAGCAACACAGCTTATAAGCATTACATGTTTGAGGGCTGATTTGAACTCAGGTCCTCCTGACTCCAGGGCTGGTGCACTATCCACTGCACCATCTACCTGACTCTTATAAAGCTAATCTTGAATCTTGTGAATATCTTGAAAGCTTCCCATTCTTTTTCTGCTCCATTGTTGCCAACTGTGTTATGGGCTTAACTTTCCTTCCAAATTAACAATGAACTGTTCCCACTTAGAGAAGTGCTCTAATTTGTTAATATTAAGTCTTTGAGGGGTTGTCTTGCTTTGGGGTCGCTGCTTTTGTTGAATGCAAATATTTTTCTTGAAGAGGATAAATCTATGATCATTCCAGCACTTTGCACCAAATATCTCTTTCATTACTCCCTTTTGAAAATAGAAATCTTCAATAATAAAAAAAAAAGAATGGATGGATTGGCCAAACCCCAAAACTACAATCCTTATCTTATCCTATCTCTCTCTTCTTCTTACAATTAAATAGTTTATTAAATGCCAATTTTGTTGTGAGAGTGTTGGTGATGCATGGTCATGAGTTGCATGAGTCTTCAGTAATACGATCATTGCTGTTGTCAACTCAATTCTTCCTAAGGATTTCTGTCATTTCTGCTACTCTGTTCCTATTCTGGAATTTTTTAATGCAAAACATTTATGCCTTTATTCTAGTCATTAATAAAAATGTTAAATAGCAGAGAGCTAACTACAGACTTCTGGGACACTAAACTAGAACTTTGTACAAAATTGACATGGAACTCTACCATAAGGATTGTAGTTTTTGGGTTTGGCCAATCTATCCATTCTTTTTTTTTTTATTGAAGATTTCTATTTTCAAAAATATATGCAAGGATAAATTTTCACTATTGACCCTTGCAAAACCTAGTGTTCCAATTTCCCCTTTTCCTCCCACTTCCTTTCCTAGATGGCAACTAATTAATATATGTTAAACATTGTAAAAATATGTGTAAATCCAATCCTATTCTGTCATTAAAGTCACCTAGAATTATAAACTTGTCCTCTTTGATTTCATATAATTTCACAATGGTGAGCATCAGCACTGATGATGATAGTGTACTTCTTTCCTGCAAAGGGCAAATGAATTGTCACGAGCCTGTCATTTGCTCCTTCTGGTGGGCACACAAGATTCATTTTGATGACAAAACCTATACTACCTTTTTGGTACTTTCCATCTCTGTAGTCACTCCAAAAAAATATTCAGCTCTAATTTTGGGAAGCTAGCCTATCAGGATGCAACATCTGCTAAGTTCTCTTGAGTACTTGAAGGCTCAACCTGAACCACAGAAACTTTCACCTCCTGAACTGTGTGTGGAGTAGCAGGTCTGAGTCCAGAAGACTGAGTGAACCTCAGTTGATCAGAAATGTCAAACACAGATGTACTGCCCTGGGGGAGAAGGAACCAACACACTGGGAGTGCAGAAGCAGTGAGGCAGGGACACTGCTGACTATGAACACTTTCAGGAGAATGGAACTTTCAGTTTGGGGTTCCAGGTCAGAGCTGAAGTGAAACTAAACACACCACTATCTCTCCCCCCTACCTTCCAGGATTAGAGTTGCTCACATTAATAGTTTTTATTTAAAAAAAAATGAATCAGCAAAGAAAGATTTACTATGGGAATAGGGAAGACTCTTCCTTCAAAAGAGGACACTCAAGTTAAAAAAAAAAGCTTCTTTTACCTCAAATAGTCACATTAAGTGACTCGACCCACAGAGAATTTATAGAACTCAAAAAAGAATATAAAAATAAAAAAAAGAGAAATTGAGGAAAAACTAAAAATTAAAAAAAAAAAGCAACCACCCGAGAAAACCAAGAAGATTATGAAAAAAATTAGTTAACTAGAAAAGACATACAGAGTCTTAAACACAAAAATAATCCTTTGAAAATTAGAATTCAGCAAGGGGAAGCTATCAGACCAGGAAATAATAAAACAGAGTATAAAGAATGATAAAATAGAACAGAATGTGAAACATAAGAAAAACAACAGATCTGGAGAACAGATCAAGATGAGAAAAATATAAAAATAGCTGGACTCCCTGAAAGCTGTGACCAAAAAAAGAATCTTGATACAATAACACAAAAAACAACCCAAGAAAATTGTCCTGGAGTGAATGAATAGCAGGGGAAAGGAGAAATAGGAAAAATCCACTGATCACTACCTCAAAGAGATCCTTTGTAGAAAATTCATAGGAATATTATTGCCAAATTTCAAAATCCCAGATCAAAGAGAAAAAATTGCAAGAAACAAGAAAAAAAATTTAAAACCCTGGAGCTACAATTAGAATTGTACAAGACTTATCAGCAGCCACAATAAAAGACTGCAGGTACTGGAATCATATATACCAGCAATCAAAAGAACTAGGTCTGGGGCCAAAAATATATACAGCAAAATTGTCATAATATTGAGTGAAAAAAATGGACACTCAATGAATTTGCAGATTTTCAGGACTTTATTTCAACCAACTGAGCTCAATAGAAAATTTAACACATAAGAACCAATATCAAAAATCAGTTTCAAAGATCTTAACATGGACAAATTGTTTACCTTTTTTTTTACATGAAAATGTATATTATATGTTTAAGACTGACATCAGCAATTAGGTAGCTCGAAAGATTGAAGAAGAGTTGAGTGTGAGCTGACTTCAAAAACTACCTAAAAAAAGATAAAAATAGTAACTATGTTTTACAAAGACGTGCAGAGGAATAATAGATACAGAGGTATTGGGGGGAGAAGAGACCTTGTAGTTCTGAAAACCCACTCATATCGGGAATGGGTTAAATAGGCAATGCTACTTATATACCATGAAGGGTATAGCATCTCCAAAATCTATAAAGAAATAAGGGGGGAGAGATGTGCAGAGGGGGATGCAAAGGGTGGGAGAAGAAGACAAGGGAGGGATCCATGGATGGAGAGAGATTAAGTAATAGCAAGGCAAGTTAAGGAGCAGAATTAAAGCAGAAGAGTTAGTAAGAATAGGGAAGAAGAGATACACACAAGCACTACAACAAAAATCAGGAATAGAATTTATTAGGAAAAATATTTGGTTAGTAATCACTGATCTTACACAAAATCAAACTTATCATTCAATCAATACAGAAATTTACCTTTTGTGTCAGCCATATTGATACAGTTTTAGATGAATGTTTACATATGGGTATTATGTGTGTGTGTGTGTGTGTGTGTGTGTGTTTGTATGTGTGTGTGTGTGTGTGTGTGTATATATGACTATAAATAGATATGCATGCATTTTGCTCTATGTATGTATGTGTAGGTCTGTAGATGGGTATGAATGTGTATATCTATCTATATATATATATATGTGTGTGTGTGTATGTGTATGTGTGGGCAGGAGTGTGTATGTATATATCAATATATGTATATATAAATGTATATGTGCTTAACTATAGCCCGTGTGGGAAGGTAGGGGGCGGGATGAAAAGGGAAAACCAGAATAAAATTTAAAAAAGTATGTAGCAGAGAGCAAAAGAACAACCTACAAAGAAGCAAAGGAAAGATGGACACTCAATAATATAATTTCTTCTACTATTATCCATCTTTTCTAGAAGTAGTAACTTATTGTTATATATTTTGAATCCTCCCTGATGTTCTGATGGACACATGACAATGTTCTGCTTTGTTTTGTTTTATTTTCCTTTTCTGTTTTTATTTTTTTCTATTCTGTTTTTTTTTTCAATAAAATAAAAAAAAAATAAACAAACAATGCTATAAGGTTTTTTTCTCAATTCCCACAATTGAATAAAGTTTTCTCACAGGATAGAAATTAGACTAGACCCATAACTGAAAAAAAATAGAACTGAGCTAGCACCTGAATTGAGTCAGAAGATGACATCAATGTGGTTCACCTAATTCCCACTACCACTTGCTCCAATTCCCCTCAATTTCCTTAAGAGAGAGATGTGTTGAGGAGGTATGGTTGAAAAGGAAGGAACATTTTCAATTAATATCTACTATTAACCTTTTAACTATTAATTATTTATATTTATATTATTATATATATAAAATATAAATATTATATATTATTATATATATTATAATATATATTATATAAATTATATATATTATAATATAAATATATATTATATTTAACTAACTATTAACTATTAACAATATTGACTTTCCTCTTGTTCCTTGACCCACTTCATTTTTCATTTCAGAGATGAGATTTTTCTGGGCCCCAGCTATTCCCTTTTCCTTTGATTTACTAACTTTTCTATGAAAAGTTCAATTCAAGTAACTACTATATGTATTGTGATTCAGGCCAAAAATGGCAATACTCAGTGTTCATGAGATCCAGAGGAAGTTGATTTATAACATCTTACTGTAAGAGTAGCCATAGGGGCAGCTAGGGGTCACAGTGGATAGAGCACCAACCCTGGAGTCAGGAGGACCTGAGTTCAAATCTGACCTCAGACACTGAAGACCTCCTAGCTGTGTGACCCTGGGCAAGTCACTTAGCCCCTATTGCCTCAGGGAAAAAAAAGAATAGCCACAGAATTGGACTTTGATGAATGGGATAAATTTTGATAGATGAAATTCTAAAAAAAAAAATATGTGTGGACAGGAAAAATTCAATGCTTTTTTTTTAAATGAAATACTTAACTTTATTTTTAAAAATTATAACTTTTTATTGACAGAACATATGCCTGTGTAATTTTTTACAACATTATCCCTTGCACTCACTTCTGTTCCGACTTTTCCCTTCCCTCTCTCCACTCCCTCCCCTAGATAGCAAGCAGTCTTATACATGTTAAATATGTTATAGTATATACTAGATGCAATATATATGTGCAGAACTGAATAGTTCTCTTGTTGCACAGGGAGAATTGGATTCAAAAGGTAAAAATAACCTAGGAAGAAAAACAAAAATAAGACTACTTTGTTGAGTATGAATTTTCTAGTATGAGTTGCATACAGGGTTTCCATGGTGGGGGTGGAGAGATAGAAGAGTTTCGATGATGTAAATATTCCCCAATACAGATTATGGAAAGATTTAGGAAAACTATGGATAGTTATAAGGCTGAGGGATAGGTCATTGTCTGCTAATCATTCAGCATACATATATTAAATATCTACCATGTGTCAACACTGTGCTAAATGTTGAGGCAAAAAACAGTTCTTACTCTCAAGGAGTTCACAGTTTAATAGGGGAAAAAACATGAAAACAAATACTTACAGACAAAAATAGATACAGAGTAAATCACAGATGATCAAAAGAGGGGAGAGATTAGCATAAGAGAGGTAGAGGAAGACTTCTTGAAGAAAGTGAGCATCCAATTTGAATTTGAAGAAATTCAAAGAAGCCAGCAATATTCTCTCCCAAACAGGGAACAGATACATTTATATATATACACACACATATCTATATACACTGAGAGACACACACACACATTTATCCATATGCAAACATATATCTAAAACAATATCAGTATAGCTGACATATAATATAGATTTCTCTTGATTGAATCTTTGGGATACAGACATAATAGTGGTATTGCTGGATCAAAGGATAGCCTTTTGGATATAGTTTCATATTGTTCTCCAGAATAGTTGGATCATTTTACAATTCCACCAATAGTGTACTAGTGTCTCAATTTTCCCCCCAACTCTTTCAATATTTATCAATTTTTTCTATCATATTAATCAATTTGATAGGTAGAAGGTGGTACTTAGACTTGTTTTAATCTGCAAATCTCTAACCAATAGTGATTTAAAGTATATTTTCATATGACTATATTTAATTTCTTAATCTGAAAGCCATATGCTCATATCCTTTGATCACTTATTAATGGAATGCCTTGTATTCTTATAAATTTGATTCTGTTATTTATATATTTGAGAAATGAGAAATCAGAGAAATTCACTGTAACCCCCCCTCCCCAGTTTTCTGTTTTCCTTCTAATCTTGCCTGCATTAGTTCTGTTTGTGCAAAACATGATCAAAATTATCCATCTTATATTCTATAATGCTCTCTATCTCTTGTTTGGTCTTATCCATAGATTTGACATGTAAACTATTCCATGTTTTCCTGTTTTGCTTATGGCCAAATACCTCAATTTTATATTTTTATGTCTCAATCATGTATCCACTTAACCTTATCTTAATAAATGATGTGAATGGTTGATCAATACCTAGTTTTTGCCGAATGCTTTCTAGTTTTCCCAAGCAGTTTTTAGCAAAGTGATTTCTTGTCTCTAAATCTTGGATTTTGGGGTTTATCAAATATCAGATTAATATGGTCATTTGCTATTCTGTGTATTCTAGTCTATTAATCTACCACTCTGTTTCTTAGCCAGTACCAGATTGTTTTGATGGTTATTACTTTGTAATACAGTTTGAGGTCTCATAGAGCTAAACAGTTTTCCTTCACATTTTTTCCCCATTGATTCTTTTGTTATTCTTGACCTTTTGCTCTTTCAGATGAATTTTGTTATTTTTTTCTAGCTGTATAAAATAATTTTTGGTAGTATAATTGGTATGATACTGAATAAGTAAATTAATTTAGGTAAAAGCGTAATTTTTATTATATTGGCTCAGCCTGCCCAAGAGCAATTGCATTTTTCTAGTCACTTAGTTCTGACATTGTGTGAAAAATGTTTTGTAATTAAATTCATATAGTTTCTTGTTTATCTTCCTAGGGAAACTCCCTTATATTTTACATTGTTACAGTTATTTTAAATGGAATTTTTCATTGGCTATTTCATCAGGAATGCTTGGAAATCTTCTATTTCATTAAATATTATTTTTTCCCCTTTGAAGGCATAAGCATAGGTGATTCTTGCTTGTAACCTTAGCTTCTTTGCCCTTCAGAGTATCATATTCCAAATTCTCTGATCAATTAATGTACAAGCTAAGTCTTATGTTATTTTGATTGTGTCTCCATGATATTTGAATAGTTTCTTTCTGATTGCTTACTTTCTCTTTCTCCTGATGATTCTGGAATTCATATTTATTTTGGGATCTCTTTCAGGATGTGATTAGTAAATTTTTTCCATTTCTATTTTACCATCTGGTTCTAGGATATTCTAGGCAATTTTCCTTAATAATTTCTTGAAATGTGATGTTTAGGTTCTTCTTCTTCCTTTTTTTGATCATGGCTTTCAGGCTGTCCAATAATTTTTTTTTTTCTGAGGCAATTGGGGTTAAGTGACTTGCCCAGGGTCACACAGCTAGGAAGTGCTCAGTATCAGTCCAATAATTCTTAAATGATCTTTGCAATCCATTTTCCAGATCAATTGTTTTTATAAGGAAATATTTCACATTTTCTTTTCTTTTCTTTTCTTTTTTTTTTTATTTTCTTTGATTATTCCTTGATGTCTTGTGGAGTCATTAACTTTCAGTTGCCCAATATTAATTTTTTCAGGAATTATTTTCATTATTGCACATATTTAACCTACATTGGATTACTTGCTATCTAGGGAAGGAGCGGGGAGGGAGAGAGAAAAATTTGGAATACAAGGTTTTGCAAAGGTGAATGTTGAAAATTATCTTAACATGTATTTTGAAAAATAAAAAAGCTATTAAAAAAAGGAATTATTTTCTTCAGTGAGTTTTTGTATCCACTTTTTCCATATGGCCAATTCTACTTTTTTTTTTTTTTTTTAATTTTTACAAGTCTTTAATTCCAACAAACATATTATAAAAAAAATTGGGGAAGCTGAATTCAATTTACATGTGCATAAGAAAAGTTTACAAAGCAAAACTTAATCACATTATTTTGTTTATTAATACTAGTTTACATTTACTTAGCATTTTAAAATATGCAAAACACTTCACAAATATTGTCTCATTTTACCCCTCAACAACACTGGGAATTAGGTGATATCATTTATCTCACTTTATAGAAAAGGAATTTTTTTTCCCCTTGAGATAATTGTGGTTAAGTGGCTTGCCCAGGGTCACACAACTAGAAAGTGTTAAGTGTGTGAGACCAGATTTGAAGTCAGGTCCTTCTTTTTTTATTTTTATTATATTATTATAGCTTTTTATTTACAAAACATAGGCATAGGTAATTTTTCAACATTGACTCTTGTAAAACCTTCTGTTACAACTTTTCTCCTCCTTCTCCCCCCCCCACAACCCCCTCTTCCAGCCGATGGCAGATAGTCCAATAAAGTATATGTTAAATCCAATATATTTATATATAATTATACAGTTATCTTGCTGCACAAGAAAAATTGGGTCAAGAAAGAAAGGAAAACAAAAATGCAAGGAAACCATAACAGAAAGAGTGAAAATGTTATGTTGTAGTCCACACTCATTTCCCATAGTTCTCTCTCTGGGTGTCCTGCTTTCTAGAGACCCCAAACGTGCCATTGCTTTCTGGAGCCCTCAACCGGGATGATTAAAATATACCTTCCTAGTGGAGAAGTGATGAGGTGGGATTCCTGAGGATGGTGGAAAAATGGAGTCCATTTATTCAGGGATTTTCCCCTTTTTATAATGTAACAAAAAACAACACAGCATGTGGACCACATAAATACCTTGCTATTGTATGTAGTTTGCCACCTGTAATGGGCTGAGGCTTGAGTTGATGCACTGAGGTCCCAAGCACATGAGGCTAAATAGTAATTGGACCATACTCTATTAATATATAAGCTTGGAGAAAGAATGGCCCCCGCCCACTCTTTGTGCAAGTCCTGATGTGTTGTATAGGAAATGATGATTTTGGTGGGTGGAGGCAGGGGAGTGGAAAAGGAAGGGGAGGAGAGACTGCTTGCTTTTGCCACTGCAACGGCTTTTCAGCTCAGATTCCCCCTGTTAGCTGGCTTCCTGTTGCAGCTGCCCATATTGCTATCGCAATCTTTCTTGCCCATATTGCTATTGCAATCCTTATTCACCTCTTCACTTCAATAAAGATTGAAGATTTTCCCCTTAACCTGAATTCCTGGCTGATTTTAAATACGCGGTCATTACAGCCACCTAGTATCACTTACACCTGGTATCACTCTGCTTCAATCAACACAGGTTATCACTATCCTCTGATAGTGGGCCTTCTCAGGAAGGCCCAGAGCCCTTAGGGTAGATGAGGAGCCTAAGCAGACATTGGTTCCCTCTGGGCTGAAAGGTCTTATACCTCATCCAGAGTTTCTCCACTGACTGTGACCCTCTACATCTCACCCCCCCCCTTTTTTTTTTTGACTTTTAGTGAGTTATTTTCTTCATTAACTTTTTTTAAACTTCTTTTTGTATATGTCCAATTGAATTTTTGAATAAATTATGGCATCTCGGTATTTGAATTAAATTCTGTTTCCCTGCACTTCTTGGGAGTTTTTTACCTTTTCCAATTCACATTTCAGGAAGTTGTTGCTCTTTTGCATAGCTTTTCTTTCCTTTTCCCATTTTTCTTCTAGTTCTCTTTTAAGGTTTTTAATAGTCTCTTCTAGGAGAGCCTTTTGTGTTGGGATCCAACAATTATTTGGAGACTGTTTGCTATTAGTCTCCTTGGGGTTGAAAAGCTGCTCTCTTTCAGTATGGAAACTATCAATCATCCTTTTGATTTTTTAACTCATTTTTTATTTTATTTTTATTTTTATTTTTATTTTTAAATTTTTATTTAATAATTACTTTATATTGACACTCGTTTCTGTTCCGATTTTTTTTCCCTCCCTCCCTCCACCCCCTCCCCTAGATGGCAAGCAGTCCTTTATATGTTGGATATGTTGCAGTATATCCTAGATACAATATATGTTTGCAGAACCGAACAGTTCTCTTGGTGCACAGGGAGAATTGGATTCAGAAGGTATAAATAACCCGGGAAGAAAAACTAAAATGCAGATAGTTCACATTCGTTTCCCAGTGTTCTTTCTTTGGGTGTAGCTGCTTTTGTCCGTCATTTATCAATTGAAACTCAGGTCTCTTTGTCAAAGAAATCCCCTTCCATCAAAATATGTCCTCATACAATATCATTGTCAAAGTGTATAATGACTCATTTTTTAACCCTATAGGGTCTGCTTTCAGGGCCAGGAGGTTACCAGCTTCCTCTGCAGATCAGTGATAGGTGTATTGATAGGTAGCTGTCCTGCCAATGGCTACAAAAAGCAGTGAGATACTGGAGTGCTCTGGGAAGGAGTTCCCCACCCGGAAGTAACTCAGGCCTGCAGGGCGGAGCTGGGAAAGTGCCCTGCAAAGGACCCTGCTGTGCGGACTGCCCTGGAGCTAGACATTGAGCAGTTAAAGTTTCACTACCTCAAGCCAAATCCAGCCCTGGGGCTGTGGGTTTTAGCGGCTGAGCAGTGAATAGCCCTGCAGGGACCGGAAGTGTCTCTGCCCCAGGAACCACAGTGTCCTAGGGAAGTTCTATTGCCCCAGGCCGAGCCCTGCACTGTGCCGATTAGAGGCTGCCCAGGGTGTGCCCCCCTGCCGTGCAGATTAGTAACTACCCCCACAAAAGCCCCGAACTGCAGGAAGTGGCTGCAGGGCTGTGTTACTGGTCTGCCTGAGTCACTTCCGGGTTTGAGGGATTACAGCCAAATCTTGTTAGGTTCTGGTATTTTTTAGAGTCCCCTCTGTTTTAGGCTTTAATTTTTCTGCCAGTTTACTGCTTTGAAATCAAAGCAGAGCAGTTAATCTATAGCAGAATCTCTATAACTTCTCTAGCCACAGAGATCACCCCCGCCCCTGGTCTGCTCAGGACACTAGTCTCTCGCTGCCTGCGCTAGTCTGTTCCTGGCCCCTCAGGACAAACCTTTCCTGGCGATCTTCCAGATTATCTTCCGCTGGTAAGTTGTGTGCTTCTAATCTTCATGAATTTTAGCAGTGAAGCACTATTTTTGAGGCTGAATTTAATAGTTGGTTGTGAGGGGATGAGAGGAGCTTAGAAAGTCGCATGTGCCTTCTCTGCCATCTTGCCCCCTCACCCTTTCTTTTGTTTTAATTGAAGCAGGTATATACCTGTGGTTAAATTCGTTACCATGGAAGAAATCACACAGGCAAGTTGTAATATACAAGCAAGTAATAACATAACAATATGAATAAACAAAATACTATAAAGATTTCCATGAGTCTCAGAAGGAAGGTGTAAAAAATAACTATCAATTCACAACCACACATACACCTCCTTCAGCAGCCAAGAGATAGTCCAAAACCAATCTATTGTCCATCACTTCATATGTCAGGGAATCCAATGATTCCTGCAGGTTGTGAAGTCCTGCATCAGTCTCATTGACAATTATTTTTGATGTTCATAAATCAAATGCCATACACAAAGGGCTAACTGCTAGGCTCTTTTAGTGGTGGGCACAGTCAGAGATGGAACCAGCTGATGTTTCTTAAGTTTTCTCCTTTGTTTCAAGGGTCTGCTTCATGGGCTCATTGGCACCCATCTGATTCCTTCTCCTTCCATAGAGATATGAGCAAACCCTCTCCCCCTAGCAATTAGCCTATCTGGTCCCTTCCATTCACCACTCTCTGGATCTCTCCACATCACCTGGCCATTATCTAAAGATAGTGGAGCTACTCAGACTGGGCATTGCCCTTCTGGTGGGTTATAAAACCTGTCTGCCAGTACATCTCCATCAAAAATTAAAAAAAAATAATACATAAAGTTAAATTTAGAAGTTCTCTAGGGTTATCTGTGGCTCCCCCTCTCTTTTATTTTTGGAGGACTGTCTTGATCCTGGATTCTGTTGTTGCGAGTCAAAATCTATTTAAATATCATCAAATTGCATTTCAGGAGTGTGCATCAGTAGGCTTGAGTTTTTTCACTGATTAAGGAACATTCTCTATCCACACCAGAGTATTAATTTTCCATTGAATGGGAACAAATGAGAGTGCTAGTAAGCCTTTTACAGCAGCCCTGCCTAAAAAGCCCAAGTACTTAATTGTTTCCTAACTATTGTAAGATGTCTCTTCCCCATAGATTGATAGGGATGCCCCCTCTTTTTTTACACTTAAAACAGGAGCAAAATCCCCTTCTCCATCCCCAAATCTCCACCAAGTTCAGCTGCTATTGATAGGTGTTTGCTGTAATCTTTGGCCAGTGAAATCAGTAAAATACTAAAACAAAAGCTTCCTTAGCTCTGTCCCATGTCCTGTACTCTCCAGGGCTATGGGCACCAACTCTCTGCTTGTTTTTCTCCTCATATTTCCTGGTTTGACCATCCAAATTAAAATTTTTTCTTGTTTTAAAACTTGGAGGATTCATTAAACCAATTTTACTTTATTGTATTCAGTTAGTTGTTCTTCCACTAACTTCTACAACTCTAGCTCCAAACTCTCCTCACAAAGCCACAGAGACTGCACTCCAGAGCATCTGAGAACCCAGTGATCTGCTTCTGAGTTACCAACAAACTTCACTTCTCTGCTAAGCTAGCTAAGCTTGCTTCTTACTTCCCTCAGGAGGGAGGCTCTTTTCCTAGTATTTGCCTCATTTCAGTTGAAAAACAAAAGTGACTAAATTAGCCCTTACAGATTCTTCCCTCTTACCTATTTCTATACTTACCTTTCCAAGTCATGGAACTTCTCCACTGAACTCGGCCAATCTCGTCAGTCAAGCTGATTTGTATAGGACCTCAGCTAGAGCCCCAAGTTTGGGCATCAAATGTTGTGTCCTACTTTCTAGCGCCCCAAGTTGGGGTGATTAAAATATACCTTCCTAGTGAAGAAATAATGAGGCAGAACTCCTGAGGATGGTGGGAAAATGGAATCCGTTTATTTCAAGGACTTTCCCCTTTTTATAATGTAACAAAAACAACACTGTACACGTGGGACCACATAAACAACTTGCTATGTAGTTTGCCATCTGCTATCACTCTGCTTCAATCTCAATACAGGTAGTCACTGCTCCCTGACTTCTCAGGAAGTCTGAGAGCCCTTAGGGGAGATGGGGAGCTGAACCAGACACTGTCAGCAGGGTCCCTCTGGGCTGAAGGGTCTTATACCTCACCCAGAATTTCCCCACTGACTGTGACCCTATACAGGGTGTAGCTGATTTTCTTCTTTGCTAAACAATTGGAACTGGTTTGAATCCTCTCATTATTGAAGAAAGCCACATCCATCAGAGTTGATCATTGTATAATCTTGTTGTTGCTGTGTATAATGATCTCCTGGTTCTGCTTGCCAATTCTACTTTTTAAGGAACACTTTTCTTTCTTTCTTTCTTTCTTTCTTTCTTTCTTTCTTTCTTTCTTTCTTTCTTTCTTTCTTTCTTTCTTTCTTTCTTCCTTCCTTCCTTCCTTCCTTCCTTCCTTCCTTCCTTCCTTCCTTCCTTCCTTCTTTCTTTCTTTCTTCTTTCTTTCTTTCTTTCTTTCTTTCTTCTTTCTTTCTTTCTTTCTTTCTTTCTTTCTTTCTTTCTTTCTTTCTTTCTTTCTTTCTTTCTTTCTTTCTTTTTATTATTGCTTTTTATTTACAAGTTATATGCATGGATAATTTTACAGCACTGACAATTGCCAAACCTTTTGTTCCAATTTTTCCCCTCCTTCTCCCCACCCCCTCCTCCAGATGGCAGGTTGACAAATACATGTTAAATATGTTAAAGTATAAATTAAATTCAAGTATACATGTCCAAATAGTTATTTTGCTGTACAAAAAGAATCGACTTTGAAATAGTGTGCTGTTAGCCTGTGAAGGAAATCAAAAATGCAGGCAGACAAAAATATAGGGATTGGGAATTCTATGTAATGGTTCATAGTCATTTCCCAGAATTCTTTCACTGGGTGTAACTGGTTCAATTCATTACTGCTCTATTGGAACTGATTTGGAGGAACACTTTTCTTTAGTGAATTTTTGTACCTCTTTTTCCATAAAACCAATCCTGCTTTTCAAGGTATCCTTCTCTTCATTGGAATTTGTATCTCTTTTATTATTTGACCTATTCTATTTTTCAGAATGTTATTTCTTTTTTAAAAAATCATTTTATAATCAACAAATATTTGTGTACATATTACATCTATATACTTATGAGTATGTGTGTGTACATATATGCACACACATGCATAGCTATATGTGAATGTAGTCACATGTGTGCATATATGTATACTGAGAGAGAGATAATAACAATCCACATGAGTTTCCTATGATATTCATCTTTCATCAGATCACTTGGGCCAAACTTAAAAAAATCTGATATGTCTTCCTGGTTGAGGGGAGAACCTGATATTTATGTAAAGACTTTACTTTTTTTTTTTTAAATAATTATAACTTTTTATTAACAGAACCCATGCTTGGGTAATTTTTTACGACATTATCCCTTGCACTCACTTCTGTTCCGACTTTTCCCCTCGCTCCCTCCACTCCCTCCCCCAGATGGCAAGCAGTCCTATACATGTTAAATATGTTATACTATATCCTAGGTACAATATATGTGTGCAGAACCAAACAGTTCTCTTGTTGCACAGGAAGAATTGGATTCAGAAGGTAAAAATAACCCGGGAGGAAAAATCAAAATGCAAACAGTTTACATTCATTTCCCAGTGTTCTTTCTTTGGGTATAGCTGCTTCTGTCCATCGTTGATCAATTGAAACTGAGTTAGTTCTTTTCTTTGTCAAAGAAATCCACTTTCATCAGAATACATCCTCATACAGTATTGTTGTTGAAGTGTATAATAATCTCCCGGTTCTGCTCATTTCACTTAGCATCAATTCATGTAAGTCTCTCCAAGCCTCTCTGTATTCATCTTGCTGGTCATTTCTTACAGAACAATAATATTCCATGACATTCATATGCCACAATTTACCCAACCATTCTCCAGTTGATGGGCATCCATTCATTTTCCAGTTTCTATCCACTACAAAAAGGGCTGCCACAAACATTTTGGCACATACAGGTCCCTTTCCCTTCTTTAGTATCTCTTTGGGGTATAAACCCCATAGTAGCACTGCTGGATCAAAGGGTATCCACAGTTTGATAACTTTTTGGTTATGATTCCAAATTGCTCTCCAGAATGGTTGGATTTATTTACAACTCCACCAACAATGCAACAGTGTCCCAGTTTTCCTGCATCCCCTCCAACATTAGTCATTATTTTGTTCTGTCATCTTAGCCAATCTGACAGGTGTATAGTGGTATCTCAGAATTGTCTTAATTTGCATTTCTCTGATCAATAGTGATTTGGAACAAGAATGTTATTTCTTTAATTTTTTTTGTACCTCCTTTACCAAGCTGTAGACTCTTTTTTCATAATTTTATTGAATTACTTAGACAGAAGCAGCTACACCCAAAGAAAGAACACTGGGAAATGAATGTAAACTATTTGCATTTTTGTTTTTCTTCCCGGATTATTTTTACCTTCTGAATCCAATTCTCCCTGTGCAACAAGAGAATTGTTCAGTTCTGCAAACATATATTGTATCTAGGATATACTGCAACATATTTAACATATATAGAACTGCTTGCCATCTAGGGGAGGGGGTGGAGGGAGAGAGGGGAAAAAATCGGAACAGAAGCGAGTGCAAGGGATAATGTTGTAAAAAAATTACCCTGGTATGGGTTCTGTCAACAAAAAGTTATTATAAAATAAAATAAAATAAATTATTGAATCACAATCCTTTCTTTCCCCATTCTCTCTGCTTCTCCTATTTGATTTTGAAACTCCTTTTTGAATTCTTCCAGAAAATTTTTTTGGGGGGTTGAGATCAATTCACATTTTTTTTTTTTGATTTAGTATGCAACTATTTTGACATAATTGTCTTCTGGGTTTGTGTTTTATTCTTGCCTGTCACCATAGTAACTTTCATGATCAGGTTTTTATTGCTATTGTTTGATCATTTTTCCAACCTATTTCTTGACTTTTAATTGTATACTAAATTTTGGTTCTGTTCCCAGCATGGAGGGGATACTGGCTTAAATTTCAGGCTTTCTATGCTGCTATTTTCAGAGATAGTTCTAGGAATTTGTAAGTTTTTAGTTTTCTCAAAGTGGTATATTCTGAGAAGAGATGTGTTTACAGCTCTCCTGGCTGTATTCTATGGTCTATGGTCTGTGGTCTATGAGTGGTCACAAGAATACCTTTGTACACTACAACTTTGATCAGGGTTCTTGCTCTTGGTAGTGCTCCTCCTCACCCTAGAATTGTGACTCACAACAACATATAGGTAATGCAACAGAATCCTGCATCTAGTATCATCAAAGAGTCCCCTGTAATCTCTTTTAGTCAGGTGTCTGACCACTTTACTTTCTGTAGTGTAAGAGCTCCAGAGCCATTACTGCTGATTCAGTTGCTCCCAAGGTTGCTGCTAGCTTGTCAGAGCACTGCCTGCACTGGCCCATGCTCCACTCTCACACCAAGAAGACAGACCTTTCTTGCTGATTTTATAAATTGTCTTGGACTGGAAAATAGTTTCATCTCATTTTTTCATTGGCTTTACTGTTCCAAAATTCACTTAGAGGTATTATTTTAAAGTTGCTTGGAGGGGAATTTGGGAAAGCTTGGGTGAATCCCTGCCTTTATACTGCCAACCTCAAGATGATAATGTTAATTTTGAATATATTAAACTTAAGCTATTTATGGGACATCTAATTTAAGATATCAAGATGTTTATTCAAGATAGGAGTGAGGTTAGAATTAGAAAAGAGATAAGAGAATCATTAACATAGAGATGATAATTAAATCTATGAGTAATGAAGAGATCAATAAGGAAAATACTATAGAAGGGAAAAAGAACAGGGTCCAAGACAGAGTTCTGGGGGCCCCCTTACCATTAACAGGAGATCTGGATAAAGATATGGCAAAGGAAATTCAGAAGGACTGGTCAACTAAGTCAGAAGAGAGCTGAGATAGAATAGTTTCACAGAAACTTAAAGAGAAGAGAGCATAAAGGAAAAAATGGTGGTCAACAGTGTTATAGGCTGTAGAAAAGTCATGAAGGATAAAGATCAAGAAAAGGCTATTAGATTTGGAAGTTTAGAGATTTTTGGTAACTTTGAAGACGACAATTTCAGTTGAATGGTCAGATTTTAAGCCAGACTATAGAGAATTAAGAAAATAATGAGAGGAAAGGAAGTAGAAGCATTGATTACAGATATCCTTAAAGAGTTTAGACACTAAAGGGAGAAATATGGGCTTATAATTACCAAGGATGGATGAATTAAGTGTTGTTTTTTGAAGATAGGGAAGACTTGGGCACATTTGTTGCAATAGAGAAGAATTCAGTAGATAAAGAAAGACTGAAATTTTGGATCTATGATTCTAGATGGGAGATAGAGGGAAAGATAGAGAGAGAGAGAGGGAGAAAGGGGAGGGAGAGGAAGAGGAAAATTGAGGGAAGAAGAAGAAAGAGAGGATAAGAAAGGAGAGAGACAAAGAGAGAGGGGGGAAGGGAGAAAGAAGGAGGAGAGAGGAAGAGAGAGAAGGAAAGAAAAAGAAAAGAAAGAAAAGAAAGAGAAACAGAGATACAGAGAGAGAGAAAGAGAAAGAGAGAGAGATAGATAGATATAGAGAGATAGACAGAGAAAGGGGAGGGCAAGCAGTGGCAGCAGAGAGAGGAAGAGAGAGAAGGAAAGAAAAAGAAAGAAAAGAAAGAGAAACACAGAGAGAAAGCTACAGAGAGAGAGACAGAGACAGACAGAGAGAGACAGAGAGAGACAGAGAGAGAGACAGAGAGGGGAGGGCATTGAGCAGTGGAATCAGTAACAAGTATGCGAAGAGACAAAGAGAAAGAGATTCCTTCCAGCTCTGATATTGTTTTTACAATTCTGAAGTTCAAAGAAAGATGGTTTTCTGAAACGGGCTGTGTTTTGATCTCTTTTAAGGAGTGAGATGTGGAGGTTTAGTGGTGGCAAGTGGCAGGGAGCAGGATGAGGGGAAGACAAAGAAGATATACCTGGTTCTTTTCTCTTCAGTTCTGGGATCTCAAAGGGAGAGATGGGATGCAATAGAGAACTAATTGTTTGAACTGGAACTAGCTTCCTGTCTATGATGATGGCTTCCTTTGTGGCTGTTGATTACTGAACTTCCCAAGGGCACATTACTAAACTATAAGGCCCTCCAGGGTTAAGAATGGGAACTAGGACTAATTTTGCACCAGTGATCAGGGGTCTGTCCCTCTTTTAGGCACTCCACCCATATTCTTGCTTCTGGAGAGTGAGGATTCTTTTGAGAGAACAGGTTCCTGGGTAGTGATGTCCAGTGGGGGAGGGGGACATAGCAGGTCACTGGGGAAGGGCACTTGGATTGAGAAGAGCCTTGTCAAGAGTAGGAGGTAACTCCTGAGTTGGGCAGGGACATTGCCACAAGCACAAGGGTTCCTGGTTTGGCCCTGGAAAATTTTCTCTTCCTCCCCTGTACAAAAAGTCCCAGGCCATTTCACATGTGAAAAGAGAGCACAGAAGGAGGAGACAGGGGAGGGGAAAGGTTTTGGAGACTTTGACCTCTGGATTTCCTCCTGTTGTCCTCAGCCTGCCTAGACAGTCACTTACACAGTCTTGGTCCTCCCTCCCTCCCTCCCTCTTTTGCTTCCTCCCTCCTCTGTCTGTCCTGTTTTCTTTCTCTCCGTATTCTTTCTTCCCCTTTTCTCCCTTTCCTTTCCTCTCTCTTTGCACCTTGCTCTCCATCTGCCTACAAGGATCACATTTCTCTTCAGTGCATTTGTCCCCTTGCTTCCCTGTCCCCATTAGGAGAGAAGAACCATGGCTCCTGGGGAAGGCAGGAAGAAGTTAAGGATCTACTTTCGATGTTCTTTCGTTGGCTTTGTCACTGGGCTGTTTGCTGGTTTCCTGGTGTCCTTTCTGATTTGCTATTTTTTCTACAGACCCCTCAACAAAGTCCACTGTGAGGTAAGTGAGTGCCCTCTAAGCCTTCCTGAGTTCCAGATCTCAGGTTGGCGGGGGTTATAGAGAAAAGGGAAGGAAGAGACATGGGATCGAGGTAGAGGTCCTGACAAGGAGGAGGGGAGACAGAGAAGATACAGAGGGAGAGCCAGAGGGAATAGTGAAAGGAGAGATGATGGAGATGGAGGAGAGATATGGGGGGACGGAGAAAGTGAAAGGTAGAGACATGGGATATCTGAGGTCAAGGAGAGAAATGGGGAAACAGAGAGAGAATGACAGAGATGAGAGAGGAGGCACTCTAGAGTCTGTGTGTGTGTGTGTGTGTGTGTGTGTGTGTTAGGATTGGAGGATTATTTGTGGGGTCACTCAGGTTATATGCTCAGATTCTTTTAGACTCCAAGGTCAGTCAGGGGGATCCCAAGACGGAGTGGTTGGAGGTAGGCTGGTCAAGGCTCCAGGGTGAGAATGATTTCAGTGGGTCTTCCCCAGGTAATGACTCAGATGACAACAGGAGAGCTTCACAGAGTAATCAAAGGGGGTTACCAGAAATTCTTTGATCTGGAAGAGGCCTTGTCAGTCACATCAGTCAGTCGGTCAGCACATCAGGATCCTTATCTCTGGCAGGGTCTCCTGACTTTGCTCTTCAATCTTCTCTTCATGGTTTATTTATCCTCTTCCCATTGTAGGAAGCTAAGAATTTCTCCCAAAAGTCTTTTATGACTCCTTACTGAAGTGACAGAACATTTTTAAAATTCAAATCCCAGGGGAGAGAGGAAATGTCAAGCAGAGGCTGGGGTCAGGGTCAGGAGAGAAGAGAAACTCTGTGTGTGTGTGTGTGTGTGTGTGTGTGTGTGTGTGTGTGTGTGACAGAGAGAGAGAAAGAAAGAGAGAGAGAAAGAGAGAGAGGGAGGAAGAGAAGGAGAGAGAGAAAAAGAGAGGGAGAAGAGAAAGGGAAGGAGAGAGGGAGAGAGAGAAAGGGAGAGAGAAAAAGAGAAGGAAAGGGAGAGGGAGAGGAAAAGGGAGAGGGAAGGAAGGAATGGCAGAAAAAATAAGCAGATATAGCCGAACCTAGATTGAAACTGAGGCCTTCAGGGAAAACACTTTATGAGCTTCTTTGACTGTGAAGTGCCTGGAAGAGCATCAGAGCTGATTTTATTCTGTTCTGTGTTGTCCTCCTCTCTCAGCCAGGGAACAACGGGGAAAAACAAGGAGAAAGTAACAAAGCAATTCACACAGCCCATCTCCTGCTCAACCACACAGGTAATAATGAGTGATGTGTCTTTCTGTCCTCTCTGTATGTCTGTCTCTTTGTGTACATCTATAGGTTTGTCTATGCGTAGATATATATGTGTATATGTGCTTGTGTTATGATGAATAAGAAATTCTGAGAGACAGAGTTTTGGGGTAATTAATAACCAATTTATTAGTTAGGATAGCTAACAATCAATAAATTGAAGATTAGTGGTTTCTCTTGGTAACCAAAGATGCCCAATGGAGATCCCAAGACTGTTAAATGAGGCATCTAAAAGGGGATTTCCTTGACAAGTGAAAATCAACCCTGATTGGTGGACATTTAATGAAGATGTTGTCTAAAACTTTTCAGCTCTTCTTGCTGAAAATGTGGCTTGATTGTGATACTTAGCCACTTCCAGAAATCTGGACAGGGGAATTTATCTCTATCCAGACTACTCTGGTTGGTTTTCTCCTTCTTTAGCTGGGTCATTATACCAATGGATGGTTACAAGGTTAGACTCCTTTCCCCAGAGTATGGACTTACCAAGAACTGGATTCTGTTTGTACTCTCAATAGAATTTAGGTCTCATAGGGTTCGATCCTATCCAAAGTTAAAAAAGCATGTTCCTTGCAGGCTAAGAGTAATTTTATCAATCAGTCACATATTTATCAGCCAATCTTTAGTAAGAATTAGACTTTATGAAGAGATTATAAAAAGAAAAGCATGAAACATATATATATATATATATTTTTTTTTTTTTTGCGGAGGCAATTAGGGTTAAGTGACTTGCCCAGGGTCACACAGCTAGGAAGTATTAAGTGTCTGAGATCAGATTTGAACTCAGGTCCTCCTGACTTCAGGGCTGCTACTCTAACATATATATTTTTATTTTTTAAAATTATTTAAAAAATTTAATAGCTTTTTATTTACAAATTATATGCATGGATAATTTTACTGCATTGACAATTGCCAAACCTTTTGTTCCAATTTTTCCTCTCCTTCCCCTCCACCCCTTCCCCTAGATGGCAGGATGACCAATACATAACATATATATTTTTAAAACATGTTTAACATATATTGGATTATTGGCCCCCCAGGGGAAGGGGTGGGGGGAAGGAAGGAAAATTTGGAACAAAAGGTTTTGCAAGGGTCAATGTTGAAAAATTATCCATGCATATGTTTTGAAAAGAAAAAGCTTTAATAAAAAAAGCATGAATCCCAATTTAATAATTAGTTATAAACATGATAGTATAATAATATTTTCTCTGTGGTGTAGGGAAGGTCAGGAAGTTCCCCTGCCATGAAACTTAAGAGTAGTGATAAATAGATGAATGGGACTTCCTGTGGCTATGAGTCCCTCTCTTTCTTTCTCTCTCCTAGGTTCCCGTCAGGACAACACTTTGAAGTGGCAAGGCGATCCATCCCTGGGTCGCTCCTTTATCTATGGCCTTACTTTGGTCCAGGGTTCCTTGCAAATCCAGCACAGTGGTATTTATAGCATCTATGTTCAGGTGACTCTGGCCAAATGTATTCAGGCTAGAGCCCAGAACCCTGAGCTTAAAGAGATCAAGGCTTCAACCTTGACCATTGGCAACCTTTCTGCCCAGGGCCGCCATTCAAGTCTCCTGCGAAGACACTTCCAGGGCAGATGCTCGTTGAGTGCCAGCTTCCAGGTGAACCTCAACTACCAGGACACCCTCTATGTCAACCTCACATATCCCCTAGTGCCTTCACCCAATGCTGATGAGACTTTCTTTGGAGCCTCTAGGTTATATCCACCTCCTCCCCCAGAATACTGATGGTCCTGGACTTTCAGGGTGCTGTAACCCAGCCAGGTGAATTCCCTGACAATTGATGCTGAGTGGTACCTGGCTTTACTTCACCTTTATTCCCTGAGTGCATCCTAAGCTATAGCCAAATAAAGCTTCATGATCTTCCCCAGACTGATCAGGAGCCTCGTGTATTTATTCAGGCTCCTCCCCTACCTGGAATAGACTTTCTTAGCTCCCACTTTCAGAATACTTCTCTTCCTTTGAGGCTCAGTTCAAAGCTTCAACTCTTTTGTAAAACCTTTCCTCCCAGTGTCATTTTTTGAATCTTTACATATCTGGTACTTGAATTTTGTGCAGAATGAGAATTTAATAAATATCAAAATGAATAGATAGATTGAAGTAAGGTATCTCCTAGAAGTTTAGACAAAACTGTTGCTTTTTTGTGGCTATGGATTCACTCTGTACCCCTGTAATAGGTGGAATTCCAGTGTGGAGAGTGATTTACCTAAGTCATTAGAATGCAAGTCTCTTGGCTCTTAGCTCTAGCCTCTTAGGCTAGGACAGAAAAAATAGGAAGTTGTAGAGTAGGAGGATGGAGAATTTGACTGGGTAGCAGATGAGGGATAGAAGTATGGAGCAGAGCAAGGAATCTTGACGTTAAAAAAGTAGTCCTTCCAAACATCTTGTCTCCTGCTCCTAGAGCAGGGGTACTTTAAAAAAAAATTTTTTTTATTTGCAAAGGATATGCATGGGTAATTTTTCCAACATTGATCCTTTCCCCTTTTTTGTTCTAAAATTTCCCCTCTTTCCCTGACTCCCTCCACTAGATGGCAGGTAGTCCAATACATGTTAAATATGTTGAAATACATGCTAGATCCAATATATGTATAGATATTTATACAGTTATCTTATTGCACAAGAAAAATCAGATCAAGAAGGAAGGAAAAGAAAAACTGAAAAAGAAAACAAAATGCAAGCAAATAACAACAGAAAGAGTGAGAATGCTATGTTGTGATCCACACTCAGTTCTCACAGTCCTCTCTTCATCACTGAACAGGAAAAACTGGTTTGAATCATGTCATTGTTGAAGAGATCCACGTTCCTCAAAATTGATCATCATAGAGTCTTGTGTTGCCATGTACAATGTTCGCCTGGTTCTGCTCATTTCACTTTGCATCAATTCATGTAGGTTTCTCCAAGCATCTCTGAAATCATCCTGTTGGTCGTTTCTTATAGAACAACAGTATTCCGTAGCATTCATATACCATAACTTCTTCAGCCATTCTCCAACAAATGGGCATTCACTCAGTTTCCAGTTTCTTGCCACTACAAAGAGGGCTGCTACAAATATTTTTGCACATGTGGGTCCCTTCCCCTCCTTTGAGATTAAACTAAGGATTCTTAATATATATATATATATTTAGTATTTTGTTTTCCTCAATTACATATAAAACCAATTTATTTTAAAATTCAAATTTAAAATTTGGAGTTCTTTTATTCTCTCCCTTCCATCCTCTCCAACTTCTTTATTGAGAAGACAAGAAATTGTATATAAGTTATATATGTGCAGTTATGCAAAACACATTTTGTTGTTAGTCATATAGAACCAAAAGAGTCCAAGAAAAAATGGAATAAAAAAGTATGTTTCAATCTGTATTCAGACTCTATCAATTTTTTCTCTGGAGATAGCATTTTTCAGCCTAAATCCTTCAGAACTGACTCAGATCATTGTTTTGCTGAAAATACCTAAATCAATCACAGTTGATTATCATACAATATTTCTTTTACTATGTACAATATCCTCCTGGCTTTACTCATGTCACTTTGCATCCATTAATGTAAATTTTTCCAGGTTTTTCTGAAAGCACTCTGTTCACCATTTTTTATAGCATACTAGTATTTCATCACAATCATGTATCACAACTTGTTTGGTCATTCCCCACTTGAGAGGCATCCCCAAAATTCCAATTCCTTGCCACCAGAAAAGAGCTGCTATAAATATTTTTGTACATAAAGATCCTTTGACTTTTTGATTTTTTAAAAAATCTCTTTTGGGATATAGAGGTAGTAATGGTATTGCAAGGTCAAAGGCTATGCATGGTTTTATAGCTCTTTGGACATAGTTCCAAATTGTACAGCAAGGATTCTTAATATTTTTTAGTGTTCTAGACCCTTTTGTCAGTCTAGTAAAGACTGACCCTTCCTCATAATAATGTTTTTTAAAGTACCCAATTAAATACATAAGATTACAAAAGAAACTGAAGGTTTATGAAAATAGAATTTTTTTCCCCATTGAAATTTTCCAACTTCTTGACATCTATCCATGGATTCCAGATTTAGAACCTCTGCCCTAGACAGAACAAGAATGATAAATCGTTTGCTCTGGGTATTCTCTGGGTTTTCCCCGAGAGGTAAGACAGAGGCTTGACAAGTCTGGGCTGGCCCCAGGGCAATCTCTCTTCCCCAATTTAAGTCCTAGATTGTGATATCTTTTGACACTTTCTGAAACTACCTGCTTTGTGGATTTGCTCCCCAACTTCTGGGTATACATTTGAACATAATGGGGGACTTACACCCTAAACATCCAGCCTTAGATGGTGACTCATATCCGCCTTTGATCACAGCATTATTTCAAACCAACACTTTGAAAAAGACTGTACCATTCTAAGTTTGGTCCTCAGCAAGTGTGAATAATTTCTGATCTAGTGTCTATAAATGCACTAATGTATTCTGGGTGTTCAGCAATATCACCATGACAAACAAGAAGCAGCTCTTGGCTAGAAGCAGAATGTGGGGGAGGGGCAGCAGCCTCTGAGAGATTATTCCTAAACTCCAGGTTCCCAGTCTGACACTGAGGAAGGGACCAGGTAACTGGTACCCTGAGATTAAGTACTTTGCTCTACTCATCCTACAATGCTTCTCTTTGGGTATCAGGTATGATTGTTCATTCTGGCTTCTGGCTTCTATTTTCCAGAAATTTCCAAATGAACAATTCCAGAAAAATGTCATCAGTGGGTGAATTTTAGGACATTATTTGTTGCTTTTATTTCTTTAACAATGAGGCAATACAACTCAATCTAAGCTATCCATAGAAGAAATGTCTGTCTCTGAATAGTTGAATCAAAAAAATAGAGAAAGAAGAGATCAATGAATTAAGCATACAATTGTGAGAGACAAACTAGGGTTAAGTTTCCATAGAACAGTTAAAATTCAATTTCTTAGAAACCTTGAGCAGACAATGAAAAATATTGAAAAGCTAAATTTTCATAGAATGTTGTTTGCTTCAAGCTAATATAAGATAATAAATATCACTGACTAATGAGATTTCAGAAAGAGAAACTGACTAGACTATAGAATTCTAATAAGGGGGGTCTAGGCTAGAAACTGGCTTAAACCAACCAGAATCAAAGAAAAGAAGAAGGCTTTTCTTTATGGCTTGCTTAATGAGGCTCATGCATAGTATCTTCTTGGCCCAGGGGGAAACATAAACATAGATCTGGGCACAATGGAGTGGGAAAGAAGGCATTCCTAGGGTATTCCTGGGATATACCAGGAACTGTTCCTCTATTAAAATTAAAAGTTAAGTGGAAGGGAGACAGGGAGGGGATTACCTTAGAAAAGCTTCCTCTGACTTATGTAACAGTGAACCTGGACGCTGGGACTCATGTCTACTTTTCATGAGAATCGAAGGTTGCATCCTTCAATCTCTCTCATTCTTTCAATAAAAAATCACAGACTTTGAAATTGGGTCTGGGGTCCTGTTTCTAACAATATGGGGGCTCATCTGGGATAAATAGGACCACCCAGGGAGGTGAAATCTGAGTGTACTGGGAAGAGCACTCCCATTGATTTTAGTGATTCTGGTATTTGAGTGTCACTTCCTTCAGGCTCCCAAAGTCCTAAAGATAGCAGCAATTGCTGCAGAGAGCTGAGCAAAGGCAATTACAAAGGATAGGGGGAGAAAACCTGCCTATAGATTAGATAACCCAATATATCACCCAGAGGAAAGACAGACTCTCTGAGGTTCCTTCTTTGCAGAAGCTCCTGCAGGCAGCTCAGCTGCTCTGGGTTTGCAGGAGCCATTTTACTAAAGTCTGTCTGGAAGCCCCTGTGGGCAGCTTTGGCTGCAGGGGACTTGCTGGGATTCTGGAATAGGTAGACCTGGTAAACATCTTTTGTTAGCTGGGTAGTTCCTTTCTTATGAAAGCCTCTTCGGGCAGCTCAGCTGCATGGAACTTATAGGAGAAACTCCTTGTGGAAGCCCTTGCAGAGCTTACAGGAGCCATTTGTAAAAGTCCCTGCAGAAGTCACTTTGGGAACTTGCCACATTCACAAAAGGGTAGGGTGGGTTTTCAGGCCTAGGAGGGGGTGGAATCCCAGGGAAGAAATTTGGAAGAATGTTCCCAGAGCTAATTGGGTATGTCAGGCTTTAAATCTGCATGTAGGGGAAGCTAGGTGGCACAGTGGATAGAGCACCAGCTCTGAAGGCAGGAGGACCTGAGTTCAAATCTGGACTGAGACACTTAACATTTCCTAGGTAAGTGTTCCTGAGCAAGTCACTTAACCCTAATTGCCTTAGCAATAAATAAATAAATAAAAATTTTTTAAAAATCTGCAAATAAAAGCTGGAAATAGGAGATTTCTGTATGCACCTATGTGAAAATATCTACTTGGTACTCTGTGTTCTGTGTTAAAAGTTAATAAATTTATGAAAGATAAGAATTCAGCCTTTGTGTTGGTGGTTTGGAGAAATATCAGGCTGAATTGCTGAAATTCATTCAGAGTAGTAATTCTTTTCAGAGTAATTCTTCAAGGTAAAATCTTTAGAAGTTTGCAACCATCTTGCTGCTCCAATGTTGGGGTTCCCAATTCTTGAATTCCTCAGTATCAGACTTGGTGTATGCTGAAGGAAGTGACTTTCTTATATCCCTTTAAATATGAGACTGCCCTGGGTTTGGGAAATGTAGGAGAGCAAAGGAATGTAGGAAGACAGATTGGAATAACTTTGGGAATGGAAGTCTGCACTTTTTGAAATAAGAACTAGTGCGTGCTATATCTGTCCTATTTCATGAAGAGGGATCTATCCCAAGCAGACAGCTTTGAAATTGTGATTCATTTGAAACCGAAAATCTGACTATGGAATGTATGAAACTGAAGTCACTTGAGATAAGTGAGTGAAATGGTCTCTGATCTTAGAAAGGTAAGTTGGGAGCTAGTTTTGGGCTTTTAAGGATTAGGATAATTTAGAGAAAGAGAATCTTTTTTTCTTTCTTTCCCTTTGCCCCAGGCTGACTGCAGCAGCTTTGGTGGAGAGGAGGAAAGAAGAGGAAACTATGTTCAGGACAGTGAAAATGATAAAAGAAAATAGTAAAGGGTAGGGAAAACATCAGATTAAAGTGAGAAAGAAATGAGACATACAATTTTAAAGAGACTTTAATCAAAGTCCACTAAAGGGATAAGTATATAGAAAGGTAAGTGAGAAAGTTTAGTAGCAATGAAAAGAACATAGATTGAAAGGGATTAGAGAGTTTGGGAACTTTTGGGAAAATGGAAAAGCAGTATACTACAACTTTAAAAATTTCTGCAAGCAAGGAACCTATAACTTTGATGTCAGAGCTCAGGCTTATGGAACTATGCCAGGAAAAATTTCAAGGTAAAAATCCATTTGAAGTGAAAAAAAAAAAAAAAAACAAAACCTGGCACTTAACCCTTTCCTGCTTTACAAAAGAGAAAAGGTTTGTGTGAATTGGGAAAATAACTAAAAAGTAATTTTTTTTGAATGGAACATCTGTGTAGATTTTAGGGAATCTCACAAACTAAAACACTGGTTAATTTTAAAATAAATTTTAAATTGGTATGTATGTTAAAATTGCAAATGTAATTGATTGTAATAGAGTCTGTTCTACCTGAATTTTAAGAATTGTCTTATTTTCTCCCAGAACTAAAAGGGAAAATTTGTTTAACGTAATAGGTGGCAGGCCTCCTGAAAACTCCGGAGCTGTAATAGCTTGGGACAAGAAAATGCTACCTTTTGAGTTTATTACTAAAGAACCCAGATTTGATTTGTTATCTAGTACTCTTAATGTTATTAGAATATACATTGAAAATCTGATAGGAGATGGAAATGTATTTAAAACTTTATTATCAGACTTAGTAACCCAGTAAATGTAATTTAAGAAATTAGGTATTTTCACCTTTGCTTATGAGATAAGAGGAAATCATAGCTAAGACCATTTGGCTAGCACTTATGAAAATTCTAAGATTGCTTATTATGTTAAAACCTACAACTGGTAATTAGTGTACATGGAATAAGAGGGATAGGTGAAGCAACATTGGGAGAAATTCAGTGCGAAAAAGGATATTTGAAAATTTCCCCACTTATTGGAGAGATGAAGGTAAGAAGAGATGTCTCAGGGTGGAGTGGTCAGATCACTTGTTATTAATGTGATAATAATGTACACTTCAAAAGGGAATGTCCAGATATAAAGAAGGGGGGAAAGGTGAAGCCCCTCTTACATTTTGAGGAAAATGAGGACTAGGGGAGCCTGGGGTTCCTTCTTTCTAGACCCCACTGGGAACCCTTAGTAAATTTGAAGGTTGGGAGTAATTGGAAGAAAAAGAAGATTAATAATTGCTGGAGTGGAGAGATGCTTACTCTGTTAATTAGTCAGGAATTACAGGAATTGTTAATGGATGAGAGTAAAAGAAAAGATTTCTATATAACTATTATGGAACTTACTCCTATATATTAAATTATAATTTAAGAACAATTAAATTAAGAATTTAAGAACAATTAAAGAATAGATATATATCCCAGAGATGGGGAATAATTTGTTAGGCAGAGATTGTATTATACAATTGATATTGAGATTAAAAGTATTGAACCATCAGTTAGTGTTTAGAATGCACCTTCTTTTGGCAGAATATGAATGGCAGAAATAGGGGAGGTTTAAAAATTTTCCACTTAATTTTCCACTTAAAATCAATCTGAAAAATCCAGAGAATGTGATGTGTGTGTTAGACAATATGCTATATCATTGGAAGGAAAAATAATATTGTAATTAATAATAAAGAGACTTGTGAAGGATGGACTATTAGAACTTTCAATGCCCCTATTTTGTCCTTTAAGAAATCAGATGGGACTTTTGGATTAATACAAGACCTTGGAGCAGTAAATAAGATTGTAACATGTTTGAGAGCACCAGAAAGGAATAACCCCTGAGATAGTGGAGAACTGTTTAACTGATAAGGAAAATGTTAAAGGAAGTGGCTTTGTAGAGAGAGGAGTGGGGGATGGATGTTTGTCCTTATCTCCACTCTATTTAAAATAGAGGCAATTTCGATAGGTTCTACAGAGAGGGAGAAAAGGCTGAAAAATATTAGAGCAATATACCTTCTCCTCATTCCTCCCCCCCCCCCCCAAAGTATATTGGCAATTACCTGATGGGAGGAGAATGTTAAATAAGGCTATAACTAAGGAAATTTTAAATGTATTGTGTTAAGGAAGCTATTGGGATGTTTAAGCAATGTGTGATGTCTTTTTAAGAAAATTTGGCTGTATAGGATATGTACAATTGCAAAACAAATACCTGAAAGGTGTGTAATATGTCTAAAGACAAATAAAAAGATACTGACGAGGTGTCCCTCTGGAGGGAGGGAACCCAGCTCCAAAATATTCGAATTTGATTTCACTGAAATGACATTAGTAGGAAAACTGAGGTATTAATTGGTTAAAGTAGACCATTTGATAGATTGGATGGAAGCTTTCCTCTGAGTTCTGCTACCTTGAGAGGGTTTAGTAGAATAACATTGGAACAAATTATGTCTAGGTATGGATTGATAGAGACTATTGATTCTGATAATGGAACGTACTTTACTTCTAAGGTTTTATAAGAAATAAGGGAGGGGGATTGCAAATTGAGTGCAACGGGCTTCATTTAGGGAAAGTGAAAGAATGAAACAGGTTCTTTTTTTTTTTTTTTTGACTTCTTTTTAAATTTTTAAACATTTTTTATTATAGCTTTTTATTTATGAGATATATGCATAGGTAATTTTTCAGCATTGACAGTTGCAGATACTTTTGTTCCAACTTTTTCCCTTCTTCCCCCCACCCCTTCTCCCAGATGGCAGGTTGACCAATACATGTTAAATATATTAAAGTATAAGTTAAATTCAATATATGTATACATGTCCAAACAGTTATTTTGCTGTATAAAAAGAGTCGGACTTTGAAATAGTGTACAATTAACCTGTGTAGGAAATCAAAAGTGCAGGTGGACAAAAATAGAGGGATTGGGAACTCTATGTAGTGGTTCATAGACATCTCCCAGAGTTCTTTCGTTGGATGTAGCTGGTTCAATTCATTACTGCTCTATTGGAGCTGATTTGGTTCATCTCATTGTTGAAGAGGGCCATGTCCATCAGAATTGATCATCATACAGTATTGTTGTTGAAGTATATAATGATCTCCTGATCCTGCTCATTTCACTCAGCATCAGTTCATGTAAGTCTCTCCAGGCCTCTCTGAAATCATCCTGCTGGTCGTTTCTTACAGAACAATAATATTCCATAATATTCATATACCACAATTTATTCAGCCATTCTCCAGTTGATGGGCTTCCACTCAGATGAAACAGGTTTTTAAGAAACAAAGTACTTAATGCTGTTAGTTACTAAATTGCCTTAGACAAAATGTTTGTCTATTGCTTTGTTAAAGAGTTAAATTTTTGTTAAAAAGTTAAATTAGAACTGACCCCAGAAGAGATCTGGGGCTTTCCCCATATGAGATGCTGTTTGGTTTATCTTATTTGGGAGGGGAAAGGGAAATGCCTCCTCTTGAAACAAAGAATATTTTTTTAAGGAATTACATGCTGGCAATATCCTCATCTCTTTTGGCCCTTAGGCAGTTTGCTGGCCCAGACAATACCTTTGGAGTTCGTAGTTTTAGGAGACTGAGTCCTTATTAAGTCCTGGAAGAAGCAGAATGGGAGGATCTTATCAGATGTTACTGATGACCCAGACTATAGTCTAAAAGCTGAGAAGAAATGGACTCATTACACCGGAATGAAAGGATTTGGGGAGGAATCTCAAGAATGGGCTATTGAGGTGGATTTGTAACCTCTAAAATTGACTTGGCACTGCAGCAATTAGGAATGTTTTGGTGGGAGGGGGGGATTAATTGTGCTTGGAGGAATTTTAACAATATTGGTGTTAGACTTGTTATTTATATTTCCAGAATGATTTATAGGAACTCCTTGATTGGAAGAAGTTGGAAGAATACTTTTTAGGTTGAAGAAATTCTGGGTGTTGATTCTGATAGGGTTCTTTAAATAGGACCCATTTCTATATTCTCTGCAGAAGTAGTGACCGGTGCTGGCCAGTGAATTTTGGTCATGGTACACCACATCCCTGAGTCTGGCCTGGATTTTCAGTAACTGATCAGAGGTAAGAGATAGTACTAGATTTTGCATTATATTTAAAAGGCATAGTTGACGCCTTGCTAAACAAACCCGAGACATGGCAAAGAGCTTATTCTACAAAACCCCAAACATAATTGGGGTGAACAGATGGGACTATCAAGCTCAGCCCTTTCTCTGAGATCCCTAGATTCCCCTTAATTTGAATATTTCTTGAAACTATCTTGTCAGCTTTGGGAAAAAAAAGCTTGTTTCAGTTTTATATTTTCCAAAGAATGAGTTTATTGATAATCTACAAGTTTGTTATATAGAAATGATTTCTAATGTTTACCTCTTATACCAGAATGAATTTAAACTCAAGTCAAAGCTGTTAAGTGCACATGTCTGTGTGCAATAAGGTCCTTAAAGGTTTCAAAATTATATAAGAATAATTTATAAAACTTTGTGGGACATTTTATTGTGGGGTATTCTATGAATTATTGAAATTAAATCTGAAATATCTTCAGTATTGTGTAGAGAAGAGGATTTTAGTGCGATCAGTTTTCTTAAGAGGGATGTAACTAAATGGGATATTTTGTATTACATCAATAAAAAAAGTCAATTTTATTCAAGTTTACTACTAATGTGGGAATAACATTTGTTGTTATGTGAGGTTTAGTAAACTTTGTTTAATTGGTTATATTGAGTCATCTTAAAACTGTTCTCATTAGAGATTCTGAGAATAATAATCTAAATCTTTGTCCCTTTGAACATGGCTAATAATTGAACATGTTTTTACTATAGACAATATACAATTTGGAAATTTATATTTCTAAAACTTGAATCGTTGGTTATTGGTTATTGAGGATCTTAAAGCAAAATGATTTGTACAATGTTGAACTTAAAACCATTTCTACTGATTTTTTTTCCCCTGAGGCAATTGGGGTTAAGTGACTTGCCCAGGGTCATATAATTAGGAAGTGTTAAGTGTCTGAGGCCAGATTTCAACTCAGATCCTCCTAACTTCAGGGCTGATGCTCTAACTACTGCATCATCTAACTGCCCCAATGTGAACTAATGTTAAGAAGAATTGAAGAAGCCATTGAAGAAAAGGTGTGGAAATATTATCCTTACTAGGGATGAAAGGAGGGATTGTGAGAGACAAATTAGGATTAAGTTTCCATAGAATAGTTAAAATTCTGTTCCTCAATAGCTAACCACTCCAGTAGCTGTGCTAAGAAAATCGCCAAAATGAGGTCACAAAGAATCAGATATAACAGAACATTAAATTTGCATTTTACTTGTATTTTTGATGCCAGGAAATTCTGTTCTCCATTGCAAATAGGTTCTTCATAAATAATACTCCATATTTCATCTCTTCTCCTTCATGTTCTGGCTATTTCCCATGTATTCCCTCCTCACTTTCAACTTTTAGAATTTCATTTTCTCAATTTATTTCTCAAAAGTCAGCATTCTCTATATGAAGTGGTTTTAAAGCACCTACAAGCCAACCTTGTATTTATTTGGTATAAACTTATATAGGTACTCATTATTTCCCTCTAGAATGATTGTAAAATCCTATTAGCAGTTACAGTTTTTCTGGAGTAAGTCAATATTCCCAGTGCCTACCAAGGTGCCTGATGCATATATATTAAACATAGGTTGTTGATTTAATGATGCCCTTCAAAAAAAATTCTATTCCTCAGAAACTTGGGCAGACAATGAGAAATATTGAAAAACTAAGTTTCCACAGAATGTTGGGCGCTTCAAGTTAATTTAAAGTATCACCAATGAGCTTTCAGAATGAGAAACTGACTGGCTTACAGAATTCTGATAACGGGATCTAAGTTAGAAACTGGATTAAACCAGCCAGAGTCAATGACCAGGAGGTTTTTCTTTATTTCACTTGCTTAATGAAGCTCATGCATAGTATCTTCTCCATCCAGGGGGGAGCAAAAATGCAAATATGAATATAATGGGGGGAGGAAGAGGTGTTTCTAGGCCATACCAGGAACTATTCCTCTAGCCAAACAAAGATTAAGTGGGAAGGGACAGGTAGGGAAATAATCTAGAAAAACTTCTTCTGATTTCTGTAATAGTGTGGGAGGTATACCGGTTTCTTATGAGAATCAAAAGCTACATCCTTCAATCTCTCATTTTTTCAATAAAACATCACAGACTTTGAAATTGTGGCTAGGGTCTTGCTTCTAATACATTCAGCATACACCCTCCCCCTCAAAAACCAACAATTAATAATGTCTCCCCAAACCACAAAAAAATAGAAATTCTGAAAAATCAAAGAGGTACAATTGGAAACAAAAAACCTATTGAGCAAAAAACAACTTATTGAGATGACAAATAAGATTGGTTTTAAAAAAACAGAAAAACACACAAATAGTAGGGAATTTGATCACAGAAAAGCCGAAAGAAAAACAAATTAATGGCATCAAAAAGAGGAATTCACAATAAAGGAAGATGAAACAGGGTTAGGACTGAAGAAAAGGTCATTTGAATTAACAGTTGAGAGAGATCTGCTAATCTTGCAGAGTACTTTCAGTTAAGTGATGGGGTTTTTACTTGGATTATAAGGGTTTGAGAATTGAGTAGGTGGTAAGGAAGTGGAGGAAATTAATATAGATGATTTGAAGGAGTACAGTAATGAAAGAGAGGAGATGATACTTGAGGGGACTTCCTTTAGTGATGTTCAGAAACTCAATTCAGGAGTGACAGTAAGTAAAATGCATGGTAGGGTGATCCAGAACTAAAGATTGGTAATGTCTGAATTATGATAAGACCAGGGCAAGAGAGTTAAGTATAAAGGGCAATGTGTAGTTTATTGGTCAACTTTTGAATTAAGATAGTTAAGGAAGGAAATTGAGGATTTTTGAAACCTGTGCAAGATTTGGGAATAAAATTTGACAAAAGGTCAGCAAATGTTTAAGGAGGGAGAATGTAAGTGTATCTGTAGGCATCCCAATTCAAATGAAACACAGAGAGTCCAGACACTTGGATTGAAACAACCAATCAAAAGCATAAACCAGATGCAAATAAATTCTTTTTTCCTTTGTATTTGCTTAAATTAAAGTTCTTTATTTATAAAACATATGCATGGGTAATTTTTCAACCTTGACCCTTGCAAAACTTTCTGTTCCAAGTTTTTCCTTCCTTCCCCCCACCTCCTACCTAGATGGCAGATAGTCTAATACATGTTAAATATGTTAAAATATGTGTTAAATCCAATAATGTTATACATATTTATTCAATTATCTTGCTGTACGAGAAAAATTGGATCTAGGAAAAAAACCTGAGAAGGAAAACAAAATGCAAGCAATCATCAACAGAAAGCATGAACATATTATGTTGTGGTCCATACTCAGTTCTCGCAGGCCTCTCTCTGGGTGTAGATAGCTCTCTTCATCACTGAACAATTGGAACTGGTTTGAATCATTTCATTGTTGAAGAGAGCCACGTTCATCAGAAATGATCATTTTATAATCTTGTTGTTGTGTATAATGATCTCCTGGTTCTGCTCATTTCACTTTGCATCAGTTCATCTTAGTTTCTCCAGACCTTTCTGAAATCGTCCTGCTGATTATTTCTTACAGAACAATAATATTCCATAACATTCATATACCATAACTTATTTACCCATTCTCCAACTGATGGGCATCCATTCATTTTCCAGTTTCTAGCCACTACAAAGAGGGCTGCCACAAACATTTTTGCACACATGGGTCCCTTTCCCTCCTTTAAGATCTCTTTGGGATATAAGCCCAATAGAAACACTGCTGGATGAAAGGGTATGCACAGTTTGATAAATTTTTGAGCATAGCTCCAAACTGCTCTCCAGAATAGTTGGAGTTCCACAGTTCCACAAACAATGTATCAGTGTCCCAGTTTTCCCACATCCCCTCCAACATTTGTCATTATCTTTTCCTGTCAAATTAGCCAATTTGAGAGGTGTGTAGTGGTATCTCAGAGTTGTTTTAGCAAATAAATTCTTAATCCAATTTGGAGGTATTTTGACAATTAGATAAAAGCAGATGACATCCCACAGTAAACATTTTATAAATGGTTGAAATGGAATGAAGAATTAGCCAATAAAACAACAAGCCAGTTTGGACATTTTTTACTCTAACAAAGTAATGGTTGAGAGAACTTCCTTGGGAAGCAATGAGAATTGAGCAAGTGGGGATAAGAGGGAGAAAGAAAGTGGAGTTCTTACCTCTTCCCCTTCCTCTTTGACAGAAGATGAGCTTGTGAATTTTGAATGCTGCATTTCACATTGACATTAATAGCATTGCCTCTGGAATTGCAGTGGCTAAGAAATACCTGGAGAACAAACTAGATACAATAAAGACAGAACTCTATAAATGCATAAACCCTTTTATTCCTTCTCTACTTCCTCACCCTTCCCCTTCTCCCTCTTGCAATGCTACACTTAAGGAAGGTTTCAAGAGGACTTTATGAAGGGAGAAAAGAGCTTTTACTAACCGGGAACTATGAGGGTATATCTTGACTTCCATGTGTTCTTAACACTTTCTTTTTTTATTATAGCTTTTTATTTACAAGATGGGTATTTTTCAGCATTGACAATAGCAAAACCTTTTGTTCCAATTGTTCTTAACACTTTCATTGCAATAGCTATACACTAAATTTAAGTTCATTCTATGGGTAAAAAATAAAAAAGAAATGACTTCATGTAGTGTATCGGAGGCATTTGATATGGAGAGATTGTTTTACAACATCTGTCCTTATTATCCATATTAAGACCTAATTAAATGTTAAATATAAATAAATTATACATATTGTTAAATACCTTCCATTTTTACTTTCACAATATTGTTTATAAGCTCACTTTTCTTTAGTCACATAGCCATCACTATGATGTGGACACTCATTTCATGCCTAGATTATTATTATTATTATTTTTTTAAATTTAAATTTTTTAAATTTTATTTAATAATAACTTTGTATTGACAGAATCCATGCCAGGGTAATTTTTTACAACATTATCCCTTGCACTCGCTTATGTTTCATTTTTTTCCCCTCCCTCCCTCCACCCCCCCCCCCAAGATGGCAAGCAGTCCTATATATGTTAAATATGTTTCATGCCTAGATTATTGAAGTAACTTTCTGATTCACCTTCCTGCCTCAAGTCTCTCCCCACTGCATTCCTTTCTCCATTCAACTGACAAAATAGTTTTTCTAAAGGACAGGTCAGTAGTGAATAGGACTGATTGGATGAAATATTTCTCAGTTTATGAGACTAGGTCTAAGTCACATCATCCCTGTTCCCAGAGCTGGGAGATTGGGCCTTGGACTCTGGGTCGGTAAGGACCCTGGGTGGTCACATGCACTCTGGAGGGTCAGGCCCTGGGTGCAGGAGATGACAGGAAGTTGTAGGAAGTGACATGACCTGTGGGAGGCAGACAACATTGGTGGCCATTGGTCAGGGATGGTTGCGTCCTTTTGGTCTGTCTAGTGAAAAGGCTCAGGTCTTTTCCTTTTTAGCCTGGTGTTCTACTTTTGGCTGGCCAGGTTCACGAGCACATGGCCTGGTCTGGGATGGCTCTCAGGTGTGTGCCTAGGCCTTTCCCTTCAGCGATTAAATAAATGCTTTCTCTTTGTACCTGAAGATGTCTCTGGTTAGTTAATTTGGGAAAAGGGGTCAAGCACTTATCCCACACAATAGTACAACCATCCATGACTATTCTAATTGTGTCTGAATTCAAATTGAAGCATTCTCTCTTTTTTTTAAACTTAATTTTTCTTGAGAGTTTTTATTTTCATTAGGATGGGAGATCTATCTTTTCTTCCACAACCTGACTTTTATGGAAATATTTTATGTAACTTCACATGTGGTTTCTTAATTGTGGATGGGGTTAAGGAGAGAACCTAGAACTCAAAAATTTTAAAAACAAATGTAAGAAAAATTTGTTTTGAATGTAATTGGGGAAAATTATTAAAGAAAATAAAAAAATAAATAAAGTGCAGGTCTGACCATGTCTCTCTCTCTCTCTCTCTCTCTCTCTCTCATTCTCTCTCTCTCTCTCTCTCTCTCTCTCTCTCTCTCTCTCTCTCTCTGTTTCACACACACACACACACACACACACACACACTCTCTCTCTCTCTCTCTCTCTCTCTCTCTCATTCTCTCTCTCTCTCTCCATATATAATGTGCCTTCATTCAATAAACTCCAATAAATCTCTAGGATCAAATATGAAATGCTTTCTTTGTCTTAAAATCCTTTGCAATCTTATTTTCTTTCCCTGTCTTTCTAGTCTTCTAGCCTTCTTGTTGACTTTTACACAAGGCACTATATTTCCTCACTTTGCATTTTCATAGTCTATCGCTTTTACCTGGAATGCTCTTCCTTATTACCTCCACCTATTGGTTCCCCTGGTTTCCTTAAAAACTCAATTTCGATTTAGTCTTATGCAGGAGTATATTCTTAGTTTCCTTCCCTACCATTCTCCCTCTGCTAGTGCCTCACCACTGAGTTTGAGATGACCTTCCTCTTCTCTGTAGATGTTGTACTATTTGTCCATGTATATATGGGATGATTTCAGTCTTATAAATATACCATATTTGGTATATAGTATATGCATATATACATCTCCCCTATTACAATGTCAGTTATTGAGAGCAAGAACTGTTTTTGCTTTTCCTTGTGTCTCTAATACTTAGTAGCACAATGTTTGGTTAAGAGCTCAATGAATACTTGTAGATTAACTGACTAAAAACTAATTAACTCTGGGTGATAATCAATGGGGCATAATCTCATGGGGATTTATGGATGACCATACTGGAAACATCACTCTCTCTCTTGAATCCCGAAAGGGGCAATAGTCAGCTATTAATAGGAAATTCAACCTGCTAGTGTCCACAAGAAGTTTAGGGAGTAAGTCATGTCAGAGGCCGACAATTGCATAACTTTGCTTCACTAAAATCCAATTTATATGCAAGTCATGATGTCACCCTGTGATGTCTTTGGTCCTCTTTGAAAAGGAAGGATAAATTCCAACAGTCTCATAGGAATTGTTATACTTAAATTCTTTACATGCTTAAAAGTTGGAGTTGGGATTCTACACTTATAGTGTGGGCATTCATCCTTCTCTGTCAGTCCAGGCTGCCAATGTGACTCTGTTTAAAGGGAAACATATCTTCCAAATGCTACAGGTGAGGATCAGTCTCCCCATGTATTCTTCATATATAGTGAGCTTCACGCGATAGTTACATTTTCATCATTGATTTTAATGTTTGTCGTTTGAGCCACTTGATCTTTAACATTACATGATGAATTTAAACTTGGGAAGGATAGCTAAGGCACTTGATAATGAAGACAGGATCTAAAATAATCTTTACAAGTAAAAATAGTGAATCAAATTAAATAAGATGAGATTCAGGAGAGATAAATGCCATCTTAAACTTGGGTTTGAAACACCAGCTTAGCAAATGCATGATTAGGGAGGTGAGCTCTATTAGCACTTTGTCAAAAAAAGATCTGGGGATTCTCAGTCAATTATAAGCTAAGTGTGAAGTCTTGGATTGTATAGAGAGGTTTAGCTTCCAGGAATAAAGATGATAGTACCTCTGTATTCCACCCTCGTTGGACCACATCTGGAATATTGTATACAGTTCTGGGTACCCTAATTTAGAAAGGAATTGATTTGAGAGCTTCCAGAAAAGGAAAGTGATGATAGTAAAGAACTTTGAATTTGTGCCATATGAAAATGGAAGGTGTTTATATTAAAGGAAAAAAAAAGAGGGCAAACCAGATAGTTTTTAGTAAGTATCTGAAGGATTATGGATTATAGAATAGAGACTAGATTTGCACTATTTGGCTCTACAGGACATTAAGGAAGGAGGTGCAGAGTCAATGTCTGGAAAAACTCCTGGATGAGCTGCCATAAGAGTTAGAGGGTTTCCTCTTGTCAATGTTTTTTTCCTTTTCTTTCTTTCTTTCTTTCTTTCTTTTTTTTTTTTTTTTGAGGCAATTGAAGTTAAGTGACTTGCCCACGATCACATAGCTAGGAAGTGTTAAATGTCTGAGATCAGATTTGAACTCAGGTCCTCCTGATTTCAGGGCTGATGCTCTATCCACTGCACTATCTAGCTGCCTCTTGTTAATGGTTTTTAAAAGAAGAGTAAATGACTATTTAAAAGGATTTTTTTTTTTTTTTTTTTTTTTTTTTTTTTGGAGAAAGGGGAAATGAGTTGAATCAAATAATTCCTGGAGCTCCTTTCTCTCTAAAATTCTATGATTCCATAAAATCTAAAATATTTTTTCAAATTTCCTTTATTAATTACAATTTACATCGAAGGATCTATCTAGTATTTGTGCCTTTCTGTATTTATTATTATTTTTTTATTTTTACAAGTCCTTATTATCTCTCCCATTATTCCCTGCTCCCAAAAACAATTTTTAAAAATCTTCACATTTTGGATATGTAGTCTAGACAAATAAATTTCCAAATTGGTTATGTCCAAACACTGTCATGTATTATTCTAGATCTTACATCATTTATCTCTCTGGCAAGAAGTAGGTAATATGATCCACATTTAATTCTCTGGGTTTACGTGTTGCCTGTCATTGCATTAATCAAATAATAAAGTGTATCAAAGTTGTTCTTCTCTATGATGTTATCACTATGTAAAATTTCTTCTAGTTATGCTCATTTGGTTCTGCTGCAGATCATGAATGTCTTCTCAGTTTCCTCTAAAATTGTCTACTTCATCTTTTCTTATGGCACAATAATATCTATTATGTACATATGCAGCAATTTGTCTAGCTGTTTCCCAACAGAAGATATTTTATGGTACATGTAGATCCTTTTTATTTTAAAAAAAATTTTTTTTGGGATTTGTCCAGAAGTGGTATTGCTAGGACAAAAGGTGTATGCTCAATTTACTGACTTTATGCTCATAGTTCCAACTTACTTTTCAGAATGACTGTGACAATCCATAGCTTTACTAACAGTGCATTAATTGGTTTTCCCAGTCCTTCCAATATTTGGCATTTTCTTTTGAGGGGCCAACTTTGAATTAGTGATATGAAATCATGAAGCTATTTTAATTTGCATTTCTCTAATTAATAATTATTTGGAATATTTTTTCAAATACTTATTGATAGCTTTGGTTTTGTCCTTTGAAAATTTCCTATTCATATCCTTTGATCATTTATTTGTTGGGGAATACCATTTAGTCTTATAAAGTTGAACCAAATCTTTATCTAGATTAGGGATGAGACTTTTATTAGAGAAAGTTACTGCAGAGATTTTTCCTCTCAATTACCTATTTTCCCCCTAACTTTAAATAAATTAAATTTGTTTGTTAAAAAAACCCAAATGTTTCTATTTTATACAATCAAAATGATCTGTTTTATTTTTATTTTAAAAATAATTTTTATTTATTTATTTTAATATTCTGAGTTCCAAATTCTCTCCCTCCCTCTAGTCCCTCTCTTAACAATTGTGAAGTGAAGCAATATTTGATATTTCCATATTATTCATGTTGCACAAAACCCCAAAAACCAAAACAAAAAAAAAATCTAAGAAAAATAAAATAAGTAAGAAAAATATGCTGCAATCAGCACTTTACCAGTTTTTTCTTTGGATGTGGATAACATTTTTTGTTGTTAGTCCTTTAGATTGAACTTGGTTCATTGTACTGATTAGAGAAGCTAAGTCTTTCACAGTTGATCTTCATTAAAATTTTGCTGTTACTGTGTACAATGTTTTCCTGGTTCTGGTCACTTCATTTTGCATCAATTCATAGAAGTTTCTCCAGGTTTTTCTGAAATCATCACCTTCTCATTTATCACAGCAAAATAGGATTCCATTACAATCATATGCCACAAATTTCCCTTCATCCTATTTTCCTTACCTTGTTTATCCTCCTCTCTCTCCTTTCATTCTATCCTTCATTAAAAGTGTTTCTGACTACTGTGTCCCCTAATCCACCCTCCCTTCTATCAGCACTCCCTTTCTCCTATCCTTTTCCTCTCCTACATTCCTATAGGGTAAGAGAGATTTCTATATACAACTTAATGAATATCTTATTCTGTCTTTGAGTTGATTTAAATGACTGTAAGACTCGTGTTCCCCATCACCTTCCCAATCTTTCCTCCCAGTGTAAAGAGGCACTTTCATGACTCTTTAATGTAAGATAATTTATCCCATTCTAACTCTTGTTTCCCTCTTCTCCCAGGGCATTTCTCTTTTTCACTTCTTAATTTAATTCAATTTTTTTAGATGTTTTCTTATAACATTCAACTAATACCTGAGCCCTCTGTCTATGTATACTCCTAATTGCCCTAATAATATTAAAATTTTTAGGAATTATAAGTATAATCTTCCCATGAAGGAATGTAAACAGCTTAACCTTATTGAATGCTTTATGATTTCTCTTTCCTGTTTATTAAGTCCCTTATGACTTCTCTTTTCTGTTTACCTTTTATATATTTCTTTTGAGTCTTGTACTTGAAAATCAACTTTTCTGTTTAGTTTTGGTGTTTTCATTAGAAATTCTTAAAAGGCCTCAATTTTGTTAAATATTCATTTTTCCTGCGAAGGATTATATTTAATTTTGCTGGGTAGGGGATTCTTGATTGTAACCTAACTTCTTTGTCTTCTAGAATATCATATTCTAAATTCTTTAATGTAAAAGATGTTAAAAATGTGTTATAGCTGTGATATTTGAATTGTTTCTTTCTACTGCTTGCAATATTTTCTCCTTGATTTGGAAGTACTGAAATTTGATTATGATAATCCTAAGATTTCTTATTTTGATATCTCTTTTAGAAGATAATCCATGAATTCTTTTAATTTCTATTTTATCATCTAGTTCTAAAATTTCAAGGCAATTTTCCTTGACAATTTCTTGAAAGATGATGTCTAGGCTTTTTTTTTTTTTTTGGATGATGGCTTTCATGTAGTCCAATAAATCTTTTTTTTTCCCCCTGAGGCAATTCCTGACAGCCAGGAAGTATTAAGTGTCTGAGGCCAGATTTGGAGTAGGATCCTCCTGACTTCAGGGTTGGTGCTCTATTTTAATGAGCTTTTGAGCCTCCTTGTCTATTTGACCATTTTTGTTTCTTAAGAAATTTTTTTCTTCAGTGAATTTTTGTACTTCTTTTTCCATGTGACTCATTCTGCTTTTTGAGTTCTTCTCTTCAGTGGATTTTTATGCCTTAAAAAAAAAAAAAAAAAAAACTATTTAGCCTCCTCTGTTTTTTGATGTGTTATTTTCTTTAGTATTTTTTGTTACTCCTTTACCAAGTTATTTGAAGAGGGGACCCTGGAACTCTGAAAATCCTTGAAGGACAAAATCTCCTTCAACTCTGCCTCAATAAGGGACACTGCCCCAAGTCTTTTTCCTTTAAATGAATTTAAGTTTTGATTGCTTCAGGGGGGAATGAAGAGGGAACTCCAAAACTCTGAAAATCCTTAAATGAGAAAGTCTCCTTCAACTCTGCCTCAGTGAGGGGATTCCACCCCAAGCACAAACAGTTTCATCTTTGTTATCTGGGTGGGGTCGGCTCACTCTGAAACCCATTGAATTCAATTAAAATTCTAGTCTTAGCTGAAACCCAGTGAGGAGCCAACCTGGGACTCTACCCATAAGCCCCCTTCAGCTTGTAGCCAAAGCCCCCTATTATAAAAGAACTAAACTAAAACCCTCTTTTTGCAGAGATTCCAAACATGCCAGCCCTATGCTTGGCATGCCAAGGGTCTCTGCTCACTGGAATACTGTTTCCAGTGCCCTCTTCTCTTCATACTCACCTATTTCTTTAACCAGACTTTAACCTTACTTCCAATCCCCATAATAAACCTCTTTTGTTAATCTAGGTTTTTGGGTCTGTAAATTCCTTTACAGAATCCTCAGAACTCCCTACCTTTGCGCCACCACTAGACCTCATTTAACTCCCTGATCACCAGTAATCCTAATTTCATTTGGGTTCCCCAAATCTAAACCGCATCACTTTTGACTCTTCAATCTACCTATATGATTTTCTTCCATTATTCACACTTATTTTCCTAATTTTTCTTCTATCCCCTTTATTTGGTTTTAGATTTCCTTGTTTAATTCTTCTAGGAATTCTTTTGTGGGCTTGAAACCAATTCTTAATTTTTTTTGAAGTTTGGAACATGGTAGTTTTTATTTCTTTGTCTTCTGAGTTTGTGTTTGATCTTGCCTATCACCTTAGTAACTTTCTAGGGTCAGGTTCTTTGTTGTTGTTGTTGATAATAATGTTTGATCATTTGTCCAGTCCATTTTAACTTTCTGTTAAAGTTGGGCAGTATTTCTAGAGTGGAGGGGGGCACTGTACCAATCTTTTGTTCCTTTTGTGTAATTGTTCTCAGAGCTAGTTATGAGGGAGGAAGATCTGTAAATTTTCAGTTCTTCCAAGATAGTATGATCTTTTTTCCTCAATTGTATTTTTTCTCCAAATAATATATATAAAGATAGTTTTTAACATCCATTTTTGTAAGATTTTGTTTCAATTTTTTTCTCTCTCTTCCTTATCTTCCTCTTTTCCAAGACAGCATGATATAAGTAAAACTTGTACAATTCTTTAAGACATATTTCTGTATTTGTCATGTTGTGCAAGAGAAATCAGACCAAAAGGGAAAACACCACAAGAAAAAAAATAAGCAAACAAACAAAGGTGGAAATAGTGTGCTTTGATCTATATTCAGTCTTCATAGTTCTCTCTCTAGATGTGAATGGCATTTTCTGTCTTAAGTCTATTGGAATTCCCTTGAATCATAGCATTACTGAAAAGAGCCAAGTCCATCACTCTTGATCCTTACATAATCTTGCTATTTCTATATACAATATTTTCCTGGCTCTGCTCACTTGATTCAGCATCATATCATGTAAGTTTTTCCAAGCTTTTCTGAAATCAGCGTGCTCATCTTTTCTTACAGAACAATAATATTTCATTACATTCATACACCATAACTTATTTAGCCACTCCCCAATTGAAGGGCATCCATTCAATTTCCAGCTCCTTGTCACTATAAAAAGGGATGCTAAATTTTTAATCATATGCAACTTTTTTCTTCTTTTATGATCTCTTTGTGACACATCCCAGTAGTGGCACTGCTGGACCAAAGGGTACACACAATTTTATATCCTTTTGGGTTCAGTTCCAAATTGCTCTCCACCAACTCCACCAACAATGCATCAGTGTTCCAGTTATCCCACATCCCCTCCAACATTTATCATTATCTTTTTCTGTCATCTTAGATTATCTGAGAATTATGAAGTGCATCTAAGAGTTACCTTAATTTTCATTTGTGCAATCAATAATGATTTAGAGCCATTTTCCCGTATACTCATGACTTTATTTTCTTCATCTGAAAATTGCCTGTTCATATCTTTTGATCATTTATCAATTGGAGAATGACTTATAGTCTTATAAATTTGACTTGATACTCTATATATTTATCAGAAACACTGATTGTGAAAATTTTCCCTGGTTTTCTGCTTCTCTTCTAGTCTTGGCTGCATTTTTAATTGAATGTACTAGAAGTTGTCCATTTTGCATTTCATAATGTTCTCTAGTTCTTCTTTGGCCATAAATTTCTCCCTTCTCCATAGATCTGGTAAATAGACTAACTCTTGTTCTAATAATTTGCTTATAGTATAAGATGATATGATCTAAATAGAGGTGTGTTTATTGCTTTCCTGGTCTGTGCTTTATAAGTAACCACAAGCACTCTTTTCTGTTCTGGAAATGTGACCAGGTCTCTGCTCCCTTGCAGCTACAAGTTCTGATAGTCTTATGTTCCTCTTTGCTCTGGCACTGTGATCCAGGTCTAAAACCCAGGTCTGAGTATGGACAATGCAAGTTCAGAAGGCAACAGTGTCAAAGCAGCTACATGAAAAGCCTCAAAGAAGAATGTGAATTGATGTCAAGCTCCTTTCCACTCCCCTGCCAGCCTGGAAGAGCTCAGAAAGAAGTTTCAAAATCAAATAAGAAAGGTAGAGGGAAAATTGTGGGGAAAATGTCAACAAAGCAAGAAAATAATGAAAAAAGTCAACAACTTGGTAAAGGAGGAACAAAAATTCCATAAAAAATAGAATTGGTCAAATAGAAAAAAAAAGGTACAAAAACTCACTGAAGAAAATAATTCTTTAAAAATTAGAATTGATTAAGTGGAAGCTAATACCTCTGTGAGACAACAAGAAACAATCAAGTAAAATGAAAACAATGAAAAAATAGAAAAAAATTTAAAAAACTATTCAGGAAAACAACTGACTGGAAAATAGATTGAGGAAATAGGTTTAAGAATTATTGGACTACATGAAAGCCACCATCAAAAAAAAAAAAAAAAGCAAAATTCTTCTAAGAAGGGACTGGGTTACACAGGAGAGAGAGAAAAACAGACAGGGAGAAAAGCAGGATGAAGAGAAATCCATAGTTAATAATCAAAACTGCAAATGTGACTGGGATGAATTCATCCCTAAAACAGAAACAAGCAGCTTAAAAATAAAAAGGGTGATAACATAAGCACATTAGAGGAGTATGGAATAGTTTACCTGTCAGATTTGTGGATAAGGGAAGAAGATTTGACCAAAGAAGAGATAGAGAATATAATGAAATATAAAAAAGATAATTTTGATTACGTTGAATTTAAAGGATTTTACACAAACAAAACCATTGCAGCTGGGATTAGATGGAAAGCAGAAAACCGAGGGAAATTTGTGTAGCAATTTCTTCCAACAAAAGCCTCATTTTTCAAATATATAGAAAACAGAGTCCAATTTATGAAAATACAATCACTCCCTAATTGAAAAGTGGTCAGTGATATGAATAGTTAGTTTTCAGATGAAGAAACCAAAGCTATTTATAGTCAAATTTTAAAATGCTCTAAATCACTATTGATTAGAAATGAAAATTAAAACAACTCAAAGGTATTACCTCATACTTTTCAGATTAACTAATGTGACAGAAAAGAAAAATGACAAATGTTGAAGGGAATGAAGGAAAATTGAAACACTAATGTATTGTTAATGGAGTTGTAAACTGATCCAATCATTTTGGAGAGTAATTTGGAACTCTGCCCAAAGGTTTTATAGCCCTTATATATAAAATATACAAAAGTTTACAGCAGCTCTTTTTTTGGTGGCAAAGAAGTAGAAATTAATTGAGATGCCCATCATTTGAGAAGTGACTAAACAAATTGTGGTGCAAGAACTAACATGCTAAAAGAAATGATGAGTGGGACGCTTTCAGAAAAACCTGGAAAGTTATACATGAAGTGATACAAAAAGAACATGGTATATAGTAACAACAATATTGTACAATAATCAACTATGAATGAGTTATTTATATTCAGCAATATAATGACCTCAGACAATTCTGAAGGATTTAAGAGATTGGCATTCAGGAGGTTCTAATTAAGCACACCCAGAGATAAGAAATTCATTATCTCTCAAGATAATCTATTTCACTTTTGGGTATCTCTAATTTTTAGCTAGGTAGACAGAGAGATCATTTACTTAATAATATGTCCCATGTACCAGGTGCTATGTTAAGCACTGGACATATATATACTCAAAACAAGACAATATTTTCTCTTAAGGAGAGCATACAAGTAGGGGATGAGATTTCTGGTGAACAGACCAGAAAATAAGTTGAGCTTCAGGTGAAATAAGCATGGCTAAGGAAATGGGAGAGCAGGTCCCAGGCCCGTGAGTGATAAGTAGGTGGAAAAACCCAGAGATATCTAAATGAAATTTACCCTTTTGGAACTTCCACCTGTTCTTCCTAATTCTATCACTTATTAGTTCTGGGACCTTGGAAGGATCACTTCTTTGAATCTGACTTGGGAGCCAAGGAGACCAGGTCCCATCACTCTTCCATAGTCTTCTAAATGATTAAAAAGACAGCACGTCTCTCCCCACAGTCTCCTCCATTTTCTCTTCTCCAATCTAACTAAACCCAGTTCCTTCAAGTAATCCTAGAATTGCCCAAAGAATTTAAATGAACTCTCTCTTTTCCAAGCACCACTGCTGCCTCCTTCATTTAACAGTAAATGTGGTTTCCGGAGGTCCAACTTTCAAACCACAAATCTCTCATCAAAGATGAACTTGTAGAAAAACTCCCTTCCCCAGTTCTGAGGTTTATTATAGATAACACCCAGTGACTCCAGTTCCAGGAAGGCAAAGGAAGCACATGTATTTATTCATTGTATCAGCAACAAGGCCTGTCCTATCCACCCACAAACTCCTCCACTACCTCCCTTTCTCCATCAGTTCATTGGACAAGTGAGCATTGAGCTTGATTTTATGTGTAGCTCCTAGCTTAGATCTTTGTCCTAAGAGGGCCATAAAACTGATAGGACTCAGTGTCTACAGTTCAATATTCACCATTTTGTACCTGATCTCACAAAAGAACTTGGGAGCAATACAGACTGTATTGGAGGGGGTCAGAGAAGAGACTTTCCCTATAGTCATGGGGAAGTTGTAGTCTAATAGGACTGTTTCTAATGGTATCCTGGAAATCTGATTAGACTTCTGCCTGGCTCCAAAGAGGCAGCTACAAAAAGGCAAGTGTAAATATAAAGAAAATCTTCCAAACTTGCTGATCTTTAACTGAAATTCAAGTAGCTCAGGGGTATGTTGAAGCCAGCCCCAACAAGTTCTTACTTGATTGTTAATGTAAGGAAAAAGGTGTTATTCTTGTATATAGCTTGAAGGGAGGTAGAATAGACATCTCTAGCTACTTTTCTCTCCAGCTTTCTCCAAGAGAGACTTTTATTCTGCCAGGGGGGAGAAACAGGACCAGAGATTATCATTCTGCTCTCCTCAGAAAGAGGGGATAAAACATTAGAAATATATTTATCTATCCCCTTAAATATTGTTTGTTTAGGGGATATGACTGACTTCTATCTGATGAGGTCCTGGTCACATGAAGTTGGCAGAGGCAGCCTGAAGTACTGATAAAATTATTCCCTGGGGCAAGCAGGGAAGGGCACTGATGGGGATCAGTTCAATATTACAGTATCACCCCTGTGGAGGTCTTGGTAACCTCACCTTACTGTACTCAATGGAAAGTCAAGTTATAGCAAATTCCTGAGGTTAAATTTTCCCCATAAATCTGTACATGGGCCACACCATCTTTTCTGAATCTTGTCTTCCTATTTCCTTCCCCATGCCTTGTGATGTCTAACTATACACTCTCCCAACTCTAATTCATATTTATCACTTCTGGGGCCTATTGTACCTCTTCATTTTGTCTGCAACCTCTTCTCCTAAATAAATGTCCCTTTTGGCAAAGAGAAAGGCCATTATGAATTTGTCACATGTTTATTTCAAATTAGGAATTGCTACCCTGACTTCATCACAATCTGCCTTCTGATAGCTTTGTTGAATTGAGTGGAAGGGGTACCCCAAGCTCTATATCCAAGACTTAACCTCTCCCACACCTAATACCAGTTCCACAATAAACAAACATAGCAAATAGCAAAGAAACCCATTTATCTAAATCATAGCAAAACAGAAATCAAAGAAGGTACACATATGAGAATATATATTAAATAATAGAGTGAAGGAGATCTCCCAGTGGGCAGGAACTAACATCTTAACAAGAGAAAGGGTCTTAACTTTAACCCAAGGGAAACTCTCTGAAGTTTCTAGAGCAGCAAGCTGGGAATAAGGGCTCAATGGAGTCCGCTCTCCCTTGCCTTTTCCTTCAGCAACCTCAAGTGGAGTTGACTTTTTTTTCTGAAAGCTGAAAAACAAAAGCTTGATGTTTGAATGAGATGCAAAACATTATGAATTCCCAAAACATTCTGTCTCTGAAGAGTAGTGAGCAGGGACTCAAAGGGAATTTTCATTTGGAACATCCCCAAACAGATTCTTTGAGAGTCAGTACCACCTCTGATCTACCCCTCAAACAGGACAGGCTATTCATCTCCACCAATAAAAAGAGCATCCCATACCAATGGGGCAGAGGTTGCATTAAATTTTCAGTAATAATAATAATAATAGCTAACATTTATTTAATGATTACTATTTGCCAAGCACTATGTTAAGAGCTTTACAATTATTATCTCATTTGATCCTCACAACAACCCTGGGAAGTAGGTACTATTATTTATTTTTTAAATTTTATTTTTAATAGCTTTTTATTTTTATTTACAAGTTATATGCATGGGTAATTTTACAGCATTGACAATTGCCAAACCTTTTGTTCCAATTTTTCCCCTTCTTCCCCCTACCTCCTCCCCCAGATGGCAGGATGACCAATACAAGTTAAATATATTAAAGTATAAATTAAATAGAAAATAAGTATACATGACCAAACCATTATTTTGCTATACAAAAAGAATCGGACTCTGAAATTAGCCTGTGAAGAAAATCCAAATTGCAGGCAGGCAAAAATATAGGGATTGGGAATTCAATGTAATGGTTCTTAGTCATCTCCCAGAATTCTTTCGCTGGGTGTAGCTGGTTCAGTTCATTACTGCTCCATTGGAACTGATTTGGTTCATCTCATTGCTAAAGATGGCCAGGTCTAGCAGAATTGATCATCATATAGTATTGTTGTTGAAGTATATAATGATCTCCTGGCCCTGCTCGTTTCACTCAGCATTAGTTTCATGTAAGCCTCTCCAGGCCTTTCTGAAATCATCCTGTTGATCATTTCTTACCGAACAATAATATTCCCTAATATTCATATACCACAATTTATTCAGCCATTCTCCAATTGATGGGCATATACTCAGTTTTCAGTTTCTGGCCACTACCAAGAGGGCTGCTACAAACGTTCTTGCACATGTGGGTCCCTTTCCCTTCTTTAAGATCTCTTTGGGATATAAGCCCAGTTAGGTACTATTATTTACATCCATTTTACAAATGAAGAAACTGAGGCAAACAGTGCTTAAATCACTTGCCTCAGGTCATATAGCTAGTAAATGTCTGAGGCAAGATTTGAATTTATGCATTCCTGACTTCAGGCTCAGTACTCTATCTACTGTGCCAACTAGTTGAGACTACTAGTGTTTATTCTTTGGAAATTGGAAAATCCTACAAACCAGCTTCATTTATCGTTCATTGACTATCTAGACTTAAGAAAGTGAAGGAGAATATTTTAATAATGTAGATTAAACTTCAAAATGTATCATATGTACATTTCCCCTATTCTTCAACCCAGAAAGCTAATTATCAAACTTTTACCAACTACCTTTAAGGTTCTTCCCTTCACAGTCTGGCTCCAGTTTATTGTTTCAGTTTTATTGCACACTATATGCCTCCATAGATCTTTGTTTCAGGTCAAATAGTAGGTTATCTGCTCTTCTCCCAAATGAGAATGCTATCTCCTGCTGTATGTAACCATAGGCTGTCCCATGCTTAGAAAAGCTTCCATCATTACCTATGGCTCAGATTCATTAGCTTCCTTCAAAAAAAATTAGAATGGAAGATAACTTGGTTTCCCCTCATTGGAGAGTATCAAGTGGAATCTGAATGGACACTTTAATCAATCAATCACTATTCATTTATTAATCTACAAATAGGTTCCAGACATTCAACTAAAGGTTGGAGATACAAGATAAATCAAAACAGTACCAGTCCTGGAAGCTTGCAATCTATAAAGGGAGACAAAAACATATTTACATAAGCATGTAGACAAAAAAAATTAGGGGAAAGGTAAATAGCATCTGGGGCAAAAATCAGGAAAGAGTGCTTAGAGAAGATGGCACTTGAACTCGGTTTTGAAGTATTAAAGATTCTGAGTTTGACATAAGCAAGGATTGTATTTTAGGTATGGATTCTTCTGCAAAAATTTGGAGATGATATTGGAGTGTTGAGTTTGAGGAAAAAGACCAGTAAGAAGGGGAAACCCCCCCCCCCCAGAATATGTGAAGGAGAGTTATAGATAAGAAGACTGGGAAGGTAGAATGGAACAGAGTTCCTGCAGGCTCCCTATTTTTGTACAGCTTGTCAGCTAAGAATATTTTTTATATTATTATTATATTTTTTTTGCTGAGGCAATTGGGGTTAAATGGCTTGCTCAGGGTCACACAGCCAGGAAGTGTTAAGTGTCTAAGGCTAGATTTAAACTCAAGTCCTTCTGACTTCAGGGCTGGTACTTATTTTTTACATTTTTAAATAAAATTTTTATCAGTCATTAGATCACTGTCCAAAAATATGGGATAAGGCAGCTAGATTTGGTCTTCAGGCAATAGTTTGCAAACCCCCATGCAGACTTAGCCTTGGAAAGGAAGGCTCTAGAAGCTAATGGGGGGTGGGGATACGAAACAAGGAAAGACATCTTACAGAAGGTAGAATCTGAGCTGAGGAAGTCATAGATTCCAAGAGACATAGATGAGAAGAGATAGTATTCGAGGCATGGGGCACACCTAATGCAAAGGCACTGAGATGGGAGATGGAATGTCTTGTGTGAGAAATAATAAGTAGGGAAAGAAGTAGGGGAAAAACTCAAACAAATTGGAAGAGTAGGAAGGGTTCAGGTAGTGAAAATCTTTAAATGCGAAACAAAAGATTTTGATCCTTTAAGTAAAAGGGAATCACTGAATTGATTGCAAAGAGCATATGAATAGAGTAATAATATATGGGAAAAGAGGACAAAGTCAGAAGTATTTTTTTGTGGATATCTTTAATTTTTTTTTTTTTTTTAGTTTATGGAATAAACTATGGAACAAGACAAACATTTCTATAATATGATATAATAAAAAGATGATAGCATATCAAACTACAAATCTACACAACTTGGTATTCCTTTAAAATATGCAACAAAATTAATCATGCAAATTTCTTTTAATTTCTTTTCCCCCTTTTTTTCTCCCCTGCAAAAATGGTTACCATTTGTACCCAAATATGTGTGTGTGTGTGTAAAATGATTCTATACATATTTCTATTTATCAGTTCTTTAGGGATGCAGATAGCATCTTTCTTCATATGTCCTTTATAATTAATTTGTATATTTATAATATTCAAAATAACTTATTCATTCAAAGTCACTTTAAAAACAACATTACTGGTCCTGTATGTACTGTATAACTTTGAAAGAGGTGAGGAAGATAGATTGAAGTGAGGAGACTAAAGGCAAGGAAAGCAATCAGAATGTTATTGAGACAGTCTAGCTGAAAGGTGATGAATGTTTGAACCAGAATGATGGCTCTACATGGTGAGATGGTGTTGTAGAGGAGAAATCTTGTGAACATAAAACAAGACTTAGTAACAGATTGGATATGTTGGTGGAATAAGAGTCTGTGAGCTTGGGTGGCTGAGAGTTCACCAACAATAGGGAAATTTGGAAGAGGGGACAGTTTAGGGGTGGGAGTAGTTCTTTTTTATAAGTTGAGTTGGAGATGTTTACACTTCCAGGTTGAAATGTCTCTTTGGCAGTTAGCAGTGCAGGGCTGGAGCTCTGAAGAGAAACTAGAGCTGCATAAATAGACTGAAAATCATACACAAAGAGATGTTAGTGGATCATTGTATGATTCCTTCCAAACCCCCAAGACAGCCTTTTGATAAATCTGGACACACCCCAGGTCCTTAGCGACAGGAAACCCTCAGTAAGACTTTTATGTGGCTGCAATGGGGACTCTCCCCATCTCTGGGAAGCCACAGCCTATCAGGGGAAGCCCCTGGGAGATAGAAGAGGGCAAGAAAATACAGAAGAGGACCAGGACTTAAGATCTTCACACTAAACACTTCACTCTAAATACAAAGAGACCCAAACCAGCCAAAACACATCGATAAGAAACAGGGGACTCCTAGAGTAGGAGCTGAGGGAGGTAAAAGAAAGGGTGTATGGAGTTTCTGACGTGGAGAAGAGCTGAATTCTGCATTCCTACTTTTTCTAGGAGTCTCTCAACTCCATTCATTTGGCCCCTTTCCTCTTTCTTGAGTCCTCATTCTTTCATAGGATACTATAGGTTCCCCATTCTTATTATTGAAATTTTTTTCAATAATATTCTATTTTTTCCCATTCTCTTACTAGCCTGTATACTCCTTGTGCTGAGTCTCTCACAAAATCTTCTTCATTGGGCTTCCTGCTCCCTATGCCCTGATTCTCACTTTCTCACTGAGCCCCATTCCCTCATTGAATCCTCATCTTCACTTTCCTGAGTTCCCATTTCCTGATTAAATTCTTAGTCATTCATTGAATCTTCCCACCCTTCCTGAATTCTCATCCCTTTCACTCAGACCGCCGCTTTTCTCTAAACAGCCTCTCTTTCTTTAAGCCTGTATCTCCTCACTACATCTCCACCCCCATCCCTTTCCTTGAGCTATAGGTTTTCCTTCCTGGGATGCAATTATTCCAGAAGAAAAAGCATGCTCTTTTCTGTCTTATAAGAACCTCTGGGTTAGGAACCGAAACTTCTTTCACCCTTATGAATGGGGGAAGGAGGAGGAGCCTAAAGGGAAAGCAAGTGGAGCTAAATGACAGGACAGTGTTGCTGGATCCTAAGTTTCTACTAACCCTCTTCCTTGCTGCTATCTATTTCTATCTTTCTTCATTCCTTCTAAGATTTGGGGTTGTATGTATCCCAGTTTGCTTGGGATCAATTGTTTGGCTAGATATGTTATTGATTTACAGCTGGGATGAGGAGAAGCAAAACATCTCCTATGGAGATGATTTGGTGGTGAGATTTTTCCTATAATCCTTGAGTCTTGAAGCTGATCAAGTCTCCCTAACTTTTGAATTTTCACTATCTCTCTCCTTTCCTCTACTTTCTGTCTTTGTCTCTTCTCCAGAATCACAGACTCATAAGATTTCAGAATTTGAAGTAATTTCTTTCCCTTCTTTCATTTTATAATTGGGGAAACTGAAGCCCAGAGAGAAAGAAGCTTATCCAAGGTGACAGGAAAAGTCAGGATTGATTCTTTGTATTCACTCCTTCTGGGAGCATCTGTCATAACCATAGCTAGAACTTCCACAGATAGATTATGGGAGGCCGTTCCCACGCAGACTCTGGGATTTGGCCTTTGGAATTCTATCCAGTATTGCAAGATGACCAATGCTTCTACCACTTTAGCCTAAATCCCTTCTTAAGATCCATTTCAATTCAATTAAAAAAAACTCCTATAAGAATTTGTATTAGGCCCATATAAATAAGATAAATAAAACAATATTAAAAAACCTAAAAAAAGAGAATTCTTTTGCTTAAGGAATATACATTTTATTGTGGGAGATAATATATACACTAGTAGCTAGAAGGAAGGGGATGAGGGGAAGCAGGAAAGATTCCATGTGGAAGAAAGAATTTGAATTGAGCTCTGAAGGTTTTGAGAATATTAAAGTTTGCAAAGACTTTGTTAGCTCATATATATGTCAATAGACCAAAGATGCTGTTAAAGAGGAAACAGACCATGACCTTGCTTTTCTCTGGGTTTAATTTTTGAATTTGCAGTAAATCATTTGAATAGCAGAAGAAAAACACAAAAAACTTAGCAAGGAACCAGGCCCACACATTGCCTTAATTAAAAAAAAAAAATCTTTGAAAGTATAGCATTCCCACTTAGAAACTCAACAAGGCTCCACATAGACTTTCTAGACAAGATAGAGTCAGAGAATTTCAAGTAGAAATATGAAGAGTTAGACAGGACTGAAACGACTGAACAACAGCATGTGCTGAGCTGGGTATACAAATAAAGACAAAATATAGTCTTTATATCTAATAGAGGAAGGAGCTCACAATCTAATGGAGGAAATGACATGCAAATAAATATGTGAAAACAAGATATATACAGGATGACATGGAAACAATCAACATTGGTAAGACCCAGCCACAAAACGGAAGGGAAACATGTCACTGCCAGGGATGGATGAATCAAGTGAGGATTTTTTGAATATGGAAAGACATGGGTATATAGGGAAGTAACCAGTAGACAGGGAAAGAATGAAAACAATGAAAGTAAGGAGACCAGAGGGGACAATCTGCTGAAGAATAAAGGATGAAATGGGCCAGTAGAGGAATTTGCCTTGGTCAGAGAAGAGCTTTGTGACTCAGGGATAAAAGAGGAGAGAGCAGGGAAGGGAGATGAGCTGAGTGATTTGAGATGAGAGGATAAGAAGGAATTTTCTGAAAATAGCCTCAATATTTTTAGTGAAATATGAGGGAAAGTTCTCAGCTGAAATGGTGGAGTGAGGGGAGGCCATAGGGAAGTTTGAGGAGGGATGAAAAAGTTTGGAAAAAAATAACCTGTTGTCAAGCCCTGTCCTTTCTACTTTAGTAACATCTCTCATGTTGTCTATGATATAATAACCACACTGGTGCAGGTTCTCATCACTTCATGCCTGAATTATTGGTCTCCAGGCCACAAATCTCCTCCAGCCTAGTTCATATTCCTCTTGGCTGTCAAAATGATCTTCCAGAAGCACAGTTCTGATCACATTACTTCCCTTATTCAATAAACTTCAATAATTCCCTATTTTCTCCAGGATCAAATATTGAATTCTCATTCTGTTTTTTGATTTTCTTTTTTTAAAAAATAATTCATTTAACATTTTATTTTTGCTCCAATTATATGTAAAAATAAAATTTAACATTCATCTCTTAAAATGTTAAGTCCATTTAACATTCATCTCTTAAAATGTTAAGTCCATTTAACATTCATCTCTTAAAATGTTAAGTCCATTGAACATTTAACATATCCTGAACATATGATGTGACTGTCTTCCCCAGTCAGGAAGGATTCCATCTACATATTATCAGATACAGTCAATTCCAATAACAATATACTGTTTGAATAGAGTGATTGTGAGGATGGAACTCCTTTGTCTATCCCTCAAACCTCTGTGCATCTCTAAACAGCCTTTGAAATATTGATTAGCATAGGTCTGGGATTTCTTTCAGAAAGTGAGCAGTGGATTCTTTTGACTTCTATTTTATCTTCTGGTTCTAGAATCTCAGTGCAGTTTTCCTTGATAATTTCTTGAAAGATAATGTTTAAGCTTTTTGGTTGTTGTAATTTAAATCAACATTTTCAAGTAGACAAATTATTTTTAAATTATCTTTTCTTAATCTATTTTTAAGGTCAGTGTTTTTTCTCGGAGGAAATAATTAACATTTTCTCTTTTTTTCATTCTTATGATTTCGTTTGATTCTTTTATTGTCTTGTGGAGCCATAAGGTTCTACTTGCCCAGTTCTCATTTTTAACGAATTATTTTCTTCAGTGATCTTTTGTACCTTCCTTTTCATTTGGCCATTTCTACTTTTTAAGGATTTTTTTTCTTTAGTGAATTTTTAAAAATATTCTTTTCCATTTGGTCAGTTCTACTTTTTTAGGTGTCCTTCTCTTCACTGGATTTTTGTTCTCATTTTCCATTTATCCTATTCTGTCTTTTTTAAGGTGTTATTTTCTTCAGTATTTTTGTCTCCTTTACTAAGCTGTTGACTTTCCCCCCATGATTTTCTTGAATCATATTTTGAAGAATTATTTAAAGTTATTTAAAGGGAAACTTTGGAGAGCTCAGGCAAATCCCTGTCTTTTTTCCATCATTGTATCTCTACTCCTTCTTTCTATTTGGCTTTTAAAAGCCCTTCTATAACTTGGATTCTTACTACCTTTTCATTGTTCTTACACATTATTTCTTCCCCATGTTACTGCTTATTGATGTAACTCAACCTTTTGATCTAGCAATACCACTTCAAGACATATGCACCAAAGACACCAAAGACAATGGAGCATATTGTGAGAAATACTAAAAAGCTGGGTTTCCACAGCGTCTTTGAGATAGTATGGGATAGGGAGTACCACTAATCAAGAAATTTTCAGAATGTGAGAGTTTAGGAAAGGTTAAGTAAGATTCCACAGAACAATTAAATGATCAATAGAAGCCTTGAACAAAAAAGGAATTGTGGAGCTAGAAAGGCACAAGTAGATTCAGTCAGTCAAAAAAGAATCTTGTAATTCTGAGAAAACCACAAGTTTAAAATAATAGCAGATCTAGCTCAAACTATTTGGAGTCAGTGATCAGTCTTGACCAAATAACTATTGCGTCTGCTTAATGAACTAATTGAATATTAAACAACACACCCTATAGGAGGAGTTTTCTGCCATTTTTTGAACATGGGATGTATGATGAGGGAGAACATGTTTATATATATTTAGGGGAAACATGTAGTGGGTGTATCAGAAAAACTATAACTCAGAAGAGAACAGACCAATCTGTTCTCTGAAGAGAGGCAATGCTCCAAATTAACAAGTATAAAGCGTCTCTTGATTTTGTGCTCAGGGTTCCCTCTTCCTGAAGAAAAGCACAACCTGCTTCAAGCCAGAAACATTAAGATTCTTTTTAAATAAATTTTCTTTGATATCTGATTTTCAGTGACAAGAGGGTATTTCTAACAATAGCCTCAATTTTTTTCAGTGAAATATGAGATAAAGTACTTAGCTGAGAGAGTGGAAAAGGAAGGAGGCATGGAAATTATGAAAACCTTCCCCAATATGAAAAGACAATTCTCAGATGAAAAAATTGAAACTATTTCTAGCCATATGAAAAGATGCTCCAAGTCATTATTAATCAGAAATGCCATTGTCACTGACAGATAGATACCTATCAGATTGGCTAGAATGACAGGAAAGATAATGTGGAATGTTGGAGGGGATGTGGGAAAACAGGGACTCTGATACATTGTTGGTGGAATTGTGAATACATCCAGCCATCCTGGAGAGCGATTTGGAACTAAGCTCAAAAAGCTATCAAACTGTGCATACCCTTTGATCTAGCAGTGCTACTACTGGACTTATATCCCAAAGAGATTTTAAAGAAGGGAAAGGGACCTGTATGTGCAAGAATGTTTATGGCAGCCCTCTTTGTAGTGGCCAGAAACGGGAAACTGAGTGGATGCCCATCAGTTGGAGAATGGCTGAATAAATTGTGGTATATGAATATTATGGAATATTATCGTTCTGTAAGAAACATTCAGTAGGATGATTTCAGAGAGGCCTGGAGAGACTTACATGAACTGATGTTAAGTGAAATGAGCAGGACCAGGAGATCATTATATACTTCAATAACAATGCTATATGATGATCATTTCTGATGGACGTGGCCATCTTCAGCAATGAGATGAACCAAATCAGTTCCAATGGAGCAGTAATGAATTGAACCACTTACACCCGGTGAAAGAACTCAGGGAGATGATTAAGAATCATTACATAGAATTCCCAATCCCTATATTTTTGCATTAGACCACCCACCTGGGAACTGGATGAGGTTTACACTTAGAAAGTCTTAATGATATGGCCGATGTAGACTAGATGGCAGGCACTAAATACTGGGGCCATTCTCTTTGGCAAAAGGCAGGTTTATTTAGTGAAGAGATTACAGAAAAAATGATGGAATAAAATAGACACCATGAAAAATAAATGTAAAATAGAGTGAGAAAGCATAGAAAGGGGTTTTAATAATTAATGATGGAAAGGACAAATTCCCTAGTGGAACTTTCCATTCACCAGGAGAAAGAAAACACTCTGTGATAGCTGGCAGGCCAAATCCTGAAAGAAACAGCATCCCATAAGAGTTAGCTAGCCCTTAAGGAGGAGAAGTGGGATTGAAAAGCATAAAAGGGGTTTGACATCACTTGGATTCCTGACTGGATGATCTCCCCAGAGGGTGGAGTTAAACTGATCTCTATTAGTGACTTCTCCCTGCCTGCCCCGGGGATCAATTTTATCAGTTCTTCAGTTTCTCTGCTCAACATACCCCCATTCAGGACCTGATCACCAAGTTTCCCTAGGTACCTCAGGGCAACCCAAAATTTCTTTAAAGGCCATTGCACTATAGGCAATTCTTTTCAAAGTTTGGGCAAATTTATTCTAGTCTCTTTGCCAAAGAATAAAAGTAAAAATACCTAAAACTATGATGGTCTCTTTCTTCATATTAAGGCAGTTTTCCTAACAACCAGTTCATGTTAATTCAACCAATTCCATCTTCTCTTCAGTAATATCAAGTAGGTGCAAAAATAACTTTGGACTGATGAGTCAGCTTACATAGTGAAAATAACATTTGGACTATCGTAAGAGATCTGGGTTTGAATCTACTCTGTTTTTTATCTAGGGAGTTGGGTGATATTGTATTTAGAGCACTCAGGAAGGCTTGGGTTCAAATCCAACTTTTACTTATTAGCTGTTTGACTATGGATAATCTCAGCTTCCTATTCTTTAAAATGGGAAATAAAATGTTAGAAATATACTCTTGACACTGAAAATCAAATATCAAGGAAAATTTATTAAAGAAGAATCTTAAGGAATCATTATTAACATTCCTGGCCAGAAGCAGGCTCCACTCCTCTTAGGGAAAATGGAGCCCTGAGCACAAAAGGAGAGAAGCTTTATGCTATTTGCAGCCTCTCCCTTCAGGGAGTGGATTAGTCCATTCCCTTTTGGGTTACAGTCTTTCTCATACACCCACTATGTGTTTTTCCCTAAATATATGTAAACAAATTTCCCCTCCCTACTCATATATCCCATGTTAAAAAATGTTGGAAAACTCCTGCTATGAGGTGTGTTGTTTAACATTCAATTAGCCATTCAATTTAACATTCAAAACAGGCACAATAGTGGTTTGGTCAAGTCAGATCATTGACCCCAACTAGTTTGGGCTGGATGGCTATTATCTTAAGCCATGAACAACAAATATTTTTCTGATTGGCTGAATCCATCCGTGCTTTCCTTGCTCCCCAATTCCTTGTTTGCTCAAGGTTTCTACCCACTATCCTACACTACCTTGAAACTTGCAACACACTGTGAAAACCCAACTTTTTGATATTTCTCACAGCACCTACCTCCCAAAGTTGTGAGAAAAGAAATGAGGTATTTGGAAAAAACACCAGGCAAACCTTAAAACATTGATGATATAGAGGGGAAAGAGCAAAAACATGTTTAGGAAGAGGTACAGACAAACAGGACTGTATTGGAATTGCCATGTTAAATTTATTATATGGTTTTAAAAAAACCACACTGTGTGTAACTGAGACTCATTTCCCTTTGTTCTGTCTTGCAGGTCTGTGGCAATGGAAAGAGAGAGATTATAGCATTTTATGAAAAGCGAAGAAACAAATCTTGTAACCTCTGTGACTATCTTTTTCCAATGAGAAAGGAGTGCCTTTCCATTCTCTTCTAAAATAGGTAGCCCCTCCCCAATCCCAAGCAGCTTCCATTAGTCACTGAAATACAAGAAATAGCCCTGCACCTGGGCCCCTTACCCTCTAGCCCATGCTCATTTGTTCCAACTGGTTTCTGTTTTAGAGCTTATTATCATGAAATTATACTTTTGAAAACCACATTTTAATATAAAAAACTGGTTTTTAAATAGGTGGTTTCATTTCTGAAATCTACAGTTTCTCTCTATTAAAAACAAAACAAAACAGAACCCAAACCTTTTAGGAAGTCTAGGACAGCAATTTGATTCTTTTTTTTTTTTTTTTTCTTTTTTTTTTTTTAAATTTTTATTTAATAATTACTTTATATTGACAGACAGCAATTTGATTCTAAAATTTCTTTAAGCTAGATGCTTGATGAGATGCCTTTTATGCCTAGTTGAGTTTTAATAACCCAAGGGAGAAGGGTGATGAGAACCCTTAGGTTCTCTTTAGGAAAATCCAGTTGCTAGGGAAACTCTTTTTTGATCAGAAAAAGCCTATCCCTGGGAGTTTACATAGGTCTGGGGAAATCACTCAGTTATAATAGGCAGGGAGAAAGGCAGAAGAGTTTTGACTCCCACTTTGAAACCAAACACTTTCTACTTTCCGTTGATTGAGGACTCAAGGCATCATGGTACAGTGGATAGGAAGCTACCCTCTGAGTCCCAGAAACCTATGTTCAGGACCTGAATCAAACAGATGGTTGTATGACTCTGAATGAGTCATTTAACCTTGCCTGAGCAACCCTCTGACAACAGATTGTGGAGGAAGTGTCTAACCTCACTGGTAAAGTAAGTTTCCTGAATAAGCAGTGCTATATACCAGCTAAATTATAAGTCTAGTACATATTCCATAGGAAGATACCTATTGTATTCAAATCATGCATCCCCGTTCCATAGTCACTATTTAGATGTTACCTTTCCTTCAAGGCTAATTAAAATCTCTCTCTCTCTCTCTCTCTCTCTCTCTCTCTCTCTCTCTCTCTCTCTCTCTCTCTCTCACACACACACACACACACACACACACACACACACACACCCCCTTTAGAAAGTTTTTCAAATGCCTTTCCCTCCCAAAGAGGTAAGCTCACATTTCTCAGTATTTTTATCATAATAACTGAAAAATAGGTAGTGGAAATATTATTCTCTCTACTGTGCAAGTCAAAAACAAAAAAAAAAAGCTGAGGTTCCAAAAGGTTAAATTATTTGTCCAAGTTCACAAAACCAGGAAATGTCAGATCTGGGTTTTCAATCCAAGACCAATTCTCTCTTCACAATATAATGCTTTGGGGCTTTTATTTCTTTATCCAGAAAACAAAGAAAGGAAGGTTAGATTCTTTCAACCACTTCAGTGCCAAATCCTATGATCCTAAGAACTCTCTGGACCTCAATTTTCTTAACTGTAAAATTAGAAGGAAATTTTTAAGGAAGATAAAGCAGGACAATAGGTGACAAGAAGCTAAATCCTGTTAATTCCTCTTTTCTGATTCTATAAAGTATATGAAAAAATTAAGCTCTGATAGGAAGCACACTGGCACAGTGGATAGAGCATGGGCCTGGAGTAAGTTTTGAAGTTCAAAAGAGACCCCAAATAGGTTGCGGTTCTAGACCATTGTTGTGAAGTATCTCAAAAGAATTTGCAGTCTCTGACCCATCTCCAAATCAAAGGAGCAAAGGAGTAATGCTGATTATAAAGGAATTTAGCAAAGAACCAAGAGCAAGTAAAATGCTGGAGAAACTGAGGCAAGATAGAGATTAGAAAGTTTTTAATATTTTATTTGAATTTCTGAGAGGGAGATATTGTCTGGGGGCAGAGCAGAATCCATTTTGCCCCTGGGGCTGAATTGGACTTTCGTCTCAAAGAATTCAGCATTGAATGTGAGATTCCAAGGATTTTTATAGACCTCTAGTGATCAGGTGAGACAAAGGCAAAGAGTGGAGTCTAAACACTGGTGAGTGGGAATTTCTAAGAATCATCAATCAGTTCTGACAGGTTGGGGAAAAGTGAGGACCATAATTTTTGATACATTGGGAGTGAAGGGGGTAATCAAACTAGAGACAAAAAGTCTAGAATAAAAGATATTTCCCAGATCTGAAATGATCCAGCTGTATTTTTATGGCTCTTATGGAATGTTAGTGGTTAGGGCTGGGAGCCCTATTATCTCAGTCCTAATGATCAGGCAGGGGTGTTGTAACCAGGGGGATTGAGGCAGAACAATTCAAGGAACTGAGGTAGAACAATTTAAGGAAACTGAGGCACAACACAAGAAGGCAAATTTATAGGAAAAAGTTAGAAAGGCCAGATCCTTCATTTCACTGATATACTAATTTTATGGCTTACAGGTGGATTTAAAGAGTAGTCTGGTAAGTACCTCATTGTTGTCTCAGAAACTTTATCATTGACCAACAGATTGTCTGACAGCCTGAAATGTTTGTTGAACTGCAGCATTCCCAAGGCCAGAGGTCCTCAGAGCTATTGCTACATCTCTCCTAGAAACTGCACCCCATCAAAAAGAAGAGAAGAAGAAAGGAAGAAGCATATATAGCTCATATTATGTTCCTGCGACTGTGCTGGGTTTTGTTTTGTTTGTTTGCTTGTTTGTTTGTTTGTTTGACGAATTTTATCTCATTTGATCTTTGTGATAATTCTGTAAGGTAGGTGCTAGTATTACTTCCAGTTTATGGTTGAGGAAACTAAGACAAACAGAGACTAAATTGATGTGGCTAATATAAACACTAGATTGGTGGTGAGCACCAGCTGTTAGGATTTGGTCCTGTAAAGGATTCACAATAGCCATTCTTTTTGGCAAAAGGTAGATTAGGACTTATTAATTATTATTATTACTTGTCATAGAGTAGGCACTATGTGAATAATAATTCCCTTCCCCTTTTGCTGGCTTTGCAAGGTATATGAAGAGATTATTAGGCTTCTACAGAAGGAACATAAGAAGAGAGGGGGGAGAAAAAATTGAATTCTTTGTAGTTTTGTTTCTTTCTGCTTCTATCTTCAGTCAGCCACAAGCATTTATTAAGTGCTTACTATGTGCCAGGTACTATGCTAAGTACAAAGAGAAACAAAAAACCCAGAACCTGATCTTAAGAACTTATGGTCTAATGGCAGAGCCAATATGCAAAAAACTATGTAGTTACTCAATAAGCATTTATTAAGAATTTACTGTGCTGTGTAAAGTGCTAGAGAGCCACAGTAATATAGACATTGTCCAGGATTCATTCATAAGTTCTTCTGCTAATTGTATTTAACAACATGCAAAACATGTAAAAACCATTTTATATATTCTCAGAGCAGAGACCTATAATAGTATACAAAAACCAATGGGTTTCAAGTAGCTGTTTAAGATATATATGTTTTATGGCCAGAAACTGGAAACAGAGTGGATGCCCATCAATTGGAGAATGGCTGAATAACTTATGGTATATGAATATTATGAAATATTATTGTTCTGTAAGAACGACCAGCAGGATGATTTCAGAAAGGCCTGGAGAGACTTACATGAATTGATGCTGAGTGAAATGAGCAGGACCAGGAGATCATTATACACTTCGACAACAATACTATATGATGATCAATTCTGACAGACATGGCCCTCATCAGCGATGAGATGAACCAAATCAGTTCCAATGGAGCAGTGATGAATTGAACCAATTACATCCAGCGAAAGAACTCTGGGAGATGACTAAGAACCATTACATAGAATTCCCAATCCCTCTATTTTTGTCCACCTGCATTTTTGATTTCCTTCACAGATTAATTGTACACTATTTCAAAGTCTGATTCTTTTTGGACAGCAAAATAACTGTATGGACATGTATACATATATTGTATTTAATTTATGCTTTAACATGTTTAACATGTATTGATCAACCTGCCATCTGGGGGAGGGGGTGGGGGGAAGGAAGGGAAAAATTGGAACAAAGGGTTTTGCAATTGTCAATGCTGAAAAATTACCCATGCATATATCTTGTAAATAAAAAGCTATAATAAAAAAATACATTTGTAAAAAAAAAAAAAAAAGATATACATGCTTTGGTTACTTAGGAAGGATGGATATGATACCATTTTACCAATGACAGAAAAGAAAGGTAAAGATTTCACCTTAAAGGATAGATAGCAGAAGGTGAATATCCACAGCAGGTAAAGTAACAAATTGGTATACACTGGGATATAGCTGAAATTTTCAGACTAACCATCAACACCAGAGGTATAGCAAGTTAAGTACCACACTCATCTTAAACAAATAGAGGTGATCAAACTGAGCCAGAAATTCACTTATCACTATTTCATAACCTGTTTATCACTTGAACTTAAGTTTGAAATCTGTTAAATTCTGCATGCTCCAGCTTGTGTGACTTAGCAGAATTAAGGAAATGATGGTCATAAAGCCAATATAAAAAAGATTCGTATCAGCTCCTGCTTTTGGTTGTAGATCACATGGCATATTTATCATATTTTTGGACCTTCTATAGAACTCCCCTCTGGATGCCTTGATAAAATTTTTATGATAAGTATTTCTACAAGTAGATAAAAACAATGACTCCAAAAAAACTAAAGCAAATACTAGTATTACATAAAAATATTTTCATAATTTCCTTGATCTGGCCCATTTCTGGCAACCAACTTCAAATATCACAGTCAGATATTCCTAAATTTTTTATCGCCTTTAGACTCTTTTCTAACATTCCAAGGCAATTGAGGTGCTGGGGAAATATTAAGGGTTTGGTCTAATATATATGTGCCACATTCATTTAAGGTCCATTTAAACAATAGGTTTCTTATCCTGTCTTTTTGGGATTAATTGTCTACCTCGAAGTTGTCTGCTTCTAGGAAATATTTTTCCTTGGATATTTGATGTAGAAAGGGTCTGTCCCTTACTACTATTCATGAAGTGTCCAGTAGAGTTTTTTGAAACCCAGAGACACAAATCACTGAATTAACACCCTGATATTCTTAATTGTAATGTCAGTTAACAGTACCTGGAATGGATTTTGTTTCTAAGATAGTTTAGGAGTTGTGTTTCTCTCAGTAAATTTACTTCTCATGTTCCAAGTCATTTGCAGAGATACCCTAAGTAATGTTGTTTAAACCTGCCAGTAATAAAACAGTATGATATATTATTGTTTAGTCTTTATGGTTGTGTGCAATTCTTAGTAATCCCATTTGAGGATTTTTAAAAATCTCCTTTTACTGGAAGTGTTTATCTTTTTTTTTTTCTTTCTTTTCCTGCCACTCATTTTGCAAATGAGAAAATGAAGGCAAATAAGGGTCAGTGACAAATAAGGGTCACACATAGCTAATAAATGTTTAAGGCCAGATTTGAACTCAGATCTTCCTAACTTCAGGTCTGGTGCTTTATCCATCGCGCCATATGAGGTTGTAAACCTAGCTCCTTTTCCTTTAAGAATATCATATTCCAAACCTTCCAATGCTTTAATGTAGAATTTTCTAAATCTTGTATTATTTTGACGATAGCTCCATAAGATTTTAGTTGTTTCTTTCTGGCACAAACATGTTTATAGCAGTTCTTTTTGTAAGGAGTTGGAAATTAAGTGGCTACCTATCACTTGGGGAATGGCTAAATAAGTTATAATATATGAATGTAATGAAATATTATTGCTGTATAAGAAATGATGAGCAGGTTAATTTCAAAAAAGCCTAGAAAAAGTTATATGAATTGATGCTGACTGGAGTGAGCAGAACCACTGTACACAGTAACAGCAAGAGTATGTATTAATCAACTGTGATGGAATTGGCCATTTTCAGCAATGTGATGATTCAAGACAAATCCAATAGACCTGGGATGGAAAAATGCCACCTACATACAGAGAGAGAACTATAGAGACTGGATGTGGAATGAAACTTACTATTTTCATCTTTGTTTGCTTTTTCTTTCTCATGATTTTTCCACTTTTGGTCTGATTTTTCTTGTACCACATGATAAATATGGAAATATGTTTAAAAGGATTGTATATGTTTAAACTTATTGTTTGCTGTCTTGGGGAGGAGGAGGGAGAAAAATTTGGAACACAAAATCTTACAAAGATGAATGTTGAAAACTATCTTTACATGTATTTGGAAAATAAAATACTATTGAGGAAATTTTTTTCTATTTTTAAAAATTTTATTTAAAAAAAGAATAAGAAAAAAGAAAAACAGAAAATTAATACCTAAACAAATAAAACAAAACAAAAGAGAACATTGTTATGTGCCCAGCAGAATATCAGGGAGGATTCAAAATATATAGCAATAAATTACCTAAATTACCAGTTCAAGAAAGTATATATATATATATATATATATTAGTAAAAGAAATTAAATTCATGAATGTATATCCTTTCTTTACTTCCTTATAAATTATTCTTTTGTTCTCTACTGTGTACCTTTTTTACTTTATTCTTTTTACCTCTTTCATTCCCTTCCTCACCCCCAAGCATAAAGTTAAGAAAAGATATATTTATGTATACATATGTAGATATATACATACATATACATTCCTCCTTCCTCCCCCACACTGTCTACTGTTCTTCCCCTCCACATACACACATATCTTTCCTATCTCTACTGACTCTTTGCTTTAATTCTGCTCCTTAATTTGTCTTATGTAAGGGTGATTAGAGAGATCAGGCAAGTGTAATTGGGATGTAAGTAGGTCAATGGTCTTGAGGTCCCCAGATATGATTGGGTATGAGTAAGGGATCTCCTTCGTGGGATTTCCTTCATGGGTGGGATCTCCAGTCACAATAGGAATCCTAATTACTTTGATCTCCAGTCAAGTTCAGGATGTAATCTCCATCATCGATTGGCTTGTGCCTGGGACCTCATAGATCCTATATAATCTCAGAGGAAGAGGGACTTGACCTCTTTTCCACCCTCTTTTCCACCTTTTTTCCATCTCCTTTTCACCTGGAGCTCGGCTTGGGGAGAGATACTAAGAAAGTGCAGGAGGTCATAGAGTGAGGTGTAAACCATGTGAATAAAGTCTAAGCTTGCCTGCCCAAACTCTCTGGTACTCTGTTGTGCTCAAACTGGGTCCATATGAGATAGCGGCTGGAGGATTATGGAGACCTCAAAACAGAGGTAAGATTTGTAATATTTGCCTGAGTTTCTCTTATCAGACCTAGGAACCATGATTGATTAGCGGTAGTTGAGTGCGAAAATAGTACTTAACAGCCTTGTTATTTAATCTCTCCCCACATGTGGATCTCTCCCTTGTCTTCTTCCCTCATCCTTTGCTTTCCCCCCTCTGCCCATCCCTCCCCTTTTATTTCTTTACAGATTTTGAGAGTGCTATACTCTTCATAGTATATATGTAGTACTGCTTATTTAACCCATTCCTTATGTTAGCAAGTTTTCAAAATTACAAGCCTCCTCCCCTCCCCTTTTTCCCCCCAAACCTCCCCCCCTGAAATGCCATATATATTCTTCCTTTGCTCTTCATTTATATAAAACAATTACTATTTTTACCTTAACTCTGTCCCAATCTTTCTTTTGAGCTATCCTATTGTTGATGTCAATCTTAAACATATGGTATGTATTTTCCATGTAAAAATAAAATAAGACAATTTATCCATGTTGAGTTCCTTGAAATTGATCTTTGATATTGGCTCTTATATGTTAAATTTTCTATTAAGTTTGGGTTTGGTTGATAGAAAGTCCTGAAAAATTTGAAAGTTTGTTGAAGGTCCATTTTTTTCTCATTCAATAATATAGATAATTTTGCTGGGTATGTTTTTGGCTGCAGGCCTAGGCTTTTTTTTTTTTTTTAATTGTTAGTAGATATGATTCTAGCATCTGTGGTCTTTTATTGTAGCTGCTAAGTCCTGTACAATTCTAATTGTAGCTTTGGTTTATTTGATTTGTCTTTTTCTTCTTTCTTCAAAATTTTCTCTGATTTGAGAGTTTCAAAATTTGATAATAACATGCTTATGTGTTTTTCACAAAGAATCTCATTGAGGTGGTCATCAAAAAATTTTTTTCTATTTCTATTTTCCCATCCAGGTCAATTTTCTTCTATTATTTCTTGCAAAGTTCTTCTTTTTTTTTGTCACAACTTTTAGGCAATCCAATTATTCTTATATTTTTTCTTCTTAATCTGTTCTCCAGATCTGTTGTTTTTCTTATAAGATGTTTCACATTCTATTTTATTTTCTCATTCTTTATAATCTGCTTTGGTACTTTTTGTTCTCTCATAACCTCAATGGTTTTCCCTTGCCCAATTCTAATTTTCAAAGAGTTATTCTCATCCATGAGATACTGTAACTTGTTTTCTAGTTGGTTAACTTTTCCCCCATAATCTTATTTTTCTTGGATGGTTTTTATTTATTTATTTTTAAAAAGTTTTCCCTCAATGTCTCTCATTTGATTTCTAAATTCTTTTTTGGGTTATTCTATAAATTCTCTCTGGGCAGGGAGTTATTTCACATTACTCTTTGGGATAAAAGAAAGTTTTTTTTTTTTTTTAAATTTCAGTGTCCTCCTCTGAAGATGAATCCCAGTCTTCCCTCTTCCCATAGTAAGTTTCTGTAGTGAGGTTCTCTCTTCTTTGCTGGTTATTTTTTTCTTTAATAAGAGGTACTAATGTGTTAATAACAATAAGAGATATTATTCTAATTGTGGGGTAGAGAGATGGTACCTCTAGCGTCACTTTAGCTCTCCCCTCTGACGAGAAACCCCAAGCCAAAAGCTTCCCCCTCCTGAAAGAGCTTGAAGCCAGCAGCATACTTGTCCCACTGCACTTGGTGCTAGGTCCTTCTAGCCCAGGGGTGGCATCCTTGCAAAACAGCTGGGCCTATTGGTACTGATAAGTGGAGGTTCACTCAGTCCTCCTGGACTCAGATCTGGGCTTCTCATGCTGTCCATGAAGTAAAAGTTTCTGTGGCTCTCACTGAGGTTCCAATCACACCCAGCTAGCCCCAGGCTCCCCACCTGATGTTTGTGCAGAGCTAGTCCAGAGGTATTTATACTTCCCATGAGTTAATCCCCAGCCCAGATCTTTTTTTGGTTCTTTTTGGGTTATACCTGGAGGATCCCTGTTCTGTTCCAAATCTTCTTGATTTTTCACTAGGCTATATTTACCCTGAGGTACAAATTTCTTCTGTTTGTGGGGGAAATTTGGAGAGTCTGAAATTTACTAACCTACTCTGCCATCTTTCTAGAATCCTCCCATCAAAAAAAAAATTAAAAAGAAATACTTTCTCTTTGACCTATGAGTTCAGGAATTTGGCTACAATATTCCTGGGAGTTTTCATGGGATCTCTCTCTTTTTTTAAAAATTTTTTTTAATTTTAATTTTAATTTTTATTTATTTACTTATTTTTTAAAAATAACTTTTTATTGACAGAACCCATGCCTGGGTAATTTTTTTTTACAACATTATCCCTTGCACTCACTTCTGTTCTGATTTTTCCCCTCCCTCCCTCCACCCCAGATGGCAAGCAGTCCTATACATGTTAAATAGGTTACAGTATATCCTAGATACAATATATGTGTGCAGAACCGAACAGTTCTCTCGTTGCACAGGGAGAATTGGATTCAGAAGGGATAAATAACCCGGGAAGAAAAACAAAAATGCAAGCAGTTTATATTCATTTCCCAGTGTTCTTTCTTTGGGTGTAGCTGCTTCTGTCCATCCTTGATCTATTGAAACTGAGTTAGATCTCTTTGTCAAAGAAATCCACTTCCATCAGAATACATCCTCATACAGTATCATTGTTGAGGTATATAATGATCTCCTGGTTCTGCTCATTTCACTTAACATCAGTTCATGTAAGTCTCGCCAGTCCTCTCTGTATTCATCCTGCTGGTCATTTCTTACAGAACAATAATATTCCATAACATTCATATACCACAATTTACTCAATCATTCTCCAATTGATGGGCATCCATTCATTTTTGGAATCTCTTTAAGGACATGATTAATGGATTCTTTCACTGTGGTTCTAGAGTTTCAATACAGTTTTCCTTTATAATTTCTTGAAACATGTGGGCTCTTTTCTTTCTTTCTTTCTTTTTTTTTTTTAAATCATGGCTTTCAGGTTGTTTAATAACTTTTAGATGATCTCTCCTTTCAGTTGTTTTTCTGAGGAGATATTTTACTTTTGTTTGATTGTTTCTTGATGTCTTGTGAAGTCATAAGCTTCCACTTGCCTAATTCTAATTTTTAAGGAAGTCTTTTCTTCAGTGAATTTTAAAGTCCCCCCACTCCCCAATTTGGTCATTTCTTTTTAAGGTGTTTTTTCTTCATTGATTTTTGTGTGTGTTGCTTAGCACCAAATGATCTATTCTTTTAGTGTTAGTTTCTTCAATATTTCTTTATGTCTCCTTTACCAAGCTGATGACTTTTTTCTTCATTATTTTTTTCATTCACCCCCCCATCCCCAATTTTTCCTTTACCCTCTGAACTTTATTTTTGAAATTTCTTTATGAATTCTTCCAGGAATTTTTTTTTTTTTGGAGCCTGAGACCAATCCTTACTTAACCCTGTGCCTGATATAACAATCTTTAAAAATTCATGAGTGTTCAACTGTAAAATTAACTCTTCTGTCCTTTAATATTGTCAGTTGGACATTTTTAAAATGAGGAAATAATTTCACTTTTTAAAACCATAACTAATACAATTTATGTGTAAAATTCTTAATCCAATTTTGAGAACTTTTTATTAAAACATATTGAGCCTCAATTTCCATGATGAACAAATTTGGAAGTCAATCATACACAGACACACACACACACACACACACACACACACACACACAGAGTCCTTAGACTAATCCTATTGCTTTTCTTAAAATTTATCATTCCAGTTAATTAAAACTTTTACACTACACCTTTGTCTTATTATTTTATCTGACCATTTCTCCCTGATTTGTCTAATTATTAGGTTAATTTGTTTAATCATTTTGGTTATTAGGAGCAAACCATATACCTTTTTTTTCTTTATTCTGGGATTATTTCCATTCTAATTGTCTTCCTTCATTATGCTAGAAAAAAGAAGCTATCCATGATCCGGGGAAAAATGCATTAACTTTTATCAAATTTAATTCTTATTTTTCCTTAAAACAAATTCTACAGAGTAGTGCTCCTAAACTCACTAAGATATTTCAGAAGGTAATGAAATCCTGGAATTGCTCCAAAATCCCAGGAGTTCTTCCTTGAAATCTTAAAAATGACAAATCTTCAAACTCCTAAATGATTAATCTCCAAGAGCAATTTGTGATCATGCACAAAAGGATATAAAGCTATGCATACTCTTTGATTCAGCAATGCTATTACCGGGTATGTATCCCAAAGAGATCATAAAAAAAGGGAAAAGGACCCATATATGCAAAAATATTTGTAGCAGCTTTATTTGTGGTGGAAAAGAATTGGAAAATGAGTGGATTCCCATCCATTGTGGAATGAATGAATAACTTATGGTATATGAAAATAATGGAATATTTCTATTCTATTAAAAAATATTGTTGAACATTAAATACCACATATAAGATAAGGTTGAAGTGAGTTCATGATTTAGACATAAAGAATGATACCATATGCAAATTAGGAGAACAAGGAATAATCTACCTCTTAGATCTGTAGAGAAGTGAGGAATTTATAGCCAAAGATGAACTAGAAAATATTATGCAATACAAAATGGATAATTTTGACTAAATTAAATTAGAAAGGTTTTACACAAATAAAACCAATGTAGCCAAGATTAGAAGGGAAGAAAAAAGCTGGGGAAAATTTTTTATAGTTGTTTTTTCTGATAAAGACCTCATTTCTAACTATATAAAAGTTAATCAAATTTATAAGAATAAAAGCCATTCCCCAATTGATAAATGGTCAGAGGATATGAATAGATAATTTCATATGAAGAAATTCAAGCCATTTATACTTATATGAAAAAATGCTCTGAATCCCTATTGATTAGAGAAATCCAAATTAAGAAACTCTGAGGTACCACTTCACACCTCTCAGGCTGGCTAAGATGACTGGAAAGGATGATGATAAATATTGGAGAAGATGTGTGAAAACTAATACATTAATGTATTGTTGGTGAATTAGAATGATTTGAAATTGTGCCCAAAGAGCTATAAAACTGTGCATACCTATAAGGGTCTTTTTACAATGAATCAGCACAATGCAAACAAAAAGTAAGAAGCCTGAAGTGCTTGAGGTTCCTGGAAGTAATTTCTGTGGCCAGAAGACTGACCATGGGCAGGACTCTGGTCATGTTGAGATAGCTTCATAATGGGAGATGTCTCCTTCTATGATTGGCTGTGTGTGTGTGAGACCTCACCGACCCTTCTTAAGCCCACTGCAGCAGGAAGTCACTCTTTTTATCCTGGAGTGGCTGAATGAAATGAATGGATAGCCAAGAGAGGCAAGGAGCTTGATAGTGAACACGTGGGTCTCTCGCAGACCTGGTGTTCACTTGGGAGGTAACAGGTTAGGGCAATATGTGAGCAACTATAATAAAGACTTAAAGTCTGCACATGGCTGTTCTTGAGTGTCCTATCAGTTATTAAACTATGATTCAAGAAATCATAGCTAGAGACCTCTGAAGGCCTTAGAGGAGGCAAGTTGGATTAAAGTTAATTGACACTGCAAAGGTCAGTGGCCAGAGGATTCTCTGAGACCCTGGGAATTAGGAGAGACTGGCAATGTAAAAGTACAGAGTAACACTAGGGCATTCACAAATGAAGTGACTGCCCAGGGTTAAGTATTACTGTACTTTTCACATACCCTTTAATCCAGCAGTGGCTTTACTGGCTCTGTAACCCAAAGAGATCATAAAAGAGGGAAAAGGACCCACATGTGCAAAAATGTTCCTAACAGCTTTTTTTGTAGTGTCAAAGAACTGGAAACTGAGTGGATGCCCATCAGTTGGGGAGTGGCTGATATATGAATGTAATGGAATAGTATTGTTCTATAAGAAATGATGATCATATAAAGACTTACATGAACTGATTTTAAGTACTTCACTTACTTACTTCAAGTAGAACCAAGAGAATATTGTACACATCAACAACATGAATATGTGATCAAATGTGATGGACTTGGCTCTTTTCAACAATGAGGTGATTCAAAGCAATTCCAATAGACTTGTGATGAAAAAAAAAAAACTATTTGCATCTAGAGAGAGAACTATGGAGACTGAATGTGGAATGAAACTTACTATTTTCATCTTTTGTTATTTGTTTGCTCGTTTTTTTCTTTCTTGTGTTTTTTTTTCCTTTTTGATCTGATTTTTCTTGTGTAGCATGAAGAATATAGAAATGTGTTTAGAAGAATTGCACATCTTTAATCTATATAGAATTGCTTACTTACTTGAGGAGGGAGGAAAGAGGGAGAAAATTTTGAAACACTAGTTTTGCAAAGATGAATTGAAAACTATCTTTGCATGTATTTGGAAGAAATAAAATATTATTTAAAAAATAAATAATGAATAGGCTAATTCAGAAAAGTCTAGACTTATATGAACTGATGCTGAGTGAAGTGAGCAGAACCAGGAAAACACTGTACATAGCAATAGCAAGTTTGTGATGATCAACCAAGATAGACTTAGCTCTTCTCAGAGAATCAGTCATCCAAGGCAATTCTTATAAACTTTGGATAGAAAATGCCATGTATGAGAAAGAATTATGGAGACTGAATGTGGATTGAAGCATATTGTCACTTTTTCTTCTGTTTTTTCTTTTTTTCTCATGTTTTTATCCTTTTATTCTGATTTTCTCTTCCAACAAGACTTATATGGAAATCCATAAAAAATGAATGTACATGTATAAATTTAAAAAAATAAATTTTTAATAAAGTAAATGGAAGCCTAGAGAGAGTAAATACATTGCAGCATGTAACACAAGTTTTAAGCATTTGAGACAGGATTTGCACCAAATTCTCCTTACTCCAAATCCTGTAATCTTTCTTCTCTATCACTTTCCTTGCAGTAAGATTTCCATGGCCCTATTCTGTTTATATCTCTGCATCAATTTTTTTTTATGTGAGAATTATTCATTTAAGCTGTCCCAGCCACAAGTAAAATGATAAAAGATCAGCATATTTGTCACTGCGTGATGCAAGTTAACTTAAGGTCGTAGGTAATTTTCTGATAACATAAAGAGAAAAGTATGGTTCAATAGCTGCTGTAGTCCCCCAGTGCTTGATGAGTATAATCCATGTTTTCTTTATTTGTCCTCATACTCAGTTGGCAGAGAATTGATATGATGATTATGAAATAGAGTATGATTTCTATCTCCCCATGAGAAGGGCTTGGTTTGGATGTAGAGGTTGGGGTAGAGAGCAAATGAGGACTGCTCCTAGTGCAACTCATGCTGATGGCCACTCCTAGGAGTGCCATGAAGAAGATCAGAGACCTCCACAGGAGGCCTGAGCCCTTCTCACTGAGGGGTGTCAGAATGTGCCTTACTGATGAGAGTAAAACTCTGTATGACTTGAGTGAGCCTTGTAAAATTATGTAAAATCACCAAAAAAAAATGTCTTCTTTGATCTCCAAACCCAAATGGTCTTGCATCCTTTCAGAGCAAGATAAGATTTCTTGGGAGAAGTCACAACTCCAGGCAAGATTTCACATTCACCTGAGATTTCCCTTAGACTCATGCATAAAATGGATCATCAGAAAATGAGTCTTTGCAGATCACTTCTTTCTTGAGAATGATAAGCCCTCCAAGAGAATTCCTCTTGGTGTTTCTTTAACAATAAAGCTTTTTACCATAGCCTTTGGGTTTAGTGAATTCCTTCAATCAGAGCCTGAGCCTTGGAGCATGGAATCCCACCCATTCTTGCCTAACCTCTTCATGGGTACCCTTATCCCTCATTATTACTTGGGCATGGACCAGGCCTAGCAGCGCCACCAGCCAATTGTCTCTGCTAGAGCCTTTGCATCATTAACATTAGTTTTTATCTATTGGGTACAATATGCTATTCCTTTAAAAATATAATAAAATTATTGTATACATTAAAAAAATTAATCTTCAAAATCTGACAAGATGTTTTTAGCAGTTATATAAACTTTGATTGTATAACTTAATTTCTTAATTCCAAATAGCCCAAACTGAAATAACACAACAAAAGTGTTTTGCTGATTTTTTTTTTCTTTCTGTCTTTACTTATAACCTAATCTCCCAAAGAAAAGCTAAAGTGATAGTCCTACTTACTAGGACAATTGCTTCAAGTATGAAATCATTCTCTGAAATCATTCTGCTGGTCATTTCTTACAGAACAATAATATTCCATAATATTCATATATCACAACTTATTCAGCTATTCTCCAATTGATGGGTTTCTACTCAGTTTCCAGTTTCTAGCCCCTACAATAAGGGCTGCCACAGACATTTTTGCACACATGGGTCCCTTTCCCTCTTTTAGGATCTCTTTGGGATATAATCACAATAGAAAAACTGCTGGGTCAAAGAGTATGCACAGTTTGATAACTTTTTGAGCATAATTCCAAATTGCTCTTCAGAATGTTTGGATCTGTTCACAGTTCCACCAACAATGTATTAGTGTTGCAGTTTTCCCATGTCCCCTCCAACATTTGTCATTATTTTTTCCTGTCATTTTAGCCAATCTGAGAGGTGTGTAGTGGTATCAGTTGCTTTAATTTGCATTTCTCTTATCAATAGTGATTTAGGCCATTTTTCATATGACTAAAAATTATTTTAATTTCTTCATCTGAAAATTGTCTGTTCATATCCTTTGATCATTTATCAATTGGAGAATGGCTTGAATTCTTATAAATTTGAGTCAATTATCTATATTTTAGAAATAAGGCCTTTATTAGAACCCTTGGAGGTAAAATTTCCCCTCTAATTTATTGCTCCTTTTCTAATCTTGTTTGCATTAGTTTTGTTTGTACAAAACCTTTTTAACTTAATATAATAAAAATATCTATTTGGATTCCAAAATGTATTCTATTTCTTCTTTAGCCACAAATTCCTTCCTTCTCCACAGATCTAGGAGGTAGACTATCCTTTGTTCTTCTAATTTTCTTATAGTATTACTCTTTATGTCTAAATCATGAATCCATTTCCATTTTATCTTTTTTGTAGGGTATTAGGTGTGAGTCAATGCCTAGTTTCTGCTATGCTAATTTCCAGTTTTCTCAGAAATTTCTGTCAAATAGAATCTTAAGGAAGAAAACAATTCCTTGGAAATTAGAATTAGGCAAGGGGAAGATAGCAAAGTTATGAGAGACCAAGATATAGTAAGATATATTATATATCTTATATATATATATAAAACATAAAGAATGAAAAAATAGAAGAGAATGTGAAATATCTCATAAGAAAAACAATTGATCTAGAGATCAAATAAAGAGAAAACATAAGAATAATTAGACTATCTGAAAGCTATGATAAAAAAAAAACCTTGAAATAATACAAAAAATAATTAAAGAAAATTGTTCAGAAATGTTAGGACAAGAAGGGAAAAGAGAAATAGAAAAAAATCCACTGATCACCACCTGGAAGAGATCTTATGAGGAAATACTAAAATGATATCATAGCCAAATTCCAAAACCGTCAGGTCAAGGAGAAAACATTCTGAACAACAAGAAAAATAGTCACATAGTGGAGCCACAATTAGAGTCATACAGAATCTAACAATGGCTATATTAAAAAACCACAGGTCTTGGAACATTATTTTTCAAAGAGCAAAAGAACTGTGGTTGCAGCCAAAAATATCATGTCTAGCAAAATTAAGCTTAATAGAAAGTTAACAGAAAATTTGACATACACAATCCAAGAGAAATATAAGGTGAACATCGAAGACTAATTACAAGGGATTCAATAAGAATAAGCTGTTTATTTTTTATATATGAAAATGTAAATTATATGTCAAAGATTATCATTAGTAATTAGATGTAACGGTCCATCTGTGTACACTATTCTAGACTGCTAGGGCCATACATATCAGTCTTCTGGACATCCCTGGATACACATGAAGACAAGCTGATCTTGAGGGGCAAAACAGTCTTTCTTTATTGGTAATCTCAGCAGGGATTAGCAGGAAGCAAGAGCAAGTGTATGTATGTCTCTGTGTCTCTCTTTGCATCTTTGCATCTCTCTATATCTCTGCTATGGACTCAAAGCTGATTATTTATATTTACTCTTCTATTTATATTTACACTCAGTACTGCATAGGTGGATCCACAGAAGGGAGAATACCTGGAGTTAGTGCTGTGTCCTAAGTGTAGATCTAGCAAGAGGACACACCCCTTGCCATCTCAAGGAATCTTTAACACCTGTAAGACACAACTTCCTTCCTCAGAGGCCAAGCCCCTTTTTGCCTCCTGGACCTGCCCTACCAATTGACATGTCATACATGGCAGTTCTCAGAGAAGGAGAAATGTTCCTAACAATTGAGGAAGGATTGTAGTAGATTGAGTATACTGAGTATAATGTGATGATCCTAAAAGGTACAATCATGTAGAAAAAGATAAAAAGAATAATTATCTTATGCAAAAGAAGTATGAAAGGAAAAATTGCATAGAGGAATTATATGGGGAAGGAGGAGGACTGGTAGTTCTAAAACCCTACTCTCATAGAGAATATATATATAATTATATATCTAGATAATATATTTACCTGTATAATATACATATATGGTAAAAATATGTGTGTGTGTGTTGGGGGGATATACCATTTTGCAAATTTGGAAAGAAATAAGAGGATAAGATGATAGGGGGGAAGAGAATATAAAAGGGATTTTTTGAAGTAGCTCTACTCAAATTAAAATTCAGTTAAAAAGAGAAAAAACATACATTTAGAAGGGAATAAAAGTCTAAATTTATAAAGAAATAAAAAGTTAAGAGAATAGAATAAGAGGATGGTGTAGAAATATTGGTAGATTAATAGGAAAGGGATAAAGAGGGAACAAAGTATATATTTGGAAAGCTAATTCAGATAGAAACAAGAGGGCAGGGAGAAGTGGGGAAGAGGATAAGGAAGGGATCGTTGGTGGGTGGGTGGATTAAGTAATGGAGGAGTAAGATAGTATAGAAGTAAAGCAAAGGAGTTAGGAGAGAGAGGAAAAAAGAGATACACACAAATATAAAATAAAGATCAGGAGTAGAATTTATTGTGTAAAAAAACATGATCTCAGACAATGTTAAAGCTAAAATAGATATAATAAAAAGAGAAAAATAAGAAAACAACACTGTCAGCTATATTAATAAATTTTTAAAGATTCTTTAAAATAACTAGACAGTTTAAGGCTGGAATATTGTTATGGTATAGGAAATGATGTTAGTGAAGTAACAAAAATATGCAAAGACTTGGACTTATGAAGGAAGATGTCATCCACTTTCAGAGAAAGGAGAAACAAGAATAGTATGAGAATGAATTTGAGTATATATGTGTATGCTTATAGAAATTTATGTATGTGTATGTATATATGTGTATATGCATGTATTTATGTTTGTATATATGTGTATGATTAGAGATCTCTATGTATGTATATATATATATATATGCATGTGTATGATTACAGATATCTGTATATGTGTGTGTATATATATACATATATCTATATCTATATCTATATATCTATATATCTATATACACATACATGCATGAGTGTGCTTAATTGTAGACTTCTTGGGAGAGGAGGGGGAGAAAGAGGAAAAAAAGAATAAAGTAAAAAGTGCCAGCAGAGAACAAAATGCAAGTTCTCAGCACAAGATATAGTATTTATTATATAGGCTTTTTTGAAGTGGAAATTTATTGCTTTATATTTTGAATCCTTTTTTATGTTCTGCTATACATATGGAAATGTTTTTTTGTTTTCCCACTTTGTATTTAAGTCTAAAATGAATTAATTAGTTAAAGATATAAATAAAATAATAAAGTGATATTAAAAAAAAAGATTTCCATAATTTTTAGAGATTTCTTGTTCCATCCAGATATTCTAATGGAATTAACTAGAGACATTTTACTTCAGGTACCAGAGCCTCATTCTTCAATTTTCTCACCAAAACCAAAATCCATTCCAGTTCCTATAAGATGACTTTGTTTCTAATTGATCTTTACAATTTAGTTCCTTTTAATCATTCACAGAAGAAATGCAATTGTAAGATAAAATTCTTCTCCTATAATTAAATTTTGTAGTGGCTTTCTGATTTAAACAAACTTTTCCTAAGCATCAGATAAGATAGTTTTTTTTAATATATTTTTTTTCTCCAGAGAGTCCTTTATGACAATCTCTCTTAAATTTTATAGAGACTGGCTTCAGTTTTGTTTAAGAATTAAGCATTTTCTGTCACTCCACAAGAAAAAAAGAGGGTGGCCAAAGGAGTGTTTTTTGTTCTTTTAAAAAACTCCTTTGGGGATATGAACAGATAATTTTCAGATGAAGAAACTGAACTATTTCTATTCATATGAGAAGATGCTCTAAATCACTACTCATCAGAGTAAATTAAGACTACAACTGAGATACCACTACATACCTGTCAGATTGGCTAAGATGACAGGAAAAGACAATGATAAATGTTGGAGCAGATGTGGATAAACTGGGACACTGATACATTGTTGGTGGAATTGTGAATGGATCCAACCATTGTGGAGAGCAATTTGGTACTATGCTCAAAGTTATCAACCTGTGTATACCCTTTGATCCAGCAGTGTTTCTACTGGGCTTATATCCCAAAGAGATCTTAAAGTAGGGAAAGGGACCCACACGTGCAAAAAATGTTTGTGGCAGCCTTTTTGGTAGTGTCCAGAAACTGGAAAATCAATTGGAGAATGGCTGAATAAATTATGATATATGAATGTTATGGAATATTATTGTTCTGTAAGAAATGACCAATAAGATGATTTCAGAGAGACCTGAAGAGACTCACATGAACTGATGCTAAGTGAAATGAACAGAACCAGGAGATCATTATACATGGCAATAACAAGACTATATTGATGAACAATTCTGATGGACATGGCCCTTTACAACAATGAGATGATTCAAACTAATTCCAATTGTTCAATTTTTTTTTAAAATTTTTTATTTAATAATTACATTATAGTGACACTCGTTTCTGTTCCGATTTTTTTTTTCCCCTCCCTCCCTCCACCCCCTCCTCTAGATGGCAAGCAGTTCTTTATATGTTGGATATGTTGCAGTATATCCTAGATACAATATATGTTTGCAGAACCGAACAGTTATCTTGTTGCGTAGGGAGAATTGGATTCAGAAGGTATAAATAATCCGGGAAGAAAAACAAAAATGCAGATAGTTTACATTCGTTTCCCAGTGTTCTTTCTTTGGGTGTAGCTGCTTTTGTCCGTCATTTATCAATTGAAACTCAGGTCTCTTTGTCAAAGAAATCCACTTCCATCAAAATACGTCCTCATACAATATCGTTGTCGAAGTGTATAATGATCTCCTGGTTCTGCTCATTTCACTTAGCATCAGTTCATGTAAGTCTCGCCAGTCCTCTCTGTATTCATCCTGTTGGTCATTTCTTACAGAACAATAATATTCCATAACATTCATATACCACAATTTACCCAGCCATTCTCCAATTGATGGGCATCCATTCATTTTCCAGTTTCTAGCCACTACAAACAGGGCTGCTACAAACATTTTGGCACATACAGGTCCCTTTCCCTTCTTTAGTATTTCTTTGGGATATAAGCCCAATAGAAACACTGCTGGATCAAAGGGTATGCACAATTGATAATTTTTTGGGCATAATTCCAGATTGCTCTCCAGAATGGTTGGATTCGTTCACAACTCCACCAACAATGCATTAGTGTCCCCGTTTTCCCGCATCCCCTCCAACATTCATCATTATTTTTTCCTGTCATCTTAGCCAATCTGACAGGTGTGTAGTGGTATCTCAGAGTTGTCTTAATTTGCATTTCTCTGATCAATAATGATTTGGAACACTCTTTCATATGAGTGGTAATAGTTTCAATCTCATCCTCTGAAAATTGTCTGTTCATATCCTTTGACCATTTATCAATTGGAGAATGGCTTGATTTCTTATAAATTTGAGTCAGTTCTCTATATATTTTGGAAATGAGGCCTTTATCAGAACCTTTAACTGTGAAAATGTTTTCCCAGTTTGTTGCTTCCCTTCTAATCTTGTTTGCATTAGTTTTATTTGTACAAAGGCTTTTTAATTTGATGTAATCGAAATTTTCTATTCTGTGATCAGTAATGGTCTCTAGTTCATCTTTGGTCACAAATTCCTTTCTCCTCCACAAGTCTGAGAGATAAACTATTCTATGTTCCTCTAATTTATTTATAATCTCGTTCTTTATGCCTAGGTCATAGACCCATTTTGATCTTATCTTGGTATATGGTGTTAAGTGTGGGTCCATGCCTAATTTCTGCCATACTAATTTCCAGTTATCCCAGCAGTTTTTATCAAATAATGAATTCTTTTCCCAGAAGTTAGGGGCTTTGGGTTTGTCAAACACTAGATTGCTATAATTGACTATTCTGTCTTGTGAGCCTAGCCTTTTCCACTGATCCACTAATCTATTTCTTAGCCAATACCAAATGGTTTTGGTGACTGCTGCTTTATAATATAATTTTAGATCAGGTACAGCTAGGCCACCTTCATTTGATTTTTTTTTCATTAATTCCCTTGAGATTCTCGACTTTTTATTGTTCCATATGAATTTTGTTGTTATTTTTTCTAGATCAATAAAATATTTTCTTGGAAGTCTGATTGGTATAGCACTAAATAAATAGATTAGTTTAGGGAGTATTGTCATCTTTATTATGTTCGCTCGGCCGATCCAAGAGCACTTAATATTTTTCCAATTATTTAAGTCTGACTTTATTTGTGTGGAGACTTTTTTATAATTTTGCTCATATAATTCCTGACTTTCCTTTGGTAGATAGATTCCCAAATATTTTATGGTATCAACAGTTATTCTGAATGGAATTTCTCTTTGTATCTCTTGCTGTTGGGTTTTGTTGGTGATGTATAAAAATGCTGAGGATTTATGGGGATTTATTTTGTAGCCAGCTACTTTGCTAAAATTATGAATTATTTCCAATAGCTTTTTGGTAGAATCTCTGGGGTTCTCTAGGTATACCATCATATCATCTGCAAAGAGTGATAGTTTAGTTTCCTCATTGCCTACTCTAATTCCTTTTATATCTTTCTCGACTCTTATTGCCGAGGCTAGTGTTTCTAATACGATATTAAATAATAATGGTGATAGTGGGCAACCTTGCTTCACTCCAGATCTTACTGGGAAAGGTTCCAGTTTTTCCCCATTGCATATGATGCTTACTGATGGTTTTAAATATATGCTCCTGACTATTTTAAGGAAAAGTCCATTTATTCCTATGCTCTCAAGTGTTTTTATTAGGAATGGATGTTGGATTTTATCAAATGCTTTTTCTGCATCTATTGAGATGATCATGTGGTTTTTGTTTGTTTGGTTATTGATATAGTCAATTATGCTAATAGTTTTCCTAATATTGAACCAGCCCTGCATTCCTGGTATAAATCCTACTTGGTCATAGTGTATTATCCTGGTGACAATTTTCTGTAATCTTTTTGCTAATATTTTATTTAAGATTTTAGCATCAATATTCATTAGGGAGATTGGTCTATAATTTTCTTTCTCTGTTTTCAGCCTACCTGGTTTAGATATCAGTACCATATCTGTGTCATAAAAGGAGTTTGGTAGGACTCCTTCAATCCCTATTTTTTCAAATAGTTTATATAACATTGGAGTTAATTGTTCTTTAAATGTTTGGTAGAATTCACATGTAAATCCATCTGGTCCTGGGGATTTTTTCTTAGGGAGTTGATTGATAGTTTGTTCTATTTCTTTTTCTGAGATGGGACTGTTTAGGATATTTACTTCTTCCTCTGTTAGTTTGGGCAAGCTGTATTTTTGGAGGTATTTTTCTATTTCATTTAAGTTGTCGAATTTATTGGCATAAAGTTGGGCAAAGTAACTCCTAATTATTGCTCTAATTTCCTCTTCGTTAGTGGTGAGTTCTCCCTTTTCATTTTTAAGACTAACAATTTGATTTTCCTCTTTCCTTTTTTTAATCAGATTTACTAAGGGTTTGTCTATTTTGTTGGTTTTTTCATAGAACCAACTCTTAGTTTTATTAATCAGTTCAATAGTTTTTTTACTTTCAATTTTATTGATCTCACCTTTTACTTTTAGAATTTCAAGTTTAGTGTTTGACTGGGGGTTTTTAATTTGTTCCTTTTCTAGCATTTTTAATTGCAAACCCAATTCATTGACCTTCTCTTTCTCTATTTTATACAAATAGGCCTCTAGAGATATGAAATTTCCCTTATTACCGCTTTGGCTGCATCCCATACATTTTGGTATGATGTCTCATTATTATCGTTTTCTTGGGTGAAGTTATTAATTATGTCTATGATTTGCTGTTTCACCCAATCATTCTTTAGTATGAGATTATTTAGTTTCCAATTATTTTTTGGTCTACTTCCCCCTGCTTTTTTGTTGAATGTAATTTTCATTGCATCGTGGTCTGAAAAGGATGCATTTACTATTTCTGCCTTACTACATTTGAGTTTGAGGTTTTTATGTCCTAATATATGGTCAATTTTTGTATAGGTTCCATGAACTGCTGAAAAGAAAGTGTATTCCTTTCTGTCTCCATTACATTTTCTCCAGAGATCTATCATATCTAACTTTTCTAGTATTCTATTTACCTCTTTGACTTCTTTCTTATTTATTTTGTGGTTTGATTTATCTAATTCTGAGAGTGCAAGGTTAAGATCTCCCACTATTATAGTTTTACTGTCTATTTCTTCTTGCAGCTCTCTTAGTTTCTCTTTTAAGAATTTAGATGCTACCCCACTTGGTGCATATATGTTTAATATAGATAGTGCTTCATTATCCATGCTACCCTTTAGCAAGATATAGTGTCCTTCCTTATCTCTTTTAATTAGGTCAATTTTTGCTTTAGCTTGATCTGAGATCAGGATGGCTACCCCTGCTTTTTTGACTTCACCTGAAGCATAGTAGATTTTGCTCCAACCTTTTACCTTTAACCTGCATGTATCTCCCCGCTTCAGGTGTGTTTCCTGTAAACAACATATTGTAGGATTCTGGCTTTTAATCCATTCTGCTAACCGCTTCCTCTTTATGGGGGAGTTTACCCCGTTCACGTTTATGGTTAGAATGACCAATTCTGTATTACTTGCCATCTTGTTAACCCCGGTTTATACTTTCCTCCCTTCTTTCCCCTTTCCCCCCCTTCCAAGTATTAAGCTTGTGAGCACCCCTTGCTTCTCACAGCCCTCCCTTTTTAGTATCCCTCCCCCCGCCTTAGAGTTCCTCCCCCTATCTTACCCCTTTCCCTCCCAGTTCCCGTATTCCCTTCCGCTTAGCTTATTCCTTCCCTTTCCACTTTTCCCTTCTTACTTTTCAATGAGATGGGAGAAGTTTCACCATAGATTGAATATGTCTTAAGATTTTTCACTTAAAGCCAATTCTGAAGGCAGTAAGATATCCACTATATTCATCCCCCTCCATTCTTTCTCTCAGATATAATAGGTTTCCTATGCCTCTTCATGAGATGTACTACCCCCACTTTACCCTTTTTCTGGTACAATGTCCTTTCCACATCAATTTCTAGAACAAGGTATACATATATTCTTTATACATCTATATAGTCAAAATATAGTTCCCAAGATTAATCTTTACCTTTTTAGATTTCTCTTGAGTTCTATATTTGTAGATCAAACTTTTTGTTAAGTTCTGGTTTTTTCATCAGAAATAGATGAAATTCGCTTACTTCGTTGAATGTCCATCTTCTTCCCTGGAAAAAGATGCTCATTCTCGCTGGGTAAGTTATTTTTGGTTGCATACCAAGTTCCTTAGCCTTTCGGAATATCATATTCCAGGCCCTTCGATCTTTTAATGTGGATGCTGCCAGATCCTGGGTGATCCTTATTGTGGCTCCTTGATACTTGAATTGGGTTTTTCTAGCCGCTTGCAATATTTTTTCTTTCATCTGAGGGTTCTGGCATTTGGCCACTATATTCCTTGGTGTTTTGATTTTAGGATCCCTTTCAGTGGGTGATCGATGAATCCTTTCAATGTTTATTTTTTCCTCTGTTCCTATGACTTCTGGGCAGTTCTCTTTGATAATTTCCTGGAAGACAGTGTCCAGGCTCTTTTTTTCATCATGTTTTTCTGGGAGTCCAATGATTCTCAGATTGTCTCTCCTGGATCTGTTTTCCAGGTCTGTTGTCTTCCCCAGAAGGTATTTCACATTTTTCTCCATTGTTTGATTTTTTTGGATTTGCTTGACTGATTCTTCTTGTCTCCTCGAGTCATTCAATTCCACTTGTTCAATTCTGATTTTCAGTGAAGTATTCTCTTCACTCACTTTTTAAAAATCTTTTTCTAATTGTCCAATTGAGTTCTTTTGTTCTGTGGAATTTTTTTCCATTTTGCCAATTTTGTTTTTTAGAGAGCTGTTTTCTGTTTCCAGTTCACTAATCCTATTTTTCAAGGATTTTACTTCTTTATCCACTCTCTCTTTAACTGACTTCTCCAGGCTCTTTTCCCATTTTTCTTCTAGCTCCCTTGTGAGAGCCTTTTTAATCACTTCTATGAGGTTCATCTGTGCTGAGGAACAGACAATCTCCTCCTTTGGGGATTCACCTGGGGATTGCCTGTTTTTAGTCTCCTCAGGATTTAGAGTCTGCTCTCTATCTGTATAGAAGCTGTCAAGGGTTAAAGTCCTCTTCAGCTTCTTGCTCATTCTGTCTATTAATCAGAGACAAACTACCAAAGAAAAACAGAAAAAACTGGAGTCTTTCTTTGGGGGGCGGGGCTGGGTGTGTTATCGAGCTTCCTCTACAGACTGCAGGGGGCAGCAGTGAGGCACTAGCAGGACTGTGCTGCGCCTGCGCTCTGAGATCCCAAAGCGTGCTGAGTCACTGTGGGGGGGGAAGGAGAGGGCGGCCAGGTCCTGAGAGACTCCAGGTATTTGGGGTTGTATTCTTCAGCCCCGGTGTTTTTAGCTTCTCTGCTGGGCTGTTGACTTGCTGCCGGAACAAAGTATCCAAACCTGTAGCGAAGCTCTCCCCGCAGAGACGGCTACGATCACTCTCCACCCCCTCTCCAGTCTGCTCCTGTGCCCTCACTGCCGCTGCCCGCCGCCTGCGCCCGATCTAAAACCGCCCCAGCCCTCCAGTAAAGACAGACCTTTCTTGGCGGATCTCAAGGATGGCTTCTCTTGGTAACTATTTGTGGGTTTTTTTCAGTCAAGCATTGATTCAGAGGCTTGTAATGAAATGGATAGTGAGAGAAAGCGTGGAGCTTATGCAGCTGTGAGCCTCCTCTCCGCCATCTTCCCAATTGTTCAATGATGAAGACAGCCATCTTCACCCAGAAAGAGGCCTGTGAGAACTGAGTGTGGTTCACAACATAGCATTTTCACTCTTTCTGTTGATGTTTGTTTGCATTTAGTTTTTTTAGTTTTTTTTTTTCTTCCAGATCTGATTTTTCTTGTGCAGCAAGATAACTTGTATAAATATGTATATATATATTAGATTAAACATATATTGTAACATATTTAATACATATTGGACTACCTGCCATCTAGAAGGTGGGATGGGGGGAAAGAGGGGAAATTTTGGAACAGAAGGTTTTGCAAGGATCAATGTTGAAAATTACCCATGCATATTTTTTGTAAATAAAAATCTTTAATTAAAAAAAAAAAACTCTTTTAGGATATTTTTGTGTTTTCAAAATACATTTTCATGAATATTCAATGCAAAGTAAATATTTTCATTCAGTTATTTTCTGCAAAGGGGATAGTCTTTTCCTTTCATCTCATATTCTTTTTCTTTGTACTCTTATTCTGTCCTGAATTTGGAACAAAAAAATGAGAAAAAATTGTCAGTCTTTTCCTGCAAATTCTTGAAACTTTTTTTCACTAAAAATTTAATAAATATATCAATGGAAGTTTGTTTTTCCAGAAAAGTGAGGTCAGCATCATAATTGGGGTAGACAGTTGTTTTTCAGTTTCAAAATATCTTCCCTGGAATCAGAAAGTCAAAATCAGGTTTTGAATAGATTGGATTCTTTTGAAGGGAATTTTCTCCCCATTACCCAGGAGACAACTTAAAGGATTGTTGGTAGAAGGGGAATAGATTTAAGCAGGAATAATTTAGCTTCCAAATCTACAGATAGGTTGCCACAAACCAGAACCAGAGCAAAATTTAACCCAACTTAAAATATCAGAACCCGAAAGACCCCCCCCAAAGTGATTTCTGACCACTTTGTGTACAATTAAGGTTTATTGTCATATTTGTATTACTTAATACATAAATAGAAGACCATAAGTGATGCCAAAAATTATTTCTTTTCATTGATGTTTTCCAGGATTACAGTACTCAGGAATTTCAGATAACCAACATAATACAATAATTAAAATGACAACCACACAAATATGATAAACAGATTATACAGACAATTGTTCACTCATTTATCCAGTCCTGTCCAACTCTTATTGAACCCATTTGAAGTATTCTTGGCAGAGGTACTGGAATGGTTTGCCATTTTCTTCTACAACTCATTATATAGGTGAAGAAACGGAAGCAGACAGGGTTAAATTTTTTTGTCCAGTCACACAGCTATTAAGTATCTGAGGTCAAATTTGAATTCAAGAAGATGAATCTTCTGATTTCAGGCCCATTGTTCTATCCAGTATGTCACCCTGTCTGTGATGTTCTAGAAAAAAGCAGCAACTTTACTAGTGTTATGAGAATTTTTATTCTTGATTTCCTTTTATTAATTTTTATTATGGGGGCTTGAGTGGCTGTTTCTCCTAAATAGGAGGTTTTTGAGCTGGCTAAAATCTGTCTCAGGGAACATGAAAATTTATTTAAAGCTCAAATATTTCTCAGTTAGGAAGGCAAGAGTGAAATCTTCCAGAAGCAATTTGACTAACATTACTTGAGGAAAAATTCTCTGGAGGCGTGTAAATCTTTTTCTTAATAAACCCACTATGAATCCTGTTGTTCAGGCATTTCATTAGTGGCCAACACTTTGTTATTCTATTTGAGATTTTCTTAGCAAAGATATTGAAGAAAAGATTTCTTTTTCTAGCTCATTTTACAGATGAAAAAACCGAGGCAAAGAGAGCTAAATGGATTTGAAATCTGGCATTCCATTCACTTAGCCACATAGTTACCCACATGAACCCTCTACATGTAGTTTAATCTGTAACATAGCTCAGTTTGTCTATAAAGTCTGTTAAACTAGGTTTGTTTCCTTAAGGGATGTACTTGATAATGATTCTGTGTTAAGTTTGTTCAGCTTCAATGACAGTGGGGGAAATATGGGGTTATGAATCTGTCTTTTAAAACTTTTATAGCCTAAAAGAATCTATGAGATTGCAGTATGTAAAAGAATTATTTCTCTGTCATTCTGATGTAATCTTGTTTACAAAATACCCTTTTAGAACCCTAATCTTTGTTCAGGGTAATTTAAAAAAAAGTCTTGAACCTGTGCTTAAATATATTAAAACCTAGGTTTTTACCTCTATACAATCTGCATTGTGCTAGATTTACTTTGGCAGCAGTATCCTACCACATGCATTAAACAAGGAGATATTTCTCTAATAGTCAGGTGATTTTTCTTGCCTAGAAATCTCCTTAGTAAATTTTAATTTTTGTGTGCTGGAAAATTTATGAGCTAGATCTCTCTCTCTCTCTGTCTCTCTGTCTCTCTGTCTCTCTCTCTCGTGTTGGGGGGACAATTAGGGTTAAGTCACTTGCCCACTACTGTCAATCATACTTATCAAAACAGAGAAACATGTAAAAAACATTATATTATATGCTCAGAATATAGGTTTACATACAAACCCCAGCAGATCCTGAGGTAGTGGGTAGAAGTAAAGCAGAGGAATTAAGAGGGACAGGAAAAAAAGTTGACATACAGTGTAATTTTCCTATTTTTCTCTTTTTGATTATATCTATTTTAGCTTTACCTTTGTTTGAGATAGTGATTACTACCCCTGCTTTTTTTACACAATAAATTCTTATTAAGGGACAGGTCAATTCTCCAAAAGTCTCCACAGCTGTGGATCATAGCATCTGAAGGAGTTGCAGGGCAGCCTTTGCTGACACAAGTGTTGTGGACTGGGAACGAGATAAATTGGAGGCAGAGGGAAGAGGAGAGAGGTCAGACAATGCAACGGCCTCTCAGTGGAGAGGTCAGAGAACAGCAACTGCCTCTCAGTCTCCTTGTATTTCCTTGTATCATTCTCTCACACGAGGAGATCCATCCTGCAGGTCTGGGTTGGATCAGCAGCAGCCACTATCAGGTAGTTCCCGTGTATTCCAACAATCCTGATCACTAATAACATCAGATATAGTCAATGCTAATACTAATAATAACTAATATAAGCTAATATACTCTTGTATTAAAATCAAGGTGGTCAAGATGAACTAGAAATTCTTTTAATACTGACCAATTAATCACTTGAGCTAATGTTTGATGTCTCAGTTAAATTCTACTGACTCTAACCAGTTATGGGACCTGCCAGAAATTCTCTTATCACAATAGAAAGGAAGTTTATATTCTAAAGGAAGGAAACAACTTGCAAACTATATATGTGTACACACACACACACATACACACACACACACACACACACACACACACACACACATAGGGTGAATGAGTGAAAAAGTCACTTAATGTTATGCCTCAGTTTCCCTGAATTATTATGCCCTGAATAAAATTATTATGGCTACCCCCTTTCTAGCTGTTAGGACTGAGAGTTCTGACCATTTTACATTCTATAGAGTCATAAAACTCCAGGTGGCTTATGTCAAATGTCTGCTGGGATAATTCCCCTTCTGCTGTCTCTGGCCCTGGACTCACTGTCTCCTGGACTCACTGTCCTGCCCTCGACTTTCTTATCTTGACCCCTATTCTACCAGGACTGTTATGATTTTTTCCTGGAATTATGGCTTGTCCACTCATCCAGTATTTCTCTCTTCCCCTCCCCCCCTTTGCCTTTATTTCCCTGATAGCTGGAGCCCTATAAAAGTCTCTGGAATTAATTACTTGCTGATGAATGCTTTGAGATAAGAGTCCCATGCAGCAGGCTGGGGCCAGAGGTGAAGGGCGGGGAGTAGAACATTTTTTGGACTTGAGTCCTGTTTGACCAGCTAGCCCCAATTCTCCATTATTAAAATGATTAAAAACCATTGATTAAAAATCAATCTCTGTCTTACCTCAGTTTCTATGGTATTACATTATTAAGTCCTTATTATGGATAAAACACTGTGCTGAAAACTGGCAATACAAATAAATATCAATATCCTTGCTATAAGGAGTTCACATTCTAAAGGGGAATTCAACATGGGAAGTAATCTCCCAGGTCTGGTATTAGCATTAAGGAGGATTAGGAAAGCTGACTCTTTCCTTGGAAGAATAAAGGGCTGAAGATTATAAGGAGTGGAAAGAATACTGAAAGTGATAATTAGAGGACCTTGGTTCAGATTCTTACTCTGAGACCTCTTGGCTGTGAGGCCTTTAGCTTATCACATTTTCCCCCTACTAAACGAGGATATTGGAATAGATAGACTTTAAGATTTTTTCAAGATCCAAATCCTATGACTGCCTTTGGTGACTTTGAATTGAAGGCAAACTGAGGACATTGTGAATAATCACCACAGTTTCTGTCTGCATAAATCTTTAGACTTTTGGGTCTTTAGATATCCAATAGCTCAATTCTGCTCTGAAGTTTTGCAGGGATTTAAAAAAATGTATTTTAAAATTCAATCAAAAATTTCTTTCAATGAACAAAACTTTATTTTATCTCCCTTCTGCCTCTCCCCATCTTGGGAAAAAAGTAAAAACAAAATTCTTCTAACATATATACATAATTAAGCAAGACTGATTCCTGCTTTTGCCATGCCACCAAAATATATGTCTTCATCTGAACTCTAAATCCAACTCCTGTTAGCAGTTGAGCAATATGCTTCATCACTGGAACTTCTGGAATCATGATTGGTCATTGTATTGAGTGGAGTTCTTAAGTCTTTGGACGTTGTATTTATAATATTGCTGTTATCAAAAAATTGTTTTCCTGGTTCTACTCACTTCACTCTATCAGACTGTATTAGTCTTCACAATTTTCTCTGAAATTATCCCCTTTAGCAAAATAGTATTCATTCACATTAATATACCACAATTTGCTTGGTTGTTTTCTAGTTGATGGGTATCTCCTTAATTTCTAGTTCTTTGCTGTTGTGCCACAGTTCCCTTCTAATTGTCCTGCCTCAGTTTCCCTTAAATTGTTCTGCCTCAATCACCATCCTTTCCTCCTGATCATTAGAACTAGTATAATTTGGGGCTGGCTACAATAAGATTATAAACTGTAAATGTTTAATCCAGATAAGGAGAAAGAGCTTCTATCTTAGACATCATTACCCCAGATCTTCCCTACTTATCAGAGTGTCTGGTGCTTCCCCCTATTCTGTCACTGTTCTTAATCCCAGTTTATCAGAATGTCCCGTGCCTCTCCCCACCCTGTCAGAACCGGATTGATAGTCCATTCCCACTCTCAGTGCTCTGACTCTGCCTCTGCCTCGGTCTACCCTGGTAGCTTGGAGACACATATGTATATATTTCATGGAATCCTCACATAGGCTGCTGGATTCTTGAAGATGATAGTCTCATTCAGCCTTGGGAGCAAAACATGGATCTATTTGATTCCAGCACAATCTCTTTCAAACAAAATATTAAAAACTCTAATCTCTATCTTGCCTCAGTTTCTCCAGCATTACATTGCCACTGCAAAGAAATTTTTTTTTGCTACAAATATTTTTGTAAATATAGGTCCTCCCCCTCTTGCCCCCACTTTTTTGATCTCTTTAAATTTAGCTTGATTTTCTATATGTTTATACTAAGAAATGATAGTTCTACTGTACTCTGTATTAGACTATTACATTAAGTTCTAGACACTCAATTTTAGGAAGGATATTGATAAACTGTCTACAAAGGCATCCAAGGTGAAGAGTCATTTTGCTGAGGTATGAGAAATGAGGAGTGAGAGATACCTGAACAGCAATGGAGTTCCCAGGCTGGTGCACAGGTTTTTACAAAAGAATTCACAGTCCCGGTCTGCAGATGAGGTTTTTGGCCAAAAAAAAAAAAAAGTTTATTACATTGAGAAACAACTTTCCAGAGGGTTAGTTCCAAAAAGGAATTTAGCAAAAACAATTTGGATACAGAATCTTGTCTTTTATTAGCCTTCTGTGGTTTGGGGCTAGGGAATGATTAAGAGCTAATTTTCAAATCAATAAGGGTTGTGATTGTTTTCCAGACCAAAATGATTCACAGATCAATTGGCAGTGGGAGATTCCTGTGGGAAACTATGTAGTTTTCCCAAGGGACATTCAGGTAGGTGGGGATCATTTTTAGGAATTTTCCCCAGGCCAGGTGGCCCACCCTCCACAAAGATCAGGGTGTTATGCCACAGTTCTCTTTAACTGTCCTGACTCAGTTTCCCTGTACAAGTTTCCCTTGTCCCAGTTTCCTTAACTGTTCTGTCTCAATCTCTTTAGTTGTAAATCCCCCTCTGACCCAGTAAAACTAAGGATTATTCACTCTCAGGTTATAAATTAGCAAGATAAACAAGAGAGTAGATTTCCTGACTCTTTTGTGTCCTCAAGGATTTACAATATCCCTTTAAAATATTCCAAGATAACCCACGATATCTTTACTTCTTTGTATTCAGACATCCTGTCTCCGGATTTTTTAGGGTTTTATGACTTCCCCTTCCTGATAGAAACTTTCCCTCCCTTCCTCTTCTTTGTCTCCAAAAAGGTACTTAAAGATTTGAGATTCTCCCATTCAGCACTGGATAATTCCAAATGAGAGTCTTGTCCAGTCAATCTTACTCTCCCATTAATAAAATATTAAAACTCTCTAATCTCTCTCCTGCCTCAGTTTCTCCTGTATTACAAGGGGATATAGTTCTATTACATTAATATCACCAAAAGATCAATTATTAGAACTGGGGATCTGAAAAAAAGGAAGACTTAGGAAAAATATAACTATGTGAATAATTGAATATCAAGTATATGGAGACTGTTTAAAGGCAAGAGGATTAGATTGGTTTTGCTTAGTCCCAAGGGCTGAGCCAGGAATAATGTGTGGAAGTTAGAAAGATGATAATTTCAGTTTGATGTCAGGAAAAAACCTTCCAATAATTAGAATAGTAAATAGCAAATGACTTGGTCAGTAGAGGGATTTCCCCTGATCTAAAGTTCTTTGGGGAAAATCTGAATGACCACTTGTTGGGTGGGTTTTTTTTATTATTTTCTTTTATTTTTTAAAAATTCATTTATTTTTGTTATTTACAAAGGATATGCATGAATAATTTTTCCAACACTGACCCTTGCAAAACCACCTGTTCCAAGTTTTCTCCTCCTTCCCCTGATCTCCTTCCCTAGCTGGCAGGTAGTCTAATACATGTTAAATATGTTGAAATACATGTTAAATGCAATATATATATATACATATTTATACAGTTATCTTGCTGCACAAGAAAAATCAGATCAAGAAGGGAGGAAAAGAAAAAACTGAGAAAGAAAACAAAATGCAAGCAAGTAACAACAGAGAGAGTGAGAATGCTATGTTGTGTTCCTTACTCTGTTCCTATGGTTCTCTCTTTGGGTTTAGATGACTCTCTTCATCATTGCACAAGTGGAACTAAATTGAATCATCTTATTGCTGAAGAGAGCCACGTCCATACGATTGATCATTGTATAATCTTCTTGTTGCTATGTACAATGATCTTCTGGTTCTGCTCATTTCACTTAGTATCAGTTCATGTGAATTTCTCCAGGCCTCTTTGAAATCATCCTGTTCTTACAGAGCAATAATATTCCATAACATTCATATACCCCAATTTATTCAGCCATTCTCCAATTGATGAGCATCCTCTCAGTTTTCAGTTTCTTGCCATTACAAAAAGGGTTGCCATAGGTCCATGACCTAGGCATAAAGAACGAGATTATAAATAAATTAGAGGAACATAGGATAGTTTATCTCTCAGACTTGTGGAGGAGAAAGAAATTTGTGACCAAAGATGAACTAGAGACCATTACTGATCACAAAATAGAAAATTTTGATTACATCAAATTAAAAAGCCTTTGTACAAACAAAACTAATGCAAACAAGATTAGAAGGGAAGCAACAAAATGGGAAAACATCTTCACAGTTAAAGGTTCTGATAAAGGCCTCATTTCCAAAATATATAGAGAACTGACTCAAATTTATAAGAAATCAAGCCATTCTCCAATTGATAAATGGTCAAAGGATATGAACAGACAATTTTCAGAGGACGAAATTGAAACTATTACCACTCATATGAAAGAGTGTTCCAAATCATTATTGATCAGAGAAATGCAAATTAAGACAACTCTGAGATACCACTACACACCTGTCAGATTGGCTAAGATGACAGGAAAAAATAATGATGAATGTTGGAGGGGATGCGGGAAAACTGGGACACTAATGCATTGTTGGTGGAGTTGTGAACGAATCCAACCATTCTGGAGAGCAATCTGGAATTATGCCCAAAAAATTATCAAATTGTGCATACCCTTTGATCCAGCAGTGTTTCTATTGGGCTTATATCCCAAAGAAATACTAAAGAAGGGAAAGAGACCTGTATGTGCCAAAATGTTTGTAGCAGCCCTATTTGTAGTGGCTAGAAACTGGAAAATGAATGGATGCCCATCAATTGGAGAATGGCTGGGTAAATTGTGGTATATGAATGTTATGGAATATTATTGTTCTGTAAGAAATGACCAGCAGGATGAATACAGAGAGGCTTGGAGAGACTCACATGAACTGATGCTAAGTGAAATGAGCAGAACCAGGAGATCATTATACACTTCGACAACGATATTGTATGAGGACATATTTTGATGGAAGTGGATTTCTTTGACAAAGAGACCTAACTGAGTTTCAATTGATAAATGACGGACAAAAGCAGCTACACCCAAAGAAAGAACACTGGGAAATGAATGTGAACTATCTGCATTTTTGTTTTTCTTCCCGGATTATTTATACCTTCTGAATCCAATTCTCCCTGTGCAACAAGAGAACTGTTCGGTTCTGCAAACATATATTGTATCTAGGATATACTGCAACATATCCAACATATAAAGGACTGCTTGCCATCTAGGGGAGGGGGTGGAGGAAGGGAGGGGAAAAAAATCAGAACAGAAACGAGTGCAAGGGATAATGTAAAAAAAAATTATCCTGGCATGGATTCTGTCAATATAAAGTAATTATTAAATAAAAATAAAAAATATATATAATTTCAAAAAAAAAAAAAAAAAGGATTGCCACAAACATTTTTGCACACATGGATCCCTTTACCTCCTTTAAGATCTCTTTGGGATATACACAGTCAAAGGATATACACAGTTGAAAACTTTTTGTGCATATTCCAAACTGTTCTCCAGAATGGTTGGATTCATTCACAGTTCCAACAACAATGTATCAGTGTCGCAGTTTTCCCACATCCCCTCCAACATTCATCATTATCTTTTCCTGTCATCTTAGCCAATCTGAGAGGTGTGTAGTGGTATCTCAGAGTTCTTTTAATTTGTATTTCTCTGATCAATAGTGATTTGACCATTTATCAATTGAAGAATGGCTTGAACTATTATAAATTTGGGTCAATTATATATATATATATATATATATATATATATATATATATATATATATATATATATATATATATATATATATATAAGAAATGAGGCCTTTATTATAACCTTTGGATGTAAAAATGTTTTTCCAGTTTATTGTTTCTGTTGGGTGGGTTTTAATAGGGATTTTTTTTTTTTGGGGGGGAACTAGTTTCCTTTTAGTTCTGAAAGTCTATGATGCTTTTTGAAGTAATTTTTTTTTTTTTTTTGCTGAGGTAATTGGGGTTAAGTGACTTGCCCAGGGTCACACAGCCAGGAAGTATTAAGTATCTGAGACCAGATTTGAACTTAGGTCCTCCTGACTTCAGGATTGGTGCTCTATCTACTATGCCATCTAGCTGCCCTGAGATGCTTTTTGAAATAAAGAACTGAATTGGGATTAAAATTCAGATTTTCTTAAACCCAAATCAGAAATGTTTCTACCCTACCAGATTTTCTCTGCACCTGGTTCATATATAGTTGAATTAATGGAATAGCTATCATTTTTTTTTGTTTGAATGGGGTGAATAGGTAGTATTGTCATACACCTACACAATATTTCTTACATCTGTTCTTTCCCTTCCATTTTTATGGTAATTACCTCCCTTAGTGAGACCTATCTAGATTATTATAATAGTCTCCTAATGGATTTTCCCATCTGTAATTCCTCTTTTTGACTCCACTCTGTCATATTTGCTATTTTCTTTTGGGCAAATCCAGGCTGTCTTGTCACTCTTTTGCGCTAGACTCTGTAATGTCTCTTTATTAAGAGTACCAGGTAAAATTCACAAATTTCTTTTTGATGTTTGGGTCTCTTCTTAATTTCCCCTTCTCCCCCATCTATTTAGTGGTGGTATCCACCTTTCATCTAACTCTCACCTGTGGCCATCAAAAGCTCTAGCATGTGTAGGTAGCAACCACATCCTGTCTCAGCAGAGGGTTAACAGGGTAACTAATGAGCCTTAAATCTATTGGTGAGGTAATAGTGTTATCTACTCCAAGCATGTGAGACTTTCCCCATTGGAATGGGTTGATGAGAACAATTTGTTCCAATGGTCATGAAGATGGCTCCAGGTTGAGACTGGAGCTCAGAGATCAAAAATACCAAGGTCATCCACTGCATCCTGGGCTATTGCTAGTCATCCTGATTTTTGTCTTGCCACTGGACTTCAGTAACTATGGAAGAGAAAGTAAGACAACCTTGTGCAACTCTGTCTCATTTAAGTCCTTTTCACTTAGAAAATCAAGACTTCAACTCCTGATGTCATTAATGCTCCTTGAAAAAGAAGAACTAAAACAACAGCAGCAATGGTATAGTGGTAAATGTTTGACAGCCAGCCCTTGAGAGTGGGGAGAGGAAGGTTATTATCCAGGACATACTTTCAAAGTAAATCTGCCGTTATTTTCTTCTTTATTTTCTTAAGTCTAGACAATCAATCACAACAGTAATTCAAGCCCTGATTTGTAGTGTTTTCTGATTTCTGTGACATAAATATTCACCTTGAAAATTTAACAATGGCAGCTACCTCTAACACAATGCTGACACCTCCTTTCATTATTCCCCAGCACACAGTTTACACTCTTGGAATATATCCCATACCCATACCTGTACCATTACCTGTCTTTGTTAAGTTCAGGAGTTTGTCACCTGTTCATATATCATGGAACCCTTTTATTACCTATATAGTGGGTCATTGTATGTGGTACATTCTTTTGTTTTGCCTTTGTGGGTTATGTGTTTGTCCACAGGGGTCTGTTTCAATAAGACTAAAATAGATGTTTTTAGAGTCTTTTACCCTTGCTCTACAAAACAAATTTTGATTCCTGCCCGGGGAGGAAACATAACACTGAGGCTGGGCCTGAAATTTGAAAATAATCTATTATTCTTTGCTCTTAGCCTCCTCTATACTTTCCTCCTTCCAGAATGTAAGCTCCTTTGGGGAAGGGACTAGGTATGTAAGGAGGGATGGAGATTCATGTGTCATACTTCCAATTAATGGGGAAATCAGAGGAGGAACTTGTGCTTCAGGATAGAAAATAAAATGCTGTCTTTGGAGTTTCAAAGATATATCTACTAATCTAGGCACCCATTCTTGCAAGAATGTAAAATAAATCTTTCCTGAATTTACTGCCCCCCCCAAAAAAAAAACACCTCACAAAACACTGAAAGCAGAGACTGGCTTCTCCTCTAAGAAACAGAATAATTGAGTAGAATTATGTCTAATTCCAGATATATATTATCCATCTATATCTAGATAGACATTATCTAGATATATAATAATAAATTAGTAGACTAGGGAAAGTAATTTTAAGTTCAGGTTACATTCCTGAATGCTAACCCTTAATGGTAAAAGAGGGTCCCAAGCTATATGTCCCAGACTTGACTCCCTTCCCACCAAATGCCAGTTCCACAATGAACACAGAATAAATAAATCCATTTATCCAAATCAGTAGCAAATTAGGAATCAGAGAAAGTGCACATAGGAAAAAAAATAGACAATTCACAGAGTGAAAAGCCCTCCCATTGAAAATGAGAAAATTCAGCTCATCCAAGAAAGAAAGTCTCAGATCTCATCCAAAGAGTAACTCCCTTCAGTCTCTAGTAAAGAAAGGGAAATAACAACATGATCTAAGCACTGGTTTCTTTACACATTTTTTCTTAAGCCCTGAAGAGAGGTTAGAATGGTGTGGTTTTTTCTTGAAGCTGGAATTCAGAAGTCCAGATCTCTCTTCTTTTCAACTTTCATCAACTCAATCTATCCCTTAGCACTAGTCTAGGACACTGAATAATCAATCTCCACAAATGAGAAGAGAGTCCCATGCAACTGTCCCTTTGAGTTGAGGATTATACCTATATTTGTAATGTAAGGAAATGCAGTTATAAATTAATGAAAATAGAGATGCTTTTTCCCATCCAAGAATACCTTGAAATCTATCCATATACAGATTAAGAATTCTTGACTTAGGGGCAGCTAGGCAGTACAGAGGAGAGAGCATTAGTCATGAAACCAGGAAGATCTGAGTTAAAATCAATTACTAGTTGCATAATCCTGGGCAAGTCACTTAATCATGATTGCCTTCAAAAGGGAAAAAAATGAAGTTTGTACACAGTATTAGCAACATTGTGTGATGACCTATTATGATTGAGTCAGCTCTTCTTAGCAACAAAATGATCTTTGGCAAGTACAAAGGACTGACAAAGAAAAATGCTATACATAAGCAGATAAAGAATTGATAGAATCTGAATGCAGATCAAAGCATTTTTTTTTTCATTTGATTTATTCTTTCTTGTATTTTTTCTTTTGATCTGTTTCTTCTTTCACAAGTGTGAATAATATGGAAATATGTTTTATGCAGCAGCACATGTATAAACTATATCCAAATGCCTACCTTCAGAAGCAGGGAGGGGAGGGAGAGAGGGAGAAAAATTTGGAACTCAAAATCTTGTAAAAATGAATTATAAATATTTCCTTGATTTGCAACTGGGGAAAAAAATCAAATGCCATTTTGAAAAAAATTCTTAGTTTAGAATATTCTTATGTCTGTAATGCCCTTCTCCCACTTCTCTCTGATACTCCTTCTGGCTTTGAGCTTTTACCTTTTCTTGATGGGGCCCAGCATTCAGGCCACTTCTCTTCTATCTGCTCAACATACTATTCCAAAATAAGATTGTTTTCATTTTTTAAGAAAATTTTGCTCCTTCCTTTCTCCCTACCTCAATACATAGCAGATACTTAATAAGTATATATTATCTTGCCCATACATTCCCAACTCCCTTTCCATCTTCTTTTTATGGACTATTTACCAGGAGTATGCTGGAGTCAGCTGGAGAAAATCAATTGTTAAATTTTAAGTGTGACCATCTACACTTTGGAGATCAGCAGACTTATAAATCAAACTTGATATGAATTTTTTTGCAGAAAGGGGCAATTTGAAACCCTTGAAAGCATGTCTAATTTCAAAAATACTCTTCAATCTAATCTCCTCATCCTCTTCTATTCAGTTTAACCAGTATTTGTATGTGTATGTGTGAGCTTATGTGAGAGAGAGAGAGACAGAGACATGTAGAGACAGAGATAGAGAGAGACAGAGAGAGACAGGAGGAGGAGGGGAGTGGTTTGGAATTGTGTTCTGTATTAAGGACTGGCACTAAGCAAGACAGACCCTACTACAGAGAACTTATATTCTAATGAAAGACAAGCAGTTATATGCTTAAATATATTGTCAGTTCCTTTCTGCAAAAGATTCATTAGAACTCTGATAAATGGAAGGATCAATCTTGACTTCAGAAGATCAATAACAAAATAAACCTCTCCTATTGAACAGAGAGAGCTGGATGGATTATGGATGCAGAACATGTTGGTTTGTTATATTTAATTATAATTCTTTATTTTAGTAAGAGATGCTATTGGTTTTAGAGTAGGAGAAATGAGGTCATTGGTAAGGGATTAGCTATGTTTAAAAATATATATCTTAAAAAAATATCATACTTCTGTGAATTGATGGAGAGTGAAGTAAACAGAGCTAGAAAAACAGTTTATACAATGACAATGTTATAAAGAAAAACAGCTTTGAAAGACTTCAGAACTCTTATCAATGCAATGATAAACTACATTCCAGAGAATTAAAAATAAAGCATGCTACCCACTTCCTGCTGGAGAGATGTTATACTTAAAACATATATAAGATACGTATCTCTATGGGATTTTGTTTTGCTTAATTGTGCATATTGTTTTTGAAGATTTTTTTTCTTTGCTTCTCTTTATCATTCAGTGGGAGAGAAAACAAATACTTGTTAATTGAGGAAAAGAATAAAATTTTAAAATTTAAAAGATTTTTTAACACTAACATTCTCCCATTGGTGTTATGTAGTTGTGAATCATGAAACTGTAATCTCATAAGAACCATAAGAATAACTACAGTTGACTCAAGGAGTAATGACAAGATACAGGATAGGTGTTAAGATTCCATAAAACATTGCTAGTATTTTCTTGTGTGCATGAGACAAATAAAGGACTCTATTCAAGATGTGCATCACTGGAAATAGGCAGATTATGTACTGAAAGGGTAATAGAGAGCACAGCTTTTGCTTTAGTATCATGAAATAGTAAAACAAAAAAAGTCAATGCTAAGTCTTTATCAGATGGGATAGATTCTCTGTAACTGAAGTGGGGAGACAAGAATGAGCCTCGTTTTACTGTCTTTGAATCTTCTTTATCTCTACTACAGAGGGAGCCAGACAGCATAATCTGAGATCTTCCCACTAGAAATGAGATTGCCCCTAGTATTAAATTAGCCTTGCTTTGTCTTATGGAATCATTGAGATGGTTAGAGATGAGCTGTGCTAGAGTTAAAAGACAAGGAGTGTCACTTTGGAGAAGATGGGAAGGAATAGGGATATATTAGAGCAGTGAGGGCCATGCCATGGATCATTTGTCATGAGGAATCAAGACTGCCTGAGAAGAACACATGGGGTATTTCATCCAGTTTTTGAATATAGAGATGGACCAAAGATGAAGCGAAAGGTGTTTACTTTATCCCGTTTCTCTATAGGCTTTCATTTGTGGGTACTCAGGGTCTTTCCCCATCTAATGGACTATCAGGATAGGATAAAAGTATCAAAGAAAAGAGGATAACTATCTCTACATAAGTGGAAAATTTAGACTTTTTCCTTTGATTTTAATTCTGTGCACATGAATACTGCAGTGATCTGCACAGTATGTCTGCATCAGTGGGTAAAAATGAAAAAAAAAAAGAGAAGTGGATAGTATTCTCCCAAGGAGTAGAAATCAGAATTGAACAATTATAATAATTATTAATTTTAAATATTTATATTTCATTTCCTATACTTGAATATGGGATATATAAAAGGTGGAGTGTATTATGGCCAAAAAGAAGGTGTGGGGATGGAGTAAAAAACCCACCATTGTAAGAGTTGGAAAAGTTGTCAGGGACAGTTGTTGGGATAAGCTCAGGCTGATGGATCGCTTGAACTCAAGAGTTTCAAGTTGTAAGCTTGGGGTTAAAATTCATTGGCTGTTTGCACAGCTCAGTATTAGAATAGTGAACTTCTAAGAATAGAGGGTCAACAAATTGTCTAAAAAGGAGCAAACTGGATCACAGTGAAAAAATACAGCAGGTTAAAGTTTCTTGGCTGTTCAATGTTAGAAACAGAGCCATGAGTGGCTATTACACATCCAGCCTTGGCAAAATAGAGAGACCTATTCTGAAAAACTAATAAAAAGCTATGATGATTTCTTCTGGCTATGAACACATTCTAATATTCAGAGGGGCTATTGCAGCCTACCATGTTGCCTCAGCCACACAGAAGAAGCGGTTCCAATAGAATGCCAATTGGAGGTTAACTCAGATATTACAGTCTGACTTCAAGCCACTTAGCTGGATTTTTATCTAGGAGATAGCACCCAAAAATGCCCAAATCAGTTATGCAATATCATGCCATATCTCTACATGAAGGTTATAAGAAAATCCATACAGTAGAATAAGATAAAAAGGCATAGATGGGCTATGATCTATAAATGTAGAGAGAACATTTATATTGATTAAACCATAGACGTGCATAAGAAAATACATACAGGAGAATAAGATGGAAGGCATAGATGGGCTATACTAGGCTATGGGACTCTACCAAGAGGGAGGACTGTGGCTACCTTGACCCTTGGTGAACAATAAGTTTTCTTCTGCTTTGCAGACTCAAAAGAAGCATAAAAAGGTAAATAGGAAAGGGAAATCTTGAGGAACTTAAGTTTTAACTGTTTACATTCCTACAGGGGAAGATGATTCTAACTCACAGGGACTTTTTCCTTATTAGAGTAGTTAGAATGAGTATATATAGACAGTAGACAAAGGTGTGAGTTGAATATAAGGGATCATATCTTTAAAAAATAAAATTAAGGGATGAGAGAGGAATGTACTGGGAGAAAGGAAAAGGGAGAGGAAGTTAGGGTCAATTATCTCACATTAAAGAGACAAGAAAAAGTTTTTATAATGAAGGCTAACGAGAGGGAGTGGAAGGGAAGCCAGTGAATCTTACTGTCATCAGAATTGGTTCAAAGAACAAATAACATTCACACTCAATTGGATATAGAAAAGTATTTTATCCTACAGGAAAGTAGAAGGGGAAGGGGATAAGAGATGGGGGGAGTCACAGAAAGGAGGATATATTGTGGAAGCGATTAGTCAGAAGCAAAACACTTTTGAGGAGGACTGAGTAAAAGGAGAAAGAGAATGGAATAAATGGGGACAAGGAATAGGATGAATACAGTCAGCAGAAATAAATATGAAAAAATTTTTGAAACACATTTCTCTAATAAAGGCCTTATTTCTCAAAAATACAGAGAACTGAGTCAAATTTATAAAAATAAGAACCATTCCCCAATTGATAAATGATCTAAAGATATGAACAGTTTTCAGATGAAGTAGTTAAAACTATCTATAGCCATATGAAAAAATGTTCTCTTTTGACCTGGAGAAATACAAATTAAAACATTTATGAATTACTATCTCACACCTATTAGATTGGCTAATAGGATAGAAAAGGAAAATAACAAAGGGTGAAGGGGTTACAGAAAAATAAGATATTAATCATTCAACCATTCTGTAAAGCAAATTGAAACTATGTCTAAAGAGCTATAAAACCATACATACACTTTGATTTAGTAATACCACTATCAAGTCTACGTCCAAAAACAGATTAAAACAAAAAAGAAAAGGAACTATGTGCATAAAGATATTTATAGCAACTCTTTTCTGGGGACAAAAAATGTGGAAATTGAGGGGATGCCCATCAATTGAGGAATGGGTGAACAAATGGTAGTATGTGATTGTGATGGCATACAAATTGTGTTGTGAACAAAATACTCTCAGAAAAAACCCCAAGAGCCTTATAGAAGATGATTCAATGTGAAATATATAGTAATATTATAAGATGATCAGCTGTGAGTTACTTAACTGTTCTCAGCATTCAGTGATCCAAGACAACTCTGAAGAACTTATGATGAAAAATGCTATCCTTCTTCAGAAAAAAGAACTGATGGTGTCTGAATATAAATTGAAACATACTTTTAAAAATTGCTTTATTTTTCTTCAGGATTTTTTGTGTTAGAATCCTTACAAGCTGTTAAGTCATTAGAATTGATAGAGACAATAATTATCTAATTTAGCATGGTTCAGTATGATTGATCTGATCTTACAAGGAGATGTTATGGGCCAGAACTTGAAACAAGGTACTAAGTGGAACTGATAGAAAGAATGCTTGTGTTCACACCTTTAGAGAGCTCATATAAGCAAGAAGCTCTTAGGGCCAGAGAGCACTCTGGGAGGAAGCCCACTAGCCCACTCTTGGAGGTGAAGTCAGATTCATTCCATCTTCTACCTTTGTGCTGGCTGGAGGCTGAAGAAAGCAGAGGCAAAGGGAAAAAAAATAAACATTTGGATTTTATCAGCTGGCTGTATTTGAGGTGATTATTACTCTGAACTGAAACTAAGTCTGCCTCCAGAAAACCTCCCCAAGAAACCTGCTCCCAGAGAGAACGATTTTATTATAAAAAAGAAGAGAACACCACATTTTTGATCTATATTTTCTTTCAAAATATGATGATTATGGAAATGTTTTACGTAACTACACATATATAACCTATGTTATATTGCTTGCCTTCTCATGGTGGGAAGGGATAAGGTGGGAGGAAGGGAGAGAATTTGGAACTCCAAGTTTTTAAAATGAATGTTAAAAATTATTTTTATATGTAACAGAAAAAATAAGCTTTTAAAAAGAAAAAACCTAATAAACAATACAGTCATTATCAGCCTGTACCAGCATAAATTTGTTAACTTGAAACCAACAAATTTGGGTTCTAGTCCTAACATCCCACATTAATTCAAAGTACGATATATTGCATAAGGTACTTGCCCTTTCTGGGTCTACTTTCCTCATTTACAAAGTGAAAATATGATCTCTAGGGTCCTGAAAGAAAACTCAGCTTAAAAATAGGAGGTCTGAGTAGCAGTTAGGTGGTACAGTGATAAAGCACCAACTCTGGAGTCAAGAAGACTTGAATTCAAAAATCAGATGTGTACTAGTTGTACAACTGTGGGTAAGTCACTTAATTCCTATTGCCTCCTTGAAAAAAAAAAAAGAAATCTGGGTTGGGCTCCTTCCTTTCCTTGTCACTTAGTTTCCCCATATGCTACCTGCATCAATTATATTACAGCATTGTTGAGAAGATTACTCAACACAGTGCCTGGCATGAATTAGGCATTTAACTAATGTTTATTGATTTTTGATTTATTGAAATGAAATCACAAATATAAAGTGCTTTGCAAATGCTAGTAATTATTATTATTGTTTTGGAGAGTATATGGGAGGCCACAGTTTTCACACTGGTGAAATCTTAAACTCACTGAAACAGAGAAGCCTGAAGCTATGATTTAGATGAGTCTTATACCTTAGAGTTTATTTCATCAGTCACTCAATCCACAAATGTCCAGTAAATGTTTACCATGTGCCAGCCACAGTATTAAGCAGTTATTACTCAAAAACAAAAATGAAAGTTTCTTTCCTCAAGCAGCATATGGGGGAAATAACATGCACATATATAAGATTAGTTTTAGTGGTGTCCTAATAGATATTTAACAAGCCAAGATTTGTAGCATTTGCTGATATCCATGATATAAATGCTCCAGTTTAAGCCACCTGGAATATGTCCCTGAGGGGGGTGATACTAATAGCTGGGGTAAAGATGTGTTTGAATATGGGGGCAATCAGGATAGGTTTCATGTAGATGTTAGCACTTGAGCCAAGCCTGGGAGAAAAACAGAGATTCCAAGCAACAGAAGTAAGAGGTAGAAAGTTCTAGGAGCCAGGGGCCAGAGCATTGTGAGTATGAAATGGCAAATAAATCAGAATGAGCAAAAGTCAGGGTACAAGTAGAGAGTACAGAGTACTCCAAGTAGAGGAGTGAAGTTCAAACATATGTCATTTACTGCACTTTGCAGATAATTGCATTTTGATTTTTTAATTTTTTTTACAAATTAAAGGGTTGTGCCAACCCCAGGTTGAATGAGTCTATGGATGTCATTATTCTAATAGCATGTGTTCAGTATGACATTTTGGTAATTTTTGCAATATTCCAATTTTCTCATTATTATATCTATTATGTTGATTAGTGATTAATGATTTTTATTGTAACTATTGTAATTTGGAGGGGGGGCTCCATGAATGACACTCAAATAAGACAGCAAACAATCAATAAATGTTGGTATGTTCTAACCCCGTATCTCTTCTCGTAGGCACTCCTTGAGATACAACAATATTGAAATTCGTCTTATGAGTAACAGTACATTGGTCTCTGAGTATTCAAGTGAAAGGGAGAGTTATTCAATAAAGTAAACTTCATTATTGTCTTAAGAAAATATCACAGCTAATCCAATGTTCAGCCCTATTACTCTGATCATTCAGCAGCCATCAATATAAAGGCAAGACCCTCTACCAGCAAAAAGATTGCAACTCACTGAATGTTCAGATGGTGATTAGCATTTTTTAGCAATAAAGTATTTTAAATTAAGATGTGTGCATTATGAACTTTTTAGATATAATACTATTGTACATTTAATAGATTACAGTATGGTGTAAACATAACTTTTATATGTACTGGAAAACCAACAAAAATTGTGATATTCACTTTATTGTGGTGGTCTGGAACCAAACTTGCAAAATCCTTTAGGGATACCTGCATAAAAAGACTGGAATACTAGGAAGGACCCAGATTGTGCAGAGCATTAAGTGACAAAGAAAGAACCTTCTATTTGATCTCTAGTAATATCAGGTTGCCAAGGAGATCAGGATGCTGAAAATGGATGCTTGCTAGAAAACCACTTGGATTGGAATAAGGAGGATTTTGTAAGAAAAGAAACAAGCATTTAGTAAGGAGCTGCCTCATTCCAGGCACCACATTAGGCACTTTACAATTATCTCATTTGATCCTCACAATAACTCTGGGAGGTATGTACTATTATTATCCCCATAGTGCCCAAGGTCACAGAACTAATAAGTATCTGAACTGAATTCAGATACTCCTCACTCCAGGCCCAGCTCTCTATTCTAGCTGGTCTGAAGTATTGATGCTAAATCAAAGACTATTGATAAATCTAGGCCAGTGGTTCTCAAACTTTTTAGTATCAGGACATTTCTATATTTTTAGAAATTATTGAGCACCCCATCTCCCAGAGTTTTTGTTGATATGAGTTATATCTATGGATATTTTGTTATTTAGTCATTTCAGTCATGTCTGACCCTTCATGACCTCATTTGGAGTTTTCTTGGTGAAGATACTGTAGTTGTCATTTCTTCTTCCAGTTAATTTTACAGATGAGGAAACAGAGGCAAACAGGATTAAGGGACTTGCCCAAGGTCACACAACTAGTAAGTCGCTGAGATCAGATTTTAACTCAGGAAGACTCATCTTCCTGACCTCAGCCTAGCACTCTATTCATTGTACTATCCTATGGATATTTACTATATGAAAATTAGGGAGAGAGGGAGAAAGGAATAATAATTTAGATAGCACCTACTATGTGCCAAGTACTTTTACAATTATGATCTCATTTGATCCTCATCACAACTTGTGACCACCACACTAGCACCCAGGATACCTCGGAATCAGCCGAAGTCAGGATAAGCAAAAGTCCTTAGTCTTTATTCTTGGTCTTTAGGGGTAGAAGTGAAGGAGATAGAAGAGAATCTCTGCAACCGCCTTCTTCCTCGTCCACCGCAAAAAGTGACTCTGGTTCTTCCTATTCTACCCCCTACTCTTTCTTACAATCCTCTATATACACCAATCATTGAGCCAGCACGGATAGTGGAAAGGACCATTTTCCAAGCATATGCCCATAGAGTATTGTCCAATCAGTAATTAGCCCTAAGTGCTTGAACCAACCTCAGTGCATCGACTCAAGAGTTTCAGCCCTCTACATCTCCCGCTTTCTTTTGTTTTAGGTCACAGGTGGTCACACCATCCCTGACTTCTCAGGGAGATGAGAGCCCCCAAAAGGAGGTGATCACACTCTCCCCGACTTCTCAAGAAAGGAGGTGAAAACAACAAAAAGGAGGTGATTACCCCCTCTCTGCGCTACCCCCCCCCCCCCCCCCCGACTTCTCAGCAAGGGAAGTGAAAGCACTAAAAAGGAGATGATAATGCTCTCCCTGACATCTCAGGAAGGGAGATGAAAAGCACCAAAGGGAAGTGGGGATTGCTAGCAGGTTTCTGGGCTGAAGGGTTTTATTAGAAACAGGTATGCACAAACCATCAGCATGGGAGGTATTACACAAGCACATAGCAATAATGCACAGGCTATTAGTGATGACTCTCCCCATAACCAGTGCAGGCTCAGTGTAGTGCAACAAACATGAATTGTACATGGGTGTAGTGATATAACAAACAATATAAATCAATATGATATTATAAGAGATTTCCAGAAGTCCTAGAAGGAGGGTATATAAACACCAGTCACACATATGCCTTCTTCAGCAGCCAAGAGATAGTCCAAAACCAATCTATTGTCCATTGCTTCACGTATCAGGGAATCCAATGATCCCCACAAGTTTTTGAAGTCCTGCAAAAGTCTTTTTATGTGTCAGGGAATCCAGTGATCCCCGCAAGTGTTTGAAGTCCTGTAACAGTCTTTTTATGTGTTAGGAAATCCAATGATTCCAGCAGATTTTGAAGTCCTGAAATAGTCTTACCATTTCTCAGAAAATACAATGATTCCTGAGAGTTTTCAAGTACTACAACAGTCTTATCATATCTCAGAGAATCCAATGATTCCTGAGGGTTTTGAAGTCCTATAACAATTTTTGATGTCCATGAGTCAAAAACCATAACTGCCATATTCTTTCAGTGGTGGGCACAGTCAGCAATGGAATCACCGGATGTTTCTTGGGTCTCCTCCTTCGTTTCAAGGGTCTGCTCCATCTCTCTCTGATGGACAAGGTGAATACGGCTTGTTGGCACCCATCTGATTCCTTCTCCATCTGTGGAGATACAAGCAAACCCTCTCCCCCAAGCAGTTAACATATCTGGTCCCTTCCATTCACCACTTTCTGTGTCTCTCCACATCACCTGGCGATTATCTAAAGATAGTGGAGCTGCTTGCACTGGACACTGCCCTTCTGGTGAGTTATAAAACCTGTCTGCTAGAGCCAGTACATTTTTGTCAAAAATCAAGAAATTAATAATATAAAGAGCTAGATTTAGAAGTTCTCTAGGGTTACCTGTGGCTCCCCCTTTCTTTTGTTTTTGGAGGAGCATCTTAATGTCTTTGTTTCTCCTCTCTACTATTGCCTGTCCTTGAGGATTAAAGAGTATGCCAGTGGTGTGTAAAATCTTATACTGTGCACAAAAGTGTGCAAAATGTTTAGAAGTATATGCAGGTCCATTATCTGTTTTTATGGCTTGTGGCACACCCATAATTGCAAATGCTTGTATAAGGAATTCAGTGACCACTTGGGCTATCTCTTTTGCTGCTGGTATTGCAAAAGTGAATCCTGAAAAAGTGTCTACCACAACTTGATAAAAGACAGACGACCAAAAGATTTATAATGGGTCACATCCATTTGCCAAATTTCATTGGGTCTCAAACCACGAGGGTTCTTCCCTGGAGGCAGTGTAGGAGCATGGAAAGGAAGGCAAGCTGTACAGGCTTTTACTATGTTCCTTGCTTCCTCTCTTGTTATTCCAAATTGCAAACATAAAGCTCGAGTAGCCTGATGGTATTTAAAATGAGATTCTTGGACTTCTTGAAATAAAGGAGTATTGGCCAACATAGTTAGAAGGCTATCTGCCTTTGAATTATCATCAAAAAAAGGACCTGGAAGTCCACTATGAGAGTGGACATGCAAGATATAAATCTTACCTGGATATTTTCTCACTTGCTCTTAAAGTTCCTTAAAGAGCTGATATATATTAGAGGCTACAAATTTTACTTGGGCTGTGGCAATTCTTTGTACCACACCTACTGAATAAGCTGAATCAGATATTATATTTATATCTCCTGGATAATAAGTAAGAGCTAGAATGATTGCATACAATTCATTCTGTTGAGTGGACTGAAAAAGAGTTCTGACTACTCTCTTTATAGTTAAGTCACAAGAGTATACAGCACAAATATTATGTTTGGATGCATCTGTAAAGATAGTTGGTCCTTTAAGAGGAACTTTAGAAACTTTTTCTTCCAGAATCCATTGCCAATTATGTAATAGTCTGGTTATCTTTAATGGAGATCCATGTGTAAAATTTGGAGCCATGGCTAATAAAATTTGCCACTCTGGGATGGTTTCACCGCACACATTAATTTGTGTATTGGTATAAAAGGTGTATACCTTGTCAGATCTTGTCCCAGATAATTGTACTGCTTGCTTAATGGCCTTTAAAAAAAATTCTAGCCACAAGCACTGGGTAAGGAGTAAGGCTTTGTTCTGGTTGTGCTGGGAGGTTCACCCACTCTATCACACTGTCTCCTTGATGAAGGACTGCAGTGGGTGCCTCTTGTGTGACAAAACCTGATATTTCCAAGAGTTTTTGAATGATTTTTTCAACCACATTGGATAAAACCAGTTCAACCTCTCTCAAAGCCTCTTGAGTTTCTTTCGTAAGCTGATGTGGTGAGTTTAAAGCACTATCTCCCCTTAAAATGGCATATAATGGTTGTAATTGATAGGTAGTCAAGCCTTACACTGGACGCATCCATCGGATATCTCCTATCGATTTCTGAAAGTCATTTAAGGTGTTTAGCTTCTCTGTTCTTAAGGAAAGTTTTTGTACTATGAGCACCTTAGGATATACTTAATATCCTAAATATTGAAAAGGAGCATGTCTTTGAATTTCTTCTGGGGCTATGTGCAATTGGTAGTACCTTAGTGTTTCCATGGTCTTTTGTAGACATGCTTCTAACATTTGTTCCTCAAGTGCACATCCCAATATATCATCCATGTAATGTAATAACATAACTTTTGGAAATGCTTTTCTTACTGGAGTAAGAGCAGCAGCAACATACATTTGACACATAGTAGGGCTGTTTTTCATTCCCTGTGGCAAAACTGTCCATTCATATCTTTTATAAGGCTCAGCTAAGTTAACACTGGGCACTAAAAAGGCAAATCTTTTCATATCCTTTTTATCTAGAGGGATAGAATAGAAACAATCCTTAATGTTTCTAACCCAAAGAGGCCATTCTCTAGGCAATTGAGTAGGAGATGGAAGCACAGGCTGAAGAGTTCCCATAGTTTCCATCCGTTCTTTTACCTTTCTTAAATCAGTCAACATCCTCCATTTTCCAGATTTCTTTCTTACAACAAATACCGGGGAATTCTAAGAACTTAGAGAAGGTCCTAAGTGTCCTTGGTCAAGTTGCTCCTGTATTATATCTAATAAGGCCTGAATTTTATTGCTACCTAAGGGCCACTGTTCTATCCACACTGGTGTATCAGTTTTCCATTGTATAGGAACAGGTGAAAGTGTTGGCAGGCCTTCAATAGCATCTCTGCCTAAAAAACTAAGGTACTCATTTTTTTTTTTTTGCAAAGCATTTTAAAATTTATTTATTTTAATTTTTTTTCCCGTTTATTCTCTCTCTCTCTCTTTTTAAGTAAGTTTTTATTGATAGAACCCATGTCAGGGTGATTTTTTACAGCATTATCCCTTGCACTCACTTCTGTTCCGATTTTTCCCCTCCCTCCCTCCCTCCACCCCCTCCCCCAAATAGCAAGCAGTCCTTTACATGTTGAATAGGTTATAGTATATCCTAGATATAGTATATGTGTGCAGAACCGAACAGTTTTCTTGTTGCACAGGGAGAATTGGATTCAGAAGGTTTAAATAACCCGGGAAGAAAAACAAAAATGCAAGCAGTTTATATTCATTTCCCAGTGTTCTTTCTTTGGGTGTAGCTGCTTCTGTCCATCCTTGATCAATTGAAACTGAATTAGCTCTCTTTATCGAAGAGATCCACTTTAAGGTACTCATTTTTAATCCTAATTGTTGTAAAATGTCTCTTCCCCACAGATTGATGAGGATTTTCTCAACTATAAAAGGAGTAAAAATTCCTGTTTCACCTTTAAAAGTCCATCTCAAAGGGATAGCACTAACTTCAGCTGCTATTGATCTTCCTACATCAGATATGTATGTGTCTGCCTTAATCTTTGGCCAGTGACTAGGCCAGTTGGCACCTCTAATGACTGTACAATCTGCACTTGTGTCTACCAATCCTTTTAATGGTATGCTATTTATGTAGATAATGAACATAGGTTGGTCAGCTGTAACTGCTGCAGTCCAGTATATTCCTGGATTTTATTGCTTGGAGACAGAATCTGGGTGGATATCACCAGATTGTTTATTAGGAGTCTTTATCAGTAAACCTGATGCTACTACTTCTCCTGGGTGATAAGTCACACATTGTCTACCTGTATTAGTGACTGGGATATTATCTACACATTCCCCAGTTTCCCACATCAGTATGTGGATGGACACTGTTTTGTATGTGCTCTCAGGAAGTGAAATGGTCAAACCTACTGTGCTTGGAGGCAAGGGATCCATAGGCTGGAGAGAAATAGATTATACCTCTCCAGGGGTATCTCAGCTGCATACAACTCTATTCTCCCCAATTGTAATCCCTTTCTCCCATCAGGTTGCTGCCTGGCTGATTGATTGTATAATCTCCTTCTTCCATCATTTGGCTTCCTGGCTGATTAGTCATGTCTGGGTACTGGACTTGTAGGCACTCTCTGGGTGTAGCATTGGTTGCCATCATGCCCCAAATATTTTTTGCCTTGGGGCCTGGAGCTGGGCCCCTCATCCCGTTTTCCTGAATCTGATTCCCAGATGCCCAATGGAAACCTCTGTTGCATTTTAGACATGGGGTATTGGATCTTGTTCTCCCACCCTGTTTTCTCATTCTGTCTCTATGCCAACATTGAGCTTTCAGATGCCCTACTTTGCCACATTGACAGCATTGGCCAATGGGACCTTGTCTCCCCATGTTCGGATCTTGGGGAGTCTGTATCATAGCCTGGCTATAAAAGGTATTTGTGCCCACTATGGCACAGCATCTTATGATCTCCTCTAAAGGAGCATCCTTGTGTAATCCTAGTATAATTCTTCTATTAAACCTCATTAGCATTTTCTTGAGCAAATTGCCTTATCATAATTTCTGTTACTGCATTTTCACCATTAGTTCATATGATAGCAATCTGCAGATATCCCAAAAATCAGCAAAGGGTTCATTTGGTCCTTGTGTTATTTTTGTGACGGCCTCACCCTTGTTGTTTTTATTGTGGAGCGAAGTCCATGATTTGATAACAGCAGCAGCAATTTGTTCATATGCTGCTAAGGGGTAATTAATCTGTACTGAAATTTCTGCCCAAGAACCTACCCCTGTTAGTTGGTCCTAGGTGATTGGGGGATTAACTCCACTATGACTATTTTGTTGGTCTTGTATCCTACAGAGCTCACTGTATTCAGAAAGCCATGAGTTTTGTCCAGGTTCTAAGCCTACCCTTGCTATAGATTTCCAGTTAAGACTTCATAAGCCAATTCTGTAATAACATCTTAACATAAGCTGATGTAGCCCCATAAAGAGTGCAAACCTTTTTCAGGTCTTTGAGGATTTCTTTATCAAAAGGAGCGTATCTTCTACTTTCTTGACCTGAAGAGTCAAACTGTTGAATCACAGGATACATTTCCAGTTGCAGATCACCTAAATTCTGCCCTTCTTTGGTGGCTTTAACTACTGCCTTTTGTGATCTAGTCATAGGAGGGGGTGATTTTGGATGGGGAGGTGCTGGTGGTGTCACTGCCCCTCCCACTACTCCTCTCCCCTCCATCCCGGAAGGTGAAGTTGATGGGGACATGTCAAGGATCTGCTCCGGTTTAGGTGAGGTTGAAGCTGCTTTGTGAGAGGGAGAATCACCACACCCTTCACCACGCCTTTCACCATGCCCTTCATCCTCATCTAACTCCCCATGCCCTCCAGTAATATCACTTTAAATCCTTTTTTTGTCCTCCTCATTTTCCTCACACTTCCTCATCTGGCCATTCTTAGAATTTTTCTTTTTTCTAGAACTTGCAGGATTCTTTAAGACCAATTGTATTATGTTGTATGTATAAAATGTCTCCTTGGAAATTGAATGAGGACCTTTATCATTGTAGTATTCACATAATTGTTGTCCTACCAGCTTCCAATTATCTAGCCCTATCTCCTCTTCCTTTAAGAACCAAGGGGACACACGTGGTTCTAATGTACCCAATAGTCTAGCAATCTGCAACCAAGTTACAATTAAGCCTTGTCCCTTGATCAGCTTAAGCATGCTTTCTATAGCGCCAACTTGGGGCGGGGGTGGGCGTGGAGCTGGGGTTGGGGCTGGGGGAGAATCTTTTCCCCATATCTGCCCCATTGCAGCTAGAAAAAGTTACTAGTTTAGCCCTTAACAAAATAACTTCTCTGTTTGTCTATTAAAATACTCGCCCTATTTCCTGGTCATCAGAGACTTCTTCAGTGAAGTTAGGGTCCTCAGGCCCCGCACTCAGGTGCCAAATGTACTGACCATCCTAGCATCCAGAATACCTTAGAATTAGCCAGAGTCAGGATAAGCAAAAGTCCTTAGTCTTTATTCTTGGTCTTTAGGAGTAAAAGTGAAGGGGATGAAAGCAGAATCTCTGCTACCTCCTTCTTCCTCATCCACCGCAAAGAGTGACTCTAGCTCATCTTACTCCACTCCCTAGTCCCTCCTACAATCCCCTGTATACACCAATCATTGAGCCAGCACAGGATAGTGGGAAGGACCATTCCCCAAGCATATGCCCATAGAGTATTGTCCAATCGGTAATTAGCCCTAAGTGCTTGAACCAACCTCAGTGCAATGACTGGAATTTCAGCCCTCGACAATAACCCTACAACGAAAGTGCGATTATCATTCCCATTTATAGACACTGAGATAAAGGACAATTAAGTGACTTGCCTAGTTTCACACATTTAGTAAAGTGACTGAATCTAGATTTGAATTCAGATCTTCCTATCTTTAGGTTCAGAATGAAGACAGTTTTGACATTGTAGAATTTCTGAAAAGATTTTCAGGACCCCCAGAGTTTCCTGCACCATATTTTGAAAATAATTGATCTAGGCAAAATAATAATAATAATAATAATAATGACCTAAACTATAAAATCATGGCTGGGTGAATGGAAGGGACATAAATGAGAGCTATTCTAGAAGCAATAAGGTTTCCCAACTGATTGGACATATGGGTAAGCGGGGATCAAGAGACTGTGGACTAGGTGGCAATGCCCTGATGAGACTGGGAGAGCGAGATGAATTGTTTTGAGATGCCTGTGGGGCATCCATGGCCCCATACTGCCTTCTGGTGGTGTTGTGTCTAAGTTTGAGGAAGTCCGTTCTCTAGAGATGAAATCTGAAAATATAAATCCAAAGGTGGTTTATTTATGGTGGGTCTGCCCTTTGGGAGGAGGGAGGGGAGGATAATGGGAGAGGAAGTTCTAAATATGCCACATCCTGTCCTTCCTAGACTATTTTAAGTGCTTTATTGATCCATTCCTCCCTAGCCCAGGCTTCCTAAGTCATCTCCCTATAGGCCGTCAGTGTTTACATCCCACTTCTGCCCAATATTTTTCTTTATTCTTTTTTTTGTTTGTTTGTTTTCACTTAACAAGTAATTATTTTCTCTCCCTTTTGCATCCCCTTGCCTTTGTTTTTGAAGATAAAAAGAAAAACAAACCCATATTGGTTATGTCCAAAAAAAATTGTATATATGTCTCATTCTTCATCTTGAATCCATCACTTCTACCTGGAACTGGGTAATTTGCTTCATCATCAATCCTCTGGAATTATGATTGTTCATTACATTGATTGGAATTCTTAAATCTTCTGACATTGCCTTTACAATGTTTTTATTATATAAATTGCTTTCCTAGTCCTATTCAATCCTCTTTGCATCATTTCATTCTTATTCCCAGATTTCTCTGAAACTATCCCTTTGGTCATATCATGTGGTGATACTATTCTATTCATTTATGCCATAATTATTTGTTCTGCTATTCCTCATTTGATGAGCACCCACCCTCTTTGCTTCTAGTCATTTGTCACTAGAAAAAGAACTACCATAAATACTTTTATACAGAAGGACCCTTCTCCTCTTTCTTTGATTTCTTTAGGGCATATACCTAATAGCGGTATTATTGATTCAAAGAGTATAATAAATATAATAAACACAATTATATTGATTTTGGGGGATCCTCATTGCTTTCCAGAATAGATGGGTCATTTCCCAGGCCCATATCAACCCAGCAAGCTTCTGTGGGTCTTACTGGGGATTTAGAAATTCTTAGATCCTACATCCCTCCAAAATCTGACCTGTCTGCAGCCTTGTCTCCTTCAATTGTCCTGGACATGCATGTTGTGGCTTCAATCAGCAGAAAAATACTTATGCTCCCCATCCTTGGGCAGAGGCCCATTCCACCAAACAAAGTATTGAGTTGAATTCTAGAGTTCCTCCTTTTTCGGAAGTTTCTGAGGGACCTTCCAATGCCACACCTATAATCTTTAAACTGGTCTCTGTTTAGTTCCGGTGGGTTTGGGGTTTTTTATTTTTTGCCATCTTAAATTAACATAGTATTTACCATGGCAGATTTCTCATTTATATTCTTCTGAAAATCTCTTCTTTCTTCTTTTTCTTTTTCCTGTCCCTAATTCATTATGCTCCTTTCATTTGTTTGTTTTTTTCAATAAATCTTTATTTAAAAAAATTTTTTTAAATTTAAACATTTAAACACTTAAAAAAGCACTTATTTTTCCCTCTCATTTCTCTCTACCAACTAGAAAAAAAGAAGAAAAGAAAGAGAAATTCTCAATATAAACTTCTATATCTCTCCTAATTCTGAGCTTTCTCTCTCATGGAAAGTGTCTTACTATTCTTTCCCTTTTGATAATAGAATTCCTATGAGATCTGGATTCAAATTCAAAATCCATCCCTAGTATCCCTCAAGTATAAAGTACAACATGACCTGAAGAGTTCTTCTAGTCTAGTTTCTGTTCCATAAATTCAACAAGCATTTGTTTATTATATTCTTTGCTCTAACATCCTTTCCTACTTTGACATGCTGTTTTAAAATTTTTTTCAATGAATGATAATTAATTTTCTCTCTTTCCCCTTTCCCCTTTGAAAAGTGCAAAACAAAATCTTTGTGATAAATATTCAGTCAAGCAAACATTTTTCCTCCTTGCCACCCCCTTCTCCCCAAAAAATATGTATCTGACACTCAATTTAAGGTACCTTTCATTTATTTCATTCTATGTCCCATAATCCAAGGTCCTCTTGTTCTGATATTTTAATGTATCTCTTGTTGCTTCAGCCTCTGGCCTACACAGCTGCCAGCTACACAATGGGTACTTAGTTCCCCTTTCACATTACTGATCTTTTAGCTGGCAATGTAAGCCTGAAGTATAAAATAAATTAGATTTAGGACTATCATAGAGGCAGCTGCTTCCATTCCTCCTTCCTCTGCTATTTTGGTAGAAAAACCATGATTTATGGGAACTTTGAGAAAATAAGGGAAAGGAGATTATTAAACCAGGAGAGTTAAAGTATTGGTGAAGTTTGCTTAGTCTGTGTGCCTCTGTCTGTGTATTATCTCTGTGTTTGTCTGCCTCTGTATCTATGTCGCTATATAGGGTCTTTGAGAATTGTGGGTCTTTGGGTCAGGGAGTACATTTAGGTCTGGATGTTCTTTGAGTAAGTTCTTTAATTTAGGAAACACTTTTGGTCTCTCTACGTAGAGCTAGAGGCAGAGAGATTAAATTACTGGTCATTCCCATCATGCTCCTCTTCCTCCCCAAGCAGTCCCAGTTTCTAGAAAAAGAAAGTATACTTTTAAAAAGAGAAAAAAAAAGAGGGGGGGGTGGATAGTGAGGGGCAGAGAACAGCTGTCAAGGTTGTTCTCAATTTCACTTCCTGGTAGGACTTTTAAAAGTCCTCTAATGTTTTGTGGGAGATTATTTATTTGGAGTTTGCTGTTCTTTGATCCTACTGAGTCAAAGCCATGACCAAAAAAAAAAAAAAAAATGGACATTTGACCATATGGGCAGGCTGAAGTGAAACCCGGAACCAGGTCATGGAAATATCAAGTAGTTGATGTGCTCATGGGCTTCAGGCTCTGGGAGGAGGACTGTATGGGAAATCCATAAGAAGCAGGGGGCGGAGCATGGGTTTTTCCTGAGGACCAGAAGCTAACGTATAATATAATAAATGTCTTCTGCATGTTGGAGTAGAGATTTCTGGATCACATGACTAACAAATGGAGGACTAGACATCTTTCCATCCTCATGACCTCCCCCAAAACTCCAAAAAAGGAATTATGCACAAGAGATAAAGCAAGTTCTATTGTCTCAGTCATCCAGAACAATGCTTCTTAAACTGTGGATCACGACATATATAGGTCTTCTATCTGAAGGTGGGGGTCATGAAATTATGATTTATTATCAATAAATGTTTGATTTGTAAACCTACTTTACATACCTAATATAACCAGGGTCATACAAAAATTTCTTGGTGAAAAGGAGATGAGAGTGGAAAAAGTTTAAGAAGGTTTGATCTAGGACACCAAAAATCCAAACAAGGTGAAAACTTGCTGAATTAGCAACAGAGAAGGCTCATTCCTAGCCCCTAAGTCTTTCACTAAGCATCCAATTTACCTCTGTTCATGCTCAGGTAGAGGTGATCCAGTGAGTCAGGATTAGTTCCCATTTTAGTAAGATTTTCTCCTGTGACCTGGAGATGGAGAATACTATAGTAATTCTTTACAAAGATCTCTGATTCCATCAGTTTCCCTGCTTCCCTATAAGAATAAAGAAGTATGTATGACTTACAAGCAGGTAGGGGGTTGGAAATTCAGGTGTTAATGCTATTATACTTCCTTTTTGTTTTTCCTTTTTGTCTGATCTTTCTTTCTCAACCTTCCTCATATGGAAATATGTAAAAAATGAATATACATGTATAGCCTAAAAATAAAATAAAAGTAATTAAGTAAAAAAAATTTTCATACATTTCATCTCTCTGTCCTACTTATGAGATGTACTTTCTCTTCTCTCTAAGGGACCTGTCTCATTCTTCCAGAAGTCTTGAATTGTCAGTATGTGCTTAGAAGGAGGAGTTATTGATAGGTTTCCCAATTTGAATGGGAACTTCTATCCCATCTTTTGGAGACCTGAAGGGGAAGGTGACAAACTTAAACCTGACTTTAGGCCTTCCAGTAAGCAGTTTATGAGGTACCCAGAAGGTACCTCATCTAGACATCAGTTAGAAGGATGCTTTATTACATTTTTTATAGGTTTAACCAAACAGTATGAATGTGGTATCCCAATGCAGAGACTATCCTACATTATTTATTTTTAAGACCAAAATATTGAGAGGTCCACCTACAATTAAGGTCTATTGGAGTGTATGGAGAACAACAAGTACAGAAAACAGAGTGAGGGAAAGTGATATTTTAGACACTACTAGAAACAATGGATTGTCCATTACTTTTGTTTTAAAGTTGATGTTACTAATTATATTTTCCTTCTAATAAAAATTTCATTTAATCTACCTATGAATGAGTAATCCTATGAGTAATAGTGCCATTAGGTGACACTCTTCAATAAAAATTTACAAAGTTGTAAAAAGCAATGATAATGTTAAGTAAATATAATAAAAATGATAATACTATATAAATTAATTTACTTATTCAGTCAATGTTCCAATAAAACTACCAAAGAATTATTTTGTAGCGCTAGAAAAATTAATAATGAAATTTATTTGGAGGAACAAAAGGTTAAGAATCTCAAGGATAATTATGGAAAAAAAGTGGCAAGGAAAGGAATATATCAGTACCAGATCTCAAACTATATTACATAGTTGTAATTATTTTAAAAATTTGATAATGGTTAAAAAAAAAAAAAGCATTCAACTAGCAGAACAAATTAGATTTTTATCATGAAGAAGGAAGTGAACACAGTAGAACAAAGACCTAATTACTAGGATAATGGCTCACTGTCTGACAAACACAACTGGTAAAACTGGAAAACAAATGGGCAGAAATTGAGTACAGAGCAATACCTCACACTATATACTAAAATAAATTCCAAATGAGTACAATGCAGACATAAAAGCTAACATCATAGATAAGTTAAAGGTGCCTAGAACTCTTCTCAGGCCGGCAACCTAAATATCACCCTTAATTCCTAACTTTCACCTCCTATAGCCAGTCTATTACTGAGTCCTTCTAACTTTAGACCTTTTGTAGCATCACTTGCATACATTCCCTTTTTTTCTCTGACACTAATGCCAATCTGGTATAGACCTTCATCTCCTTAGATTATAACATCTCCTAGATTATAACAATAGCTTGCCAATTGGTCTCTCTTTTTAAAGATTCTCTTCTCTCTAATACATCTTACTCTTAGCTCTAAAGTGAGCTTCCTAAAATATAACTCTTACCATATCACCCACCCTTAGAATAGACTCCAGTTATGTCCATCACCTCTAGAATAGAATATAAAATCCTCTGTTGAGCATCCAAAGTCTTTAATGAACTGCATCTTCCACCTTTCCACCCTTTCCACCCTTTCCCCTGCTTACTTTGTGATACAGTAACAGTGGGTTCCCTTGCTATTAAAAAAAACCCAAAAACTTTCCATTTCCTGATTCTAAGCATTTTCATTAGCTGTCTACCATGCCTTGAATACCCCCCTCTACTTCATGACCTTTTTGTTTCAGTTTTGTCTAAAATCACATCTTCTAAAGGAAGCCTTTTCTAATTCTTCTTAGTTCTAATGACTTACTTGATTATCTCCTGTTTATCCTGTATGTAGTCTGTTTTGTTCACATTAGAGTGTCAGCTCTTTGACAGAAGAAACTGCCTTTTACCTTTCTTTGTATTTCTAGCTTGGTACAGTATCTGAAACCTAGTAGACATTTAATAAATGTTTACTGACTAACTAGTCAAAGGATATAAGTAGGCAGTTTTTAAAGAAAGAATTAAAAGCTATCAATAACTATGGGGAAATATCCCAAGTCACTAATATTTAGAGAAACACAAATTAAAGCAACTGGAAAATCAAAAGGCAAATATTTGAAAGGCTGTAGGGAAACAGGCATGTTAAAGCATTGGTAGTGGGGCTGTGAATTAGTCTAGCTATTCTGGAAAGCCATTTAGAACTATATTCTCAAAGATATTCAATTGCATATAACCTTTGTCTCAACTATACTACTACGAGACAAGTGCTCAAAGAAGAAAAAGACCAATATGTACAAAAACATTTTAGACAATTTCCCCCCCTGGAAACTAAAGGGGATACCCATCTAGTGAAAAAAAGCTAAGCAAAATTGCAGAGAGATAATGTGTGTATGTAAAAACAGTTAAATGTATATAGCATTATGTACACATACATAGATGTCATGATAAGAGATATGTTTGGCTTGAATACATTTGATTGGTAATAAGGAAATTCCTTAGGAATGGAAACTAATTGCTCATTCCACTCACGTGGAAATAAGGCAGAGAAATTTGAGCTTGGATCACCATCTAGTGGTTTAGGCAGATATATCGTGTGGTGCACAATTTTACTTTTTTGACGCTGGGTCTATTTATTTCACCCAAGCTAGAAATTCAGTGGGCATTCACAGGTTCATTATATTTCTATCTTGGGCCTGTTAAACCTTTTTTAGGCAGCCTAGTAGCACCTTGCTTCTGGGGCACACAATACTGTGCCAGACAGGACGGATATCCAAATGGCTTTAATTCTACTGAATCTCAGAATTCTTGAACTGAAGTGACAAACAGCCTCAGCTTCCCCTAATATGAAAGATTATAGGCATGTACCAGCATACCAGGAAAGTATAGGATGATAGACAATAATTTGTTCCAAATCTCTATGTAGGCAGGAAAAACAAGGCTCCTCTGAAAGGGTCACAGGAAGCTCTTATTCTGTTTCTTTAATTTTTCTCAATCCTAACCTTTCCCTATCTCTTCTGGGCCCTTGTCCTATTTATCACTCATTGTCCATCTTATCTTCAGTCTCTTCAGTCTCTTCATTGACTCCTTCCCTACTGTCTGCAGATATGTTCATGTCTACCCTATCCTTTAGTACCCTTCACCCTCATTTGATCATAACACCCCCCTCAATACATACTATTACATAGTCTTTCAACCTCGTTGACCATATAGATTCAGTCTGGCTAGTTTTCTTGTCTTCCTCCACACCATGAAAATGAGTGTTAGAGATTTGTGAAAGCTGAGGCAGTGTCCTCTCCAGCCTCCAATCTCTGTATGTATTTTTATCTAGTTAACTCTGCACTTGCCTGGGACTCACTAACCCTAGATGGGGCACCTGAGAAGAACCATAATTGTCTTTGCCCTCCTGAGTATCAAAGAGTCTTTCCTCTATCTCCTGTTGCTTCTTCAATTTAAGCTGCATCTCTGGATGTTTTTTTTTTTTTTTCTGGGACTATCCCACAGAGTATTTGGTCTTTTAGGAACCACAATAGATTGCTGGAAAATTGAGTGATCATTGGAGCTGATGGGCATATCTATTCTTGCTTACTTTTTGTATGTACCAGCAATAATTTATATGTTGCGTGGGGGGATTTTGCCTCATTGTCTCAGCATTGTGGTGTTTAAAAGTTTGAGTGATTCTATGAAAGGAACAACGTGAGATAAATTCTGGGTCATTTCTACTCCAGTAAAGTGATACAGAGTGTCATATTAACCACATTCTGACCTACACCACCTATGACAGAAGACATTATATAAGAAGGGTGGTTATGATTTTGTAGCCATCAGGAAAGATGAGCTGATATGAAGGCAGCCCACAGGAGAGGATGTTAGCAGGACCACAGAGGACTTAAGAGGAGAAAAAAAAAGATGCTATCACAACCACCTTTTAGCCAAAGCCTGTGGATAATCATGAACAGTTGTGTAGTGTCCCTGACTAACTTTTGGTTAAGCATGATTGGGTGACTGATGATAGGTCTTACTCCTCCCCCATCTTTGTTTAGTGAAGAACATTGCCCACATCCTCCTTCTCCCCCACCCTCCATGTACACAGGAATCCATGGGAAATCCCCAACAAAGGAGAACCAGTGGGGGAGGAAAGAAAGACTATAATCATGTCTCTTACTAGAGGCACCAGCAACAGGGAGTAGGAGACAGCATCATTTTTTCTTTGGCTTTGTTGCCTATATTAAATTATGGATTTGTGTATTGCCTAGTTGAATTCAATGCACACAAAGAAATAAGAAATGAAGAAAGAGAAAGATTCTAGGCAGTGGAGGATGACCCAAAAGATTGAAACAATTGGTATCTTAATATAATTCTTATTGTTACTTGGAGTCATTCCTTAGATATGAACATTGGAAACTGAAGCATGCTGTGGAAATGCAGAACAAAAATGGCTAACAGATAGTGGGTCGTCAAGATAAAGTAAGGAAATAGTAAGAGAGGATCTATACGGCCTTGATAAGTTCAAGAGATGAACTGCATCTTTAAGTTCTGAACAGTCTGGCAGATGTGCTTGCTAAGATGCTTTCAGTAATAGCTGAAGGATAATGGAAGACAGGAGAGGGACCACAAAATTGAAGGATAAATGATCCTGTTTTTAAAGAAGAAAATATACAGATTATAGACCACTGAGTTTGATTTTGAATGAGGGGAAAATTCTAAAATGGATCATAAAACAGATGGTTAGTGAACATCTGGAAAGGGAAGGAAGTGTAATTATAAAGGATCAGTCTGTGGCAAGACTTACATGAACTGATGCTAAGTGAAACGAGTAGAAGCAGGAGATCATTATATACCTCAATAACAATACTGTTTGAGGATGTATTCTGATGGAAGTGGATCTCTTCGATAAAGAGAGCTTTAATTGATCAAAGATGGACAGAAGCAGCTACACCCAAAGAAAGAATGTTGGGAAATGAATATAAACTCCTTGCATTTTTGTTTTTCTTCCCGGGTTATTTTTACCTTCTGAATTCAATTCTCCCTGTGCAACAAGAAAACTGTTCGGTTCTGCAAACATATATTGTATCTAAGATATACTGTAACCTATTCAACATGTAAAGGACTGCTTGCCATCTGGGGGAGGGGGTGGAGGGAGGGAGGGGAAAAATCAGAACAGAAGTGAATGCAAGGGATAATTCTGTAAAAAACTACCCTGGCATGTGTTCTATCAATAAAAAGTTATTAAAAAAAATAAAGGATCAGTCTGACTTCATCTAGAATGGGTCATTCCAGAAAAAACTTAATTCCTATTTTGACAGAGTGACTGAGGGGAATGCTGTAGACATAATAAATCTAGATTTCAATCAAGCATATGAAAGTATCTCATATTTTTCTTCTTAAAAGCAATGGAGTAGCTGAGTGGATAAAGTCCCAGGTATGGAATCAGGAAGAGCTGAGTTCAAATCCTATCTCAGACACATACTAGTTGTGGGATCTGAGCAAGTCACTTAGCTTCTGTTAGTTTCAGTTTCCTCATCTGTAAAATGGGGACAATAATAGCACATACCTTTAAAGATTATTGTGTAGCTTTAATTAGATAATAATCATAAGCACTGAGCACAGTGTCTGGCACATAGAAATGGTTACATATACATTACTTATTATTGTTGAGAAGATTGAGAGATGTGGACAAGATGACAATCCAATTAGATGTATTCAACTGGTTCAAAAGCCAGATACAAAGAATAAGTCAATGTGGAAAAAGATCTCCAGTGACAGGACCCAGGAAATCTGTGCTTAATCCTATGTTGTTTAAAATTTTTATAAAGGTCTTGGATAAAGACATTAATGGAATAATAACTAAATTGCAATTTGACAAAACTGGGGAAAATCTCCAATATACTGGATGATATACTGGATACAAAAAGATCTCAAAAGGGTATGCACTTTCTGAATCTAATAAGATAAAAATCAATAGAAGTAGTCTTACTCTCAAAACCCAAATTTACAAGTATAGTGTAGGGGAGGCAGAAGTTTGACTAAGATTTATGTAGTACACTACCAAATCAGTATGAGTTAACATACTGTTATGTGGAAACCAAAAAAAAAAAAATTATATATTTTTGGGATACGTTCAAAAAGGCATGGCTTCCAGAGACAAGTGCCACTCCTTGCACTCTACTGTTCTCAGGCATCATCTTGATATTCTGTTCAGTTCTGGGTACCACAGTTTAAGAAGGACATTGAGAGCAGGACCAGGACATCATTATATACTTCAACAATAATACTATATGATGATCAATTCTGATGGACATGGCCCTTTTCAACAATGAGATGAACCAAATCAGTTCCAATAAAGCAGTAATGAATTGAACCAGCCACACCCAGAGAAAGAACTCTGGGAAATGACTATGAAACATTACATAGAATTCCCAATCCCTCTATTTTTGTCCATCTGCACTTTTGATTTCCTTCACAGGCTAATTGTACACTATTTCAAAGTCCAATTCTTTTTGTACAGCAAAATAACTGTATTTAATTTATTTGTTATTTATTTTTTTAATTGAGTGATCATTTTTCCTGATGGCTACAAACTCATAACCATCCTTCTTATATAATGTCTTCTGTCATAGGTGGTGTAGGTTAGAATGTGGTTAATATGATACTCCATATTACTTTACTGGATTAGAAATGACCCAGAATTTATCTCACTTTGTTCCTTTCATAGAATCACTCAAACTTTTAAATGCCACAATACTGAGACAATGAGGCAAACTCCCCCCAGGCAACATACAAACTATTGCTGGTACATACAAAAAGTAAGCAAGAATTGATATGCCCATAAGCTCCAATGATCACTCAATTTAAAAAATAAATATTTAATTTATATTTTAATATATTTAACATGTATTGGTCAACCTGCCATGGGGGGAGGGGATGAGGGAAGGAGGGGAAAAATTGGACCAAGAGGTCTGGCAATTGTCAATGCTGTAAAATTACCCATGCATATAACTTGTAAATAAAAAGCTATCAAAAATAACATAAAATAAAATTAAAAAAAAAAGGACATTGAAGTTCTTCAGAGAAGGACACCCAGGATTATGAAGGATCTTGAACATGGCATGTCAGAAGTTTATTTATTTAACATAACACATGTTAAAGACTATTGGGCATTTAGGTTGGGAAAAAAAAAAACTCAGGGAGAACAAGATAGATTATTTTCACATATTTGAAGGGATGTCACTTGGAAAAAGAACGAAACTTTTTCTGTTTGGCTTCAGAGAACCAGTGGTTCTCAAACCTTTGTTCTCAGTATCTTCATGTTGTTAAAAAACTATCGAGGATCTGTTCAAAGAGTTTTTGTTCACATGGGTTATATTTATAGCTATTTACTATATTAGAAACAAAAAATAATTTTGAATTTGTAGCCCCTCTGAAAGGGTTTCAGAGACTCCAACAATTCTTTGGATTACACTTTGAGGACCACTGGGATAGACCCAGAGTGATAAATAGAAGTTTAAAAAATATAGAGGTACAAAGAGACATTTTCATTCTAGGAGTTGATGCTGAGTATGGAAATAAAGATATTTAAAAAGCATTGATGGGATTAAAAAACATTGATGGGAGTTAAAAAGATCTGGGGTAGTTGAAGGGATTGAATACATAAAGAGAACTAGCACCCAGTCTCAGTTATTTGTTGGGGGCGGGGAAGAGGGAAAGGGAGAAGGAGAAGGAGGAGAAGGAGAGGGAAGGAGAGAATTTCCAGAGGCATCTGATCACTTAAAATTTATTCCTCATATTATCTAAGTAGGAGGCAGTTTTGGAGAACTGATTGCTCAATCTCCTTCCAAAGAGGAGGAGGAATTTAAATGATAGTAAGCCTTAATGGAAAGACATTCTCAATCAGAAATAACTGGCCTGGAAAACAGATCAAGGAAATTTAAGAATCATAGGATTACCTGAAATTATGATCAAATGAAGAAATTATTAAAGAAAATTGTCCTGATATATTAGAACAAGAGGGTCCTGATATATTCTGAAAACAGAAGAAATCTGCTGATCATCTCCTGAAAGAAATGCTAAAATGAAAACACTTGAGAAATATCATTGCTAAAATCCAGAACTCAAGCAAGATACCAGTCCAGCATCCTGCACTATATACAGCCTTTGTCACTCTCACATCCTATCTGTCTCTTCTCCTTACAATAACACAGTCCATTAAATTGACAATGTTGTCTGCATGTAGACAATGTAGAGTGAGTCTATGAAGTTTTATTGCATTTAGGCAACCAGAAAACATGGGTGATAATGAGGTCACAATGCACAGGTCTTCAAGGAATAAGTGACCATTGCTGTTGCTGTTTTCAACCCTATTCTCCCATACTCTCTGTGATGTGTGGTAGTCTGAGTCTACTCTAGCATTAACATCACGCAGAATTTTAAGCTTGTCCTGTTTTGGCACTTGGCTTTTGAGAGTCTCCAGGTCTTCATAAAATTTTTCTTTGACTTCATCAGGTTTGTCATTATGGAAGCACAGCCATTTGCTAGCCTTGTTTCATCCAGGTTGCTATTTGGATGTGATACTTGCTGAATTCTCTGGCAACAAGAGCTGTTCATCTTTCAGGTATACTGGATTTTTCTATTATCCATAAGCATACACACATTTCATATACAATGATGAGTGGAATTTACCTTTGCAGAAATTTTTGTACTTTTTTTGTATGTTTTGACTGCAAGGTAGAATCTCTGTCTTGCATGGTAAACATGCCAGGGGTAAGTAAGCAGACAACTTTAGAGCACCTTTTCTAGCCCTTTCCTCACAACACGAAATGAATGGTATAGTCCTTAAAAGGCTGTTCAGATACCCAAGGAACTCTCAAATCCCACTATTGCTTCCAGTGAAAAAAATGACTTCTATGTATTTTTTACAGAGGTCCTTAAACTACAGCCCGCGGGCCAGATGTGGCAGCTGAGGACAATTATCCCCCTCACACAGGGCTATGAAGTTTCTTTATTTAAAGACCTACAAAACAAAGTTTTTGTTTTTACTATAGTCCGGCCCTCCAACAATCTGAGGGACAATGAATTGGTCCCCTATTTTAAAAGTTTGAGGACCCCTGTAATAACTAAGTCATTTGTGTGAAGAGTTATGACCACACCTCCTGCTGCTTTGTCACTTGCCTGTGGCCATAGCATTTTGTGGTAGTTAGAAATGGTAAAATGGTAGGGGTGCTATCTTTTGATTCATGCATAAATGAGACAGAGTTGCATGAAGTCATCAGCCTCGTCTCTCTTCCAGAATTGTCACAGTCCAGTGATAGGACAGTCAAAATGACTGGTGATGGCGCAAGATGCAGTGGAATACCTTGATGTTTTCAGTGTCTAACCAAGCTCCCAGTGGTTCTCAAACTTTTGTTCTCAGTATCTTCATGTTGTTAAAAAACTATCGAGTATCCGTTCAAAGAGTTTTTGTTCATATGGGTTATATTTATAGCTATTTACTATAATAGAAATAAAAAATAATTTTGAATTTGTAGACCCTCTGAAAGGGTTTCAGAGACCCCAACAATTCTTTGGACTACACTTTAAGGACCACTGCTAAGCACTCTATAGTACCTGCTTCAGCTGCCTTCATAGCTGTTGGAGCAAATTTTTCTCTCTGCCCATTGGAAGTGAGACTTCCTAATTAGTTTCAGGCTGATTTAGACTATCTGCTCAAATGATTTATCAGCGTGGCACCATCGAGCATGCTACAGTTTCTTGGAACCACAGGTGAGAGTTAGATGGCTCACATAGACACCAAATATGAAAAACAGCCCTGAAAAGGTCATCACACCAGAGATAAGAGGACCTGAGTTTAAATCTGGTCTCAGACACTTAATACTTTCTATCTTGTGACCCTGGGCAAGTCACTTAACCCCAATTGCCTAAGCAAAAAAATAAAAACAAAAACAAAAACACATGTAGTGAGTAGCAAATAAATTCATTTGCTAAGCCTATAGCAAAGAGAAATCAGAGAAGGTATATAAATGAAAATATATAAGACAAAGTACGTAGAGAATGAGCTCTCCAATTTGGAATGAAGTAACCCAGATCAACCCAAAGGGAAATACCTTGAAGTTTCTAGTTGAGTCAGTAGTAAGGAATGTGATCGAGTTACTAACTACATGTCAGTTCTTTTTCAAAGTCTCTCCCTTCAGGGACCTGAAGGGCATCTGGAAGCCAGAAGAGAAGAATCTCTTTTTTTTTTCTCCCAAACTCTTGCTAATTTTATTCTTCACATATATAAGTGCAAAGCACTAATGAACCAATCTTGACCAATGAGAAGTTTTATGTAAATAGCCCTTTTAACTGAAGGTTACATTAACATGAACTATATGGACATGGTGATAAATTTGGATCATTTCATTGTCTTTAGAAAGACACTGCTACAATACACAGGTGGAATAGTAAAAAACCATTACAAGCTTGAAGCTGGTTGGGAGTTAGCAATCGCCAAATGTTACTTTTACAAAGTCTCTGTTAAGTATATGTATATACAATTTCTCACCGCTGAGTAAGAAAATAGAAGTAAGAGAAAATAGAAGCTTCTCAACTGATCACAACCAAAGAACCTTAGAGAATTAAGGCCTTTTCTAGAATTTCATGGCTGTTTTCAACAAATGTATGAAAAAGTAAGTATCTTACTATTGTCAAATAACTGAATGATCTCATATCAGGATCCCTGCTTGAAAAGAATCAGAAAATAAGACAAAGGTCAGTTCTTGGCCTGAATTCTCTGAAACTCAGATAATTGGAGTAAGAAATGAGAGCATTTAAAAGATTTGCATCATTATTGATTTAAAAGGCTTGGGAGCAATTCTATAACATGAGTAATGGTCAGCAGAAATCCATTGTATTCTTAAGCAGGGGACTTTGAGAAACAATAACATGAATTGTCCAGCTTCAGAATGGATTGTCAACTAAAAAATTCAAGACTTGTTGAAACTCAAGTATGGCTGGGTAACCCTAACCCATGGACATATATTTTCAATTATTGCCAAGCTGATGTGTAGCCACAGTCACCAACAATGGGATCAGTATAGATTTCTGTCAGAGAAGATGAATATGATTATAGATACCATGTACCATAGGACACTTAAACTGTGTGAATATCCATAGAACTGAGTATCTGAAAATGCATATCTAAGAAGTTTATTTGAGACTCCCAGGGACCTCAATTATAATCAAATAGGAACCAGCTGGTACTACAGAGTGTTCTGCCAGTATCTGTGAACGCTGTGTCACTGAGCCAACTCTCCCTTGCCTCAGTTATCCTAGGATAGTGTGAATAACAACCTGACAAAGAAATATAAGAAGTAAAACAATACAAAAAAACAAGAAAATGAATTAATTTTCTAAATCAAAAATTCTTAATCAAGGATCCATGAACTAGTTTTAAAAAATTATAAGTTTATTAATAAAATTGATTTCCTCTATAGTATTATATATTTTATTCTATACATTTAAAAACATTATTCTGAAAAGAATCCATAGCTTTCACCAGACTGCCTACTGGAGGGGTCCATGACAGAGATAAGATTAAGAAACCTTGACACTTCATTCTTCAAACACTTAAAAAAAATAAAAACTATATAATGGTGTGTTGTGCTGGGTTGTAATTCCATATAAGATGTAAGTTAGAGGTCAGTGCTACTCAAGGTATTTCACTCTATGATCATGAAGGCATTACATTATAACTTTGAACATTTAGGTTAAAAGAGAATCTTAAGGCTGGTAGAAATTAATTTTACTGGCCCCAAATTACAAATAGAAGTCATCATGGGATGTGAGATGCCTGCAAGGTAAATTAAGGAAAATATCATCAGTCTTTGTGGCCTATTTGGAGGGAATAAGCTTCATTAAACCTTAGAGGTTTTGTACATTAATTTCTTATCATTTTTTGGAGATCATCTTTTGGAGATAAGAATATAAAACTTCATTTTAGTGTTAACTTTCCATTTCACTAGGTATGCTCAGATATACCTTAGTAAAAATCAGAAACCTTTTTTTACTTGCTAAAGTACTCTGGGAGAAGTATTTCTTTGAATATGGATTCTCTAGCCCAGGGTGAAAGTAGTGAAGATGGCTGAACCCAGCAGCAAAATCTTAATGCTTTAGATGTGGAAGAGACTTCTTGGTTCCTGAGATAATCAAAAGTAACTGAGGTGGAAAGTTAGTTTGGGTTATCTACTGGTTTATATCTGGGAATGTAGGTAGCGGAGCTGGAGATCAGTCTTAATGATCAGTCATTTAAGGTATAAATGAGGAAAGATTTGCAGGTCACAGAAGGACTAGAACTCTTGGTCAATAACCAAACTAGCTTAACATACTATAGAAAAGGTAGTGGTAATATTGTTAATGCAGGTGTATATAATGTATGCTTTGAGTATGACTGCTTATGTTGGTGTATATATATGCCTGATCCATATATAATAACTGAACATTTTCCTTTCCTATTTTTATCATTATTTTATTATTAACTTTTATATACCAATGGCAGACAGATATAATTACTACATATTTATTGCTACATTATGACATTAATTATTACTTATTACTACATATCCCTATCAATTATACTGTACATATGTATGTGTATATATACATACATATATATACACATATACATATATTTATCTAATATATGCTATTTTGCTGCTGCCTGATTTCAATTTATTTGCTTAGGTGTGAATAGTATCTATATATCATAATTTAATACACATATCTTGTGTGAACACGTGATACATTCTTCATTTAATTTTGATATTTAGTTACTGAAGTAGCTCTACAAAATGAGTACTTGTACTGTGCTATGCTTTCTTCATGTAATGCTAAACCAATTGTTATATAAATGTAGGGTAATTGCCCTAGGTGTATTAAATTTAAGGCTTATCAGATTTATCACAATGTATATCTGCAGATATTCAAGTATGCCTTGAGTAATTTTGCAGGGATTGAAACATCTTTAACTTGTGGGGAAGATGCAAAGGGGAAGAAGGAAATAAGAGTGTGTGTGCTGATACACACGCAAACACACACACACACATATAGATATACACCATATAAATGTTTGAGTCTTTTCCTTCCCCCTTTTCCCTATATGTGCCTACTGTGTCTCAGGCACAATGCCAAATACTTTTATAAAGCACATCAACCTTGGGAAAAAATATTCTCTCATTACCTCCATTTTACAATTGAGGAAACAGATGTAACCAGAGGTTATTTGCCCAGGGTCACATAGCTAGGAAGTGTCTGAGCTGGATTTGAATTCATCTTCCTGACTTTAAACCTAGCACTATATCCACAATGCTAATCAACTGCTTTTATGATATCTGGAAGGATTTTGTTTCACTGTCTGCCTTCCTGATTGGTCCCAGGGACCAAGGGAATTAAATAAAATAAAAAGGACTAGATAGATTGTGTAATATTTCTAAAAGGATTACTTTGGATTGAGGATTCATGCTAATCTCTCTCCATCTCTGGAGAATATCACAAAAGATAAGTAGTTATGAGTCTACCTCCCTAGATAAACTGATATCATGGGAATCAGTGAAGAAGCTATAGGACCAGTCTTAGTAGACAAAAAGATTTTCTTTATGACTAATCGCCAGCCCTTACTGAGAACCACAGATGGCTATACTGCACCAGATCTTGCAGTTCGTTGGGTTAAGACTGAATGGATCTCCAGAGTCTTTCCTCCTTCCTCTCTGTCTCTGGTGAACACTGACTGTACCCACCCTCTGCCCCCATACTCAATGAGCTTTGAGAATGCAGGGGAAATGCCCAGTATCAAAGAACTTATGCAGGGTGGAAGAAAGAAAGAATCTGTAGAGATGCTTATCTTAGCTCGAGATGTTTGCAGATGCATGAGGAGTTTACTTTCACTTCTATTTTTACTCATATTAAATTGCTATAATCAGAGCATGCTAATGCACTGTTAAGGTAGCTTTAGATTGGTCTGACTATTTAAAAGCTATTTGCAATTATTCACAAAAAGTGACCAAAACATCCATACTCTTAGACACAGAAATTCCACTAATTGTCATATACCCTAAGAAGGTCAAGGATAAAAAGAAAGGCAAAATAGAGTTAGCAAAATATTTATAGAAACACTTTTTTAGGGTAGCAAAAAAAAAAGAAAAGGAAACTATATAGGTTATGTACTGTGGTACATGAATGTAATGCAGTTCTACGTGAATATGATGAAACAGTGAAGAAGAGAAGGCTGATAGCTAACACAGCCAGAGAAGTAAGGGGGGAAATGACCATAACAATATAATGGAAAGAAAAACAACAAAACTAAATGCTATAAAATAATAGTGATCAGGGTTGGACCCAAAGAAGAGTTATGAGAGATTCCTTCTTCCCTTCTTTGTAGAAGTGGATAGCTACAAGTGTGGAGCAACGAAGATAATATCTAATTGTCAATGTCTTGCTTAGCTTTGTTAAAGTTTTTTTTTTTTTTTTTTGGTGGGGAGTAGTCTAAGAAAATGAAGAAGGTGGGGGTAGGGTGAGCTATGTTATGAAGGGCCTTGAGCACCCAATAGAGGATTTTGTATTTGATACAAGAGATGACAGGGAGGCATTGGAATTTAGAAAAGGGTCACATGGTCAGATGTGCAAAAATAATTGCATCAAAGATTCTGCTTTACATTCAGTTGACGGGCCTGAGGAAAGTATGTGTGCATCCCAGAAAATTGGCAGGAGACAGAACTTTGAGCATGGGAGACAGCTTGTTGTCCAAGAGCACTAGAACACAGAGTTGTGAAGGGAGACCATGTGGGACTAAGCTGGAAAACCCAATGGGAGCCAGATTGTGGAAGGTATTCGATGCCAGTCCAAGGAGTTTGTATCTGATCATATGAGCAACAGGGAAATTCTAATGGATTTTAAGCATGGGAATGACACAGTCTGGTCTGCACATTAGAAACGTTATTTTGATCAATTTATAGAAAATGAATTGGAGACGGGAAGACAGGAGGTAGGGAGACTAATTAGGAAACTATGATGTTAGTCCATTTAAGATGGCATGAGGGTCTATTGGCAGGATGAATAGGGATCAAGAGTTAGCAATTCTTGTAACTTTCTCAGGCATACAAGGAGATTTAAACTCCTAAATTTAGATTCACAATCTAATGTTTTTGTTGCAGTGTGTAGGGCCAAGAATGAATTTGGGGCTGATAGAGATAATTAGTAGGGGTAAGAGGTGCAGTGCTATTAGCATGTGTTCTCGGGTGAAGGTTGATTTGATGGGGTATATGTGGTGGGAGTTAGGGGATAGAACTGCCCTCTTGTACTTTCGTTGGCTTTCCTGTGACTTAGGGCTAGGTTCTAGACTCGTACCCTTTCCTCTTTGTTCCTTCTGCAAGATCTATGGACCAGTGCAGTTTGGAAACCCCAGATCTTCACTGAAGAACAAGGAGGGTAATTGGGGAAATAGTTGGGATTCAAGAATCTAATGTGCTTACTATTTATTGAATGAAATAAAAAACTCTATGAATTGTGGCCCAAAGTGGAGCTTTCACAAACAAAAGCCTGGATTTCTTTGAGCCAACATTCCACAGAGGAATACCTGAGTACCATATAAGGCATGCAATCCAGAGAAAAGGAAAGACATAAGCATTTAGTGTTAGGGTTCCAGGCTCTGTGCCAAATGCTTCACAAACATAATCTTATTTGAGCCTCAAGACAAGCCTAGAAGATTGCACTATTATTATCCACATTTTACACTTGAGGAAACTGAGGGATGCAGAGAGCATGATTTGTCTATGATCATCTAGCTAGTAAGTATCTGAGTTCACATTTGAAGTCAGGTCTCTCACTCCAGGATCAGAACTCTTATCCACTCCACCATCTAGTTGTCTCTGAGAGAGCCTTTGTCAGGGGGTTTGAGAGATGGGAGGAAGGGACTGGATATAATTTTTTCTGAAATGGTTGGTGACTGATAAATACAAGGATGAAGAGAGAAACAGGAGAAGTCCTGGGGAGACAGTAGGTAGCAGATGAGTAGAGAAGGCCACAGCTTCCAAAGAGTGATGCAGACAGATCTGGCCAGTCTGGGTCTGTTCCACACCTGAGGTGGCTGGTGGAGAGTGTCAGAAGGCTGGCAGTGAGCTGTGGTGGTCTTCTATATCTCCCCTCCCCTCCCCTCATCTCCTCTCCTCCAGGGTACAGTTCTACAGTCTGGCCTGCCTCTGGATTTTGATTCTCTGTTTTATGATCTAAGCTCCCCATTAAGTTTCAACATCCTAAGGATCACTGTTGTGAGATTCCTTTGTTTTCTGACATTTTGAGATTCCTTTAGGTTCTGATGTTCTATTTCTCTGTGCTCCTCTCAGGTGCATGTCCATTGGTTGGTGTGCCACACTCTTACTCACTCTTACTCTGTTCTTTTGGAAAGACTGGTGGATCTCTTGAGCAAGAGCAGTGGGCTATGCATATCAGGTCTCAGCAGGAGCAGGGATATGACAAATCCCCAGGAGGAGGGGGAGGACCACAGGCTGCCTAAGGATGACTTAGTGCAAGTTGGAAATGGAGTCGGTCAAAGCTTCTGTGAAGATCAGTAGTTGGATCAGTCCTGTAACTAGTCCCTACACTTCCAACCTGGGTCAGATAGGGAGATCCAGGCCTTTAAAAAGAGTTTGTAGGGGAGTATGTCTCCCACAATTTGATCATGAGGGTCCCTCCCAATCTAAACTGATCCAGGTCTACCCAAAGAGAATAGGGAAGAACTAAGAAGGGGCCAGGAAGATTCCAGTAGAAAGACTTTGATATATTGAGTACCAGAAGATCTTGGATTACTTTCCCCAGAAGTCACTCCACAGGACTTAGGATCTTTAGGATCACATCTAGCACACAGAAGTGATTTAGCACAAGGAAACCCCACAAAGAGAAAAAAATACGGTAATCATGGACACCCAGGTCAGAAATCCTCTGCTAAGAGGTTCTCTCCAGGGCTGGCATTCTAACTTCAATGTTCTAAAGTCCTTTTGGTCCCTGACATTGTAGGTTTTCTTTTTTAAGGACCTTTGTAGCTCTCACAGTCTGATTCTCAAAATGGGTGTTAAAGGAATTAACACCAAGTTATGAGTTAATGCGGGTGAACCAAGATAAGTTTGGAACTGGGTCTTGAGAATGTGAATGCTTAGGGTTCTCTATCCTCCACCCCCCACCTTCCCTCACCCCAAGTCACAAAACCCATGGACTCTACCTCCCATTCATTGAGTTGACCTGGAACAGAAAGACCTAACAGGGGTGCTCAAACTTTTTAAATAGGGGGCCAGTTCACTGTCCCTCAGACTGTTGGAGGACAGGACTATAGTAAAAACAAAAACTTTGTTTTGTGGGCCTTTGAATAAAGAAACTTTATAGCCCTGGGTGAGGGGGATAAACGTCCTCAGCTGCCACAGCTGGCCCGCAGGCCATAGTTTGAGGACCCCTGAATGCTGGGACCAGGGTTTAAATCTCTTTAGATTGTACTAGGCCAATAAAAGTGTATACAAAAGCAGAAAGCGGAAGATGGGGCTTTCTGAGCTATTATAAAGTGGGGAGTAGGGAGAGGGGGAGTGGGTGAAATCCCCAATTTCTATGAGGTCCTCCTTTCCTAATCCCTTTTCTTTGGTGCTGGCCCCAAGGAGGGGCATAGGGGTGAACCAGTGGGGAGGCAGGGGAGGATTTTGGCTTCCTCAGGGAGAGATTGTATTCAGAACACTAGAGGTGCTTTTTGGGTGTGATGCTTTTTCTTCTCAGCCTGCAGAGCCTCTTACTTGGTCTATCCCCTACACATCAGGGCCTTTAAGAGAAACAAAGGCCTCAGGAAGAGGCCTTGAATCTTCTGAATTTACCTCAGATAACTATCTCTTTTGCTTGTGCAGAAGACCCAGCAGATGTGGGCTGTCAGAAGAAAGGTTCCTTCTGAAGGGCATAGGGAGCCAAAATTCAGGGGTGCCCTTTCAATTCATTCTAGTTCAGATCCTCTGAGGCCCTGAATCCTTAAAACCTTAAGACTTGGACTTCAGATTACAGTTACCCCTTAAAAGCGGCTACCTTGAAGGTCCAAGATTGTGGTGATGTCATTTCCTCCCCATGAGTAGTGGGTAGCAGAGGGGAGGTTGGTAGTAGAGTTGCCAGAAATGGGGAGATAAATTTCTGAGAAATTTGAAAAAAAAATACACACTCAACAACAAACAACAAACTAGGTCATGGATAAAGACTGAGGCATGGTGACAAACTTCTGGTCCTACCACCCACTTCCTCTGTGTGACCCTCTCCTTGGGCAGTAATAGGAACAATGTGACAGAGGTGGTTTGGGGTCCTTTGAGCCTCCAAGGCCCCTGCCCAAGCTATGACCTTCCAGTCCCAGGGTGGGGGTAGTCTCTTCCCCCCAGAAGTCCCAAAGAGTTGTTTTTTGTTTTTGTTTTTGTGTTTAACCAACTCAGTAGTCTGGGGCTGGGAACAGTTAGGTGACAGGCAGCTTCCTCCTAGCAACCTCAGAGGAAGTTTCCTGCACATACTCCTACTTGGTGGCTGAGGCTTTATAAATAGATGGACCACCCTCCCTGCCGCAGAAATGGGGAGATGGGAGAGGGAGGAGGCGGAAGAGAAGGAAATAGAGGAGGGGGTGGACCTAGGAGTCTAAAGTCATTCCGCATTTCCCACACACCTCCAATTCTTCCATTGAATGTCTGACTGGAGAGTCTGGGAACTTGGGTTTTAGTCCTAATTTAGACGCTGACTCACTGAGGCTTCAGGAAGTCATTTCTCCTTCCACATCTCACTTTCCCCATCTATAAAATGGGTAGATTAATGCCCACCTACTCTCCTTCCAGAGTGGAGGTTTAAATGACATAATAGGACACTGAACTTGGAACACGGAGCTTCTGACCTTGAAGGGACTTCATTCTACTTTTCCAGCCAGCTTACATTTATTATCTTTCATTGTCCTTTCTGGCCAACTGGACTATCACTTTTTTCCCCTGACTTGACCTCCCTCCTACCTCCATGTGATGGAGCCATTTTCCCACCTGGAGCCAACTTCCTTCTTCACCTTCATGGCTTGTGTTTTCAAGATTCCTCTCAAGGGCCTCACATCCTAGTATTTTGTTTTCCCTTCGCAAATTATCCTGTATTTGCTTATCTGACTCCCTGTCCCATTCATCTGTAAACCAAGATCCCCTGAAGATAGGAATTGTTTAAATTTCTGTCTTTGGATTCCCTAAGCCAAACTTCATGAGAAAATATTTTCTAAGCCTTTGATAAATTAAATTAGAATCTAGAACACAGAGTAATTTAGTTTAAACTTTTCATTTTATAAATGAGAAGACTGAGACCCAGGAAGAGATAAAAACTATTTCAAGTTCGGACTATCAGATAAATTCCTACTAGGATAGTATCATTAATTCATTTAATTTGTACATGATCATTAAACTCCTTTCCAGGGTTTAAAGTCCATGCCTGAGCTAAGAAATGAGAATGAAGAAAGATTCCTGCTGTCCTATGTCTGTAATAAATGATTATTTGGACATTTTACATTTTGTTTCTCTGCAGCTCTGATCAGTATGGGGTATAAAGCATTTACTGAATGCTAGGTCTTATGGGCCCTGGGAGTGCAGCGCCCTTAGGGATCTGTCATTCAACTGTCCCTACGAGGGTCTCATGTCTCCTGCCCTCCATGTTTAGCCATATGGCTGACAAGGGACCTTTCCTTCCTTTGCCTGGGCAAGGATATGGTTTAAGGAGGCTGAAATCTAAGCACACCACAGGGAAATGTTCCCTAAACTGGGATAGGTACGTTCTCCTCAGAGGATGCCAGCGTCTAGCCCCAGTTCTGTGACTGCCTTGTTTTGTGACTTTGAGAAAAGTTCTTTTTTCTTTTTCAGCCTTGATTTTCTCATCTGTAAAAGAGTATCATCTTCCTCCACCCACCTTACACACTTTCTCTGGAACAGGCCATCCTGTCTGTTCTTCTGTCTCTCCATCGCGGAGTATCAGAGAACAAGATCCGCTTTTAAGTTAGTTCTTCCTCCTTGTGTCCTCCTCAATCCTTCCAACTACAAACTGGGGATAGAAATACCTCCTGTTGTTTTCCAGGAAAAGTTATCCCTGCCTCATTTAACCCACTCTCTCTCTGAAGGTTAATTTCTACTATGGAGGTTACAATTTGACTCCTTCTCAATCCCAATCATCCCCTACTGAGCCACCCAGTGTTAATCTATCCTTTGCCAGCTGGTTTCCCCTCATTCCCTCAAATAAACCAAGATAGGAGCCTATCTCCAGGTAAACATTTTGTTTTTTATTTTTGAGTTGATAGGTCGAGGATCAGGATAAAGGCTCTGAGCATGAGATTGTCATTCTTTACCCAGACACACTGCTGCTGCAGGATGTGTGTGTGTGTGTGTGTGTGTGTGTGTGTGTGTGTGTTTGAGAGACAGCAAAAGAGAGAGACAGAGAAGAGAGAAAGAGATGGTGAGAGACTAGACAGATAGAAAGAGAGAAGAAAAAGGAGAGAGACAAAATCAGAAACAGAGAGGCAGAAAGAGAATTGGATGACTCTGGATGTATCCATATATGACTGTGTGATTGTGTAAGAAAAGGGTGTGTTTAACTGTGTAAGAGAAATGTGACTGTGACTTTTGTAAAGCTTTATTCATGTACAGCACAAGACGCACATGACTTTGGATCAGAGGTGTATAGCTGTGTAAGGTGTGCATGTCATTGTGGGACTATTTCTTGTGTGCATTTTTTATGTGATGTCTCTGATGTCTCTGCTACAACTGTATGTACATATATCTATAGTCACACATTTTATATATATACATATATACACATACATATACACACATATGTGTTTCTATGATTGTATTGTGTCATACAGTGTTTGTATAGATTACAGTAGATGAATTTCAAGCCTTGGACAAGACCCCTTCACCTGTTTTCCCCAAACTCCATGATAAATACCCTGTGAACCCCCAAATCCCATCCTGAATGTCAGGAAATTCAGCATCTGCTCTGACTTCCACCTATAATCTCTGGAAACACCATCTGCATCCCCCAAAATACTGCCTGGATGGGGACATCAGACATAGTTCATAAAACTGAGAGCTAGATGGACTCTTAGAGATCATATAGTATAATCTTTCCATCTTACAGATGGGATAAACTGAGGCCCAGAGGGGAAGTGACTTGCCCAAGTTCACACAGCTAGGATCATAGACCATTGTACTGAGAGCTGGAAGAAAGGCAGAGATCATCTAATACAAATCCCTTGGTTTGTAGAAGTAGCTTAAACCATGAATGCCCCAAAATAGGAGCGGGTCCCATCTTTGATCCTGACCAGCCTCTCTTCTGGCACTCGGACGAAGACTTCCTCGCCAGCTTCAAGGTGAACCACGCCACCCAGGAAGCTGCTGTCCCACCAGACTTTGGCCGAGGTCCCTGCCCAGCCACAGGATGACCGACGGCTGACCAGCAGCTCCAGCTCTTTGGGGTAGCGGGCTGTTCGCTTGTAGAGCCCGTGGGTAACTTGTCCACCAGTCACTGACCCTCCTAGGCATCCAAAGCCGCCAAGCTGCACCTTCGAATAGATGTAGTAGTAGCCAGGATGGGTGCACACCAGTGACCCTGCTCGATAGTCCAGATCTCGAAGAAAAGCGAGGCCCAGCTGGGCTTCCCAGAGCAATGGTCCACCCCTCAGGACCAGGCTTGAGTTGGCCCCTGGAGAAATGAAAGAGAGAGAGAGACAGATGAACAGACAGACATAGAGAGACAGAGAGACAAAGAGACAAAGAAACAGAGAGAGACAGATGGACAGAGGCAGACAGAGACAGACAGACAGACACAGAGATTCAAAGAAATAGAAAAAGACAGAGACACATACATACAAAGAGAGACAGACAAAGAAACAGAGAGAAAGAGACAGAGAGAGACAAAGACAGAGAGACAGACACACACACATGTGTGAATTGTTACATTTCCCTGGTAAGTAGGGCAGGTTCTCAAGGCCCTTTAGGCAGGAGGATTCACTATTTATTAGTGAAAAGAGGCTATGATTTGGAGTCTAAAAAGTTCAGAGGAGCAGAGCTCCAATTCCCATCTCTGCCTCTGTCTGGCTTGGGAGTCAGAAACCTCAGGGAGTCATGTACAGATTGGGCTTAGAATAAAATGAAGGGGTCATTGTCCTGAGATTTTATGATATTAGGGAATGGAAAGAAATCTAGAAAAATAGAAAGTACCAAAAAGGAATAAAGGATTGTGGGAAGGTTAGGGGAAGTTTGGGGGTTAGTTGGTTGGTTTTAAGCCTAGACTTACGATTTCGTCAGTGTAAGAAATTCCTGATGTGGAAACTCTCTGTAATTGATAGAATCTGGAATTTATAACCTTAGAAGGTCATCCTGGGTACCAGGGAGTTACAGAACTTGCCCATGGTCACACAGTTAATGTAGCCCAGAGGCAGATCTTGAAACAGACCTTCCTGACAATAAGGATGTCTCCTTGTTATTGGTCCTACATTTGGGTCTCAAAGGATTATCTATAGAATCACAAAATCCTGAGGTAGAAAGGACTTTAGAAGTCTACTAACCCAATTTTCTATTTTACAGTTGAGGGAACTGAGGCACAGAAGAAGGAAAATGGCATGTCCAAGGGCTCTAATTCTCTTTTCCATACATTGTGGGCCTGCCTAGGTAATACATCCATCCATACCCTTTAGTCTGATTAATCCAGCTCCCATCTTTTGCTTATGTTCCTTAGGATTCCTGGAGCACATATGCAAATCTGGGAATCCCTGGGGGCTCATAACTGGTCCCACCCCAATCCTAGGCCAGCAGTGACTACTTCCCCACCCTTTCTGTCCTGCCTTGCCCTCAGTTCCTTACCTGTGAGGTGAGCAGCTGGCTTGTTCTGATAGGATGTCCGTTCTAGGAAGAGACAGAGGTCAGAAGTCAAAGGTTAGGGCTCCAGGTAGCACCTCCCTCTCTGGGCCTGCTCCTTGGTCACTCAGTGGGCTACTCCTCCTAATCCTCTCCCTTCTGGGGCCACAACCCCAGGTCCTGAGCTCAGAGGATCACAGCATCCTAACTCTAGAGCTGGACAAAATCCTCATGAGGAAAGTAAGAACCAAGGAGAGGGGATTGACTTGTCAAAGACCACTCAACTTTTAAGCGGCAGAGCTGAGGTTTGAACCTAGGTCATTGGGCCCCAAATTTGGTTCCTGGATCTCAGCTCTGAGAATGAATAAGGCATGCTATCTGTTTACCACCCCTGTTCCCCCACACCCCCAACCCCAACACATACTCATAAGCCTGGGTTGTGCAAACTCCATTGTGCAATAGGGTTCCCAGGCTTGGAGGGGGAAGGGAGGGGGCACCGATGCAGAAGGGAAGCTAGAAATGGGGGTGGGGAGGGGGAGAGAAGTCAAATCAATGGGGGGTGGGGAGACTACAGCCTGAGAACTAGCATAGAGCGAGAGGGATGACTGGATGACACGACCCCCTCCCCCTGGGCAGCCCCAGGTCTCTTCTTGTTCCTTCCTTTAAACTCACCCTGAATCAGCTTCTCTAAGGAGTTCTCCTCTCTCTGAAAAACAGAAATGCAGGGTGACTGTGGAAACCAGCAGGCAACGGGACACACACCCACAGGCAAGTGCAAGAGAAATACACGCCAAGAGGCACACACAGGTTTGCTCCCCCAAATACACACCCAAGCACGCGAGCTGGGCTTGCTCACTCACCGGTAGCCGGAGGCCCAGGGCCACCAGGTCCCACTGGAAGCGCCAGAGGAAATAGCCCTCGACAGCTATGCCAGTCAGGGCCAACAGCAGCAGGAACCCCAGGCCCAGCTGGGCTCCTTGGCAGGTCCGGGGCCTGCCCCCTTGCAGCCGGGAGAAGGGTACGTCCGTCTGTCCATCCACCACAAACACTGAGGGGCGAGTCACGGGATCCCCCATGGCTCTTCTGCCCTCTGGAACCACAGCTACCGAGTACGTCTCCAGCTTTGGTGCCAGTCTTACTGCCCGGGCCCAAGCCTTAAGAAACTCGCCTGGCCTCTGGGCTCAGGAAAGTAACAGCTCTGTGCCCAGAGAAGGGCTTCTGTGCCCAGGAAAGGCGTCCCGGAGGAAGCCTCTGGTGGTTATGTTGTGGGTATCCTCAGGAGGAAACCAGCTGCTTACCACATGAGGCTTCCCTGACAGGTGGGCAGGCTGCTCTGGTACCAGACTTCACCCTAGGAGCCTCTTGAAGTCACGCTGCCCCGCCCCCTTCCCGGCCACCCCCTTCCTGCCCCAGTGACGGGTGGGTGGGCAGGGCTCATGTACTCATACTTTCTGATTTTCCAAGGCCACATGGAATGGGGACCTTTCCTTTGGGAAAAACTATTGAAGCCCATATGCCCCATGTAGCAAAGAGGGGGCTCAGCAGCCAGTCTGAGGAGGAAGCAGAACCAGGACTTCAGGGATGAAAGGGACCTGACCACTCACCAGCTGACGTGATGAGGGTGCTGGGCAGCTATCCAGCTGGGCTCGGGAGACCTGGATTATTCCTGCCTCAGAGATTTACCAGCTGGGTGAGTTTGGGAAAGTTTTTGTCCTCTAAGGGTCTTAGGTTCTTTGTCTGTAAAATAAGTTGTATTAAATGCTGAGTGAAAGAAGTAGAACCAGGAGCTCATTGTACACGGCAAAAACAAGATTGTACGATGATCAATTCTGTTGGATGTAGCTCTCTCTTCAACAATGAGACGATCCAAACCAGTTCCAATATGATGAAGAGAGCCAGCTACACCCAGAGAGATGATCATGAGAACTGAGTGTGGACCACAACGTAACATTTCCATTCTTTTGGTTGTTGTTTGCTTGTATTTTATTTTCTTTCTCATTTTTTTTCCTGTTTGATTTGGTTTTTCTTGTGCAAGATAATTGTATAAATATGTATACATAGAAAATAAAAAATGAAGATCTTTCTAATAAGTCAATGATCCTAGGAGCAACCCCCCTGTACTCCCATACCTGGGATCTTTGGAGACTAGGGTAAATTAGATGGAGAACTGGGGAGCAGTGATAGAATGTAGGATCCATTGCCAAGCCCCATAAGTCAGACAGGGGCTAGATATGTATGTACATGTGAGTGTGGCAGGCATGGGACAGGGGAGAGGAGATGCAGAGATATAAATCAGGTGGGAAGGGAGGGCTTTATTGATGATCTTCCAATACATATTTCCCATCTTGATTAGGAGAGAGTGTATAGAGGGGTTGGGCAGCTACCTGATGCTGTGGATGGAGTATTGGACCTTGAGGCAGGAAGACTCATCTTCCTGAGTTTAAAATCTGGCCACAGACACTTAGTAGCTGTGTCACCTGGGCAAGTCACTTAATCTTGTTTGTCTCAGTTTCCTCATCCGTAAAATGAGCTGGAGAAGGAAATGGCAAATCACCAGGAAACCTCCCCCAATGGGGTCATGAATAATAGCACACAACTGAAAAACAATTGAACGGTAACATGGAGGGAGAAGGCTCCAAGGGTCCAAGGCTCAAAGTCTTAAAAGCCTTGGAGTTGGGGATATTTGTTGTGAAGAGATATGGGGGTTATTGTCCCTCCTAAGTCTCCTAAGGACCTTAGAGTCTTTGTGTCCAACCCTGTATGCCTTCTACCCCAGACCCAAAGCCAGAACTGAACCCCAAATCACAAAATCCCCAAACCAAAGGCATATATGTACGTATACACACATACCCATACATGGATCTCTATAAGTATACACACATATATAGTTGAACACATACGTGTATATATGTGCATATGCATAAATGTCCACAATCACATACATATGTGCAAACATATGTACATTCATATTTCCATACAAACACGTGCATATACATGGATAGCTATAATCATACATACATACCCATATACATTCATATGTATACATCTATGTAAGACCGTACTATACTTGTTTATCCTCTTCTTCTCTGAAGATGGATAACAACTTTCTTATAAGTCCAAGACTTTCCACATTTTTAATTCTAATAACTTATCATTTCTTATACTACAGCAATATTCCAGCCTTATACTCTATTTTAAATAGTCTAAAACAATATTAGTTAATATGGCTGACATGTAGTGTAGTTTCCCTATTTTTCTTTTTTGATAAACAAATCTATTTTAGCTTTTGTCTGAGATCATGATTACCACACCTCCTTTTTACATAATAAATGATTCTCCTGATCTTTATTTTATGTTTGTGTATATCTCTTATTCCCTTTACCTCCTTACTCCTCTACTTCTACCTTCTATTCTGCCCTCCTAATACTTAACCTATCCCCAATCCCAAGAATCCTTCCCTTACCCTCTCACCCCAACCCCTTTTCCTTATCCTCTTGTTTCTTTCTGAATTTAAAAGACTTTTATACCCTTCTAAACATATATGTTGTTCCTTCTTTATCCCATTCTTATTAATCTGCACACCTAATCCCATTCCTGTTAATTATTTGGCCTTTTACATAATGATAATCCCAGCACTCCACATTACAACAGCACTTTGGGATTCCCTAATAATTATTCACCAATCAGACAGAGTTATTACCCTCATTTCTATGGATCAAGCAACTGAGGATGAGAGTGGGAAGGGGGCTTGGCTAGGATCATAGGTTTCATAAAAGGCACAGCTAGGATTTGAACTTAACCTCCTGCCTTCATCTCCAGGGCTGTCTCTATCCATGGTACCCTCTTGTAATCTCTTCTCCACTCCTACAGCCTTAGCCAGGGTTCCTTTTCTCTGATTCCCCAAGGATCTCCAAGTACCACACTAGGTGAATCCATTAAATTCTTGAAAAACAGTCTTTATTTAGAAATAAGATGGGATCTGGCTGCAGTCGGGTCATCATTTGGGTCCATACATGAGGTCAGGTTGTAGCCAGGTTAGTTGGGGCAGCCAAAGGAGATCATGCCCTCAGAAAAGAGCTCCAAATCCTCACACAGTTTCTGATTCTCTTCATCCTGACATTCATCTTCCTGTGGCCACAGCTCTACCCAAGTGTCCTTGCCAATGATGTAATTAAGCCTGGGAGTGTGGAGAGGTATGCTTATCAGGGGGAGGGTTCCCTAGCTCCAGGACCAGGAGGTGGATGGAATGATGAGGGAGGTGGAGGTGGATAAGTGTCCCAAACCAGGAAGGGGAAAGGATAGAATGACTTAGGCTAAAGAGAGGGATAGAATGACAGGTGATCTGGTAAACCAGATGGAACAGGAAAATAAGAAAAATACAGGTCAAGGAGGTGGTAACCCCCAAAGAAAGGGCATATAGAATCACTCTGACTGGGCAGGGAATGAGTGGGATGACCTGGACTGGGCAGGAAGCTGGAGAGAAGAGTTTGGGAAAACAGGTGGACCATGACACTTACTCTGAGTTCATTTTCCACAGGTCAGAGGAGATGCCCCAGATCAAGTAATCCTTGCCCTCCTTGAGCAAGAGGGAATCCCGGCACTTCACATGGCTGATGAATGTGCGAATCTTGCCTCGAGGATTCTCATCTGAGCCTGGGGAGAGTTGGGAATACACCATGAGGAATGAACAGGTATAGCCCTGGGAAGGGGAGTCATAGGAAACTGTCTGAGGGTCTGGGCATGGGGCATGGATGGGGCCACTCACCAGATTTAATGACATCTTTGATGAGCATCTGGTATTCATCGTAGCTGTCAGACTGTTGGATCTTTTCTACCTTCACCTTGTATACTGAGGGCAGAAACCAGAGAGTCAAGGTGAGCACAGATCTAGCCAGACAGGTACACCATATACATGTCTATGGGTACAGAGAGACTTGCATAGTGAGTCCCAGAGACCCAGAAGCCCATAGGAATTCACAGGAGCTAATCACACCCACCATAGTCCACTCCAGGCTCACAAGCTTCCTCAATTCTCTGTTGTCTTGCCAACTTCTCCTCCCTATGTAGGAAGCAGTTCTCTGTAGGGAGGAGGGAGAGGGGCTAGGTTCAGGGGCCGGCCTGGAGAAGGCTCAGCTCCCCAAGTCAGGCCATATCTGGCAACCCTTAAAAGCTGACTGGGCCCTCACCCTCAGCACAACGGCACACATCTTTGTGGCAGATCTTGTTGAGCAAGCCATCTTCTTTGGTTGTATGGTAGAACTTGGTACAACTTTCCTCTGGGGTGGGGAAAAGAGGAGAAAAGGAAAATGAAAAAAAGGGACCAGAGGGTTCAGTCCTGGAACCCCAAAACTCAGAGACATAAACTGAGAATAAGACCCACTGGTTCTTGAGACTCTGGACCTTGAGACCCTTAGACCTCAAACTTGTCTCAGACTCTCAGATCTCAGACCCACAGACCTTCAGATATTTGTATCCCTATGTTTCCAGATTCAGAGCTCAGAACAGCACAATTCAGACTTGGGAGGGGGGAGTCCTCAGGATCTTTCTTGATCCTCTATGCTCCCATCTTCCCTTCCCTAGCCCCGCAGAAAGAGGATTCACTGACCCAAGTTGTAGTAGGAGTAAACCTTGACGGCCCCAGGCTGGACAAGTCCCACTTCAAAGTATTTGTGGATCTTGAATTTTAAGCACTCCTCTTCCTTGTTGGAAATCTGAGCAGAGGAAGGAGTAGGAGTGGGAGTTCAAGTAAAACAATAAGGGGTAAAAGAGATAAAGAAAAATAGTAAGAAAAAGAGAGAAGAAGAAAAGGAAAGAAGAAGAAAAAGGAGAAAGAAAGAAGAAAAGGAAAAAAGGAAGAAGGAAGGGGGAAAGAAGGAGAGAGGGAAGAGAGAGAGGGAAAAAAAGAGGGAGAAGAAGGGGGGAGAGAGGAAGGAAGAAAGGGAAGGGGAAGATAAAGGAAGGAAGGAGAGAGAGAGGGAGGGAAAGAGGGAGAGAGGAAATGTGTCAGAAAAGGAAGAAAGGAGGGACAGTGGACAGAACCTTGGTTCACTGCTCACCTTGTCCAGGTAAATTATAAGAGTGTTCTTCTCAGACACAGCTTGGCCCAATTCATATTTGGAGATGTATCTCTCCTTGCCCTTACTCAGCTTGGGGGGGGAAAGGGAAGGGTAAAGATACAGTCAGAGCCTGGAACCTCAGTTTTTCCCCCCAGGCCAGTCTGGGCCTTGCCTCCTCCTCAGCTCTGCCCTACCCTCTCCTGGGCTCCTTCCCGCTTTCTTACCAAATTGAGATCTTCTATGTCTGGGGAGAAGCCAGTCATCATGGAGATATCCAGAATTGACATTGTAGCATCCGTTTCTCCCCGATACCTGAATGGGGCAGAACCAAGTGGGCCCCGGGGCATCAGAGCAAGCAGGAGGCCTGAGGGTTAACTTGGGATTGAGGTTGGGGCCTCGAACTGCTGGAAACAAGTCAGGCTTTGGAAATACTCTGCCCTGAGGACCACTGGGACATAGGAATAGGGGAGGGCTGAAGATGGTCGAAAGGAGGAGAGGGAACGTGGGAATGGGAGTGATCCCAGACCTGACCTGGCCCTTCCTCTAGCCAAAGGGTACAAGGATTCTCCTCTGCCTATAGCTACATACTCACCTAGCACAGACTTCAAGGTACAGGCTGCTCTTGGCATCCTGGGGTGTCCTGACTGAAGACATGTGGGAGAGAACCAGTGAGAGTCAGAGCTGGTCTGGGTCCCCACCATAGTGGGGAAAAGATATAGGGAGGAGGGCCCCAGAATTGGGGCAAGAGATGGAGAAAGCAATCGGGGCAGGATTTGGGAGAGAGGAAAGGAAAGGGATTCCGAGGAGAGGGGCCCCTTACCATTTTCTGGGACTGGCTCAGTGGACACCCTCAGGTGAAACATCTTGCACGTGGCACTGTCTTTTACCTTGGCGTTATACACGGTCACGACCTAAGAGTGGAAGGGAGGTCAGTGGGAACCCAGAGCAGGAACAGGTAAAATGTATTCTTAAGTGCAAGAGGGTTGGGGGCTCAGGACTGAGGCTGGCCCTAGAGCCCAGCTTGGGTAAGGGTGATATGAAGCCAGGAATGGGAGCTCAGGCCGGGCCTAGGTCATGGGGCTTCTCACCGACAGCGTGCCTTGTCCTTTTCCTTTGACCTTTACAGTAAAGTCTTCATTTATCTTGGTCTGTAGAAAGGAGAATTCAATCCAACATACAGTTAATCATTCAACATTTATTATGTTCTGGGCATTCTGTTAGGCATTGAGGCTATAAGAACTGAAATGAGGGAGTCCCTGTCCTTTGGGAAATCAACAAGTACATAGATAGATATGAAAAATGTACAAAATCAAAACAAATTAATTTTGGGACAGGAGAGAGGCAGAATTAACAAATAGGTGGATTGGGGAAATTGGAGGAAGTGAGATTTCATCAATAAATCAATAAACACTTATTTAGTATCTATTTCGTACCAGATACAATGCTAAACTCTGGAAATACAAAATGAAGCAAAATACAATCCCTGCAAGGAGTTTACAATCTAATAGAAATACAATATGCAAACCAATGTACACAAAACAAGCTATACAGGGCAAATTACCAGAGGGAAGGCACTGGATTTAAAAGGCAATTGAGAGTCACCAATGTGTAGTGATCAGACTGTGTTTTAGAACATCACTTTGGCAGTTGTGTGGAAGCTGATTTGAAATGAGGAGAAAATAGAAATAGGGAGAAGGTTTAAGAAATTATTATAGTAGTCTCAGGCTAAAGGTGACAAAAGGTCTGAGGCAATGAAGAGAAGGGGAAAAATGAGAGAGATTTTATGGAGAAAGAATCAACAAGATTTGCTAAGCAATTGGATATAAGAGTTCTAGGAGAAGGAAGACAAGAATGACTTACAAATTGAGAACTTGGGTGAATGGAAGTGATGGTGTCCTCCACAGAAACAAGAAAATGAAGAGGAAGAGGAAAGTCAAGAAGAAAGAACATTTGTTCTGTTTTAGAGATGCTGAGCTTGAGCTGTCTATAGAACATCCAGATGGAGAGATCCACTAGACAGTTGGTGCTATGAAATGGAAGAGATAGGATGGATTGGTGAGTCTGGGGGCCATTCACCTAGAGCTGATCACTGAAACCAAGGGAAGTGGTAATCTCATCACTTCCCTTGGTTTCAATGATCAGGACTTAGCACAGAGCCCCCATATGGGGGTAGAACACAGATAATGATTCTTCAAAGGAAACAGGTAAGTAGAAAACCAAGACAGAGCAATGTGATGGAAACCCAGGGGAGAAAGTATTCAGAAGGGGGTGACCATCTCTGTCAAAGGCTGTAGATCAAAAAATAGGACTAAGAAAAGTCATTGGATTAAGCATTAAAGAGATCTCTGGTGACCTTACAGTGATCATTTCAATTGAGATTAGTTTTGGTAAAGAAAAAAAAATCCAAATTTCATGTTGAGAATTGAGTGGAATGAGAGGAAGTAAAGGCAGCAAGTATAGAAAGATTTTTTTTTTCTAGGACTATGGCCATAAAATGGATGAGATACAAGAATATCACTTAAGGGATTTCACGCAGGTTTTCAAAGTGGGACAGTGAGACCAGAGCTGGGAGCCTAGGTTAGGATTCTTAAATCGTCTAATAGGGAGGGATAGAGTGAGTGAAGTGGGAACAGAGAATAGATTTAGGAGGTGTAAGAGAGATAGGGTCAGAGGAATCTCAGAGGAATCATGAAGGGAAAACTGAGGTGATGATGAGGTGGGTCTGAGCATTACTATATCTGCTTGAGATGGAGTGAAAGTGTGATCAAGTCCTATTTTTTGACCTACAGCCTTTGACAGAGCTGGTCACCCCCTTCTGAATACTGTCTCCCCTGGGTTTCCATCACATTGCTCTGTCTTGGTTTTCTACTTACCTGTCTCATTTGAAGAATCATTGTCTGTGTTCTACCCCCATATGGGGGCTCTGTGCTAAGTCCTGATCATTGAAACCAAGGGAAGTGATGAGATTACCACTTCCCTTGGTTTCAGTGATCAGCTCTAGGTGAATGGCCTCCAGACTCACCAATCCATCCTATCTCTTCCATTTCATAGCACCAACTGTCTAGTGGATGGAGAGATCCAGATGGAGAGATCTGGATGTTCTATAGACAGATCAAGTGGAGGGGCATACAAATTAGGAAACAAGGGGGATATCAGTGTGTATTTTGTATATATTTTGAAATTCTCTAGTACAAGGGCAGTGGATAGAGTAGAGAAAAAACTAGAATGTCTTTAGGAAGGACACAGAATGACTTAGAGGTCTGAAGGCCATTGCCACCAGGTTCTGAATAGGGTGAAGAAGTATTCAAAAGGGAGAGGCTGCTGAATGGTGGTGGGATGAAGAGTCTGGCTGTGGCAGTGATAAGCTAAGAGCATACCAACTTCTCATCCTGACCCAAGGTGCTAGAGTGAGGATGGATGAACGTATAGCCAAGAATCTGCCCGAGTGGCCAGAGATGTAATGTCTTCTGGAGTAAACTTGTGTTTCTGTGATTGTAGGAAGATGGAAAGGATGTGAAAGAGAGGAGAAGAACAGAGGAAGAGAGGGGAGAAATGGGGAAGGGAGAGGAGGAAAGGGCAGGAGAAAATAGGAGAGGAAAGGGGAACTAGGGGAAGGGAAGGGAAGAGAGGGAGGCTAAAAGAAGAGAGGGAAAAAGTGGGGAAGGAAGAGGAGGGGAGTGGGAAAAAAGAAGAGAGAGGAGTAGGAATATAAGCAGGAAGAAAAGGATAAAGAAGAAAGAGGAGATAAGAATAAAAGAAAGTAACTAGTTAGAAGAGAAGGAAAAAAAAGAGAAAAGGAGATTCTGAGATAGTAATCCATCTAACAGAGAGCTTGAGGTTGGGAGGAGGGGCCAGGCGGCCCTCCCAGGCTCTGCAGTAATGAGAGCTCCTCTGGTTGCTGTCACTGTGATTCTCCCTTCCTCATCTTGTCCTGCTCCCAGAGGGACAAGGGGAGCCCGCTGCAGTCGGCTGGAATGAAGGTAGAACTAAGCATGGCATCCCCTTTATCCAGGGCCCAGGGACCACAGTGATGTGCACATAGGGACTGTCATACCTCAGCTGACCTCAACAAGCTGGCAGATTCATAACTAATGCGGTAGTTGAGGGCTGAGCTCCTACTGGGCAGATGGACAGAAATATCCAGGTTTAGCTCTTGATGATCCGGTATATCCTGCTGGTACTGGGCCAGAGCCTGGAACACCATGAAGGTAGCCTACAACACAAATCAGGGAGAAAAAAAAGAGGGTATCATAAGAGAGCCCAGAGAGCCCAGAACACAGAAGAGGCGACCTAGAACCTAACCAGAAAAGAAAAAATGAGCCTGAGAATATTGAGATGACCTAGAATCCATGACAATGAGGCTGTATTAGAATCTAGAGCACCACAAAAGTAATCTGGAAGCACAGATTCTTCCATTTGGTCATTTGGAATTAGTCATTTACCTAACTCATGTCTGAAAAAGAAATCCCAAGATCACACATCCAATAAGGAGTTACCCAGCCTTTGCCTAAAGACCTCCAAGGAGGGGGGAGGTCCTAGCTCCCAAGGGAGCCCATTCCACTTTTGTAAGGAAATTGTTCTTGATGTAGAGCTCCCACCCATTGCTTCTAGTCCTGCCCTCTGGGACCCAGTGAACTCCATCTTTTCAAGATTAGAAATCACCAAGGGCTCAAAGATAATTATTGTGTTTTCCCCTGATCCCCTGAGGATCAATGGATTCTCATATAAGTACCTGAAGCCCTTCACCATCTTGGTTGTCATCCTTTGGAGCCTTTCCAATTTAGCAATTCTAAAATGTGGTGTCCAGCACTCAACATAGTACTCCAGACGTGATCTGATCAGAGCTGAAAATAGGGATACCCTCACTTCCCATATGTATTCCTGGAAATTGGATTTCTTTTTTCTTTTTAAAATTTTTTTTATGGCAAGGCAATTAGACCAGGATCACAGAGCTAGTCAATGGCAAGTATCTGAGGATCACTCTCTCCTAACCACTGAGCCATCTAGCTGCCCCAAAATTATGTTTCTTGATGTAGCTAAGGTAACTGAGAGCCAGAAGGTTGGCTGGATCCATCTCACACAAGCTTCTGAAGGGCGATTGTTAAATTTTCATTGTAAACATTTACACGTCAGAAACTAGCAAATGCCACAAATATCAGTTTGGTTTGTTGTTTTGTGATTGTTTAGATACAGGAAAGTTATGGAGAAAAGGTTAGCAAAGTGTGTAATTTGTGCATTTTCCTCCCTGGAGAGCTGGTTGCTAAATATTTGCCTTGCTTAGAACTTGCCCACAGAGGAAAGAGAGGGAGCCGCAATAGAATTGGAAATACAAACAACCAAGTTGACCTAGAACTCCTCTGAGGGAAAGAACTGGTGTGAGATTCTAGAATGCCAAGAAAGAGACATAGAATGCACCCAGAAAGTGGTCACTTTGAAGTCTAGAACTCACCAAGGAGGCTTAGAATCTCTGAAGGGAAAGAAACATTCTGCCAGAATCCATCCAAAATAAAAAGCAAACCACCTACAGACTGAGAAAAAATTACAACAAAACCAAAAACCATTATCATCAAAGTATCCCATAACCAACAGGGGAAGAAACACAGAATATGACCCTAGAGCTTAGAACCCCAGCAAGGATATTTAGAAGCCACATGAGAAAAAAATCAAAGTTGCCTCAGAGCCCTTCTCCAACTTGGCAGTGTGTCAAGAGCTAAGACAAGTACAGGACCAAGGGGAATCCTAGCATCCCTCATCCATCTCCATTGCCCTGCCCTGTCCAGCTAGGCTGAGGAAGTTCCAGCTGTTCCCCACCCTGCTCTAGGATAGCAATAGAAGCTGTAGGAGAAAGGAAACTCAGAAGTGCAGAGGGGAAGGAGGGAAACACTTGGAGTTAACCCCACCACCCCCAAAGCAGTGAGAACAATATGCAGGACTCCAGATTGGGCATCAAGTGACCTGGTTCTAGCCTTGGTTGTATCAAGAATCTGCTAGTTCTCTACGTGATACTGGGCAAATTCCTTCCCTTTCTGGGTCTTAGTCTTCTAATGTATAAAAGGAGGCAGTGGGTAAACTCTGAGCTTTGACATTCTTTGATCCGGGGTTCTTAAACCTTTTCTACTCATGACCCTTTTCACTCAACAAGTTTTTGACGTGACCCTGGGGTATGTAGGCATATAAAATAGGTAAACAAACCAAACATTTACTGATAATAAATCAAGTTTCATGATTCCCACATTTAAATTATAAGACCCCATATGGAGTCACGAGCTACAGTTTAAGAAATTGGGCTCTAGTCTATATTCTAACAATCTCTGAGAAACCAAATGTCCTCATAGATAGACATAAAGAAGTCTTGGGTTTGAGTCTTCTCTCTGACATATACTGGATGACCATAGGGAAGGCACTTAACCCTCTCAGTTCAATGGTCTCCTATCACTTGAAGAGCAAATATAAAATTCTCTATTCAAAGCATTCACAACCAGCTTCACTTTCCAGACTTATTCCTTACACTCTACCACGCCTCCCATTCTTCAATCTCACACCCCGCCATTGCTCTTTCTCTAACAAAGACAATCCATGCCCCAAATCCAGGCTTTTCCCTTGACTTTCCCCCATTCCTGGAACATTCCTCATCTGCCTCCTGGCTTCCTTCAAACTCTGGCTCAAATTCTACCATCTACACTACTGAAAGCCTTTTTACATGTACCTTAATTTTATTATTTTCCTTCAATTGATGATTATGTCCAATTTATACTGGCACAGGAAATAGAGCATCAGGTCTGGAGTCAGGAAGATCTGAGTTCAAATCCAGCCTGTAATGGGCTGAGGCTCGAGTTGATGCATTGAGGTCCCAAGCACATGAGACTAAATAGTAATTGGACCATATTCTATTAATATATATGCTTGGAGAAAGAATGGCCCCCGCCCACTCTTTGTGCAAGTCCTGATGTGTTACATAGGCAATGACGATTTTGGTGGGTGGAGGCGGGGGGTGGAGGGGGGCGCGGCGGAGAAGGAAGCGGAAAGAGAGACTGCTGGCTGATGTCTTGTTGCAGCTGCACACATTGCTATTGCGACCCCCCTTCACCTCTGATCCCCCTTCACCTTCGATTCCCCTTCACCTTCGATCCTTCTTCATCTTCACTAAGAATAAAGATCGACGATTTTCCCCTAATCTGAATTCCTGACTCCAGCTGATTTTAAAATACGCGGTCATCACACAGTCTCACCCTGAACAAGTCACTTAACCCCTATTTGTCTCTGTAAAATGGAGACACCCTGGAGAATAAAATGGCAAATCATTCCAGTATCTTTGCCAAGAAAGCTCTGTGGACCTAGATCCATGGAGTCATATACAGTTGAACACAACTGGGGCAATAACAAATTTATCCAGCTAGGTAATGCAGTGGATAGAGCACCAGCCCTGAGTTTAAAACTAGCTTCAGACTTCCTTAGTTATGTGACCCTGGGCATGTCACTTAACCCCAATTGCCTCAGCAAAAAAATAAAAGAATAAAATAAAAACAGGTTTATCCTTTATATAGCATGTTTGTACAGTTGTTTACATGTTATATCCCTATCATTTAGACTGTGAAGTCCTTGAAAGCAGCGACTATCTTTGTATGTTCTTTTGCATCCCCAGTGCTTAGCATGTGGCACATAATAGGCTCTTAAAAAATCGTTTTTGACTGTCTCCTAGGCAAATTTCCAAGACTATAGATTGTAGATGAATTGATTCTAAGCATTAAATGGAGTGAATTTCCATAGAAGGAGTTCTTTATACCTGTAGAATCATACATCCAGATCCCAAAAAAGTCTCTTTTAGTTCTAACATTCTATGCTCTAAAGACCTCTCCAACCTGATGTTCCTTGTTCTAGGAACCTCCTCAGAGCTGACATTTCTTGTTCTAAGTATCTCCCCAGGCTGATAATCTGTGCTCTAAAGATTTCCTGAACTCTGACATTCCTTATTCTAAAGATCCCTGACATTTTGTGCTCTAAAGACCTTCCCAATTCTGACATTCCTTGTTCTAAAGACCTTGACATTCTCTGCTCTAAATAGCTCCCCAACTCTGTTATTCTGTGCTCTACAGACCTCTCCGATCTGACATTCCTTGTTCTAAGAACCTCCCCAGCTCTGGCATTTCTTGTCCTATGGATCTCCGATATTCTGTGCTCTATAGACTTCCTCAACTCTGACATTGCTTGTTCTAAAAACTTTGACATTCTATTCTCTAAATATCTTCTCAACTCTGACATTCTATGCTTTAAAGACCTCCCCAATTCTGACATTCCTTGTTCTAAAGAACCTCCCCAGCTCAGTCATTCTGTGCTCGAAAGACCTTCCCAATCTTCAGCACACTCTCTGTACTAAAGCTCCAGCTCTTCCCTTTATGTTTTGTGGGGTAGAAGCCAGCACAAACACATGTTCTATGCTTAATAAATGTATGCTAAAGTAAATTTGGGGAAAGCTATATGATTCTATCATAACCTTCAAAATATTTGGTTCTCTGTTAATTTGTAATTATGTGACAAATAGGAATGACTGCAGATGGGATTACAAGTAATAACAATACAAAATGATTAATTACAGAAGAAGCATGGTACAGAAAATAGAGAGCCAGTTACAAAGTCAGAAAGGGCTAGGTCCAAAAGTAGTCTCTACCTAAAATTGTGGCCCTTGACACTGACTTAATTTCTCAGAGCTCCAGCAACAACCTGAGACTATAAATTGTAGACTAGCTACCAATCTGGACCGATGGTAAGGGAGTTTTCTCACTGGGAATTCTCTATACCACTGGAAAAAAAGCATGTCCAAGGTCCATGCTTATGTTGTGATTTTTTTCTCTAAGATTCCACTTCTAATATTTAGACAGTCATGGAGAGGGGGTTGACCTTTTAGTGGATGGGATGGTGACCCCAGCCAATGCTATTTAAAACTCAGAACAAAAGGAGATTTGGGGTATTGTGAAACTTCCTCTAGGAAAGTCACTGGAAGGGTGTGTGTGTGTATGTGTGTGTATGTGATTGTGTGTTGATTGTGTGTGTGAGTGTGTATGTGATTGTGTGAGTATGTGTGTGAGTTTGTATGTGAATGTGTGTATGTGATTGTGTAAGTGTGTGATTGTGTGTATGTGAGTGTGTGAGTGTGTATGTGTGATTGTGTGTATGTAAGTATGTAGGAGTGTGTGTGACTGTGTGTGTGTGTGAGTATGTGTATGTGTGTAATTGTGTGTGAGTGTGTATATGTGTGATTGTGTGTATGTGTATGTGATTGTGTGTGAGTATGTGTGTGTGAGTTTGTGTGTGTGTGAGTGTGTGTATGTGACTGTGTGTGAGTGTGTGTGTGTGTCCCTGCCCACCAGGCCCATTCCCCACTTACCTGTGTGGACCCATAACCACCTCCATAGTATCTTTGCTCATTGAGCCACTGAACCACGCCAGGGACTGTGTCAAAATCTTTTAGTTGCAGGAGGGCCAGAAGGGCATAGGACGTGGCCTCCACATTGTACAGCTGCTGGCCACGCTCCTCCCAGCTGGTCCTGTCTGTGGGAGAAAGGGGAGCTCAGCCTGGAGACCCCCGGGGAGTCTGCGTTCCTTCCCCAGCCCAGGGGGCTCGCTCACCAGTGGCCGCACTCAGGAACTTGGTAACTTTTTCCTCGTCCAGCCTCTCCAGCAGGCTCAGGGCGTAGCCAGCCATGGCCAAGGTGTAGGGACGTTTCAGGGCCTGGTATTTGCCGGCCAGGTAGTCTCCTGCTTTGGTGATACTACCTTCCAGGCTCTATGGGAAGAGGGTCCGGACCCTGCTCAGGCCCCCAGCACAGCCTCTGCCCTGGGAAGGCCATCCTTTACTCCCCGGGACCAGAGAGGAACTTTGAGGCAGCAAGGGGAACTTGAATGATGGGGGACTGGCCATGAAACTGAAGAGATGTTGGGGAGGGTCTTAAGGCAGGGACGGGAGGATGAGAAAGGGACTGGGGATCACTTACGTTGACTTGAGCCCCACAGATGTCTTTTGCCTCATGCAGAGCGATGAGCACGAAGGCTGTGAGTGAGACATCGGCCTCCCCACCCCTGAAGCCACCCTAAAGGGAGAAAAGACCAGGTTATGCAGAGAGTTCAAATCTTCTCAGGCTCTAAACTCCCATTGCTCCTAGCAAATCTCACGGTCTTCAGTCCTGCCTGGACTGTTAGATTAAGGACTTGCTGAGGGCAAAAGTTGCCTCCTTTCCCACAGATCAGGGGCTGATACTGAGGATCGGGGGCAACAGGGACTGATAGAGTGGGGGTATCTCCTCAGAGGGAGATATGCCCTCTGCCGCTCAGCCCCCGCCTCCCCCTGATCCCCACTCCTACTTCCCAATGACCCAGCAGGCTTTCCACAGTACTAATTACCCCTCCTCCAATTGATGAGTTCCTCCCTGGAACCTCCAATTTGAGGAAGCATTCCCACCCATCATGGCAACAACTTCTAATCCAGATCAGTCCATGGATGTTCTCCACAGGCCACCTGACCCTCCTACACTTTCTAGCTCCCTTTTATGTATTGTCTTCCCCCATTAGAATGTCAACTCCTTGAGGAAAGGAACAGGTTTTTTATAGGGTTTGTTTTTTTTTCCCCCTGATTGCATTCCCAGTGCTTAACACAATATCTGGTAGGTCTTCAGGAAATGCCTTATCATCCATCCATCCATCCATCCATCCATCCTTCCCCCCTCTCTCTCCTTCCCTTCTTTCCTCCCTCCCTCCCTCTTCTTCTCCCTCTTTCTCCCTCCCTCTCTCTTTCCCTCTCCCTCCTTCTCTCTTTCCCTCTCCCTCACCCTCTCTCCCTCCCTCCCTCCATTTCTCTCTCTGTCTCTCTCTGGTTCTCTGTGCGTTTGTTCTCTCTCTCTCTCTCTCTCTCTCTCTCTCTCTCTCTCTCTCTTTCTCTTCCCTCCCCCCCATTACTCAATGCTATCTATTATGGGTCTCTGTGTTTTATCATTATCTCACTATCTTCTATCATTTCTTCCTTCTCCTTCTCCCCTCCTTCCCTTCCTCCTGCCCTGCCTCTAGCAGGGAATCAAACCTTCCTGTCACTGCTTTGTTACCACATTTCCTCTCCAACCTCTCTAGGTAGAAGGGGAATCTTACAATCATTTCCTGGTGGATGACTGGGCCATCCTCCTGGAACATTCCATATGGTCTTTGCTTTTCCAAGATGAGCCATTTGACGGCACTACAAAGGACTTGGGCATCGATGGCAATGAGGTTGGTGGCCATAGAGAATACCTTCACAACGAAGGCTGTGAGCCTGGGAGACAAGACCATGATGTCGGCTCACTATGGGAGCTTTCTTCATTCAACCTAGTGTTTGTTTTCTAGAGAGAGTGAAACTTGGAGGTGCACAGAGCTAGTGGGGGCAGTCAGGGTAGAGTCCACTTATCCTGACTGGATCATACGGTACACTAGAAAGAACACTGGACTTATAGTCACAAGGCCCAGAGCCAGGGTTCTGCTATTGGCTATGTGGCTCTGAGCACATCATGGGACCTTTCTGAGTTTCGCTTCTTCATCTATACAATGAAAGCATTTAACTAGATGATCTTAAAAAGTCCTTTCAATTCTGTGATGCTATGTTCCAAAGTCCCTGCCATCATCTCTAATGTTATCTGTTCTAAGTTCTCTCCCAGCTCTGACAGTTTATATTCTAAGGGCCCTCCCAGCTCTGACATCCTGGGTTCTAAGGGCCCTCCCAGCTCTGACATTCTGTGTTCTAAGGGCCCTCCTTGCTCTGATAGCCTGGGTTCTAAGGGCCCTCCCAGCTCTGACCTCCTGGGTTCTAAAGGCCCTCCCAGCTCTGACCTCCTGGGTTCTAAGGCCCCTCCCAGCTCTGACATTCAATTGGAGGTCCTTGCTCTCAATCTTAGGCACCATGGTGGGTCGTGAAAAGTTCCCTAAATTTGGGGCTGGAAGCCCTGCATTCAAAACCCCCCTCTGTAACTTTGGCTAAGTATAACCCCTGTATCTCAGTTTCCTGATCTGTAAAATGGAGATAAGAAGATTTATACTATTTAATTCTCAGAGCCAGAGGCAAGTGCTTTATATTCCATACAAAGTAATTATTATAATTGCTGTTATAACATTATAGCAACATGTTGATATATTATTAATGTAACTATCTTGTATCATTTCTTCCTTCTCCTTCTCTATATACAAGATATAATGTAACATAAGGGATTATAATAACAGCAGCATATATTGCTGTTATTATAATCCCTTATGTCACTCCCCTTCTCATTGTCTTTTTTAAATAACAGGACAGCTTAAGAATTTCCAAGTGCCCAGAGGGCTAGCTCTTTCCCTTTTTCTTTAGCAATCTGGAAACACCTGCATTTCAGTGCCTCTGGAGCTGGCAGAGGAAAAGCCAGGGAAGGGCTAGGAATCCACCTGACTTACCATGTGCTGGATGGTCGGTTTATGAAGGCAGCGTAGGAGAAATCTGCCTTCTTAAAGGCCAGCTCTTGTGTGTACCCTGTGGGGAAGGGAAGCAGGTGGGATTTGGTCAGGGAGGGCATAGGCCAGGCTGCTCTGGGCTGAGGGAAGGGCTCTAGGGGAGGCCAGGGACCTTACCCTTTTTGATAAGCTCTAAGGCCTCCAGTCGCTTTTCCACCCCAAATTTTTCCCACTGTTCTGTGGCATCCAGATAGTGGACAGCGATCACCGTGGGAGTCATTCCGATCATGTTCTGCTCGCCACAGCCCGATGGCGTCACAATCAGGTGCTTCAGTTTGTCCCCATCTATGGCATCCTCTACCATCTGGGCCACAGGTGTTCCTGAGACAGCATCGAGGCCCATCAGAAGGTTCTTCAGGGGCAGGGCCCTGGCAACTGGGGCTCCCTTTTCCTTTCCCCATCACCCCAGCTTTAAAGCCAGGCCTTCCCAGAGGGAAGGAAAGGAGACTGAGGGGAGACCAGGGAGATGTTTTCTCCAGAGGGGAGGAAGGGAGGCTGAGGAGAGGCCCCAGAGGGAAGGAAGGAATAATGTTTGAGGAAAGGCCAGGAGGATGTGTCCCCCAGAGGGAAGGCCAGGGAGATGGTTTCCCCAGGGGACAGGTGAGGAATCCCTGGAGTCTGTTACCTTGAAATTGGATGCTAGTTTCTGACTCTGTGCCTGGAACAATGTCACTGAGGTCTGCTGCAGGAATATCTTCCCTCTGCTCACCATCTGACCAGAGAGTAGAAGGTGGGGGGATCACAGAGGGTCCTCTCTCCAGTTCCCTTATCCACCTTCCCCCTGAAGTCCCACCCAGGTTTTCCCACCTTCCTTCCCAAACCCCAACTCACTGTGGCCAAATTTCACTGGGTCCAGGGTTCGGGTGACCAAAGACTTTGTCACTTTCATCCCTTCTGGCTTTGTGGAAGATGATGGAGAAGAGACAGCTGTCATCCCAGAATGAGCTTTCTCTCCCATTCTGGGCCTCCCTGAGTCTAGTTTTGGAGGATTGGGGACAGGGGGTGAGGGAGATTCCAGGATTCTAAAACTCTTATATTTGAAGGTTTCTGGACTCTAAAATTCTTTTAATCTAAAGCTCCGGAGTCTAAGAGTCTCCACTTCTGTCATTTCTAGATGCTGTAGTCCTGAGAGGGTGGAGTTCTCCGGGTTCTGGACTTCTCCAGTTCTGAGCAGCTCAGTTTCCTCAGGTGTCACCCCCATTAATAGCGGCCCCAGAAGTGGGTGGGTGAGGGCAGGCAAGGCCGACTCCCCCCAACTTACCACGACCTTCAATTTCTTTTTGACCCCATCGCTGATGAAGTGGTTGTAGACAGCAGCCTTCACCTCAATGTCGTGGTTGCCGATTTTCAGAGGTACGATGACAAAAGGTACGGCTAAAGAAGACTTGGGCGGGATGTTCACTATCTGTTGGTAGCGCTTCTTGGAGGTGGCAGCGCTGCAGATAGTGGGGTTGTACAGCAGCTCCACGCGCACCTGGGGAGGGGAGGGGAGAGGAGATGCCTCCGAATGACTCCCTCCCCCTGTGGCTCTGGCCCTGCTCAAGCATTCTCCGTGGCTCCCCATGTTCCCTGAACAGGGTTTCAGATCCTTGCTATTTAACTCCCTGCGTTATCCTGGATAAGGCACTTCTACTTCCTAGCCACGCTGGATAAATCAGCCATCCTGGGTAAATCACCTAATCCTATCTGCCTCAATTTCCTTAAAAAACAAACTGGAAAAGGAAATGGAAAACCAGTTTGCCAACAGACCCCAAAATAGGGTGAAAAAAGTGACTGAATTGTTATTAAGCCTAGTTTTGTCTATGGGAGCAGTTAGAATTAACCCAAGTCTTCCATGAAATCGTCCTTCAGATTGTTGGAGGAAACAATCATTTCCTCTCCATAACCATCCTAAGTTTGTTCATCCAGTCCTCAGCTACTCTATTCTTGAGGTCCTTCACTTGAGGATGCCTTCCCCTGGACACCCTCTGAGTCTCAACGCCAGCCTATTAGCCGTTTCCCCAAATCCTTCTGAAATTCTCTGTTCTTTAAGACTTCACTCCCCCTACGTCCCCCTGCCCTACTATTTGATGGTGATATATATGTTTTCTCCTCCTATCTCCACCCCTAGCCCTAGCCTGCCTCCAAATGCTCTGACATTTTCTTAGGAAATGGGTGGAGGGGAGAAAGCTATAGAAGGACTCAGTGAAGTCTTACTGACTAAATCATCCACTGATGAAGGAGCTCATATTCTCCCTCTAATTTGGAAGCTGGAGAACAAGCAGGGTGCTGAAAGGGGCCACAGGTTGGGGGAGAAGTGATCCTGGGCAGGGGAAATTCAGGCAGGGCCACGAAGCCCCCTCACCTTTAGAGAATCCACCTGTCTGTAGTTGTAGAGCACGGCTCGGATCTCCACCTGCTCATTGCGTACCACAGAGTAAGGCAGGCGAAGGTCAATGAAGAAGTCCTGCATCACAGTGATCTCATATGGGTCAGCCACGCAGATCCCTGCCCATGCGGGTAACAGGATCAGGGATTAAACGGGGTGGGGAGCTGGTCTAAGAGTCAGAGGCCTGATTCACCAATCATCAACAAGTATTTATTAAGCTCCTCTATGTGCTAAGAGTGGTCCTAGGTTTGGGGGAAGCAGGTACAAAAATAAAACAGTCCCTATCCCCAAAGACTTTACCATCGTATGTATGATGTATGTTTATAGAGACTTAGTAAATACGTATTAAAGATACATAGTGTTCCCATTTAATGTACACGTACACATTTATGTCCATAAGCCTCGTTCCACATCCCTGTCTCTGCCCCCATTCCCAAACCCCCGCCTCTCCTCTCTCAGTTGCAGCCTCACCTTTGGTGTCTGACAAGCTTACAGCCAGAATCTCCCAGGTTGTGATGGAGTCTTTAAGGAACACATTGAGGGACTTTGTAGAGATTCTGGGAGGGAGGAAGAGGAAGAAGAGACTTAGGGGAGGGGGTCCAGGGCAGACTGGCAGCCTTCAGACATCATCTCACCAAACGAAATGAGGTCAGAATGACATTTGGGGGTCATGGAAAGGGGGCTGGGGTCTCAGCCTTACCCATTCTTGTCTGGCTTCTCAGTCAGCCGCTCCACAGTCCACAGCCAGCTCTCTGGGAACTGGCTTCTGGAGATGATGTCTTCTTCGGGCACAATATCCTCATCAAGTTCACCTGGGGAGGTAGGCAGGTTAGGGTCAAGGGGTCAGAGCAGTAGTTTCTCCTTCACCCTGGGCCTACTGTCTATCCAAACTTTCTCCTCCCTCAGGTTGGAAGCCTGGACCTGTGGCTTCCCCTCAATCTGTGGCCCTGGACCTGTTCCTCCCCCTCAATCTGCAGCCCTGGGGCTTTATCTCCCTCTCAATCTGAGGCTCTGGAGATATATTTCCCCAGGACCTATGTCCCCCCCTCAATCTGGGGCCCTGGGGCTGTATTTTCTCCTCAATCTGGGGCCCTGGACCTTGCCTTCCCCTCAGTCTGGGTCCTGGGGACATGTCTTCCCTTAGGCTAAAACTACATCTCCTCCCACAGCGGAGGCCCCACCTTCCCATATCTCTGACCACCATTCCTATGCTTCCATGACCAGCTGCGTGTGGCCCTCCCAGGCACAGGGGCACTTACTTCGGGACAGGTTCAGGATGTTGGCTCTCTGTTTCTCCAGACGAATCTTGCTGAAGTAGTTGCAGCAGTCCAGGAAGGCATCGATGCACGCCTGATTTTCTAAAATGTACTTTGCCCTCCTTTCACAGGAGTAGCCCATGGGGTTCACATTCATGCCATCCTCACAGCAAGTCCTCAAGTTTTTGTCCTTGTATTGGCCGGCTGCAAGAGTCCCATCCCAAGACCCTCAGTTTCTTTCAGAGCCGTCCCGGAAACCAGAAGATCTGGTCTGAGCTTCCCTTCTTTTGGGAATGACTAGCATGGGGCAAGGAGGAGATCTTTTGGCAGTGTGGGTCGGAGGGCCCTATCCCCTCACCTTTGTCGTTCCTTATCTCCAAGAGCTGAACAGAGCGGCGTTTCCGCTTGGCCGGCTTACTGCACTCAGGGTCTGCAGGTGGAGGACAGATAAGAAATGAGGGGAATAAGATCATCTGAGTGGATTTTGTTGAGTCCCCATCTCTCTGCTCCTTGCCTCTTCCCCATCAGCAGCAGGTCCTGTAGGGGCCCTTCTGTGTGACTTCCCGATGGACGCCCTTGCTAAACCCCTTGTTCCCTCAAGGCACTGCCTGCCCAGACCCCTCGCCCAAGGCTCACCAGCCCGAGCTTCGGTCTGAAGCTGCTTATTGGTCTTGAGAGAAAGCCCAGCATCCATGAAGACCCCAGCATAGTTCTTTCCGCCACCCGGAGTACAGCCAATGTCTCCGTTCTCTACTGTGTCCCAGATCTGGAGGCACGGAGAAGTCCAGGTAGGAACTCAGTGAGGGGCAGGGTGGTTCAGAAATGGGGGGGAAGAGATTCAGAGAGGAGGGTAAGGAAGCTCTGTGAGGGATGGAATGGGTTCAGCACTTATATGGCACCTACTACGTGCCAGGTAATAGGCTAAGCACTTTACAAATATAGCAATTGATTTTCCCAACTCTAGGAAGTAGGTTCCATTATTATCCCCATTTTATAGTTGGGAAAACTGAGGCAAAGGTTAAGTGACTTGCCCAAAGTCATATAGCTGGGAAGTATATGAGGCCAGATTTTAACTTGGGATCTTTATGATTTCAGACCCCAATGTTCTATCAACTATACCAAGCAACTTACCAAGTAAAGGGAATTCTGAGGGATGGAAGGGATTCAGCAAGGGGATATAGAGGGTTCAGTGAAGGAGGACATAGTGGGTTCAATGAGGGAGATGGAGAGATTCAACGAGGGGGATAGAGGGGTTCAGAAAGGGGAATAGAAGGATTCATCGAGGGAGATGGAAAGGTTCAATAAGGGGAATGGAGGAGTTCAGTGAGGGGGATGAAGATATTCCATGAGGGAATAGATGGGTTCAATGAGGGATATGGAGAGGTTCAATGAGAGGGGTGGAGAGGTTCAGTGAGGGGGCAATGGAGGGGTTCAGTGAAGGAAATGAAGAGGTTCAATGAGGGGAATAAAGGGGTTCAGAGAGAGAGAAGGAAGAGTTCTGTGAGGGGATATTTCTGCCACAGTCCCTGGCCTACCTTGGTCTGGGTCAATTTATTCTTCTTGTTCAGAACAAACACCCCCTTGTCCACAGCCACAAGCCCCACGCGGGCTCCAGCATCACCCTCAATCTTCAGTGTGGCCTGTTTCCCAGGCTGGTGTGTTTCTCCTGTTCCTTTCACCACCAACTAAAAGTCAGAGAGGACATTCAGTCATACTTGGAGGTGTGGAAATGGCCGAGTCCAGCCCCCTCCCTCAGCAGAGGGCCAAAGGCAGAAGAACAGCCAGCTGATTCTTGGAGACCTCTGGAGATGGGGAGTTCACAAGTTTTAGACTGGCACACTCAACTTCGGAACTGAGGCACAAACATAGAAAGAGGGGAAGAGAAAATGAAAGAACAAACAGACAAGAACAGAGCTAAGATACACAAAGCAGGAGAGAGAAACAAGAGAAAAATGGAGAGAATGGGGAGAGATGAGGGCAGAAATGAAAAACAGAGAGTCAAGATTGGGTATAGATGAGAGACAGAGAAAGGGAAGGACACTTCAGGAAAGAAAAGTGTAAAAAGGCACATTTTCTTCATGTTTTCCTGTGTTGCTTTTACCAATCTCTCTTTTGTCCTACTCATTATTTTTTATTGTCTTTACCAGGGTAAGAATTCTATCCTCCCAATAGAATGGTTCCTTGAAGACAGGAACCATATTCTAATTTTTATTTCCTCCTCTCAAAGTGGGTCTGACACATAGTGGGATCACAGGATCAAAGATGTAGAGGTAAAAGGGGTCTCTGAGACTGTTTAGTCTAACCCATTAGAGATAGAGAAAGACAGACAGAGACATAAAGAAACAGGCAGAGACAGAGACAGACAGAGACATAGAGAGATAGAGACAGGCAGACAGAGAGACAGAGATAGAGAGAGAGAGATAGAGAGACAAGCAGAGACAGAGAGACACATACACACAGAGACAGTCATAAGAGACAGAAATACACACAGAGATAGACAGAAACAGAGACAGAAGAACAGATACATACACACATAGACAGACACAAAGACACAGAGAGAGACAGAGATACAGGCAGACAAAAATAGAGACACACACAAAGAGAGTCAAACAGAGACACATAGAGACAAAAAAGAGAGATAGAAGATGGGCAGAGACAAAAACAGAGACATACAGAAAGAGAAAAAGAGAGTCAAACAGACAGGCAGAGAGAGACAAAAAGAAAGATAGAAAGACAGGAAGAAACAAAGACAGATACATAAAGAAAGAGAGAGAGAGAGAGTGAGAGATGGGGAAAGAGAGACAGTCAGACAGAGATACAGAAGGACAGACAGTGACAGAGAGCAGAGAGAAAGAAGGCTCACCAAGGTAGAATCATAGAATCTCTCATTTGGAAGGCATTTCAGAAACCATCTGATCTAAGCGTGGCTACTCAGGACCATAGGAATACAAGCTGGGAGGAACTTAGAGACCACCAGAGTCCTCATTTTAGGGAAGGAATCCACTCCTGATCAAGAACGATCTCTACAAAGCCCTCCACAAGAGGTCATGGAGCTAGCCTTTGAATGCCTCTAGAGATGGGGAGGTCACTAGCTTAGAAGCAAACCCCAGAACTCTTGAATAGAAACAAAGGCAGACCCCAAGGTAAGAGCGTAGGGCTCACCTTGCCCACGCAGGTGTCCTTGACATCCACCCAAACAGAGTCGGCCACCAGCTCCTTCTGGCCATTCCGAGTCAGATGGTAATAGGCTATCACTCGGAAAGAGGGGATGTAGTCAGCTGTGAGGGGCAGGGAGAGCACCACCACATCCTGGCCCGCCTGCCGCAGCTGGCGCCCCGCCTTCAGCACCATCCCCTTGTTCATGATCTGGAAGGACACAGATTATGGAGGAGCAGGTCTAGCTGACCTTGCGGTCCCAGGGACAGGAGACTAGGGGATCGTGAGAGGAGCAGTGGGGGAGGGGTTCCCAAGAGGGGGCAAAGATGGAACCCAGAGGGAAGAGAGTGTGGGAGAGGGAACTCTAAGGAGACTGGGGAGAAGGACCCAATGAGAAAGAGAGTGGTTCAAAGAGTTGGGTTTGGACAAATGGAGTGGGAGACAGGGACCAAGAAAAGGTGGATCTGGAAGATGAACAATGGGGAGATAATGATAAACAAATAAACAACTAATGCATTTACATAATGATTCAAAGTTTGCAAAGCAAATAAATCTAAGAGTTGGGATTTGAATCCAGGCCTTTCTAACTTCAGGCTTAGTCTCCTATCAACTATAGAGGGCCACAGAGAGTGGGGGAGCTCTGGGTAAGATAGAAGATCTTTCAGCCCAGAGGGAACCTGCTGACAATGTTTGATTTGACTCCCCACCTCCCCTTGGGGCGTCTCACCCTTCCTGAGAAGTCAGGGAGGGCAGGACCACCAGTGCGGTACTTGAAGCAAAGGGTGCTTACAGTAAGAGGAATTTACATATCAATAGCAGGGGCTTATAGTTAGCACTGGGGCAGTGCTGTGGTGATGTAATGGTTCTCTAGTTGGCACATGCTCAGTTTGCTGTAGTGATGTAATCCTACTAAGGTATTTAAGGACTGAAAGGACTTGCAATAAAGGACTCCATCTTTGACCATTCCCTTGGGTCCCAGCTTCATCACTTCTCCACTAAGACCAAAGACTCGGGCTGGCCCCCAGATCCTCCAGAGCGCTAATCCGGATGGTACATTTTGGCACCCCAGAATGGGGCTCTAGAAAGCCCACTACAATCAACTACGCCACACCAACTGTCATTGGAATAAAGGAGACTCAAGAAGGATCAGGGAGATGGAGGCTGGGAGGAGGGAGATGGATCTGGAGTTTGGGGGATTGTAGGGGAAAACAAAAAGAATCAGAGCAAGGGAGAAGAGGGGGAAGAAGAGGGGTCAGGAATTGGGATAGGGATGTACCACATAGGTGAAGTAACCAATTTGCTGGTTCACATTGGGTCCATCTGTTCGCAGGTGAAAGTTGATGTTCAGGTTATCGCCGACCTTGAGTTCTACTGAGGGCACAGACAAGTGCAGGTAATTGTTGGAGCCAGCTATGGTTTGATAGGGCTGAGCGACCATCTGCTGGGATGCCTGGCGATCCACTGGAAGGCCCTCCTTCTCTGTCCTCACCTGGGGGCAGAAAGGAAGTAAAGCCTGGGCCCACAGTCAAAATTTGCTTTGCATGAGCAGATGAATTTTCTCTGGGCCAGATCATTTTTAGCCAGGAGAATGGAGAAGATGATTTCTGGTCATTATTGTCCAGAAAAGTCACAGAAGATTTGGACTTGTCCAGACCCAAGAATAAACCCAAGAAAAGGGCTTGGGTGTCAGGGTACTTCAAATTACCAGGGAAACAGAAAAGTCTGTGTGGAGGAGACATACACAAAGACACAGAGAGATATAGGGTAGAGGGAGAAAGTAGAAAAAAGAGGGAAGAAGAGACAGAAGGAGAGGGAGGAGAAAGGAAAAGACAGAGGAGAAAAAGAGAGAAAGGAGATATACAGAGACATGGAGAGAGAGACAGAAAGAGGAGGAGAGAGAGAGACACAAAGAGGGAAAACATGAAGGGAGAAAGGAGGAAAAAGGGAATGCAGAAGAGAGGTGGAGAGAAAGAGATGAAGAAAGGGAAAGAGAAAGAGACTGGGAGAGAGTGGTGAAAACAGGAATCAGCTTTTGTTGTCTCTGGAAAACTCAGTACCATGGGAATGAGGAGAAATAGGAAAGGAGGGAGAAGTCTATGAATTGCATTATTTCTTATTTACCCCTAAGACATATTAGCAGTTTATAGTTATAATAGTTTGGGTTTCCCCATCTATAAAACAGGTAGGTCTGTTTTGAAAACCTAAACAACTAACAGAAATATATAATTTCATTCTGATATTGTTTGCTGTTGTGACTGAAAATTATCCCCCAAAAGTGAAATTATCAAAGGATAAGAGCAGAGAGTTCCTATCCCTAATTGCAAACTGTTAGCAACTAAGAATGTCCAAATCACAAATAATAAGAAATGAAAATCAAAAGACCCTGTATTTTTCACTTCTCACTCAGCAGTGTTACAGCTAAATATTCTGTAGGAATTTGATTAAATAGTCAATTAGAAGTAGTCAATATTAAAAGAGTTTTGGAAAGATGGACACACCAATGCATTGATCATTCTGGAAAAGTATACAGAGTGGCTAAAATATTCATATCCTTTGATTCAAGAGCCCACTGGTAGGATTATACACCAAGGAAGTTACTGATAACAAGAAAGATTAAAAGGCACAAAGTATTTATAGCCACATTTTTCAAGGTAGCAAAGAAGTGGATTTCAATGTTTATTGATTAAGAAATAGCTAAATAAATTGTGATACATGAATGTGATAGAATGTTACTGGGCTGCAAGAAAGGATGGATACAATAAATATAAACAAACTTGGTAAGACATTATCTGATACAAAGTAAAATAAGCAGAATCAGGAAAATATCTACAATTTTTAACTATAACAAACAATAGACACAACAACAAAACAATTGAAAATGAATGCTGTGAAATTATAACAACCAAGCTTGGCCCTGGAGAAATAGAACAAGACACTTCTCCCTGTTTCTTTGCAGGAGTGAGCAACCAGCAGGGCAAAACACTGCATATAACATCAGACTTAAAAAAAGAAAAAAAACTACATTGGTTAGTTTTGTTGACGGTTTTCCTTTTCTTTCTTTCTTTTTTCTTTTTTTTTTTTAAATAAGAGCTAGCACTGGGCTTATCCCCCAAAGAGATACTAAAGAAGGGAAAGGGACCTGTATGTGCCAAAATGTTTGTGGCAGCCCTGTTGTAGTGAATAAAAACTGGAAATTGAATGGATGTCCATCAATTGGAGAATGGCTGGTAAATTGTGGTATATGAATGTTATGGAATATTATTGTTCTATAAGAAATGACCAGCAGGATGAATACAGAGAGGCTTGAAGAGACTTACATGAACTGATGAGCAGAACTAGGAGATCATTATACACTTCGACAACGATATTGTATGAGGATGTATTCTGATGGAAGTGGATTTCTTTGACAAAGAGACCTAACTGAGTTTCAATTGATAAATGATGGACAGAAGCAGCTACACCCAAAGAAAGAACACTGGGAAATGAATGTGAACTATTTGCATTTTTGTTTTTCTTCCCGGGTTATTTTTACCTTCTGAATCCAATTCTCCCTGTGCAACAAGAGAACTGTTTGGTTCTGCAAACATATATTGTATCTAGGATATACTGCGACATATCCAACATATATAGGACTGCTTGCCATCTGGGGAGGGGGTGAAGGAAGGGAGGGGAAAAATCGGAACAGAAACGAGTGCAAGGGATAATGTTGTAAAAAAATTACCCTGGCATGGATTCTGTCAACATAAAGTTATTATTAAATAAAGTAAAATAAAATATTAAAATAAAATAAAATAAGAGCTAGCTTTTTGAGAGGGAAGGGGAAGCAGGATGTAGTGGCAAATGGAGGAGATGTAAAAACCAAAGACATCCATAAAAATTTTGAAAAAAATATAGAGAAATCCCTATTTTCTTCAAACCATGAACATTGGTTCTATGTGAGCACAATCCCAATGAGACAAGTAACAGAAACCTATCATTAACTACTTCAAACAACAGAACTATGATTATGTTGAAGAGAGATCCAAATTATCCGAATGACACAACCCCAACACTCTGTGGTTTCCCAATATTACTTACTCTGACATTCAAAGGACCAACTTTATTGGGTGTGTTGATTCTCAACTTGGCCAGACCATCTCCTTGAGTCAAAGACCGAACCTGGAAGTCTGGAGCCATCACGGGAATATGAGGGGCTGGGGATCCATCAGGATTAGTCACAAAAACCTACAAAGGTTACAGAACAGAAAATATCTGTGAATGATCTCCAAGGGAATCATTCCTCATCAGCCAGTCCCTCCTCTAGGTCACAGAAAGTATCTCTGACTTTAATTGTAGTAAAAGGGAGTGACAAGCCAGGATTCCATCCCTCATCTCCATCATCAGCCTGGGACAAGTAACCTTAGGAGGGAAGTGAAAAAAGGAGGACCTGGGCAATCTAGGGTTCTCACCGTGAGATCAAAAGGCATAGCTGGCTTGAAGTACTTGGGAGTCTTGGTGAAGTGGATTTGGTAAGGAGATGTCACGATCGGGATCCCAGTGAATTCAGCCTCAACCATGTCACTCCCTGCAGAGGAAAGGAGAAGATGCAGGATCCACACTTTTGCATGCAAACACCCACAGGATCTCCCCCGTCACTCACCAGTCTCCAGTAAAACTGTGACTGACACGTACAAAGACTTTCCCACCAGGTTTTGGTCTGGGAACTGTTTGAGCAGAACATTCCGGGACAGAGTGACCTCTCCATTGCCATCCTCAATCTGTGTAGGGGATAGCCACGTGAGAAATGCTCAGGTTTCATGAAGAGCAGAGAAACTCATCACAATGTGGCAGACATGGGTACCAGGAAGGGAAAAGGGGCACAGTGAGAAGGAAAGAGGCTCCTAGAGGAAGCCTGGCTCTGGGAGGAGACACTGTGAGTGGGATCCCAACTCGGAGTAACTAGTGAGGAGCTGGGGAGCTCAGTCAAGGAAATCCAAACTCAGTGAAGGAGGTGGATGGAATTGTGATGGAACTGGGACTCAACGTGTGAGAAGGGATGCAGTGAAGGGGCCGGGGGTCTGGGTTGGGCAGGTCACATACCACGACTCTGCTGAGGGATTCGGGAATGCTACGCTTATTTCCTTCATCCAGGACTCCAAAGATGGCAAAGGCAATGCCATCTACCATCTTTCCATACAGGAACCTGTGCAAAGAGAGAAGTAATTCCATCCCTTCATCCTTCCCACTGCTCTTCCTCTGGGATTCCCCATTTTCCTTCAGACTCAGAAGGTACTACCTGGTATCTGGTGGCTGACCTCTGACAAGCCAGCATTACCCTGAGCCCTCTTTCCATAACTTAGCACTCCCATGGTCCTCCTCCCACCTCTATGACCACTGCTTTCTTGTCTGTTTCATTATCTCTTCAATCCTCCTCTTCCCTATTTAACACAAGTATTCCCCAGTGCAGTGCTCTGTCCTAGGAGCTCTTTTCTTCCTTATGAAGGTTTATATAGGCGACTCCCAAATCAATATTTCCATTTCTCACTTTTCTCCTCTAAGCTCTGGTTCTATGTTACCAAATGCTTGCAAGAAATCTCTACTAGGCTGTCCTTCTGACCTCAACCTCAGTATGTCTCAAACTAAATTCATCATCTTTCCCTAAACCAGTTACTTTACTCACCTTCCTTATGTCTGTGGATGGTAATTTACCCAAGCTAGAACCTTAAAGTCCCCTTTGGCTGTTCCCCCTTCCTCATCCACCATAGCCAGTCAATTGTCAAGCATTTTCATCGCTACCAGCCAATCTCACGTCCCACTCCTTCTTTCTCCTCCACTGCCCACCTTTAGTCACTCCCCTTTTCTTCTTTCTTATCATGTGGATTATCAATGCATTGCTATGACCAAGACATTCCCATCCTCTTAATATCCCAAAGGCTCCCTACTACAGGGTAAGATACAGTACACTGTCACTCAAGGCTATTCCACAGCGTGGCTCCAACCAGCCTTTCCAACTTTATCTCAAACTATGCTCCAGACAAACTAGACAGGCCTTCCTCCCAATCTTGTCTTGCATTTGTACGGCTGAGAGATTTCCTGTCCTTCAAGGTTCATCTCAAGTACTTCCTCTTCCATGAAGCTTCCTTCTTAATCTCTTCCCCAATTCCCTTTTCTAGAACTTGTATTACAATTATCTGTTCACATGTCATATGCCCACCACAGGACATTAATTTTCTTCAGGGCAGAATCTTGTACAAAGTAAGGGCTTAATCAATATCTATCGGATTGAATTCTGCATGCTACATGATGAGCACTCAGAACTTCCCCTCGCATGACCAACCATATCCCTCCTCCCTCATCACCCCTTTCCTTCCCCAAATCCTACATAAGCCCCTACCTGGCTGTGATGGAGACGCTCAGACCATCATGATTGTCGATGTAGAAGAATTTTTCCTCTGGGTAAAGCTTTACCTCAAAGCTTGGCAGCACTGGACAGGAATGAGAAAACTGTTTTTTGAGTTTTCTGGGTCCAGGTAGGGAGTTATTCTGAGGGTTCTGGAGGTGGGAGGAGACACTGGGGCCATTCTGAAGGTCCTGGGTCTGGTTCTAAGGGCTCTGGGTCTGGGGGGTTTAAGGGAGCACCAGGAACAGTGTGTGTGGGCTGTAGATCTTTGGAGACATTCTGAAGTAATTGGGTCTAAGTGGTAAGATTATGGGGGACATTCTCAGAAGTCACAGTCTGTGTGTAGAAATATAGGGAGATATTCTGAGTGGTCTGTATCTGGAGGAAATACTGGGTGATTCTCTAAGAGGGCTGAGCATGAAAGGAAGAACCTGGTGGGACATTCTGCTATTATATCCCAGAGACTGGGGCCCTTTCTACCTAGCTCGGTATGTGTTTATCCTCCATGTATTTGTGTCTCCTGGTTCCCCCATCAAACTGTGAGCTTCCAGAGGGCAGGGATTGACTAATTTTTCTGTTTGTCTTCCCAAAGATTAGTTCAGTGCTTGACACTTAGTAGGTGCTTAATAAATGCTTATTCATTTTTAAGAGAGCTAAGTCTGAGATATAGGAGAATGGGGGAAATTCTTCGGAGTCATGGGGATGGACAACCAGGCACTATTCAGAGGTCCCTGAGTAAAAGACATTGAGGGGAGACCTTCTGAGAGGTCTGTGTCAGGGTTAAGACAATGAGAAGAGAGTGGAATCCTGAAGGACAATCTTGGAGGGGGTGAACATGGTAGGGGGGTAAGAGTGGGGGAGGTCATTCAGAGGGACCCGAGGAAAAAGACAAGTGAAGGGGATACTCTAGGAGGTCTGATTTGAGGACTGGGAAGGCATTTTTTGAAGTCTAACTGATAGGAATACTAGGGGTTAAAATTGGAGGAACATCCAGAAGGATCTGAGCAACTTTCTTGGGGGACATTGGAAGAGAGGGGTATTGGGGGAAATTATAGCCCTTTCCATCTTAAATGTCCCCTATCCTCTTACCATACTCCTTCACTTCAAATTCAGCAGAGAAGGTTTTATGGGGGGAGTCATCATAATAGGCAATGATTTTCCACTGGCCCAGGCTGGAAAGGGGAAGGAGACAGAGACAAGACTGAGAGCAGCGCCCAGGGGGCGGGGATGGGGGTGGTCTGTCCTGGGGGGCACTCCCTGTGAGAAGATGATCACAGGATCACAACCGAGCAGGTCTGGAGAGGACCTCAGAAAGCTAGCCCAAATTCTTCCATTTTAATGTGAAGAAACAGGGCCCAAGAGAGATCCAGTACCTTCTTCAAAGCCACAAAGCAAGTCAGGAGCAGATGCCCCGAGTCTGTGTCCTGGACTTTGTTTTTATTCCCTCCCTCTGCCTGTCGCTAACTGAAGTACCTCAGGAACAGGTTAGTTGCACATGGAATAGACCCAAATCAGGGTGCGGAGTGGATGACCAGGAGAAAAGCTGAAGCCCTAAAAGACTTCCCTCAGCGGTCTGTCCATCAAGCAGCGTAGACACCCCCCAAACACAGACAGACAGACAGACACACACACACACTATGTACACAGACACAGACAGACAGATACACACACACACACAAAGATTAGTTCAAGCAAAGATAAAGGATGGGAGAGTACACAGGGCTACAGCACATCCTGCCCGCCTGCAGGACTTGGGCCAGGCTACCTACGTGACAAGCTCAGGAATGTTCCAGGACTGGCTCAGTATACCATTCTTGTTCTGAGAGGACAGTGGGTCCTTCTTGATAATGACATCATCTGGAGTCTGTGGACAAGAGCTTGGGGTAGGAGGGGGTCCCTTCAGCCCCGAGCTCTAGGCCCCTTCTCTACCAATATGCGTGTCCACGAGTCTGTGTATGTGGTGACTGTCCATTCATTGTCTAGGTCTGTGTGTGGTGTGGGAGGGGGTGTCTGAGAATATGGATGTATAGTTCTATATCCACAGGTGCACAAGTCCAAGGCTATGAGTGTTGGGGGCCTGGGGGTCCATAAAGGACTGTGTTTCTGTGTATGTGCCAGTGTGTGTGTGTGTGTGTGTGTGTGTGTGTGTGTGTGTGTGTGTGTCCTGGGCCCCATTACCTGGATGCTGACAGTCAGAGTTTTGGCCAGAGGCTGAAGCTTGTGGCCCACGGTGAAGATCCGGTACAGAACTGGAAAGGGGAAGGAGAGAGGGGCTCCTGAGGGCTGCTGACCACTCCTGGTGCACCAACGGAGGAGGGGGAGCCCTGCTTGGGAGCCCTGGCTCAGCACTGCTGCAAAGCCAATGGGGCCTAGAGGGGCTGACCTTCCCCCTCGAGCCCACTGGGCTGGGGCGTACCTGTGGAGCCAGGTGTGTAGATGGTTTTGTCCGTCTGGATGAACAGGTAGCCGCTGTGGAAAGTCACCATCACTACCTTCTCTACCTTCTCGTTGTTAAACTTGGCCACGATGTTGATGAACTGATGCCCTTTGAGGAGCTGGCCCTTGTTCTGAAAGTTCTGGGCTGGGATCTGGAAAGGAGGGGAGGTAGGGCAGTAGCTCAGTGACCTGGCCATCTGCCAACATACTCTTCGCCCTCCCTGGTCTTGTTCCCAGGAGGTTGTCTGAGCTCAGCTCAAGTTCTTCCTCCTCCAGGAAGTCCTCCCTGATGGTATCAGGCTCTTTCTTGACCTAGAAAGGTCCCCCAATCCACAGATCTTTCCTGAAATCTACTGAGTTCATGGTCTCAGGCTCTACTTGGTTGAGGGGAGGGAAAGGAGCAGGTTCATTTCTGCTTGGAAAGTCTACTGGGAGAAGTTCAAGTTGTAGGAAGCCATTAGGTCACAGATAAATTATTATGGATGAGATGGTTATTAATAATTGTAATTATTAATCAATAACGTAATTATAATGGCTTTTTTCCATAGGATTTAAAATTTACAGCAGAGTGAGACCATTGAACTGAACTGAATTCACAAAGCATTTTCCTCAGCCAAATCTATTGTAGTATAGATAGAACAAGTATTATTAAACATAGGACCAGAAATCTAGACATGGAAGAGACCTTGAAGTCATCAGTCATTTTACAGATAGGGAAACAGAGGGTCAAACAGGTCAAAGTCCTATATGTCCCTTGAGAGCAAACTGAAAAAGCTTAGGCCATCTTCTAGACAACAAGCCCTTCAAACATTTGAAGTTATCTTTTACGTTCTGTCTTTTCTTCTCTGGGCTAAAAATTTCTTCCAAGGAATTAACAAGCTCTTCAACATCCTGAATGCCTTGCTCTGGACACTCTCCAAATATTGACTCTGAATGACAAAGCCAGAAATCCAAAAAATCTTCACTGGCACAAACATTGGACAAATAAATATAGTTTTAGACAGGTGTCATGTTGTAGATAGCAGAGAAAAAGCTGGCCTGGAAGAAAAAGCTGGATTCAAATTCTACCTCTGACACATATTAACTATGTGTTAATCCAGGGATGTGCCGAAGGCAGCTCTGAATAGTTATAACTTGAGTTCCAGGACTTGGTTTGTTGGTTTTTGGTTGTCAAGACATAGGAAGTGGGGGCAGCTAATTGGTGTAGCAGATAGAGTGCTGGGCCTGAGGTTAGGAAAATTCATCATCAGGCTCAGATACTTCCTAGCTGTGTGACATTGGCCAAGTCACTTAACCCTATTTGCCTCAGTTTCCTCATCTGTAAAAGGAACTGGGGAAGGAAATGGTAAACCACTCCAGTTCCTTGTCAGGAAAACCCCAAAGGAGGTCACAGAGGCAGATATGACTTGTTACAAAAACTTAAGAATATATTAATAATTCAGATTAAACTTTAAAATGTGCCCTACTTAGGTTTGGGGAAATTGTTCAACATTTACCAGCATAACGCTCCAAGATCTTTAACCTCTTCATACCTCTAGCCAACTCTAAAACTCTTCCTTTACAAAGGAGTAGAAGAAAACAAAGCTAATAGAGGAAATTTCCTTACCTCAGTTCCTCACTCTGAAGAAATAACCCATCTAAACCAATATAATTCAAATGTAATTTTATACTTGGGACCAAAAAAATCAACTGTACAAATACAAGATAGGGTAACTGAGTTTGCCTGGAAAAATCCAGGTGTTTTATTGGATAGCAAACTAAGTCTGAGTAAATAGTGTGATTATGGCAGCTAGAAAACGAATCTTTGTCTGTACTGATAAGATTAATGACCAAGACCAGGATGGGGTTTGCCTTACTCTCCTCTGCCCTGGTCAGAGGCCACATGTGGAGTATTATATTTAGTCTTGATTGCCACATTTTAGGAAAGATTTTAATAAACTGGAGAACTTTCAGAAGAAGGCAAACGAGATAATGAAAAAGCTTTTCATTTTTAGTCATTTCTGACTCTTGAGAGTGAAGGAGCTGGTTTAGGGCAAACAAGGGTTGTTTTTGTCCTTCATTCCCAAAGAGGACCGTGACCTCAGGAAGGTGATACTATGACATGCAAGTGAATTGGATTTAAGTGAGGTCACCTGCCTTCTTTCCCTTTCAGAGCCATCTGGTCTAGTGGCAAGAGATGTCAGGAAGACTAGAGATGGTCCTGGATGCAATGGGAGACCTTGGCCTGTTTAACCTAAGGTCTTTCACAGGTCTCAGTTTGACTGAGGTAATGGCCTTTCCGTGATTCAGGTTAGGTAGAAATTGAAGGAAAGAATGGCACTTAGTTAAAAAAAAATCTAAATAAAGCTGGTTAAGTGTCTGAGGCTGGATTTGAACTCAGGATGATATCTTCTGTATTCCAGGCCTGGAACTTTATCCCCTGAACTTCTTAAACTGTGGATCTCGACCCCACTTGGATTTGCATAACTGAATGTGAAGGTCATGGCATTATGGCTTATCATTAGTAAATGTTTGGGTTTTATACCGATTTAATATAATTGTATACCCCAATTATGTAAAAATTTATCGGGTGAAAAGAGATCATGTGTGGAAAATGTTTAAGAAACCCTGCCCTAAATCACCTAGCTGCCCTGAAAAATCTTTAAGACCATGCATATCACATTAGGCTTGTTTCAAGGGACTGGAGAGTCTTAAGAAGATGAAAATTTAAGGGGATTGTAGAGGTTGTTTTCAATTATTTGAAGGGATGAGATGTTAAAGAGGTTCAGATTGGGTCAGCTGGGTCCCAGAAAGCAGAAGTGGAGTCAATGGGAAGTTACAAAGAAAGATATTTAAACTCAACTTAAGGATGGGCTTCCCCCTTATTGGAGATCCTCGAGAAAGCTTGGAATGAACAACCATTTGTCAGCTAGGGGAGAGAAGGGACTCTGGTTCAGGTAGAGTGAGGAGCTTCTGCAATTCTACAAAATATCTAGATTTTTTTTTTTTTTGAGAGGAACTACTGTCTAGCCAAACTCTTTAAGGCTGAACTGATTTGTATTTTTTTTTTTAACTCAAGCGCAAGACTTCACATTTATTAATAAATTAATAAATTTTAATAAATAAATAATATAATAATATAAATAAATATAAATAATTAATAGATTTTCTTTTGATTGGACTTGGTCCAATAATCTATCTTGCCAAGAGATCTTCCCCTCTTAGCTAATTAACTTCCCCTCTTAATTTTGTGCTCTCTGCAATTTGGTATGTATAGTTTAAAGGCATTCTGAATGGGACTGGAAGGCACTGGAAATCCTAGAAGGAGAGAACAATATAACAGAAATAACTGCTGAACTAAACACCAAAAGTTTAGACTAGTTTCACTTCTGTCCCCTTGATAACTGTATGCACTCCAGCAAACCATTCTTTTGACCTCAGTTTCTTGGTCTGTAAATTGGTTAGTATTGCATTTAAAGGTTTGCAAAGCCTCTTTTATGTTATCTCATTGGAACTCACAACAACCGCATGAGGAGTAATATGATTATTATTAGGAGTAATAATATTACTATTATCTACATTTTAAAGATTATGTGAGAAGTAATATTATTATTAGGAGTAATAATATTATTATTACCTACAGTTTACAGATTAAGTGAGGAGTAATATTATTATTATTAGGAGTAATAATATTATTATTACCTACATTTTACACATTAAGTGAGGAGTAATATTATTATTATTATTATTAGGAGTAACAATATTATTATTATCTACATTTCACAGATTAAATGCCTTGTTTAGGATCACATAGTAGGAAGTATCTGACCAAATTCAGGTCTTCCTGACTGCAAGTCCAGTACTCTGCCCACTGAACTGGCTAGCTGCCCCTGTAAGGAGGGGCTTGACTGGACGATCTGTAAGACCCCTTCTGAGTTTGAGATTGTAGCATTCTGATGGTGGGTCGTGTCTGGGACAGTCAGAGAAGACTTTGGGTAGATTTCATGTATGGACTAGGACAGTTGGACGGGGACTGGAGATTGCTCACAAGGAGCCTGATACCTACCTTCACTGTCATGGTGCTCAGGTAATTATTGGCATTGTTCAGTGTGATTTTCTCTGAATAAAGGACTTGCTTCTTCTGAGGGAAGTCGTGGATGGCGACCTCAACAGGTAAGTCACCTGCTGCCCCATGAGCCTCCAGGACCAGCTGCTCCTCAGTTTCCACTTTCATAAGATTGGGAGTAAGCAGGATGTAGCTGACAGGGGGTTGGATAAGGGAAAGAAGTCTTTGTTAGCCCTGACAGCCAGTGCCCACTGAATCCCTATCTGTCAGGGTTGAGATAGTTCCAACGTAAGGGGCTGAAGAAGGCAGTTACTGAGAGCTCTCCTGGAAGAAGACCTCATTAGTGCTAGGCTGTAAGATCTATGTTCTTTTTTTTTTCTTAAAGCTTTTTATTTTCAAAATGTATACATAGATAATTTTCAACATTCTCCCTTACAAAACCTTGTTCTAAATTTTCTCCCTCCCTTCCCCTCACCCCCTCCTCCAATATATGTTAAACATGTACAATTCTATACAAGATCTATGTTCTTGACAATTCTTGGCTCTATCTCTGGGATCACCATGCAATCTGATGCCATCCTCTCAGCCCCTTCTTTTTCTGCACTCTATGGATGTCCCCAAACTCCATAGACATCTGGGTCCCACAGATGTCTCTGGGATCCTCCAACTGTCTCCCAAATTCTAGACTCGCTCATCATGTCCCTGTGGCTGCCCACATTCCATAAATCTTACGTGTCTTCCAACTTCTAAGGCCCAAGAGCTCTTACCTGGATTCTATAAACTTATTTTTTAAAAGTTTGATAACTATATTGCCAGATAATTGGTTATTATAATCAATATATTATATATTATATCAATATAATCTCAGAACAATCCAATGTGTTCTGAGAAGGGGTCTTTAGGCTTCACCATACTTCCAAATGAGTCCAGAACCCCTAATGGCAGCATTCCTTAATCCCACACATCCTAGGCTCCCAGGGCCCCCTAGCTCAATGCACAAAATCTCCGTAGATCTAGAGCCCCCAGGGAGGAAGTTGGGAGGAAGGTTCCCCACTACTCACAGTGGATCCCCTTGAACCAGGGTCACACAGCTCAGAGCCAGCAGGACAGCCACGGGTCCCATAGCTCTGGACTGGAACTGAGAGCAGGACAGACAGGAGCAGCTGGGGGAGAAGAGGGAGAGGGAGAGGGAAGGGAGTAAGCAGATGCCCAGAGGTGGCTTCTTATCCTGAGGCTCAGAGACTGCCCCCCAAGCCCTCCCCTGGGAGGGGCGGGCCTGGGGGATTTCTCAATCTGGGATAGTCCCTGTTCAACCAAGGGGAGGGCCGGAACTCTTTGTTTCCTTCTTCATTTGTCTGAGTTTTAACTCTTCTGAAGGGTTCAAGGCCAGGTCGTGGAGAACAGGGTATTAACCATCCTGAACAGCTGCTTGATTAATCTCACACATCTGTATTAATATGCCTGTACATCTGCATTAATGAGTCCACACAAGTGTGTTCACTTCACAAGTCTGTATTAATCCATCCAATTGACTATTAATGGACCTATTTTATAGATCAGGAAAGAAACAGCCAATGAAGGTAAGGAAATTACCTGCCCTCTGTCACCCAATCAGTTAAATGTGGCCCTGAGCCTATACTGTCAATCAAGTAGCCTCACTATAGTGGAACTAGACCAGACAGGAGGGCGGAGGACCAGGTTCAAATTAAACTCTGCCCCTTACCACCTCCACGCCTTTGGGCGAATCACCATTTTAGGGCTTCATTTTCCTTTTCCGCCAGAGTCCCGGGACTGCACAATGAGGAATTTAGATAAAATGATCCCCAAGGTTCCTTCAGCTTCTAACCTCAAGAATGCTTACATAAGGTATGGCCGGGATTCTGAAGTGAGCCTAATTCTTTCCTCTCTCTGTCTCTCTCTCTCCAATCGGGATTAAGTTTCTGAGGCCAAAATTGGGTGCTCTAGCCACTCACCACCTAGTGACTGACCCCTCCCTTCTTCTCCCCCTCCTCCTCTTTTCCCTCTCCTCCTCCAAAAATCCTTTTCAAGGCCCCTGGAATGGAAAAAATATGGGTAAGTAGGTGGGGGAGTAAGAAAAAGAAGAGGGTCTCTTGAGTGCTGGACACTGAGATCTGAGCCCTAGAATCTATAACCTGTGGCTACGTTGTAACATTAGGACCGAAGCCTTGTGTCTCCTGTCTCCCTTCTCTCCCCTCTCCTCCCTTACTGCAGCTCCAGGTCTTGTTATCAACTGGGATGGGGAGATGGAAGATGGGAGATGGGAAAAGGTGGGGGATGGGAGATAGAAGGGGGTGGAAGATGGGAGTGGGGAGATGGGAGGAAGGATGAGGAGATGGAAGATGGGAAGGGGTGAGGGATGGGAGATGGGAGGAGGGATGAGAAGATGGGAGATGGGAAGGGATGAGGGATGGGAGATGGGAGGAGGGATGGGAGGTGGGACGTGGGGAAATGGGAGATGACAGGGGGATGGGAGATGGGAAGGCGAGGCATTGTAATGTAAGCTTAGTGAGGACAGGGACTAAGCAGTTAGCCTAATGCTTGGCTCAAAGACACTTGATACATGATTATTAAATTGAATGGAGTGGAATTAATTGGCACACATGGCAGCCTTTCCCAGTATTGCCATCCTCACTGCACTTGTTGATGCTGATTTCTCCAGCTCTTGAAGTAGGTAGTGAGCAATAACTCTAGGGGAGAGTAATTAATTTGCAGCCATGTCTGAGCGTCTCAATTCCCTCAACCAAAAAACCCAGCCACCCCCCAGCACCACTTCCTCCAAACCTCCCTGCCCCCTCTGCTCTAGGGGAATTCTGGCTTAGTTTCTCGGTAAGCCCCACCCCTTTCTTGGCACTGATTTAGGCTGGCAGAGGAATGGAAAGATTAGGAGAAAACAAGCCTGACCTCCATCTCCCCCCTCCAGGTATTACAACATGGTGCCTTTGAGGGGAAAGGGGACAGAGAGCTCTAGCTGACCATTCCAGACAGGAAAGCACTGAGTGATCATTTTGGCCTCTTAGAAACTGGGATTGAGAGAGAAGGCACTTGCTTGAAAAGTCATTTAGCAAATCATGTTTGATTCCTAAACCAGGTTTCCTTATATCACAAGGAATACACTCATGACTCTCAAACAGAGGGGCAGAGGAGAGAGGGAATGAGGGAGGAAAATTTACCTTGGGGGGAGAGAGACAGCAGGAAGAAAAAAAAAAGAAACTCCAAAAGAGCCTTCTCTTGTGATGACCACGTTAGCACCTTGAATACCTTAGAGTCAGAATAAGCAAAAGTCCTTAATCTTTATTCTTGGTCATTAGGGGTGGAAGTGAACAGGATGGAAGCACCTCCTTCCTCCTCTACTGCCAAAGTGACTGGGGCTAGTCTTAATCCACCACCTAGTCCCTCCGACAATTTTCTGTATACACCAATCATCAAGCCAGCACAGGATAGTGGGAAAGGCCATTCCCCAAGCACATGCCCATAGAGTATTGTCCAATTGGTAATTAGCCCCAAGTGCTTCAACCAACCTCAGTGCAACAACTCAAGAGCATCAGCCCATTACAACTCCCGCTTTCTTTTCTTTTAGAACACAAGTGGTCACACCATCCCTGACTTCTCAGGAAAGGAGGTAAAAACACTGAAAAGGAGGTGATCATGCACCCCCAATTTCTCAGGAAGGGAGATGAAAAGCCCCAAAGGGAAGTGGGGATTGCTAGCGGGTTTCTGGGTTGAAGGGTCTTATTAGAAACAGGTATGCACAAAACATCAGCATGGGAGGAATTACACAAGCACATAGCAATAACGCACAGGCCATTAGTGATGACTCCCCCCACAGCCAGTGCAGGCTCAATGTGGTGCAACAAACATGAATTGTACATGCAAGTAGTTATATAACAAACAATATAAATCAACATGGTGTTGTAAAAGATTTCCAGGAGTCCTAGAAGGAGAGTATGTAAACAACAGTCAAACATATGCCTTCTTCAGCAGCCAAGAGATAGTCCAAAACCAATCTATTGCCCATTGCTTCACATGTCAGGGAATGCAATGATCTCCACAAGTTTTTGAAGTCCTGCAACAGTCTTTTTATGTGTTAGGGAATCCGATGATTCCTGCAGATTTTGAAGTTTCGCAGCAGTCTTATCATGTCTCAGAGAATCCAATGATTCCTGAGGGTTTTGAAGTCCAACAATTTTTGATGTCCATGAGTCAAACGCCAAAACTGCCATACTCTTTCAGTGGTGGGCACAATCAGCAACAGAACCACCCAATGTTTCTTGGGTCTTCTCCTTCATTTCAAGGGTCTGCTCCATCTCTCTCTGATGGACAAGGAGAATACAACTCATTGGCACCAATCTGATTCCTTCTCCACCTGTGGAGATGCAAGCAAACCTTCTCCCCCAAGCAGTTAACCTATCTGGTCCCTTCCATTCACCACTTTCTGGGTCTCTCCACATCACATGGCGATTATCTAAAGATAGTGGAGCTGCTCGTACTGGATACTACCCTTGTGGTGGGTTATAAAACCTGTCTGCCGGAGCCAGTGCATCTATTTCAAAAATCAAGAAATTAATAGTATAAAGAGCTAGATTTAGAAGTTCTCTAGGGTTACCTGTGGGTCCCCTTTCTTTTGTTTTTGGAGGAGCATCTTAATGTCTCTGTTTCTCCTTTCTACTCTTGCCCGTCCTTGAGGATTAAAGAGTATGCCAGTGGTGTGTAAAATCTTATACTGTGCACAAAAGTGTGCAAAATGTTTAGAAGTATATGCAGGTCCATTGTCTGTTTTTATTGCTTATGGCACACCCATAATGGCAAATCTTGTGTGAGGAATTCAGTGACCACTCAGGCTGTCTCTTTTGCTGCTGGTATTGCAAAAGTGAATCCTGAAAAGGTGTCTACCACAATGTGGATAAAAGACAGACAACCAAAAGATTTATAATGGGTCACATCCATTTGCCAAATTTCACTGAGTCTCAAACCATGAGGGTTTTTCCCTGGAGGCAGTGCAGGAGCGTGGAAAGAAGGCAAGCTGTACAGGCTTTTACTATGCTCCTAGCTTCCTCTCTTGTTATTCCAAATTGCAAACATAAAGCTTGAGCAGCCTGATGTTATTTAAAATGAGATTCTTCAGCTTCTTGTAATAAAGGAATATTGTCCAACATAGTTAGAAGGCTATCTGACTTTGAATTAGCATCAAAAATAGGACCTGGAAGTCCACTATGAGAGTGGACATGCAAGATATAAATCTTACCTAGATGCTTTCTTACTTGCTCTTGAAGCTCCTTAAAGAGCTGGTATATATTGGAAGCTACAAATTTTATTTGGGCTGTAGCAATTTTGCACCACACCTACTGCATAGGCTGATTCAGATATTATATTTATGTCTCCTGGATAATAAGTAAGAGCTAGAATGATTGCATACAATTCATTCTGCTGAGTGGACTGAAAAAGAGTTCTGACTACTCTCTTTATAGTCCAGTTATCTTTAATGGAGACTGGGGTGTAAAATTTGGAGCCATGGCTAATAAAATTTGCCCTCTGGTATGGTTTCACAGCATACATTAATTTGTGCATTAGTATGAAAAGGTGTATATCTTGTCAGGTCTTATCCCAGATAATTGTACTACTCGCTTAATGGCCTTTAATAAAATTCTAGCCACGAGCACTGGATAGGGAATAAGGCTTTGTTCTGGTTGTATTGGGAGGTTCACCCATTCTATCACACTGTCTCCTTGTCAACTTTTCTCAAAGCCTCTTGAGCTGTTTTTGTAAGCTGGTATGGTGAGTTTAAAGTGCTGTCTCCCCTTAAAATGTCATATAACGGTTGTAATTGATAGGTAGTCAAGCCTAACACTGGACGTAGCCATTGGATATCTCCTATCAATTTCTGAAAGTCATTTAAGGTGTTTAACTTCTCTGTTCTTAAGGAAAGTTTTTGTACTGTAAGCACCTTAGGATATACTTCATATCCTAAATATTGAAAAGGAGCATGTCTTTGAATTTTTTCTGGAGCTATGTGCAATTTGTAGTACCTTAGTGTTTCCATGGTCTTTTGTAGACATGCTTCTAACATTTGCTTCTCAGGTGCATATCCCAATATAGCACCCATGTAATGTAAAAACATAACTTTTGGAAATGCTTTTCTTACTGGAGTAAGAGCAGCAACAACATACATTTGACACATAGTAGGGCTATTTTTCATTTCCTGTGGCAATACTGTCCATTCATATCTTTTATAAGGTTCAGCTAAATTAACGCTGGGCATTGAAAAGGCAAATCTTTTCATATCCTTCTTATCTAGAGGGATAGAATAGAAACAATTCTTAATGTCTATAACCCAAAGAGGCCATTCTCTAGGCAAATGAGTAGGAGATGGAAGTCTAGACTGAAGAGTTCCCATAGTTTCCATCTGTTCATTCACCCTTCTTAAATCAGTCAACATCCTCTATTTTCCAGATTTTTTTTTTTACAACGAACACTGGGGAATTCCAATCACTTAGAGAAGGTTGTAAGTGTCCTTGGTCAAGCTGCTTCTGTACTATATCTAATAAGGCCTGAATTTTATTGCTACCTAAGGGTCACTGTTCTATCCACACTGGTGTATCAGTTTTCCATTGGATAGGAACAGGTGAAAGTGTTGGCAGGCCTTCAACAGCAGCCCTGCCTAAAAAACAGAGGTACTCATTTTTAATACTAATTGTTGTAAAATGTCTCTTCCCCACAGATTGATGGGGAGTTTTCAACTATAAAAGGAGTAAAATGCCTGTTTCACCTTCAAAAGTCTATCTCAAAGGGGCAGCTGCTATTGATCCCTCTATGCCAGACATGTAGGTGTCTGCCTTAATCTTTGGCCAGTGACTAGGCCAGTTGGCACCTCTAATGACTGTACAATCTGCACCTGGGTCTACCAATCCTTCTAATGGTATGTCATTTATATAGATCATGAGCATAGGTCGATCAGCTGTTACAGCTGCTGTCCAGTATATTCCTGGATTTTGTGGTCTGGAGTCAGAATCTGGGTGACTATCACCAAGTTGCTTATTAGGATTCTGTATGAGTAAATCTGATGCTACTACTTCTCCTGGGTGATAAGTCACACATTGTCTACCTGTATTAGTGACTGGGATATTATCTACACATTCCCCAGTTTCCCACATTAGTGTGTGGATGGACACTGTTTTATAATACTCTCAGGAGGGGAAATGGTCAAGCCTACTGTGCCTGGAGGTAAGGGATCCATGTGCTGGAGAGGAACAGATTTCACCTCTCCATGGGGTGTCTCAATTGTCCCAGCTGCATATAACTCTATTCTCCTCAATTGTAATTCCCTTCTGCCATCAGGTTGCTTTCTGGCTGGTTGACTGTGTAATCCCCTTTTCCCATCATATGGCTTCCTGGCTGATTGGTCATGTCTGGGTACTGAACTTCTAGGCATTCTCTTTGTGCACCATTGGCTGCCATCATGCCCCAAATATTTTTTGCCTTGGTCCCTGGGGCTGGGCCCCTCATCCTGTTTCCCTGAATCAGTCTACATTCTGAGGCCCAATGGAAGCCTCTGTTGCATTTTGGACATGGGGTTTTGGGTCTTGTTCTCCCACCCTGTTTTCTCTCTCTGTCTCTATGCCAACATTGAGCTTTCAGATGCCCTACTTTACTTACATTGACAGCATTGGCAAGTCTCTCTGGAAGTCCCTTGCCAAAAGGGACCCTGTCTTCCCATGTTTGGATTTTGGGAAGTCTGCATCATAGCCTGGGTATAAAAGGTATTTGTGCCCACTGTGGCACAGCATCTTATGATCTCCTCTAAAGGAGCATCCTTGTGTAGTCCTAGTATAATTTTTCTGCAAACCTCACTAGCCTTTTCTTTAGCAAGTTGCCTTATCAAAATGTCTGTTACTGCATTTTCCCCATTAGTTCTTGTGATAGCTGTCTGCAGACATCCCACAAAATCAGCAAAGGGTTCATTTGGCTCTTGTGCAATTTTTATGAAGGGTTCATCCTTGTTGTTTTTATTGGGAAGAGAAGTCCATGCTTCGATAGCTGCAGCAGCAATTTGCTCATATGCTGTTATGGAGTAATTAATCTATACTGAAATGTCTGCATAAGAGCCTACACCTATTAGTTGGTCATAGGTGATTGGAGGATTAACTCCACTTTGACTATTTCATTGGGCTTGTATCCTACAGAGCTCACTATATTCCGAAAGCCACAAGTAGTTTTGTCCAGGTTCTAGGCATATCCTTGCTATAGATTTCCAGTCCTTAGGAGTTAAGATTTCTTAAGCCAAATTCTGTAATAACATCTTAACATAAGCTGATGTAGCCCCATAAAGAGTGTGAGCTTTTTCAGGTCGTTGAGGATTTCTATATCAAAAGGAGCATATCTTCTACTTTCTTCACCTGAAGAGTTAAACTGTTGAATCATAGGACAATGGAGTCAGAGTAGTTCCCTTGGGGGTTAGCTGGCATGAAGGGGGTGGCATCCAGGGAGGACATAGTGACACATGGGGATGGGACCTTTGCAAAGAATGCATTAAATCGCATCTGTGGCCCACCCTGGGGGTAGTGATGACATACCCAGCAGTCCTGGACACTTCCACTCCCCGCAGAGTTCCCTAGTCTGACCAAGAAGTTGTCACCCCAATAGCGAGGGCCCAGGGAGTAAGACCAGAAAAGCTGGAGAGAGAGCATCAGCAGTAGAGTCCTCATGATGATGAGGAAGGAAGGAGATTAGAGTGAGAGCCTTCTTTCTCCAGAGTTTTTCCAGGAGTCTTATGGAACAGAAACTTCAGGTCCTCAACAGACTCACAGGAGTACTCTGGGGTATCTGAAGGAGAGGTAACAGAAGCAGCATTTTTAATTCTAGAGATATGAGTCCAGCTCAGGGACCCTTCCAGTTTTACCACCGTTGGAGTGGTCAGAATGACCCTGTATGGGTCTTTCCACTTTATACCTAAAGGGTCAGATCCCAGGGGCTTCCAGGTTTTCAAATACACCAAATCACCTGGATTGATGGGGATGGGATTTGATTTGAAGCTTCTGAGGGCCTAGGTAGGTATTCATTTGCGTATTCAGAGAGTGCTTTTTGAAATGCCCTGAGCTGAGTAGCAAACTGAGTGACTCTGTGAAAGTCCTCTTCTACCAGGATGTCAGTGATTAGGAAAGGCCTCCCATACAGAAGTTCAAAAGGGCTTAATTTAATTATTTGGGGGGTGCGATTCTCACTCTAAATAGCCCCAAAGGGAGATTTTTTTATCCAGTCCTCCCGTCTCCAAACAGACTTTGGTAAGGACCTCTTAAGTGTATGATTCATTTTTTCTACCTTCCCAGAGGCTTGAGATGCCAGGCAGAGGGGAGATGGTAAGTGCCTTAGCTACTCCTTGGGTTACCTGAGAAGTGAAGGCCGGCACATTATCACTCTGTAAGGAGCTGGGCAAGACAAAGGATGGTATGATCTCCTTCAGCAAGCACTTAAGATACAGTCCTGGAAGGAAAAGCTTCCACCCCGTTTGTGAATGTGTCAGCAAATACCAGGAGCGGCTTAAAACCTCTACAAGGGGGCGTAGGCTGAAGTCTAGCTGCCAATCCTGACTAGGGTATGTGCCCTCCTCTGGACTGGCTTCAGGAGAGGTGGGGGCTTAACAGCTCCCTCAGGATTCCTGCAGACCTGTGGGATCGTTTCTCCCAGCTTGTGGCCCATGAAAACGTGTTTCACCAGGGAATGGAGAGCATTTCTCCCCAGGTATGTGGCCTGGTGGAGACCAGAGATAAGTTTCCACTGACTTGCCTCCGGGATTAAGAGGTGATCTGAGGGCGTTTGAAACCAATTAGAGGGAGAAAGGCTATAACCCCCTTTCCTCTGCAAGAACCTTTTCCTGTGGGCTATAGGAAGGAACAAAAGACTCAGGCAGTTGGGGAATTAAAGGTGCCACAGTCAGTGGTGAAAGGGCAGCAGACTTAGCAGCTAGGTCTGCCAGCCTGTTTCCCTTGGCCTGAAATGAATCTCCCCTCTGGTGCCCGTTACAGAATATGACCAAGAACTCTCTGGGTTCATGGACAGCTTGTAATAGGTGCAGAATTTCTCCTGCATGTTTAATGGGAGAGTTTTTTGCTGTCAACAAGCCCCTTTCTTTCCAAATAGCTCCATGAGCATGCAAAATATGGAAAGCATATTTGGAGTCAGTATAGATATTGACTCTCATCCCCTTCCCCAGTTCTAATGCTCTGGTTAATGCTATGAGCTCTGATTTCTGTGCAGAGATGCCAGGAGGCAGTGGCTTGGCCTCCAGGGTGCTGTGAAGAGACACCACAGCATATCCCACCTTTCTCTCCCCATTCTCGAGAAAGCTGGACTCATCTGTGAACCACTCCCATCTGGGGTCTCAAGAAGGGTGTTCTTTAAGTCAGGTCTGCTGGAGTGGACAGAGTCTATAACTTCCTCACAATTATGGACAATCTCTTCTGATTGAGAGCCGTCAGGGAGGAGAGTGGCAGGATTTAAAGTGCGACAGACTTGGAGGGACAGGTCAGGGGTATCCAGAAGAAGAACCTGGTACTTAGTGAGCCTCCCACTTGAGAGCCACTGATGCCACTTGGCTTCTAAAATGCTTTGGACTCTGTGGGAGGTTAAAACCTCTAATGGCTGACCCAGGGTCAGTTTGGAGGCTTCCTCAATTAACAGCCACTGCTCTGAGATAGGAAGGCCATCCTAAGGAGACAGAGTCCAGTTTCTTTGAAAAATAAGTCATGGGTCTGGGGTCAGGCCCTAGAAGCTGGGTAAGGACTCCCAATGCCTGTCCATGCCTCTCAACCACATACAGGGTGAAAGGTTTCTGTAAGTCAGGGAGGGCAAGGGCAGGGGCAGAGGTCAGTTTGGCTTTCAGGGTTTTAAAAGCCTTGACCTGCTCAGGTCCCCATTCAAGAGGAAGGTTATCAGGACTTTGAACAGAATCACAGAGGAATCTGGCAATAATCCCAAAATTAGGAATCCAGATCCTGCAGAAGCCGGACATGCCGAGAAAGATTCTCAGATGCTTTTTGAGGCAGGATCTGGGAGGCTTAAAATAACCTGTTTCCTCTCCTCAGTTAGAGATCGAGAGGTGGGAGTGAGATTGTGGCCCAAATATTTGACTGACTGGCGGGCAATGTGGGCCTTTGGTAGGGAGACCCTGTACCCCCTCGAGGCTAGAAAGTTTAAGGTCTTTGTGGCTGCTATCAGAGACTCCTCTCTGGTCAGGCTGCAAAGTAAAATATCATCCATATATTGTATAAGACTGCTGCCGGACAGATTAAAGTCCTGCAAATCTTTAGCTAGGGCTTGGCTGAACAAATGTGGGCTGTCACGAAAGCCCTGGGGCAAAACAGTCCAAGTTAACTGATGGGAAAGTTCCCCTAGCTCAGCCCATTCAAAGGCAAAAAGGAATCTGGAGTCCTCCTGCAGAAGGATACAGAAAAAGGCATCTTTAAGGTCCAGGGTGGAAAACCATTGTGTATTCCCTGGAATCTGTGTGAGAATCGTATACGGGTTGGCCACTATGGGGTGAATCAGAACAACGGCTTCATTAATCGCTCTAAGATTCTGCACTAGCCGGTAATCTCCGTTGGGCTTTCTGACAGGAAGAATCGGAGTATTGCAAGGGGAGTGGCAGGGAATCAGGAGTTTGAATTTAAGGAACTTGTCAATCAAAGGCTGCAGCCCTATCCTTTCTTCCTGCTTAATTGGATATTGGCACCTATGAGGAAATACATGAGGATCCCTTAATCTGATAAGAGCTGGAATGGCCTGCGTGGCTCTCCCAGGGATGCCCTGGTCCCTCACGGAAGAGTCTATTTCCCCCCAGATTTCACAGGGAATGTGTGGGGGCGGGGAGAGGGGGGGAAGTCTGGAGAGTAGTGCACAGAGATTATCTGGAGGCCTCACCAGGGTAATCCCTACCCATCAATGGGCTGGAACAGGAAGGGATAATTAAAAATGATGTAGAAACAATAGGTCCCCAAACCGGCAAGGCAGGGGGAGGGTTTCCAAACAATTTCTATGTCTCCCTTCAATTCCCATCACCTTATGGGGGGAGGGGCGAATAGGACCTGAATGCTCGAGCAGGACAGAGAGAGAGGCCCCGTATCAAAAAGAAACGAGATTAGCTTACCTGCTACATCCAAAGTCACCCTGGGCTCGGCTTCACTGATGGAGGTGAGGGGGCCATAGCCAAGCCCAGGGCCCTGTCAGTCCTGGCCTGGAGAGGCCTGGAGGGCGAGACTGGAGGCCGTGGTCCTCCTCTTCTCTGGACAGTGGCTCCACCTGTTTGTATCTAGAGTAAGGGCCTGGAGGCTGGCTCCTCTGAGGGCAATTTCTTGCCCATTGACCCGGCTGATTGCAGCTAAAGCACAAACTTTGGGGACTCTTGGAAATAGCGGCACCCAGAGGCTGGGCGTGCTTTCTGTTTCTTGATCTGACTTTTCGGTCCTCCTCCCGATCCCTGTTATTAAATATCCCAAAGGCGATTTCCACTAATTGATTCATGGGAGTCTGGGGCCCTAGTTCTAATTTCTGCAGTCCTGAGGAAGACTGACTGATAAAATGCATGCCGAGGACAGCAGTCCCCTCTGAGGAGGTGGGATTTAGGTTAGTTTATTTCCTAATGGTTTCTACGAGGCGCCCCTGAAATAAAGCGGGGTTCTTGTCAGCTGCTTGGGTGATTTCTCTAAGCTTGTCGTAATTCACCTGCTTTTTAATCCCCTTTTTCATGCCCTCAGTGAGGCAGGTTAGGAAATGATCTCTTTTCTCTCTATCCCCTCTCCCCTCCTGACAGTCCCACCCAGGGGCTGCGACAGGCACGGGTGCAGCCCCTGCTTGATATCTGCCAGGGGAGGTGAAGGCCAACTCGTCTCCACTCTGCTGGGCCAGGTCCCAGATCCTCTTTTTCTCCTCTATGGTACAACAAGAAGAGAGAAGGATGTTAACATCGCCCCAGGACAGATCGTACTGGAAAGCAACAGCTCTAAACCCCTCAGTGAACTTAGTGGGATCCTCAGAATACCTACCCAGTTTCTCCTTAATCTGGCAAAGATCCAACATGGAGAAGGGCATCTGCACTCTAGGCGTTCTCCGCCCAGGGCTGGCCACTTCCCTTAGGGGGCAAAGTTTAGAAGAGGTCCCAGACCCAGAGTCCCGAGCCACAGCTGTGAGGTGATCAGGCTCTGGGAGAGGGGCAGGAGGATGGAGGCTTGGGGCCAGTGAGAGGTGAAGGAGGAGGAGGAGGAGGAGAAGGAGGAGAAGGAGCAGGTGGGAGGGAGCAAGAAGAGAAGGGAGTGCCACTTCTCGTCTGAGAAGGGCTGAGCAGTGGAGGAACCCCAGCCCTAGAATCTGGCTCTGGGAGAGGGAAAGGAGGGAGAGGTTGGATAGCATGGGATCCAGGGTCCTCTGTCTGATCTGGGGCTGGCTTTAGAGGCGAATTAGGAGCATCCTGCGGAGGGCTGTGAGGTAGGGCAGACGCATCCTGCACCTCCAAAGGAGTAGAAAGGAGAGATTCATTTCAGAGGATCAGTGTCTTTCTCCAGTTCCTCCACAGTAAACTTAGCCAGCAACATCCTGCAAGTCAACCGAGACTGAATGGGAGAGACCCATGAAGGCCTGAACATAGGGAATTTCGATCCATTTATCTTGTTTCCTGCAAAATAAGTCCAATTCTCTAATAGTAGTGAAATTGATAGAGCCATTAACTGGCCATGCCTTATGGTTGTCTAACTTATAGTGAGACCAGACAGTATTACAAAAATTAATGAGCCTTTTCGATTTTAAATCTTGCAAGTCGAATTTGTTCCTGTTTCTCAAGAGATAGCCCAATGAAGAATCTCTAGGGATGGAAGAGAAAAACTGACCTATTTTTGCCATAAGCTCGAAAAACTTTGCAATTCTAGAGCATAACCTTTCTTAGACAACGAAAAGCCCTCTTGTAAGAGGACAATCCATCAAAAAAAAAAAAAAAAAAAAAGGATTTCGTCCACGCAGCATCCCCCTACAGACTAATCCTCAGAGCTCCCAGAGGCCCCAGCAGTGCAAATTATCCTGGGAATTTGAACTGCCCCCCTGATATAGAAAGATAATTATGGGGGGCTTCTTTTTTTTTTCCAGGAAATTATCTTTTTTTTTTTTTTTAAATTGATAGAACGCATGCCAGGGTAATTTTTTACAGCATTATCCCTTGCATTCACTTCTGTTCCGATTTTTCCCCTCCCTCCCTCCACCCCTTCCCCCAGATGGCAAGAGTCCTTTACATGTTGAATGGGTTGCAGTATATCCTAGATACAATATATGCGTGCAGAACTGAACAGTTTTCTTGTTGCACAGGGAGAATTGAATTCAGAAGGTATAAATAACCCGGGAAGAAAAACAAAAATGCAAGCAGTTTATATTCATTTCCCAGTGTTCTTTCTCTGGGTGTAGCTGCTTCTGTCCATCTTTGATCAATTAAGGCTCTCTTTATCGAAGAGGTCCACTTCCATCAGAATATATCCTTAAATAGTATCGTTGTTGAGGTATATAATGATCTCCTGGTTCTGCTCATTTCACTCAGCATCAGTTCATGTAAGTCTCACCAGTCCTCTCTGTATTCATCCTGCTGGTCATTCCTTACAGAACAATAATATTCCATAACGTTCATATACCACAATTTACTCAACCATTCTCCAATTGATGGACATCCTTTCATTTTCCAGCTTTTAGCCACTACAAACAGGGCTGCCACAAACATTTTGGCACATACAGGTCCCTTTCCTTTCTTTAGTATCTCTTTGGGGTATAAGCTCAGTAGAAACACTGCTGGATCAAAGGGTATGCACAGTTTGATAACTTTTTGAGCATAGTTCCAAATTACTCTCCAGAATGGCTGGATGTGTTCACAATTCCACCAACAATGTATCAGTGTCCCTGTTTTCCCACATCCCCTCCAACATTCATATGAGGGGCTTCTTACCTCAGTAAAAAGAAATCCCCGTATGGGCCACCAAATGATGAGGTCTGGATCGTGGCAGGAATGTGGGTTGTTCTCCTAGTTCTCCAAAACACCAAGTTAGGGCGGGTTCAAAGCAAGAAATTTGCTAACACAAAAGGCTGTGATAAGAAAAGGCTTTTATTAGCCAGACACCAAGATGTTTTCTTGGTGGACAATGTCAAGTGATTGCAAAGAGACATCTTCTAGAGACTTATTTTATACAGGAACAGAACAATAGAAGGGAATAGGTAAAGTCATTTAAGTTTTGCATCCAAAGAGGTGCATACTTTAGATAATTTTTCTTCCTGCTTCCAGAGGGTGTGGGACCATATAAGTTTGTGTATGAAAAGAGTCTTTCTCTGGATTTTCTTCCAGAGACTGTAAATACACTTAAATTGTTCCAGGACAGGCTGTCTGGTTTTGTTCTCATCACATATAGTGTTTCTTTGGAAACTGACTCGGAACCATTATCATTATAATATTCACATAGTTGATCTCCTACAAATTTCCAATTATTTAGACTTATTTCTTCTTCTCCTAAGAACCAAGGGGACGTACATTCTAATGTATCCAGGAATCCATCAATCTGCTCCCAAGTCATAAATAAGCCCTGTCTCTTTATCAGTCTGAGTATGCTTCCTGCAGATCTCCTTTGGGGTGGGGTTGGGTTGGGGTTGGGGGAGAATCTTTTCCCAATATCTGCCCCATTGCAGCTAGAAAAGGTTACTAGTTTAGCCCCTAACAAAGTAAGTTCCCTGTTTGTCTTTTAAAATACTCACCCTATTTCCTGGTCACCTGGGACTTCTTCTGTGAAATTAGGGTCCTCAGGCCCCACACTTGGGCGCCAAATGTGATGACCACATTAGCATCCTAGATACCTTAAAATCAGCTGGAGTCAGGATAAGCAAAAGTCCTTAGTCTTTATTCTTGGTCTTTAGGGGTAGAAGTGAAGGGGATGGAAGTAGGATCTCCGAAATCTCCTTCTTCCTCATCCCCTGCCAAAGTGACTCTGGCTAGTCTTACTCCACCCCTTAGTCCCTCCTACAATGCTCTGTATACACTAATCATCCAGTCAGCTCAGGATAGTGGGAAGGGCCATTTTCCAAGCATATGCTAATTGAGTATTGTTCAATCGGCAATTAGCCTCAAGTGCTCAGCTGTCCTGACCTCAATGCATTGTCTCAAGAGTTTCAGCCCTCTATATAACACAATTTATTCAGCCATTCTCCAATAGATGGGCATCCACTCAGTTTCCAGTTTCTGGCCACTACAAAGAGGGCTGGTGGGTAAATGTTTTAACAGCTCTCTAGGGGGGAAAAATACACAGGATCCATTTTTTAGTTTAATCTGCATCATTAATATTTTCTCTATTATTTTCTGAAGTCTAAACAACCAATAAAACCATTCATTGAGCCCCAATCTGTAGTTCATGCTAATTTCTGAGGTATAAATACTACACACTGAAAATTTATCAACTTGGCTCATTTGGTTCAGCACACCCCTCCCAATATGTCATAATAAGAGTGGGCTCACATGCACAGTAAAGTCCACTTGAGGTGAGGATTATCTTTTTTAGATTTGAAGGGAGCCATCTCTTCTCTCCACTTCTCCAATTTTAATTCCTTTCAGAAGAGAAAGCAGGAATCACCACTCTCCCCACAGTGGGAAGGGGTTATTGAGATAAAATTAGATCTTTCTGCTCCCTTAAATATTCAAGAAGACATAATCAAATTTCATCTTACTTTTGATCAGCTTATCATTTTGGAGGGAAGGAGGGCCCTCAGCTCTATAGCAAAAGCTTGGCCCATTTCCTATCAAATGCCAGCTCCATAGTGAATACACATAACAAATAGCAAAGAAATCCATTTATCCAAATCTCAGAAATCAGAGAAGTATACATGAGAGAATATATATCAAACAAAATGAAGGGAAGGAGCTATTGGAAACAAGATAACTTTAGGTCAACTACCAAAAAAAGATTCTGAATCTCATCCAAGGAAAAACTCTAAATCTTTAGATAGCAAGCTGAAGGTGGGGGAACATGAAGGAGATTGCCAGCCACTTTCATATCTTCCCAGAATTTTTCCTTCAACAACTAAAGTGGGGTTGATCCCCTACATTTTCCTTTCTTAAAGCTGGAGGCCAGGAGCACCCAGCTTCACCCAAGGTGGGGCTGGCTAAGGTCAAAGCGATTCTGCTGTCACCAACTCCACCAGGCCCCTCAAATAGGGCAAGGAAATTCATCTTCACCAACAAAGAGAGAGTTTCATACCCACAGACTTTGGGACAGGGGTTACCAAGCCCTTTGAATAAGTTCTTTAAAGATACTGAGACAGGGAAAGAATGGGAAACAAAATGCATGCGGGCATGAATGAATGAATTTTAATGACTTTAAATACATATTTAATACATATGTGATTGTGATGGGATACTATTGTGCTGTAAGAAATGATGAGGGGAATGCTCTCAGAAAAACCTAAGAAGACTTAACATGAGCTGATGCAAAGTGAAATGTACTATATACAAGGTAACAGCAATATTGTATGATCAGACTTATCTACTCTCTGTAACATAAGGATCCAAGATAACTCTGAAGGACTTATGATGAAAAATTTTCCTGAGAAAGAAGTAGTGGTTTCTGAAGACAAGATTAAAACATACTTTTTAAACTTTATTTTTCTTGAAGATTTTTTTGTTCTATATTTTCTTTTACAATATGTCTATTGTGAAAATGTTTTGTATGACTGCATGTGTTTATCCTATATCAAATTGCTTGCCTTCTCAAGAGGAAGAATAGGGAAGGAGGAAGGAAGAGAATTTAGAATTTTAAATTTTAAAAATGAATGTTTAAAATTGTTTTATGCGTATATATGCAATGCATATGTAATATATTATACACAATAGATGCATATAATGCATAATGTAGGAAGTTCATGTATATAACTGGGGGAAAATAAAATTTTAAAATAAAATTAATAAATGAATAAGTAGATAGATAAATACACATACCTCCAGATGGAAATGTGGCATCTAGAAAGCACTAGAAAGAAAAAGATATGTGGGGATGACTTTCTGCACATTCACTTTCCTAAGAGCCACCTAATAGCTTGTGTAGATACAACTACTACAAACCTCATTGCCAAAGAAGCAATTAAGTGGCACAGTGGATAGAGTGCTTACAGTCAGTAAGATCTGAGTTCAAATTCAGCTTCAGATACTTACTAGCTGTGTGGTCCTGGACAAGCCAATTTACCCTGTTTGGCTCAGTTTTCCCAACTGTAAATGGGGATCCTACCTCAAAGGATTGTTGTGTGGATCAAATGAAACATTTTTAAAGCACTTAGCACAGAGCTTTCCACATAGTAATGTTAGAAATATATTGCAAAGACAAAAGGACTCAGGAGTGTATGAAGTAAGTTGGTTTATTTACAGTTCTTGCAGGAAAAGGACCATCCATCAAGGAGCAGATCGCATTTATAGAAGCACGAATGAGCCTTTTATTTCCTGTCCTGAAGTACAAGGTCCCTTCCTTGTCTCCCCGGTTGGCTGGGGATGATGAAGTTAATAGACTTCTTGATCCTCCCATTGCACATTCCTCCTTGACATGTTCCCTCTTGTCATACAAGCCACGTTCAAAAATGGTGAAAAACTCCTTTATCATAGAAAAAAAAGGACCCACATGTGCAAAGATGTTTGTGGCAGCCCTTTTAGTGGTGTCAAGAAACTGGAAATTGAGTGGCTGCCCATCAGCTGAAGCTGAATAAATTATGGTATATGAATGGTATGGAATATTTATTATTCTATAAGAAATGAACAGCAGGATGATTTCAGAAAGGCTTGGAGAGACTTCTATGAACTAATGCCAAGTGAAGTGAGTAGAACCAGGAGATCATTGTAAATAGCAACAGCAAGATGATATGATGATCCATTCTGATGGACTTGGCTCTTTTTAACAGTGAATGTCAGATCAGTTCCATCATGATAAAGAGAGCCATCTGCACCCAGAGAGAGAACTGTGGGGGCTGAATGTGAATCACAACATAGTATTTTCACCTTTTTTTATTGTTGTTTACTTGCATTTTGTTTTCCTTCTTATTTTTTTTTCCTTTTGTGTGGGAAAAGGTGAAGAACTTACAGATTCTAAAGTAGATTGAGCCTTATAGGCCTCAGTTTCAGCTTCTCTGCCTGGACTACATTCCATTATCCAACGAAAGGACGAAGTGGCCGAAGAGGCTGTATGTCACCTTGTCTACTACGTTCCACTGACCAACTAGGGGAACAGTAGATTTAAGTGAGGGTGGGATTTTGGAAGTTCCTTGTCTGAAATGTATAAAAGCTGTAAGCATTTTCAAGGCTCTGGCCCTATCCTGCTGTGAAATTTTGCTCACAGACCAGGATGGGGTCCACTTCTCGAGATTCTAATAAATAATTCTGCTTTCTATGAGTGATCTCTGTAGTAGTCAATTTGGGTAGGTCTTTTTGTCCCAAACAGTTGGGGGCTCTCTGGGATGGGGTCTTTGGGGGAGATGGTTGTGCACCCTGAACAGGGACAGGTGCCCACAGAGCAGTTTTCTCCATGGTCTCTGGCTCTGGGTGTGCAGCCTCCCTCCCTCTTAGACAATGACCCAAGGCAAGGATACTCAGTGGAACGCAGAATTGAAGAAAGAAGACAATAGACAAGTCCTGACGGCCAGCACAGTCTACAAGATCTACCTATAGCCCGAGAGATAAGTGCAAGTCGGAGCCTGGGGTCTATTGACCAAGGGAGAGACAAGTTCTCTAAATGAACTGGAAGACTGCCCAGACCCCAAGGAAAGGTCTTTCGAGAGCACTCTCGCGTGACTGTTGGTGTGAGGATGACCTACACTGATACTGATTGCAGTCCAAAGTTGTATGTCAGGACAAGATGCAGGGAATTCCCACCGATAATCCCCTTGGGAGTCGGTTAAATAACTGGGACAATGTCCCGAAGTACAAAGAGAAAAGTCAAAAGAAATTAATTAAATACTGCTGCTTTGTTCTGGGAGGACCTTTCCTGAAAACCTGGACTGGGTCCAGGTAGAAGCAGTCCATGAATTGATCAGGACGTTAGCCAGGGAATTCAAGAAAATAGAGCTCTGTGTCTGTCTGTGTGTCTATGTTTGTCTGCTTTGCATTCTGTTCTGTGTTAAAAGTTAGCAAGCTCATAAGAGATAAGAATTCAGCCTCTATGTTGCAGGCTTGGAAAAAATATCAGGCTGAATTGTGGGGGGAAGAGAGGAAGAAGAGAAAAAATAAGAACATAGATTGAAAGTCTGGAAAGTTTTGAGAAAATAAAACAGTGACTATCACTCCTGTAAACAAGGAGCTTGTTATCTGGACTCAGTCAGAAAGAAAAAAAATTTTTTTCAAGGTAAAGCAGGGATTGGTGCTTAACTCTTTCCTGGCTTACTAAAGAAAAGAAGTTTGAATGGAATATCTAGGTAGATTTTAGGAAATTTCACAAACTAAAGTACTGGTTAATATTAAAATAACTTTAAATTGGTATGTATGTTAAGATTGGAAATAAGAAGTTGCAGATATTGGGAGGGAGGAATAAAAATAGAGTAAGAGAGTCAAATAGTTGAACACAGGGCACTCTGATCTGTTGGATCTGTGGGAAAATTAGGCATATTTCCAAAAAAAATTTTTTTCCCCAGGAGAAGAAAGAAAAATCATTATTAGCAAGTTTGCTTTCATGGAATTAGAGAACAGAAAGTTTAGGAAGGCTAAACTGGATAATTGTTTGTCTACAGCATTTTATTAAGAGTTTTGGAAACTTACTATATTTTAAAGAGGTACTATAATTTTGAAATTGAAATAAAGTTGAAATTGGAATAATTTTGAAATAATTTTACTGTTGCCTTGCACATGTTAGGTTTGTTAAGAGGATAAAATCTTAAGAATTGTTTGAATATTGTGGCCTTTACAACCAAAGAGAAAAAACTTTTTTTTTTACCTTATTGTTTCGTTGGACTTCAAATTAAAATATAGGTTATTATTAAACAAAATGCCAATAGCTTACCTTGGGGGGGGGGTCATGTTTGTATTTCCCTTCTTAAATGGTATATTCCTTTTTAAAATATTGAGTAATTTGTAAACTATATTATGAGTTTCATGAAATTTGGTCCAAATTTAATTGTGATTCTTGAAGTTTAAAGTTTTTTTTTAAAAAAGATGATTTAAAGACAAGGGACAAGAGAGATTGATTTACAAAAGCAATTATTGGTTTGGGAGTGTTTAAAGTATGTTAGAGAAGGTTTGAGCACGTAGGCATTGGGAGGAGAGAGACAGAAAGATGGGACAGGAGAATGAAGGTTATTTAAGAAGGATTGATTAGTGGGAGCAAATGATTTCAAGAAAAAATTAGTGGGAAAAAGAAGGAACTGATTGGAAAGGATAGTCACAGAGAGATGGCTGTGAGATGGGATGTGTTTTTTTGCAGGGGGAGAGCAGCAATAGAAAGGTGCAGCCACTTTTGGCTGAAGAAAGCAAACTCATTTAAAGGGAAATGCTGCTCTTACAAGATATTAATTGATTGAACATTTGTTTCTTTAGATACATAATGGTTTTCGTGTTTAAAGAATATGATCAGAAAGGCCTTGTTTCCAAAATATATAGTAAATTGACTCTAATTTATACGAAATCAAACCATTCTCCAATTGATAAATGGTCAAAGGATATGAACAGACAATTCTCAGATGAAGAAATTGAAACTATTTATAGACATATGAAAATATGCTCCAAATCATTATTAATCAGAAAAATGCAAATTAAGACAACTCTGAGATACCACTACACACCTGTCAGATTGGCTAGAGAGACAGGGAAAGATAATGTGGAATGTTGGAGGGGATGTGGGAAAACAGGGACCTGATACATTGTTGGTGGAATTGTGAACACATCCAGCCATCAATTTGGAACTATGCTCAAAAAGTTATCAAACTGTGCATACCCTTTGATCCAGCAGTGTTTCTACTGGGCTTATACCCCAAAGAGATACTAAAGACGGGAAAGGGACCTGTATGTGCCAAAATGTTTGTGGCAGCCCTGTTTGTAGTGGCTAGAAGCTGGAAAATGAATGGATGCCCATCAATCGGAGAATGGTTGAGTAAATTGTGGTATATGAATGTTATGGAATATTACTGTTCTGTAAGAAATGACCAGCAGGATGAATACAGAGAGGACTGGCGAGACTTACATGAACTGATGGTAAGTGAAATGAGCAGAACCAGGAGATCATTATATACCTCAACAATAATATTGTTTGAAGATGTATTCTGATGGAAGTGGATCTCTTCGATAAAGAGAGCTAATTCAGTTTCAATTGATCAAGGATGGACAGAAGCAGCTACACCCAAAGAAAGAACACTGGGAAATGAATATAAACTGCTTGCATTTTTGTTTTTCTTCCCGGGTTATTTATACCTTCTGAATTCAATTCTCCCTGTGCAACAAGAAAACTGTTCGGTTCTGCACACATATAGTGTATCTAGGATATACTGTAACCTATTTAACATGTAAAGGACTGCTTGCCATCTAGGGGAGGGGGTAGAGGGAGGGAGGGGAAAAATCAGAACAGATTCAAAATCCCTTGAATGCAAGGGATAATGCTGTAAAAAATTACCCTGGCATGGGTTCTATCAATAAAAAGTTATTAAAAAAAAAGAATGTGATCAGAAATGTGATATGTAGTTTGAAAGAGTTGTTTCAAAAAAAGTTTAATTGATGTTTTTAAGAACTTTTCAGGGTCTCTTATGTAAAAATAGGAAGTTTTAATTAACTGTATTGATGCCAATTATTTAAATGGACTCTAAGAATAATAGTTTTTGCTTCTGTCCTTTTGAAAATGTTTTTGTTATGGACAATATGTAATTTGGGATTTTTCTGTGTATTGGATATTTAAAAAAAAGCAAAATGATTGATATAATATTCAGTTTATGGAACATCTATTTAGGTATATAAGAATTGTATGAACTGGAATAAATTTCTTATTGTCAAAAGTCTTACAATATACATATGATCTTCTTGTGGCAGGAAGGAAAAAGAGTGACCTTGTCCAAGTCACTATCAATTTGTTAAATTAGTTAGGAGCACAGGGACTGAGAATATCTTAAGACAAATTGCAATTTGTGAAATGTGAGGTAAAATATTTAAGTCATTGTATAAGTGAAGGGAAAAAGAAATTGGATCCTGTAAATTACTTGAGAGAAAGAATGGAAACAGTAAAGGTAAGGGATTGGCACACAGAGCACTGGTCACTGAAATTTTGACTAATCTTATGTTACCTAAGAATGTTGCAGTGATTCATGTGCAGGGGCACCAAAGAGGAGATTTCGGACAAGGGGAAACTGCTTTGCGGATGAGAAGTGAAACAGGCTGGAGAACAGGAATCTGTGAATATGGAGGAGATGATGGTGCTATCTCTGGCATTTCTGCCTCCAAAGCCTCCACTTTACCTTACCCCAGAAGAGAAGCAGGAAATCCAAAGCCTTGATGCTCAGGAGGATAAAGAGGGGCACTGGCTCCTCCCTGACGGCAGAGAGGTACTGACCACAGCAGGTATGGGACATGTGCTCCACCATTTACATCAGGGCAGTCCTTGGGGTGTCCAAGACCTGTGTGATGTGGTGCTGACTAAGTTTGTGGTATCGGCTTGTACACAATAGCAGGCAACTGGCCAGCGAGTGTCCTGTTTGTCAGAGGATGAATAGAGCGGCCCAATGACAAGTCCAAAAAGGAGGAAGGCCCCCTGGTGTCAGGCCTTTCCAAAGCATTCAGGTAGACTTTACAGAGCTGCCATCAGTGGGGCTTCTCAAATACCTGTTGGTCGTTGTGGACCATCTGACCTTATGGGTGGAGGCCTTTCCCCTTGCCCGGGCAACTGCCTCAGCAGTTGTAAAAGTCCTCCCTGAGCATATCATTCCAGGGTATGGGATGGTGGAGCAGGAAGATTCGGACCAAGGCACCCGTTTCACAGCTAAGATCCTCCTATCTGTGGCCCGAGCTTTAGAAATATCATGGGTCTTACACACCCCATAACCTCTGCCCTCATCAGGTAAAGTGGAAAGGATGGATAAGGAAATTAAACAGCAACAGACTAAATTGGCTGAGACACAATTGCCCTGTACCAAGTGCCTTCCCCTTGCCTTATTAAGAATAGAATAAAACCCTGAAAGGATGTGGGATTATCACCTTATGAATTATTATATGGTCACCCTTATCCAAAAGGGATTCAAAATTCTTCCTGGGATCCAATATTTGAGACCAAGGATTTGTTTTTAAGGAAATATGTCTTGTCTGTACTGCAACATCTGAAAACTTTACCACTAAAAGGGCTCATTGCTCAGACTCTTCCCTTAGGATTCACGGTGTATAAATTCTAGCTTGGAGACTGGGTCCTAATTCAGACGTGGAAGGAGGACAAGCTGACCCTGACCTGGGAAGGACCATTCCAGATCCTCTTGATATCAGACACAGCAAGGGCCGGTGGACACTCCAAGGGTGTGGACTTCCAAACTGAATCCAGAGAATGAGCTGAGACAAATATTGAAAAGGAACTGATGAACTCTGCATGTAAAATCTTGATAGTGGTATTGATCAGGGGGACCTTATTGGGGCATTGCCTAAATCAAACAGGTACAGGGCCATGGATGGGAGAGAGTAAGTGTGAATGGACTTTTACTCGTCGACCAGAGAGGATAGATATCATAGATTGTAATGAACATAGAAACAGAGGGAGCAAGTCAAATATTGTTTGTAATATGGGTCAGTGCTTGATTGTGTCCACCAGCATTTATTAGGGGGTAATGAGGGATGTTTGAAGGAATTTAGTTGAAGCCTATTTGTTGAACAACCCATAATCTATTCAAACTGGTGATACTAATGGGTGGGGAGATGCCTGGCCCTAGCACAGATTATCAAGGAATATGGACCGGCGACATGGGCCCAAGATGGTAGTTGGGGATATCGGACACCAGTATGTGTGTGTGTGTGTGTGTGTGTGTGTGTATGTATTAAACAGATTAATTCAACTGCAAGCAGTCTTAGAGGTAACAGCTAACCAAACTGCTCAGGCCCTTAATCTATTAGTCAATCAAGCCACCTAGACAAGAAAAGTAGTTTTATAACCTAGATTAGTTTTAAATGATCTGTTAGCAGAGGAAGAAGGAAGGAAGGGTCTGTGAGGAACAAAACTTGTCCATCTGTTGTATGCAAATTGATGACAACGGACAAGCAGTAAAAGAAATTACTAAGGGCATTCGCAGGATAGTTCATGTGCCTGTACAAATTTGGAAATCTCCCTTCACAAATAGCTGGTGGTCTTGGTTTGATGGTGGCTGGTGGAAACAGCGCTTATGGTACAGACATTGCAATCAGGGGTATTATTTTGTTGCCACTATGTTTACCCTGTATAATTACATTGGTAACAAGAATAGTTCAAAGATCACAGTGAAGAATCTTACATATAGAGGATGCCACTAAAATGATGATTTTACAGAAAGAAGGATGGGAGGCAGCAGCAGGGGATGATCCAGATGACGAGATTAACAAGCAATGTATAGACATGTTAATCGAATTTGACCACAATATTAGTTCTTCATGGGGAAATATATGTACAAATATATTTATGAATAACAGGGGGGACTGTGTGGGAAAAGGTGAAGAACTTATAGATTCTAAAGTAGATCAAGCCTTATAGGTCTCAGTTTAGGCTTCTCCAGAGTCACGTGATTTCAGATAAGGTCTGGACTATCTGTGAAGAAGCTGTATATCACCTTGTCCACTACATTCCACTGACCAACTAGGGGAACAGTAGATTTAAGTGACCAATCACAACATATAGAGGGTGGGATTTTGGAGGTTCTTTGTCTGAAATGTATAAAAGCTATAAGCATTGTCAAGGCTCTGGCCTATCCTGCTGTGAAATTTTGCTCGCAGACTAGGATGGGGTCTGCTTCTCGAGATTCTAATAAATAATTCTGCTTTCTATGAGTGATCTCTGTAGTAGTCGATTTGGGTAGGTCTTTTTGTCCAAACACTTTTTTGATCTGATTTTTCTTATGCACCATGATAATCCGTATAGAAGAATTGCACTTGGTTAACATAATGAATTACTTGCCATTTAGGGGAAGGGGTGGGGGAAAGAAAGGAAAATAAATTTGAAACATAAGATTTTGCAAAGGTGAATGTTGAAAACTATGCAGATATTTTGAGAATAAACAGCTTTAATGAAAGAAAGGAAGAAAGAAAGAGAGAGAGAGAGAGAGAGAGAGAGAGAGAGAGAGAGAGAGAGAGAGAAAACTTTCTCTTTTGGGGAAGAGAAGTTAAAAAGAATTACCTCATTAAGCTTGTGCACTCAGCGCTTGCAGTTACCTTTCACCTACTTCTTGTTTTGGGGCGATTTTTATCAGTTTATCAGTTCAGTATCTTGTTTTGTACAACTCAGTCAGCTGACTTGGCCTTTCTCTTGAGTCTTTGTCTGTATACGGAAATACAATTCTATAGGTTGCTATAGAAATACTTATTCTCTTCCCCATCGGGAAATGTCCTATGGAGAGACAAAATTATTGATGAGAAAATAATAGAGTGAGAAAAATAACACTATAACATGTTCCCTATAAACCTGGGGCACTTCTTCAGTATGTCATGCTGCTTTCTTCTGGGCCACCTCCCAAAGTATCATGTCTCTGTGTCTCTGTCTCCCCTCCTCTCCCATATCTGCTGGGCTCTCCTTGCTGCTGCCATCTGCCAGGCTCGGCTGTAGTCCAAGGCAATGTGGGTTTCAGGGGGTCTAATTCATCTCCCCATCACAAAGCAGTAAATACTTATTAAATGAGCACCTTTTGTGCGGTGAATGAGCAGCCACAGCAAGGAGGGAAAAGCAAGCCCCCAAACTGAAGAATCTGCATCTACATATATTGAAAGATGTTTTAGGAGTGTTTTAGTCGGTCCTTGGTCTCTAGTACATGGGAACTCAGCTACTGAGCAACCTGGAGCAATTCCCACTCGGAACATGCTCTCCCAGGCTTTGAGCCCGGTGTGGATCATTCTGGTGGAAGTGTAACAGCTTCAGAGCTATCTGCCCAGATCCCAAATGGAAGAATTTCATCTGAAGTTGTTGTTCTTGTTAAACAATAGGGGTGAGCGGCAATCGGATTAATTTTTGAAAATCAAGGAGATACAGGAGATAAAAAACAAAACAGAAAAAAAAGGAAAAGGAAAAAATCTTTTGGGCCCATATGCCTTTTTTAAGGATGAAGGGAAATGTCTTTTAAAAAGCACTTTAATTATTTATTTAGCAAGAGAGTTTCATTAGTTGGGCCTCTGAGCGGGGACCCATGCCTTTCTCATAAGCTGCAGGATTCCTTGTGGCCACTAGAGGGACTTCAAGATCGCAACACCAAGGCTATTATCCCTATCACCATGGGGATGTCTGAAACGCATCTTTGAGTAACCCTTCTCTCATATGTTCATCTTGGAAGAAATGGTTCTTTCTTCTGATCAGTTCCTCCTGGGACTTACATTTCAAAGAAGTGTCCACTCTGGTTTCATTCACTCTTCTATTTGACTTCAGGGATAGCTGAAGTGTTTTACATTGCCCGTATTTTTCAGACTTTTTCATTGTATTGATCAGTAATGCTGATTTTATTCTTTTTCCCCTTTTGTCTTAAAAAACCCCAACATTATTGGATGGCTCTCTGGGAAGAGGAGGTGGAAGGATTCTGGTAGAAACTGGTAATGTAAAAAACAAAAGACATCAAGAAAAATAGTTTAAAATAATACTATCAATTAATATATCAAAAATAATTTAATGTATTGATCCAAATGTTAAATGATATATATCTGGTGAAATTGTTTACTTTCCCAGATTTCTCCTCAAACACAACTTACATTCAGAGTCTTAGCCATTCTGGATTTGTATAGTTTTTATACTGTAGTGTGAGACTTTGAGTGACTCATTCACACAAGAAAATATCAAGAAACCACTAAAACTGGACAAAAGATAATGCACTTCCCCCTAGAAATGGATAGCTTCATAGGGTTGGTTTTTTTTTTTTAATAATAGTTTTTTATATTCAAAGTCTCCATAAGTTTTTTAAAAACCTTTGAGGGGATCAGGAAAGAACTCAGAACTTTGGAGATAGAAAACTGCTATAACATTAAAGAAATGAACTGGACTTTCCACTGCTCCTGGACTAAGGATCAGGGTTCTCTTTAAATGGTGTAGAAGGGAATACGAGTTTATTAAGAACCTACTATGTGCTAGGCACTGTGTTATTAAATATGATCTCATTTGTTCCTAACAATTCTGTGAGGTAGATGCTATTGTTATCCCCAAGTTAAGTAACTTGACCGAAGTTACATAGCTAAGAAGTGTCTGAGGGCAGATTTCCTGCCTCCAGGTCTAGCACTGCACTACCTAGCTCAATGAGTTCAGCTGAATCATGCTGTGACTGTGTGGACTTTGTTGCCATCATTAATCCTGGGATATGCCTTCCTTCATCCCTCTACTGAGTCTCTTTGGGCCTCCATTCTGGGGATTGGCTCACGTTGGCCATGCTTCATTCCCCTCCCAGCTCTGCTCCTGACTCTTCAGAGTTCATCCCTTTGTCCTTGCCCATGGTGCCTTCTCTCCCTCCATTTCTTTTAGCTCCTTTTTATGGATTGCTTTCTCCCATTAGAATATGCTCCTTTGAACTGTCCCGGTTCTGCACACATATATTGTATCTAGGATATACTATAACCTATTTAACATGTAAAGGACTGTTTGCCATCTGGGGGAGGGGGTGGAGGGAGGGAGGGGAAAAATCGGAACAGAAGTGAGTGCAAGGGATAATGCTGTAAAAAATTACCCTGGCATGGGTTCTGTCAATAAAAAGTTATTTAAAAAATAAATAAATAAAAAAATTTTTAAATAGAATATGCTCCTTTAAGGGCGGGAGCTGTCTTTATTTTTGTTTGCATTTGTATCTGCAGTGCTTAGCAAAGTGCCTATTACACAGTAAATGCTTAATAAATGCTTATGGCCTGCCTGCCTTGTAGGGGTTGTGGCCTAGCAGCAAAACCTAGTAAGGTAGAGATGTTGCAAGCCAGGTTGCTGAGCAGAGAAGCAAATTTTGTAGAACAGAGAATGTAGTGAAAAGCAGATTTAGGACACTGAAAAGATATCAAGCAATCTGCCGCATCAGATATGCTTCCCTTCCACAGATTGTTTTCCATTTGAAGAAGTATGTACAGTATATATATACATACATATGTTGTATATGTATATATGTGGGATAATTTACTATAGGTTTATGAGAGAATGCTATTATTATTATTTTTTTTTTTTTGGCTGAGGCAATTGGGATTAAGTGACTTGCCCAGGGTCACACAGCCAGGAAGTGTTGAAGTGTCAAAGTGCCTGAGACCAGATTTGAATTTAGATTCTCCTGACTTCAGGGCTAGTGCTCTATCCACTGCACCACCTCTCTGCCCCAAGAATGCTATTTTTTTACTATCTTTTTTACTCTTGTAAATGTCTTTTGCTCTCAGCTAATTTTCTCCTTTGGCTGACTACTATCGGTGGGGGCTTATGAACTATAATTTGATTTTAGTACCATTAGAGTACCTTGAACTTAGGGTACACACCCACTGGAGAACACAACTTTCAAATGCTTGAGATAGAGGAAAGAAAGAAACAAAAGTAGCCCAGAGGAGAGCTGTAATAAATAGAATGAAGTGAAAAGAAAATGGGCATAATACTACTGTTTCAAAATAGTCACCCCCACCCCCAGTCATTTTCATTTCCTAATCCTTCCATTTCACTGTGAAAGCTTTGCAGATGGGGTGAAATTCTGACCACAAACATTTTTAACTCTTGAAAAGGAAGTGGAAGAGATGGAGAGAAGCATTTACTAGACATTTTAACATCATAAACTAAAAAGGGAAAATGACTCATTCGCCAACCTGGATTCTAGAAGCTTTGCTGTTCAGTGTGTCTGACTCTATGGTTCTTTTTTAGGGGTTTTCTTGGCATAGATACAGACTTCTTTGCCATTTCCTTCTCTGGGCCGGTTTACAGATGAGGAAACTGAGTTGAAGAGGGTTAATACAATCCAGGGTCCACAGTTATTAAGTGTATGAAGCCACTTTTGAACTGAAGTCCTTCTGACTCCAGGTCTAGTATTCTATTGGATGAGCCACCAAGCTGTCCTCCCTGGTCCTCCCTCTCATAACCTTTTGAAATTTATAAGTCTATAGCCTCCTATCTTTGCCTCAGCAGGAGAGTGTCTGAATCCTCTCTCTCCCCTTACAGTATTGTCAGTCATTGGATGCCATTAATGATAGAGACAAACCAAGAAAAGAGGTCCAGTTAAGAGGGAAAAAGACTGAGACTGACTAATGCCTCTTGAAGGCACCCTCCACTCCCATTCTACTGCTGTAGCTGATCAAACTGCCTGCTCTTGTTGAAGAGTTTGCATATCAGAAGCAGTTAATGAATGTGTAAGTTTGGTGCAAAGTCCCTAAGGCACTTCCATTATGTTCCGCTTAGGAAATTTTATCAGTGGAGCAAGCTGAAACACTAGGCTCTGGATCATAAGGCTTATTGACCTTCCCTCATTACATCAGCCCTAAGAAAGAAAGGATAAAGCACTTAACTCAGGAGATACTCCAGCCCCTCATCCTGATCTCTAAATGCATCTGGTGGGAAGTAATGACTCCTTCAGTGTTGGAACATCCACTAAGTCGATGGAAACTGAGCCAGTCTCTCTGGTCTATCAAGTCTTAGGAACAGCTTCCTTGACTTCAGGGCTTCCTTGCCTAACCTATTGGTGAAGGTGAGGGAATCCCGGTAGTTACTGAGTCTATCACAGAGAGGAGTGACAGAAGTCCTGCCCCAAACTACTCTGGAGCTGAGTATGTGCCCCGGCCAATTCTGGGTACATGTGTGCTTTGACTGCCCAGGAGGATGAGAATGTACCCTACTCCTTTCAGTGGCCTCATGCCACTTTTGGTGGCCCGAGACCTTTTGCTGAAGGGTATGTTGAAACAGACCTAATTAGAAAAGTTTACTTGACAGAATTAGCTGCAGAGTTATTGACTGAATGAATAAATTTTTTTAAAAGGGAATAAATAAGTACTTACTATGTGCTAAATACCAGTGAAAACAAATGCAAAGGCAAAGACAGTCCCTGCCCTTTAAGGCTTACATTCTGATGTGGAAAGAGAGGAGAAATACACAGAAGGGAGACTAGAGAAGGATCTCTTCCAGAGAGTTACCAGGATGCTCATTGGGACCATAAGAGAGTAGATCAATAGAATCTACCCAGGAACAATGACAGAATTGATTTGATTCCAAAACTGTTTAGAGAAGGACAGGGGTTGAAAGAGCTGGTTGATAGGGAAGAAAAGGTACATGATAAAACAGTTGAAAAAAATGGAAGAGACAGCCAGAAAGTATAGAGTGAAGTCAAGTATGGTAGCTGGGAATATTAATCTGGAAGAGGTGGTCATCCATTAAGACAGTGAGACCCCAGGGCAAAAATTCCTCTGGGGCAAGATTGGTAATAGAAAATTATGAAAGCTTATGTTATAAATTGAACATCTGCAATTTATAACTGCATTTTAGAAAAAAAAAATCTGGCATAGGTGGCTTGAAATGGGAGTTTTGAGGGGGGGGAAAAGATGGCTGTTGTCATTGTCCAGGTGAGAGGAAATGAAGGCCTGAAGCAGGCTGATGGGTGTTTAAGTAGAAAGAAGAGGATGTGGGCAAAAGATATAGAAAAAAAAGATTGCAAAAGATTACAAGCCTTGAAAATGGATTGAATATGCAGTGATAGAAGGAAAGAAAGGAAAGAGGGGGGAAGGAAAGAAGAAGGAAAAAGAAAAAAGGGAAAGAGAGAGAGAGAGAGAGAGAGAGAGAGAGAGAGAGAGAGAGAGAGAGAGAGAGAGAGAGAGAGAGTAGGAAAATCCAGAATAGTGGAGGGTTTGAGGGAAAAGATATTTTTGGACATGTGGAATTTGAAGTGCCTATGCTACATCCTGTATGGAACTAGAACTCTGAAGAGAGTCTACATAGTAGTTGGAATCATCTGCATAATAATATACAGGAATGGAGGGTGGGGTTCTGCCCTCAACTCCCCCAATAATGTAATCAGGAAAGTTCTGATATGAAAAGTGAATCCATTAATCAATCAAAAGTAAACTTGGTATAAATGTGAATAACTTCTTAATTTTAAAAGGATGGGAGTGTGGTAGGGAGGAGACTGGATGAAAACAAGTGACACAATGCAAATATTCCAGCATTGGGTTGGTTAAGTAATGATTAAGTCACTCAAGGATTTCTTTCTTTCTTTCTTTCTTTTTTTTTTTTTAATAACTTTTTGTTGACAGAACCCATGCCAGGGTAATTTACAACATTATCCCTTGTACTCACTTCCGTTCCGATTTTTCCCCTCCCTCCCTCCACCCCCTCCCCCAGATGGCAAGCAGTCCTTTACATGTTGAATAGGTTACAGTATATCCTAGATACAATATATGTGTGCAGAACCAAACAGTTCTCTTGTTGCACAGGGAGAATTGGATTCAGAAAGGTATAAATAACCCGGGAAGAAAAACAAAAATGCAAGCAGTTTATATTCACTCCCCAGTGTTTTTTCTTTGGGTGTAGCTGCTTCTGTCTATCCTTGATCAATTGAAACTGAATTAGCTCTCTTTATCGAAGAGATCCACTTCCATCAGAATACATCCTCAAACAGTATCATTGTTGAGGTATATAATGATCTCCTGGTTCTGCTCATTTCACTTAGCATCAGTTCATATAAGTCTCGGCAGTCCTCTCTGTATTCATCCTGTCACTCAAGGATTTCTAAGAGAGAATTGATAAAGGAGAGAACATTTTCTTTCTCCCCTGCCCTCACTTCTCCATTGACCAGATGATGACAGTTTAAATTTCAGAAATACTAACGGTTCTATAATATTAAATAGCACTTGTAGTGTTACCCACTAATGCTGATAATAGTGTCTTTGGAACAGCAGTGACTGACATCAGCATTAGTGCACTGGGAACTAAGAGATAAACCTTGGACATTTTAGATAAGATGAAGAAAGTCAACTTTAGTCTCAATACTAATTTTCAGAGCTGAATAAAGCACTTTAAACACCATAAGGAGTTATTATTAAAAACCCATTCCCTTCCCTTGTTTTCCTTCTCACCAAATCATCCTATCAATTCTACCAGGGCAATGTCTTACCTTTGTCTTCATGCTGGAGCCAATAAGCTATTGCTAAATTTTCAGCCTGAGCATTTATACTTCAGAAATCATCGAGTGGTACAAATAAGAGCTTAATTTATGTTTTGTTGATTGTCTAGACTTACGAAAGTGTTAATAAGGAGCAGAGCTAAGATGGCAGAAGAAGGCAGAGATTCACCTGAATTCTTCCAAATTTTCCTCCAGACAATTCAACAATAATGCCTCAAAACAAATTCTGGAGTGGCAGGACTCACAAAAGGACAGGATGAAACAATTTTCTAGCCCAAGACAACTTAGAAGATGAGTAGGAAAGGTTTACTACACCTTGGTAAGAGTGGAGCTTAATCGAGTACATGAAGCCTAGAAAGATAGCAGCAGCACTTGAGGGCAACGGAATCAACAGCAGTGACTCTAGAGCTATTAGCCCACAGATATTAAGGAGTTGGATAACAGGTCCAAAGGAGAATAGAGAGGTTCCTTTGCTTGCACTGGGTATAGGACTCTTTTCTATACATAAATCCAGGTTGCAGTCTTAGGTTACAATGCCACAGTGAGGAGGAGTACTAACACATCAGAGCTTGTGACTTTGGGGGAGTGTGACTCTAGTGACAGTTCAAGAATAGACAGGAGTGCTTGTGGTCACTCACAGGCCAAAGCAATAGTAAACACACTTCTCCTTCACTTATATCACCTTGAAAAAAACTGGTAATTTACAGATACTCTTCCTGCCTACCAACCACCCATAAACACAATTAGCTCTGAAAATAGTTGCACCAAAAAAAACCCTGAATCTTAGGACAAAATCCCCTCCACCTTGGAAGATGAACTCCATTTTTATATAAAATTCAAAGTTAAGAAATAGGCTGGGAAAATGAGCAAACAACAACAAAAGAACCTGATCATAGATAGTTACTATAATGATAGGGAAGATCAAAACACAAACTCAGAAGAAGACAATAAACTCAAATCTTCTATTTGGGTCCCAAAAGAATTTCTAGAGGAGCTCAAAGGAAGTTTCAAAATCAAGTAAGAGAGGTAGAAGAAAAATTGGGAAAAGAAATGTGATGTAAGAATATTATGAAAAGAAAACTAACAGCTTAGCAAAAGAAGTACCAAAAAATACTGAGGCAAATAATACCTTAAAAAACAGAATTAGCCTAATGGCAAAAAGAGGCACAAAAAAATCACTAAAGAAAATTCTTTTAAACGAAGAATTGAAAATTACCCTGGCATTGGTTCTGTCAATAAAAAGTTATTTTAAAAAATAAATAAATAGAATAAATTAATTAATTTTTTAAAAAAGAAGAAGAATTGGCCAAGTGGAAAAAGAGGTATAAAAATTTACTAAAGAACCCAATTCCCTAAAATTCAGAATTACACAAGTAAAAAAGTAAAAAATAAATAGAAAAAAGAAAAAAAATGTGAAGTATCTTCTTGGAAAAACAACTGACCTAGAAAATAGATCCAGAAGAGAGAATTTAAGAATTATTAGATTACCTAAAAGTCATGATCAAAAAAAGAGCCTAAATGGAATCTTTCAAAAAATTATCAAAGAAAACAATCCTGATATTCTAGAACCAGAGTGAAATTGAAAGAATCTATCAATTACCTCCTGAAAGAGATCCCAAAATGAAAACTTCCAGGAACATTATAGCTAAATTCCAGAGTTCCCAAGTCAAGAAGAAAATATTGCAATCAGACAGAAATATTTTAAATATCTTGGAGCCCACAATCAGAATACCACAATATTTAGCAGCTTCTACAGTAAAGAATCAGAAAGCTTGGGAAATGATGTAAGGCAAAGGAATTAGAATTACAACCAAGAATCACCAATCCAGCAAAACTAAATATAATCCTTCAGGAACAAAATAGATATTCATTGAAACAGAGGACTGCCAAGCATTTGTGATGAAAAGGGCAGAGCTGAATAGAAAATTTGACTTTCAAATACAAGACTAAAGAGAAGCGTAAAAAGGTAAACAAGAAAGAGAAAACATAAGGGATTCAATAAGATTAAACTGGTTACATTCCAATATGGGAGGATGATACTTTTAACTCCTAATAGTTTTCTCATTATTAAGGTAAATAAAAAATCCAACCTAGAAGGAGAAAAAACTTCCTAACAAGTACTAGGAGAAAGTTAGGGGAAAAAAATAGGTTTTCCACAGGGACTACAGGAATACCCAGAAGAAATGAAGGAAAAAATTCAAAAATAAAACCAAAAACAAGAACTCTGAAGGAACGAATTAGGGGGAAAAAGTTCAGATAGAAAATAGTAAAACTTACTTTTACAAGTAATAGACTGCAGACTCCCTGAATATTAGAACAGACAAAACAAATCCATACCATAATGACACAGCAAGAAATACTAAAACAAAACCAAAAGACTGGAAAAAAATCTAAATAAAATATCAAGTGTCTATTATAAAAAAAAATTGATCTGGAATTGATCAAGGAAAGATCATTTAAGAATAATTGTACTCCCTAGAAGTTATAATCTAAAAAACAAAAACAAAGACAAAAACCAACTCTGAGTACTACATTTGAAGAAATGAAAACTGTACAGGTCTATTAGAACCAAAGGATAAAATGAAAATAGAAAACATTTACCCCTTCTCATGAGAGAAACTTCCAAAAGGATCCCAGGAATGTCATAATCAAAATCTTGAGTTTCTATATGAAACAAAATTGCAAAAAGTTCAGCTGTCTGAGAAACATAACTAGGATCACATAAGAGTTGAAAGCTTTTAGTGTAAATGAGAAGAAATCTTGGAATACAAGATACAATCTTTTCTCACTTAATTTAAATGGACCTTTCCACATACCTTTCTGTCCCCTCAGGGAGCTCAGAGTGATCCCACCCCTTTTGCAACTTTATAGCATCTGCATAATGCAAATTTATGTAAATCAAGAGTTGTTTTTCAAATGGCAAGTGACATAGGCTTACAAATAAGAATAACTTATCCTGAAAGGGCTTATACTATCATATAGGGGGAAAATGGATTTTTAATGGAAGACTTTTAAACATCCCTGATGAAAAGACCAAAGCTGAGTAGAAAGTAAAATATAAACAAACACAATGGTCAAGAGAAACTGACAAAGATAAACTGAGTTGAGCAACTAGAAGGAGCTATAGGATGGTGCAATACAAACTTTTAATAGGGAAAGAAGAAACAAATGTCCCCTCAAAACCATAAAGTATTCAAAGATTAGAGAAGAAATTAAATTAAAATACCCCCCCCCCCAAAAAAAAAAAAACAAGGGAAGGATTGGTTCTTTTCTGAAGTTCTTAAGAAAAGAAAGAAAAGAATGCAAAAAGGAATAAATACACTAGTGAAGAAATAAAGTAAAAGGAGGTAGAACTTATTATTTTTTGCCATCAGGGGAAACTCACTCCTGAACAAAGGAGGGTCAAACATATATCTTTATACGTATACAAAGTTTAATATGAAAACCATGCATCAAAACTTGAGAAAGAAAAAGATGCTAGACAGAAGGATAGAGGAGGAAGGAAGGAAACAAGAGTCTGTCTATCTGCCAGCTGCTGTACTGTGTTTGACAAATATTATCTCATTCAATCTTCACACCAGCCCTAGGACAAAAGTAATCTTTACATTTAATTAAACAGATAAGCAGAAAAAAAAAAAAAGTAGGAGTAGGGGCCTATTTCTCAGAAACCACAGAATCCTGACAGGGAGAAAGCCCAAAATCTTGCCTCTTCTTGCAATATTACTCAATGGACACTGAACCAAGCAGCTGAAGAGAGTCACCAAGAAGCACAATTGGGGTTGATGAAGACCTTTTGAATGCCTCCAGAATCAATGCAGGGCAGTGCAATGAAGGTGATGCAATGGATAAAGCACCAGGTCTGGAATCTAGAAGATCTGAATTAAAACCTAGCTTCAGATGCTTATTAGCTTATTATTTAGGTAATTATTAATTACTCTAGCTTATTAGCTCTGTGACCCTGCACAAATCACTTCCTCCTGTTTCCTCACCTGTAAAATGAGATGGAAAAGGAAATGATGAAACACTTCTTTTCAAGAAAACCCCAAATGAAGTTATGAAGAGTTAGAAACACTGAATGATAAACAACAACAGCCAATCAAATTCACGCTTGGTTAGTGGATTGATATCAGCTACAGAATGTTCACATATGCTGCAGGCTCTCCAAGCCAACTCCATCTTGCTGTATCACGATTTTTAACGCTGTGGCAATAACTTCAAATAACTTAATAATCTTACAGTTTTCATAAGTGGTAGCCCAATTATCTTAGCTTTAGAAAGGTGAAAAGGTGAAAATACCCAATGCCCTAAACTGCAATTACAAGATACCATCAGTCTTTTCCCTCTCGCAGCTATTACTATTGTAGCTTCTGGAAGCTCTCAGGAGGGCATGGGCTTCCCTCTCCTGTTCCCTTAACTAAATTTCCCTTTTGTTTTAGGGAGAAAAGACAATTCTTAAAATTCAAATAATAATTTGAATTAATTACTTAATTTAATTGAAGGCACTTCACAGAAAATCATTCATCTCAACATTGGCATTTTGTTGGTCACATCTACAATATAAACCCATTTAAAGTTATCAAGTATAAAGTAATTACATCCAAGAAAACAGCTAACATTCATATACCACAATTTATTCAGCCATTCTCCAATTGATGGGCATCCATTCAATTTCCAGTTTCTAGCCACTACAAACAGGACTGCCACAAACATTTTGGCACATACAGGTCCCCTTTCCCTTCTTTAGTATCTCTTTGGGGTATAAGCCCAGTAGAAACACTGCTGGATCAAAGGGTATGCACAGTTTGATAACTTTTTGAGCATAGTTCCAAATTGCTCTCCAGAAAGCTGCCCAGCATCAGGCAAGGAGACAATGAAGACTTTGGACTTTAACACCTGGCTGTCTTTGTGGTAATTACTGAACTGAAATGAAGGCTGCTCCCAGAGACCACCAGAAAACCAAACCAGAGAACATTTCAGAACCTAACATTCTGATGTGGTAGGTCAGTATCTGCCTGGAGCTATTAAGTAACAAGTTAGGTTAATGAATGATTTTTTAACTCTCCCAAGCAGAATCCTAAAACTTGAACTCAGGGCTCACTTGGATTTCCCTTGGAACAATGAACAACTGAAGCATGGTATCACTGAAGAATTCTTCAATAAAGTTACTGGATGAAAAATTCCATGTAAAGGTAAAGGAAAGGAAGATCACAGACTCTTGGGTTTTACATTGATACCCAGTGGTACAAAGTGGGAAGCTCAGCCCAGGATATATATTTTTTTCAATTTCTTTTTCCCTTTCATTTGGAGTTATTAGTAGTGCCATACTTGTTTCTTTTGCTTCTACATAATCTATAAAGTCCTTTTATATCTTCATGAAGTTTATGATTTATATGAGATTACAAACATTGTTTTCATAATTTTACAGATGAAGAACATAAGGCTGGAAAAGCTTTGTTTTTGCAATCATGCTATATACACAAATCTTAAGTATTTTGAGAATGAAGAGAATATTAACAACTGAGTAGGAAGGTATAGTGAAGTTGGGTGATGAGGTGAGGACAAGAAAAGTTTAACATAATAAGTAATGAGTTGACTTGGAAGGAAACTAGGAATTCTTACAAGTGGTTATCATGAAAGGGATATAAGGGGGAATTCAAAAAAAAACCTACAACAATGGAGATTGAATGTTAATTTTTGGGAACAACTAGCAGAAGAAGATAGGAAAGATAGGAAAAGGATTAAAAGACGCATTCCCATCAAAAGACTTAATTAATACCACATAATTATTAAATAAACAATATATTTAGAACTTAAATCCAAGTTTTCTGATTCTGAATCCAGCACCCACACTCTCTTTGACTTGCTTTCTCTTAATATGGACAATACAGGAATGACTCACAGATAATCAAAGCAAAGGAGACACAATAAAAGGAAGATAACAAAATAAATCAGACATTGAATTAAATAATGACTTTATTGGCACCCATCACAATATCTATCCACTCTTTTCAAAATTTCTAGGGAACACAAGTTTGTTCTACCAATTCTCTTGTAATTGCTAAATTAACATGACTAGATACATAGCATGGCGTAACAGATCAGTAAGCACAACAATCTCTTTCCTGAGAGATTATCCTATTCCATTTTTAAGTATACTTATCTATCTCCTGCACTTCTATTCTCTTTTAGCTAGGTTTGTATCTCTCCTTTGACAATACTCTTCTAACCTTATTTATATTTCCTACATGCTAGAAAACCTAATTTTGTTACAAAATCATGTATAATCTTTAAAACACTCCATCCTTTAAAAAAAAAAAAAAAAAGGTCATGAATTACATTTATGGGAGAGCTGGGACTAGAATACAGGTGCTTTGACATCCTTTCTAGTGTTCTTTCTGTTAAAGTTTTCCTTAATCCCTTTGGGGAGTCAAGCCTGTAAAGCTGAGTTCAGAGAGCAGAGTTGGTTGCATTATTTTATAAAATGAAGTTTTGATGTTTTTTTTTTATTTAAAATTCTGTTTTTGGTCATTTTCCAATGTCTTCTTCCCTCTTCTTCTCCCTTACCGCCTCCTTTCCCCCTCCCCCCCATAGTATTTCTTTCCTTTGTAACTAATTAAGGGCCTCATAGAAGAGAAAAAAAAATTTATTAAGTCCCTACTATATGCCAGGTACTCTGCTAAGTGCCTTATGAATATTATTTTATTTTATCCCCATAATGATTTAGTGAGGTAGGTGCTATTATTATCCCCATTTTATAGTTGAAATCAAAACAGACAGAAGTTATATGACTTTCCCACATCACATAACTAATAAGTATACCAGGACAGATTTGAACTTAGATCTGGTCAAATCACTTTACCCTGTTTGCCTCGGTTTCTTCATTTGTAAAATGAGCTGGAGAAGTAAATGGCAAACTACTCCAGTATTTTTGCCAAGAAAACACCAAATGGAGTCATAGTCAGTCATAACTGAAACAACTGAGCAACTTCCTTTCACCTAATTGAACTCTTCTAATGCACTATTTCTCACAATTTCTGCTACCTACCTATAAGAATGTGGTATATAGACTTTTAGGCTTTACTTTTTTCAGACCTTAAGGGATATCATCTACTTGTATACAAGTCCAGGAATTCACCAAGCAGTCATCAGAAACAATGATCTTGCTTTCTGTACAAATTAAAGCGTCTGAATCATTCCCCCTTCCCGCCCCCCAGGCCCATTCATTTATATGGACAAATGGAAGAAATTCATAAGTAAAACTTGGGAGAATTTAGAATACCAGAGATAGTTTGCGGTTATTGGGAAAAACAAGCATTGCTTGAGTTATAAATTACCCTTAAAAGTTATAAGTTTAGGAAATACATTGGCTAATTGTCAAAATAGGATGAGGTCTCTGACCAAGAGCAAGTAGCCCCACACAAAGAAAGAACTGTGGTGGGGAAATAATGTTTATCCTAAAAGCGATAGCTTGCTGTATGATTTTATTTTTATCCCAAAGGGATTACCATCTAGAGTTTAGAATGACCTTAGGTATTTGGTTTCCTAATGTTAATGTCTCCTACTTCTCACCTCTATACAGTTGCCTTCTCCCTGGTGATTTGTATGTTTATAATAGAGTTTATCAAAGATTTAAAAAGGAGATGCTAGGATTCTTATTATGCCCCTTCAGTAAATGCCTTTTCTTTGAACTAATTGTGATCTGAATTTTCCATCTGATTATTGCTAGAGGAACACTATAGGGCCTTCACAATTACAGTTTTGGGAGTCTAGACAATCAGTAGCTTAAATCTTTCTGAGTCTCAGTTTCCTCAGCTATAAAGTGAGGAAATTAGGCTTGATGACTTCTGTTATCTTTCAGTTTTAAATCTTATCAGTTTTAAAGTTGATGTGGTGAACCTCTTCGGATCTCTTTTTTCATTTGTAAAATGAAGGGGTTAGTTTAGATGAACTCTAATATCTCTCCTGTTTTTAAATCCCAGAATTCTAGCATACTTTCCAGCCTCCTCCTCTCCAAATCCAATGATCTTTTCTCAATCATCATTCTTCTTGATTTCATGGCAATTGTTATTACTCCTGATCACCCTTTTCTCCTGGATACTCTCTTCTTTCAGGATGCCAATCTCTCTTGGTTCTTCTTCCATTTATAAGTCCATTCCTCTGTTTCCCTTGCTGGATTTTCCTCCAGATCATTCCCTGTAAATATAGATGTCCCTCAGGGTTCTTGTCTTGGGCTTTCTTCTTTTCTCCCCCTTCTTACTTCACTTAGTGATCTCATCACCCAAGGGTTTAATTACTATCTCCATGTTGATGATTCTCATGTCTATCTATCTTGCCCCAATCTCCCACCTCTGATTGCTAATCTCACATTTCTAAATGCCTTTCAGACATCTTACAATGGTGAATGTCCAGTAGATACCTTAAATTCAATATATCCCAAATTGAACTCATCTTTATCTTCGATGCCTTCCCCCCTTCCTAATTTCCCTGTTCTGTGGAGGACAAGAACATCTTCTCAGTCTCTCATTAAAATAAAACTTGTGGGATCATACAGTCAGAAAGATAGCAACTGTTTTCTTCAAATTTCTCCAACCCCAGAACATCTCAAAAAAAATGATGTGCCAGTTAAGGAGTAATTAAAGCTGACTATACAGAATAATCAGGCAGAAATAGCATAGTAGGCTTTTTAAAATCTTAGTTTAAAATTTTAAAAATTAATTTTTAAAAAAGATTAAAATTTTAAAAATTAATTTTTAAAAAAGATTAAAATTTTAAAAATTAATTTTTAAAAAAGATTAAAATTTTAAAAATTAATTTTTAAAAAAGAACCATTTTCCAATTGATAGATGATCAAGGAATATGAAATGGCAGTTTCCAGAAGAAGAAATCAAAGTTATCTATAGTCATATGAGAAAATGTATTAAATTACTGCTGGTTAGAGAAATGAAAATTAAAATAATTCTGAGATATCACTTCATGCCTATCAGAAATGGCAAATCCTTGAAGGGGAGAAGGGAAAAATAGGTATACTTAAGAACTGTTGGAAAAATAGGTTCAGTATAATTGGTTCAGTCATTGTGGAAGACAATGTTAAATTCTGACCAAAAGGCAATCAAGCTGTGCATACCTCTTGAGCCAACAATACTCTTGCTATGCCTGTATACCAAAGAAATCATAAAATAATGGAAAAGAATTTACTTATATAAAAATATTTATAGCAGCTCTTTTTTATGCTAGCAAAGAATTAGAAATAAAGAGGATACTTATCAATTGGGGAATGGCTGAACAAGTTATGACCTATGATTGTGATGAAGTACTCATTGTGCCATAAGAATTGATGAGTAAGGTGGTTTCAGAAAAAAATGTGATTAGAACTATATGAACTGATACAAAGTGAAATGAGAACTAGGATATCATTGTTTATAATAACAGGGGTGTAATGATGATCAATTGTGAAAAACTTGACTACTCTGATAAATAAGATAATCTAAGACTTTTTTTTTCCTGAGGCAATTGGGGTTAAGTGATTTGCTCAAGGTTACACAGCCAGGTAGTGTTAAATGTCAGATCATATTTGAACTCAGGTCCTCCTGACTTCAGGATTGGTGCTCTATCCAATGTGCTATCTAGCTGCCACAATCTAAAACATTTTCAAAAGACTCATAATAAAAAATTCTATTATGTTCCCCTGTCTCCTCTACCAAGAGATAACTGATGAACTCTGAGTTCAAATTGAGGTATATTTTCTTACTTCCTTTATTTTTCTTGATTTTTTGAAATATGCCTAAAATGGAAATATGTATTATATGATTTCATATATATAATTGATATAATTTTGCTTGTCTCCTCAGTGCCTGGGAAAATCTGGAAGGAAGGAGAGAATTTGCAACTCAAAATTGAAGAAGAAAAGAATATTCAAAATACATAACAAATTAAAATGTTAAAAATAAAAAGAAGAAACAACAAGAATAAAATTTGCTTCCATGGTAACAAAGCAAAAATAATGTTGAACAGTATTTTTCTTCATCCTCTATTGGTCTAACTATCTATGAGTCAAAATAAGAATTTAGATCATCTAAGTTGCCTAAAACACAGTTATCTCATAATATAGTGATCATCCTTTTGTTCTCAGGTCATTAGAAGACATGATTATCTATCCAGGTAATTAAGAGGCTATATAATATAGTGAAAAATGTCTTGTACCTAAAAACAGTGGAACTGAGTTAAAAATTGTTACTCATTCCCTTGTTGCTTATTATCTCAGGCAAATTTATTATAATTATAATAATTCCAAACTGGAATTTATATAGTGTTTATTAATGTGCCAGGTTCTGTGCTAAGTACTTTACAAATATTATCTCATTTTATCCTTAGAATGATCTTGGAAGGGAGGTCCTATTATCATCCTCTTCTTACAGTTAAAAAAAACTGAGGAAGAAAATGGTTAAGTGACTAACTTTAGGTCACACAACAAGTAAGTGTTTGAAGCTAAATTTGAATTCAGATTCTGTAATGGGCTGAAGCTCAAGTTGATGCACTGAGGTCCCAAGCACGTGAGGCTAAATAGTAATTGGACCATACTCTATTAATATATATGCTTGGAGAAAGAATGGTCCCCACCCACTTTTTGTGCAAGTCCTGATGTATTGTATAGGAAATTATGATTTTGGTGGGTGGAGGCAGAGGGGTGGAATGAGAAGCGGAAGGAGGCTGCTGGCTGGCATCTTGTTGTAGCTGCTCACATTGCTAATCCCCCTTCACCTCAAAAAGAATAAAGATTGAATATTTTCCCTTAACCTGAATTCCTGACTCCAGCTGATTTTAAAATCCATGGTCATCACATTTGGCACCCAAGCATGGGAACCAAGGACTCTACTTCACTGAAGAAGTCTCCAATGACTAGGAACTTAGGTAAGTATCATAGACAAACAGGGAACTTATTTTCTTAAAGACTAAACTAGTAACCTTTTTTGGCTGAAATGGGACAGATGCTAGCTAAAGATTCTCCATTTCTTCCCAACCCCCTCACCCCCATCCAGGAGTGGCGCTATAGAAAGCATGCTTAAGCTGCTAGAAGGACAAGGGCTACTTATAACTTGGGAATAGATAGCTAGATTTCTGGGTACATTAAAATGCACCTCCCCTTGGAGGTGCTAGAGCTAGAGCAAAACTCTCCAGATAATTGGACATTAATTGGGCAACAGCTCTCCATATATTACAACAAAAACAGTCCTCATTCAATTTCCATCGAGGCATTCTATTTATACAGTATAATACAGTTGGCCTTAAAAAATTGTATGTTATAGAAGAAAGAAAAAAGGCTCTAGGAATAGCCAAATGGGGAAGCCTGAGATAAAGGAGGAAGACAATGAACACATTAATGACCTTATCCCCACAGGGAATGGAGACGTAAGTGAGGCTCCAGGGTATGGTGACTTTCTACCCCAGAAAGCAGCTGCAGCCCCACCTAAGGAGCAGGTAATTGACTCTCTTTCATCAACTCCACTCTCCGGGATGGAGAAAGGAGGGGTAGTGGCGGAGGCAGTAACAGCACCAGCGCCCCCCCCAGCATCCACCTGCTCCTATGAGTAGATTGCAAAAGGGACTAATTAAAGCCAAGGTGGAAGGGAGAGATGTAACAAAACTCCAAGATCACATTTTTCCTGTGATTCAACAGTTTAACTCTTCAGGTCAAGAAAGTAGAAAATACACTCCTTTTGATATAGAAATCCTCAAAGACCTGAAAAAGGCTTGCACTCTTTATGGGGCTACATCAGCTTATGTTAAGATGTTATTACAGAATTTGGCTTTTGAAATCTTGACCCCTAATGACTGGAAATCTATAGCAAGGGTATGCCTAGAACCTGGACAAAACTACTTGTGGCTTTCTGAATATACAGATTAATTATTCCATAGCAGCATATGAACAAATTGCTGCTAATGCTATCAAAGCGTGGGCTTCTCTCCACAATTAAGATGACAAAGGTGAGGCCTTCACAAAAATAACACAAGGGCCAAATGAACCCTTTGTTGACTTTGTGGGACGTTTGCAGACAGCTATCACAAGAACAAATGGGGAAAATGCAGTAACAGACATTTTGATAAGGCTACTTGCTAAGGAAAATGCTAATGAGGTTTGCAGAGGAGCTCATAAGACGCTGTGCCACAGTGGGCACAAATACCTTTTATACCCAGGCTATGATGCAGACTTCCCAAGATCCCAACATGGGAAGATAGGGTCCCTTCTGGCAAGGGACTTCCAGAGACTTTCAGTGTGGTAGAGTAAGGCATCTGAAAGCTCAGTGTTGGCATAGAGACAGAATGAGAAAACAGGGTGGGAGAACAAGACCCAATACCCCATGTCCAAAATGCAACAGAGGCTTCCATTGGGCCTCAGAATGTAGACAGATTCAGGGAAATGGGTTGAGGGGTCCAGCCCCAGGGCTCCAGGCAAAAAACACTTGGGGTATGATGGCAGCCAATGGTGCACCCAGAGAGTGCTTAGAAGTCCAGTACCCAGACATGACCAATCAGCTAGAAAGCCATATGATGGGAGAAGGGGATTACACAGTCAACCAGCCAGGAAGCAACCTGATGGCAGAAAGGAATTACAATTGGGGAGAATAGAGCTGTATGCAGCTGGGACAACTGAGATACCCCCTGGAGAGGTGAAATCTGTTCCTCTCCAGCCTATGGATCTCTTACCTCCAGACACAGTAGGCTTGACCATTTCACCTCCTTTTTGTATGTGCAAAACAGTGTCCATCGACACCTGATGTGGAAAACTGGGGAATGTGTAGACAATATCTCAGTCACTAATGACAATGTGTGACTTATCACCCAGGAAAAGTAGTAACATCAGGTTTACTCATACAGAATCCTAATAAGCAACCTGGTGATAGTCACCCAGATTCTGACTCCAGACCACAAAATCCAGGACTATAATAGATAGCAGCTGTAACAGCTGACTGACCTATGCTCACGATCTATATAAATGGCCTACCATTAGAAGGATTGGTACACACAGGGCAAATCATACAGTCATTAGAGGTGCCAATTGGCCCAGTCACTGGACAAAGATTAAAGCAGACACCTACATGTCTGGCATAGGAGGATCAATAGCAACTGAAGTTAGTGCTGCCCCTTTGAGATGGACTTTTGAAGGTGAAACAGGAGTTTTTGCTCCTTTTATAGTTGAAAAAATCCCCATCAATCTGTGGGGAAGAGATGTTTTACAGCAATTAGGGTTAAAAATGAGTACTTCGGTTTTTTAAGCAGGGCTGCTGTTGAAGGCCTGCCAACACTTTCACCTGTTCCTATCCAATGGAAAACTGATACACCAGTGTGGATAGAACAGTGGCCCTTAGGTAGCAATAAAATTCAGGCCTTATTAGATATAGTACAGGAGCAGCTTGACCAAGGGCACTTACAACCTTCTCTAAGTCCTTGGAATTCCCCAGTATTTGTTGTAAAAAAGAAATCTGGAAAATGGAGGATGTTGACTGATTTAAGAAAGGTGAATGAACAGATGGAAACTATGGGAACTCTTCAGCCTGGACTTCCATCTCCTACTCAATTGCCTAGAGAATGGCCTCTTTGGGTCATCGATATTAAAGATTGTTTCTATTCTATCCCTCTGGATAAGGAGGATATGAAAAGATTTGCCTTTTCAGTGCCCAGCATTAACTTAGCTGAGCCTTATAAAAGATATGAATGGACAGTTTTGCCACAGGGAATGAAAAACAGCCCCACTATGTGTCAAATGTATGTTGCTGCTGCTCTTGCTCCAGTAAGAAAAACATTTCCAAAAGTTATGCTATTACAGTATAGGGATGATATATTGGGATGTGCACCTGAGGAACAAATGTTAGAAGCATGTCTACAAAAGACCATAGAAACACTAAAGAATTACAAATTGTACATAGCTGCAGAAAAAATTCAAAGACATGCTCCTTTTCAATATTTAGGATATGAAGTATACCCTAAGGTGCTTACAGTACAAAAACTGTCCTTAAGAACAGAGAAGCTAAACATCTTAAATGATTTTCAGAAATTGATAGGAAATATCCAATGAATGCAACCAGTGTTAGGCTTGACTACCTATCAATTGCAACTGTTATGTGATATTTTAAGGGGAGACAGTGCTTTAAATTCACCACGCCAGCTTACAAAAGAAGCTCAAGAGGCTTTGAGAGAAGTTGAACTGGCTTTATCCAATGTGGTTGAGTCTCTCAAAAACCCTTGGAAATGTCAGTTTTTGCCACACAAGAGGCACCCACAGCAGTCCTTCATCAAGGAGACAGTGTGATAGAGTGGGTGAACCTCCTGGCACAACCAGAACAAAGCTTTACTCCTTACCCAGTGCTTGTGGCTAGAATTTTATTAAAGGCCATTAAGCGAGCAGTACAATTATCTGGGACAAGACCTGACAAGATATACACCTTATATACCAATGCACAAATTACTGTGTGCTGTGAGACCATCCCAGAGTGGCAAATTTTATTAGCCATGGCTCCAAATTTTACACATGGGTCTCCATTAAAGATAACCAGACTATTACATAATTGGCAATGGATTCTTGAAGAAAAAGTTTCTAAAGTTCCTCTTAAAGGACCAATTTTCTTTACAGATGCATCCAAACATAATATTTGTGCTGTATATTCTCATGACTTAACTATAAAGAGAGTAGTCAGAACTCTTTTTCAGTCCACTCAGCAGAATGAATTGTATGCAATCATTCTAGCTCTTACTTATTATCCAGGAGACATAAATATAATATCTGATTTGGCCTATTCAGTAGGTGTGGTACAAAGAATTGCCACAGCCCAAATAAAATTTGGATTCTCTGAGACATAAGACTTGAAAGCCCTCAGGAATCATTGGATTCTCTGAGACATAAGACTTGAAAGCCCTCAGGAATCATTGGATTCTCTGAGACATAAGACTTGAAAGCCCTCAGGAATCATTGGATTCTCTGAGACATAAGACTTGAAAGCCCTCAGGAATCATTGGATTCTCTGAGACATAAGATTGTTGTAGGACTTGAAAACCCTCAGGAATCATTGGATTCTCTGAGACATAAGATTGTTGTAGGACTTGAAAACCCTCAGGAATCATTGGATTCTCTGAGACATAAGACTTGAAAGCCCTCAGGAATCATTGGATTCTCTGAGACATAAGACTTGAAAGCCCTCAGGAATCATTGGATTCTCTGAGACATAAGATTGTTGTAGGACTTGAAAACCCTCAGGAATCATTGGATTCTCTGAGACATAAGACTTGAAAGCCCTCAGGAATCATTGGATTCTCTGAGACATAAGACTTGAAAGCCCTCAGGAATCATTGGATTCTCTGAGACATAAGATTGTTGTAGGACTTGAAAACCCTCAGGAATCATTGGATTCTCTGAGACATAAGACTTGAAAGCCCTCAGGAATCATTGGATTCTCTGAGACATAAGACTTGAAAGCCCTCAGGAATCATTGGATTCTCTGAGACATAAGATTGTTGTAGGACTTGAAAACCCTCAGGAATCATTGGATTCTCTGAGACATAAGATTGTTGTAGGACTTGAAAACCCTCAGGAATCATTGGATTCTCTGAGACATAAGACTTGAAAGCCCTCAGGAATCATTGGATTCTCTGAGACATAAGATTGTTGTAGGACTTGAAAACCCTCAGGAATCATTGGATTCTCTGAGACATAAGACTTGAAAGCCCTCAGGAATCATTGGATTCTCTGAGACATAAGACTTGAAAGCCCTCAGGAATCATTGGATTCTCTGAGACATAAGACTTGAAAGCCCTCAGGAATCATTGGATTCTCTGAGACATAAGACTTGAAAGCCCTCAGGAATCATTGGATTCTCTGAGACATAAGACTTGAAAGCCCTCAGGAATCATTGGATTCTCTGAGACATAAGACTTGAAAGCCCTCAGGAATCATTGGATTCTCTGAGACATAAGACTTGAAAGCCCTCAGGAATCATTGGATTCTCTGAGACATAAGACTTGAAAGCCCTCAGGAATCATTGGATTCTCTGAGACATAAGACTTGAAAGCCCTCAGGAATCATTGGATTCTCTGAGACATAAGACTTGAAAGCCCTCAGGAATCATTGGATTCTCTGAGACATAAGATTGTTGTAGGACTTGAAAACCCTCAGGAATCATTGGATTCTCTGAGACATAAGACTTGAAAGCCCTCAGGAATCATTGGATTCTCTGAGACATAAGACTTGAAAGCCCTCAGGAATCATTGGATTCTCTGAGACATAAGACTTGAAAGCCCTCAGGAATCATTGGATTCTCTGAGACATAAGACTTGAAAGCCCTCAGGAATCATTGGATTCTCTGAGACATAAGACTTGAAAGCCCTCAGGAATCATTGGATTCTCTGAGACATAAGATTGTTGTAGGACTTGAAAACCCTCAGGAATCATTGGATTCTCTGAGACATAAGACTTGAAAGCCCTCAGGAATCATTGGATTCTCTGAGACATAAGACTTGAAAGCCCTCAGGAATCATTGGATTCTCTGAGACATAAGACTTGAAAGCCCTCAGGAATCATTGGATTCTCTGAGACATAAGATTGTTGTAGGACTTGAAAACCCTCAGGAATCATTGGATTCTCTGAGACATAAGACTTGAAAGCCCTCAGGAATCATTGGATTCTCTGAGACATAAGACTTGAAAGCCCTCAGGAATCATTGGATTCTCTGAGACATAAGATTGTTGTAGGACTTGAAAACCCTCAGGAATCATTGGATTCTCTGAGACATAAGATTGTTGTAGGACTTGAAAGCCCTCAGGAATCATTGGATTCTCTGAGACATAAGACTTGAAAGCCCTCAGGAATCATTGGATTCTCTGAGACATAAGATTGTTGTAGGACTTGAAAACCCTCAGGAATCATTGGATTCTCTGAGACATAAGACTTGAAAGCCCTCAGGAATCATTGGATTCTCTGAGACATAAGACTTGAAAGCCCTCAGGAATCATTGGATTCTCTGAGACATAAGACTTGAAAGCCCTCAGGAATCATTGGATTCTCTGAGACATAAGACTTGAAAGCCCTCAGGAATCATTGGATTCTCTGAGACATAAGACTTGAAAGCCCTCAGGAATCATTGGATTCTCTGAGACATAAGATTGTTGTAGGACTTGAAAACCCTCAGGAATCATTGGATTCTCTGAGACATAAGACTTGAAAGCCCTCAGGAATCATTGGATTCTCTGAGACATAAGACTTGAAAGCCCTCAGGAATCATTGGATTCTCTGAGACATAAGACTTGAAAGCCCTCAGGAATCATTGGATTCTCTGAGACATAAGATTGTTGTAGGACTTGAAAACCCTCAGGAATCATTGGATTCTCTGAGACATAAGACTTGAAAGCCCTCAGGAATCATTGGATTCTCTGAGACATAAGACTTGAAAGCCCTCAGGAATCATTGGATTCTCTGAGACATAAGATTGTTGTAGGACTTGAAAACCCTCAGGAATCATTGGATTCTCTGAGACATAAGATTGTTGTAGGACTTGAAAACCCTCAGGAATCATTGGATTCTCTGAGACATAAGACTTGAAAGCCCTCAGGAATCATTGGATTCTCTGAGACATAAGATTGTTGTAGGACTTGAAAACCCTCAGGAATCATTGGATTCTCTGAGACATAAGACTTGAAAGCCCTCAGGAATCATTGGATTCTCTGAGACATAAGATTGTTGTAGGACTTGAAAACCCTCAGGAATCATTGGATTCTCTGAGACATAAGATTGTTGTAGGACTTGAAAACCCTCAGGAATCATTGGATTCTCTGAGACATAAGACTTGAAAGCCCTCAGGAATCATTGGATTCTCTGAGACATAAGACTTGAAAGCCCTCAGGAATCATTGGATTCTCTGAGACATAAGATTGTTGTAGGACTTGAAAACCCTCAGGAATCATTGGATTCTCTGAGACATAAGATTGTTGTAGGACTTGAAAACCCTCAGGAATCATTGGATTCTCTGAGACATAAGACTTGAAAGCCCTCAGGAATCATTGGATTCTCTGAGACATAAGACTTGAAAGCCCTCAGGAATCATTGGATTCTCTGAGACATAAGATTGTTGTAGGACTTGAAAACCCTCAGGAATCATTGGATTCTCTGAGACATGATAAGATTGTTGTAGGACTTGAAAACCCTCAGGAATCATTGGATTCTCTGAGACATAAGATTGTTGTAGGACTTGAAAACCCTCAGGAATCATTGGATTCTCTGAGACATAAGACTTGAAAGCCCTCAGGAATCATTGGATTTTCTGAGAAATGATAAGACTGTTACAGGACTTCAAAATCTACTGGAATCATTGGATTCCCTAACACATAAAAAGACTTTTGCAGGACTTCAAAAACTTGGGGGGATCATTGGATTCTCTGAGACATAAGACTTGAAAGCCCTCAGGAATCATTGGATTCTCTGAATCACAAGATTGTTGTAGGACTTGAAAGCCCTCAGGAATCATTGGATTCTCTGAGACATAAGATTGTTGTAGGACTTGAAAACCCTCAGGAATCATTGGATTTTCTGAGAAATGATAAGACTGTTACAGGACTTCAAAATCTACTGGAATCATTGGATTTTCTGAGAAATGATAAGACTGTTACAGGACTTCAAAAACTTGGGGGGATCATTGGATTCTCTGAGACATGATAAGACTGTTACAGGACTTCAAAATCTACTGGAATCATTGGATTCTCTGAGACATAAGACTTGAAAGCCCTCAGGAATCATTGGATTTTCTGAGACATGATAAGATTGTTGTAGGACTTGAAAACCCTCAGGAATCATTGGATTTTCTGAGACATGATAAGACTGTTACAGGACTTCAAAATCTACTGGAATCATTGGATTCCCTAATACATAAAAAGACTTTTGCAGGACTTCAAAATCTACTGGAATCATTGGATTCTCTGAGACATGATAAGACTGTTACAGGACTTCAAAAACTTGGGGGGATCATTGGATTCTCTGAGACATGAGAAGACTGTTGTAGGACTTGAAAACCCTCAGGAATCATTGGGTTTTCTGAGAAATGATAAGACTGTTGCAGGACTTCAAAAACTTGTGGGGATCATTGGATTCTCTGAGACATAAGACTTGAAAGCCCTCAGGAATCATTGGATTCTCTGAGACATAAGACTTGAAAGCCCTCAGGAATCATTGGATTCCCTAATACATAAAAAGACTTTTGCAGATTTAAAAAACTTGGGGGGATCATTGGATTCTCTGAATCACAAGATTGTTGTAGGACTTGAAAGCCCTCAGGAATCATTGGATTTTCTGAGAAATGATAAGACTGTTACAGGACTTCAAAATCTACTGGAATCATTGGATTCTCTGAGACATAAGATTGTTGTAGGACTTGAAAGCCCTCAGGAATCATTGGATTTTCTGAGACATGATAAGATTGTTATAGGACTTGAAAACCCTCAGGAATCATTGGATTCTCTGAGACATAAGAAGACTATTGTAGGACTTGAAAACCCTCAGGAATCATTGGATTCTCTGAGACATAAGACTTGAAAGCCCTCAGGAATCATTGGATTCTCTGAGACATGATAAGACTGTTACAGGACTTCAAAATCTACTGGAATCATTGGATTCCCTAATACATAAAAAGACTTTTGCAGATTTAAAAAACTTGGGGGGATCATTGGATTCCCTAATACATAAAAAGACTTTTGCAGATTTAAAAAACTTGGGGGGATCATTGGATTCTCTGAATCACAAGATTGTTGTAGGACTTGAAAGCCCTCAGGAATCATTGGATTCTCTGAGACATGATAAGATTGTTGTAGGACTTGAAAGCCCTCAGGAATCATTGGATTCCCTAATACATAAAAAGACTTTTGCAGGACTTCAAAATCTACTGGAATCATTGGATTTTCTGAGACATGATAAGACTGTTACAGGACTTCAAAATCTACTGGAATCATTGGATTTTCTGAGACATGATAAGACTGTTACAGGACTTCAAAAACTTGGGGGGATCATTGGATTCCCTAATACATAAAAAGACTTTTGCAGATTTAAAAAACTTGGGGGGATCATTGGATTCTGTGAGACATAAGATTGTTGTAGGACTTGAAAGCCCTCAGGAATCATTGGATTCTGTGAGACATAAGATTGTTGTAGGACTTGAAAACCCTCAGGAATCATTGGATTTTCTGAGACATGATAAGATTGTTGTAGGACTTGAAAGCCCTCAGGAATCATTGGATTCCCTGACATGTGAAGCAATGGACAATAGATTGGTTTTGGACTATCTCTTGGCTGCTGAAGAAGTCTTATGTGTGACTGTTGTTTACATACCCTCCTTCTAGGACTTTTGGCAATCTTTTACAACACCATGTTGATTTATATTGTTTGTTATACCGCTACTTGCGTGTACAATTCATGTTTGTTACACCACATTGAGCCTGCACTGACTATGGGGAGAATCATCATTAATAGCCTCTGCGTTATTGCTATGTGCTTGTGTAATACCTCCCATGCTGATGGGTTTGTGCATAATAAGACCCTTCAGCCCAGAAACCCGCTAGCAACCCCCACTTCCCTTTGGTGCTTTTCACCTCTCTTCCTGAGATGTCAGGGAGGGCGTGATCATCTCCTTTTTAGTGCTTTCACCTCCCTTGAGCTCAAGCAAGCCTGAGAGCCTAAATCACACAATAGTTTATTCTCATTTTATATTCATTCTGTTTTTTTTTTTTTTCTATGTGTCCCTCTGGGATCTGGAGCTACTTGGGGCAAGAGCTAGATGTTTTCTCCTCTGATCTTCCCCTGGATACTGCTGAGGAAGTTAATGGATTCCCCGAGCTTGTCTTTTTTAGTTGTCATATTTTCCAAAAACATTGGATCCCGAGTATGTAGGAGATCCTGAATGTGTCAAGGATGAAACTCTCCAGCCCCCCAGCTGACATAATTTGTCATTTGCCCCTAAAACTGGATTCCTCATATATCCTTATGAGTCAAGACAGGCACTAGTCAGGCTGCACTATACTGGAAAACTGCTTGTGCATTGGGGTAGCCTTGTAGATGAGCAGACCATCCCATCCCATCTTCATGGTCCAGCAGTTCCCAAGGGAAAAGAACTTGGCTTTTGACATCTCCGTCTCCTTGTTCTTGCTCTTTGGAAGAGATTTTGTAATTGGCCCACCCTAATTGCACCTTTCTATCTCTTGTGCCAAGCCCCTTTAGGTTGAAGATGTGTGTTTCCTTCCCTTTTCTTTGTCCTATTGTTATAAATATGCAGACTTCTGTATGGATTGTGAATTTTTTGAGTCCAACATGTATGTTCATTTCTCTTGTAATAAACCTAGTCTTCATGTAAATCTTGTGGAGTTGATTCCCTTTTTATAATACCAAGTTTTGAATTTCCTATAAAGTAAAAGAGTTAGATTAAATCATTTCTAAGGTTCTTCACTGCTCCATACCTTCTCATTGGCTGAGAACTGTAGATAGGAATATTTGTGCTTGGGGAGATCACAGACTATGCTAAGCAGGAAAATCAGTCCATCAACAAAGACATCAACAACAAACAGCACAACTTTTCACAACTTCCCTGAGACTGGGCTCAATAAAGGCAATAATAAGGATTAAATGAGGGAAGAACACAAAGGTCAGCTAGATGGTGCAGTGGATAGAGTGCAGGGACTGCAGTCAAGAGGAATTAATTCAAATATGACCTCACACTGGGCAAAAAACTTTATCTCTGTCAAAATGTTTTGCTTCTCAGGGTAAGGTCCAGCAAATAGACTGTGCCCTGAACTTGACATAACAATAATTCTTTGCACTTCAAATCTCACCCTCTAGCAAAGTGAATTACTTTATTAATTGAGGATTTATGATTAATCACTAGCTGTTTATTTGTTGGAAACCGCCCCTTCCACCTACCCCCCCCTCAATTTCCCAGGGACCTGAAAGCCATCTATCATATCTCTTAATATGTTCACAATCCCTTTGTTGTAGTTGCCAAGTAAACTGAACCAGATTCTGTAGTCCATTGTGAGAAAAACCTAGAAACTGCTCCAATTGGACCCAGGAATGCCTGCATTATCCATGCATAAGCCTTCTGTGAGAATTGCTAATCAAGACTTAAGAATGATTGTGTCATGACCCAGCCCACTTGTGTTTTTTCATGATAAGTCCTGGCTTTACCCCAGCATGTTAAGGCCTTCTCAGAATGACTTCTGTTTGCAAACATTTTCCTAGCTTTAAAATTAAACTTCTGCTTGATCCCTGTATCTCCAATCTATGAGATACAGACTCAGTAAAGACACTACTGGATCAAAGGTTATATATGTTCGATAGCCCTCTGGACATAGTTCCAAATTGCTCTCCAGATTAGTTGGATCAGTTCACAACTTCACCAACAATGTATTAATATTACCTATCTCTAGCCTGCTCTGTTCAGCTGTAGTCACCCAAAGGTTAGAAGCCAGTTCCAGTCTGGTGACACCTCAATTGACTCATTTGTAAAATGAGCCGGAGAAGGAAATGACAAAAGATTCCAAGAAAACATCAAATGGAGTCTAACACACTGAGAAAGGACTATACAACAAAGAGTGAAGAACAATGACTGCTAAGGTTTCCTTTTCTTTTTCTTCTGGTTTAAATATCTTTGCATTCCCAACCAGAGAGGATCTTGGGGAAGCCCACTACTGTTAGACAAGGTGAAGTTTGGCTGGAGAGAAAATATTCTACAGCTCAGTGGGCCAAATTTGGTTCCCTGCTGTTCTTTCTCTTAGTTCCAGCCCTAGAGCCTGGAGTCACCAGGCCAGGTACCCCACACTCCCAGGGGAGATAAGTACAACTGAGTGACGGGAGCAGATATCAACCCTGGGGACTCAGACTATGATCCTGGTCTTCTGACTCCCTCAGAGGAAGAAAACCCAAATATTCTCCGTATCCCACAGGATTCCAGGCTCTGCCACTGACTTGATATTTGACCTGGAAAAGCCTCTTCTCCCCACTTGGCCTCAATTTCCCCATCTGTAAAATGAGGGATCGGACTGGTCTCTAGTGAAAACAAGCCAGCTCACTGAGGGGGTCCGGCTCTGCTACAACTCATTGTTTGATCTAAAACAAGTCACTGCTTCTATCTAGGCCTCAGTTTATTCGTCTGAAAAAAAAAATGACAGGTCCCTTCTAGTTCTGAACGGGCATTCCCATCCTACAATCTCAGGATTCCACCCTCGATTTTCTAGAATTCTGTCTCATCTCAGGTCCGGAGGGCGTCCTGGAGGCGGTGCCGGCTCAGGACTACAATCCCCGGCCTGCCTCGGGCCGGGAGGGGCGGGACCGGAGCACAGGGAGTCGGAGCCCAAGCCTGGGCAGCAGCCGAGGTGCAGCAGGTACTCGGGCCAGGGCTGCGGCCATCGCCTTCGCGTGGCAGTGGGACGGACGGACTGGGGAGGCGCCGGGGTGAGCCAGTGTTTAGAGTGACCGGGCTGGCTGCCTGGCCCTTTAAATATCGCTGGATTTGGGGAGTGGGGGGGCGGGGGCGGGAACAGCCCCCAGCCCCTCCCCCCCTGGGCTGGGGACCGCCCCGAATCCCCCAGATCCTGGTATCCTCCCTCCTTAGTCTCCGGGTCAGGGTCTTGGAAGGGTCTATTCCTTCATAATCCATCCCTCCCTCCACCTACTTCCCATCCCCCCGTCCCCAGCAGTGCCCTTATTAAGCCCCTAAATCCAGAACCTAAACCTTCCCGGAATAGCCCTGCGGGAACTGGGTCCCGGGCCAGGCGATGTGTTGGGTGGAGGAGGGGAAGGGGAGAGGGATGGTTCAGGAACACCCCCCCTCTTGTCAGAATGCACGGAATTGGGGGGAACGTAACCTCCGCCCAAGCCCCAATCCCCAAACCCGAGGGATTCCCAGTGAGCACCTCTCAGTCCAATTCCTGTCCTTTAATCCAAGGGACTTCCCCCAGGTACCGAACCTCTTCTCCGCCTCCCCGACACACACCTGTCTGACTTTCTTCGCTTCCCCTCCCCACCCCTTAGCATCTTGGGACCCTGCGGAGCCTCGGTGGAGTCAGAGGGAGAGTCCCTTGACCTCAGGTGGGGGTGGGGTGGTAGGAGATAATTGCCTCTTAGTGTTGATGGGGCCCTCCTGCTAGGAGCAGGGAAGGCTAAGCTGTTGTCTAAGAAGGGGGGAGGGGGAGAAGAATGTTAAAAGTCCCAGCTTTGCAACTGAATTTTTGTAAATGCCTTCGCCTTCCACTCCAGCTTCCCGCTTTGTCAAATGAAGTGCTGGGTTTTTTGTAAATCCTTAACGACTCTGTGCCTCAGTTTCCCTGGATGTAAAAGGAGTGGATTGGACCAGATGGCTTTGTAAGAGCCAGCCTGCGGGGTGTCCCAGAATTCTTAGAACAGTTGTACACAGTGTATCCAGATCCTCACTATGTATCTGCATCCACGTGTGATACTTTGTCACCTTTAGAATCCACATTCATATTATGATGTTGAAATTATGATGCTGATCTCTGAGCTCTTCTGCGGTATCAACATTGTGTTCACATATCTTGTCCTCTGAGGTCCTCCATTTTCTGAGATGTTCTGTGTTTTAAGGATCCTTCCGAGGGGATGCTCTGAGTTCTAGGATTCAGCTGCTCGGCTCCACCCCGGCTTATCCAAAACACCCATGGCCTACAAGAATGTGTTGATCACTGGTTGTTCCTCGGGCATTGGCTTGGCCCTGGCTGTGCGGCTGGCCAAGGATGAGCTGAAGAGGTTCAAAGGTGAGCGGGGAATATCTGGGCTCTCTTCTCAATACCCCTTGCTCTTTTCTCCCTGCTTTTTGCACACTTGGGACCAGGCTAGGAAGCATTGGCTGTGAGGCTTGGAGAGGAGGGCACCTCAGTCTTGGTCTTCTCAGACTACCTGACCACATATACTTCCCCCATCAGAAGCAGAAAGATGTTCAGAGCTTTGGGGCTGCCTAAGACCCGAAAAAAGAATAATACTGTGATAGCTTTAGTTTTTCCACTTGTAAAATAAGATTGATCTCCATGACCTCCGAGTTCCCTTTCCGCTGACATTTTTTGGTGAGTGGAGAACTTAGTGGTGGGAGGATGGGGTACCTGCAGGAGTAGGGGAAGACATGTTTGGACTTTGACATGTAGAGTTTTGGCGACTTGTTCTGGGATTTGGGGGCAGCTGCTGGTCTAGATCTTGGTGGGAAATTTCTATTCCCTTCAACCCTAAAGTGATCGCTACCATGCGAGACATGGCAAAGAAGGGGCCTCTGGAGGAGAAAGCTGGGGAGACACTGGAGAAGACACTTCAGATCCTGCCCTTGGATGTCACCTGTGAAGACTCCGTTCGCCAATGTGTGGCAACCATACCAGACCAAAGGGTGGATGTTCTGGGTGAGTCTGACCCAGTTCTTATCCGGAGAGCTTCTCACAATGGAGGATCAGAAGTTAGTTTTGAGGATCCAAAGCCAAGGAGGCTCAGCCTTGGAGCTTTGGAGCGGGGCAAGGTGGGCAGTGGTTAACAGGAGGAGCCCTGCCTCTAGCTTTTGGGGAAGGGAGCACAGTTAGCATGCAAGAAAGATATGATCTGCTTATTCTCGAGGTCAAGAAAGGACCTTAGGAACCATCTTCTCCAACCTTTACTTGACCTAAAACCTTTCTGCCACATAGCAAACCTAGTTATCCAGTCTTTTCTTGAAGGTCTTTCACAAGGGACCATTTTTTAAAACTCCCAAGGCAGCCTATTCCTCTTGGGAATGCTGGAATGATTGGGAAATAGTTCCAGAAAGCAAACATAAAACTGCCTTGGAGTAACTACCACCCCCTGCTCCCAGGTCTCTTCTCTGGGGCCAAGCAGAATAAACCTAGGCTGTCTTTCCCAAGTCAGGCCTCCAAATACTTGAAGACAGCTCCCTAGTCCCTTGAAGACTTAAGTCCCTTCTTAAGTCTTGTTTTCTTTAGGATAACATTCCTTATTCTTTTACGGGATCCTGGAATGACATGAGCCTAAAACAGGGGTTTTTAACCTAGGGCCTATGAACTTAAAAAAAAAAAACCAAAAACTGGTATTTCAATACAATTGATTTCCTTTGCAATCTTGTGTTTTATTTTATGCACTTAGAAGTGTTATTCTAAGAAGGGTTCCTTCCTCTTCACTAGACTGACTGCCCAAGGACTACATGACAAATAAAATTAAGAACCCTTGCCCTTGGGGCTCTTTCCTATTTTGACCATGCCCTTATGGATGTTTCACTGCTTCTTAATAAGAGGAATCAAATTATATTAACTGTCTTCAAGTATTTCCAAGAATTGTCACAGGAAAGAGCCTGTTTTTCTATCTGGCTCCAGACTGTGGATGGGTATTGGGGTGGAGGTGGGATGAGAGGTGGGATTGACATGTGGAGAGGGAAATGTCAGCTAAATATAAGAAACTTCCTAAGTTTCCTAAGTGGAGCTGGGAAGGAAAATGAGTCGTGTTGGGAGGGAGTGGGCACCCCAACTTGCTCCGTGAGGGGCAGTCCTGCTTGGTACAGATTCAGACAAGACTGTGTTCCCTTCCCTTCCGGCCCTGAGTCCTCTCTTCCCTTCTCTTCTTCCCCCTCCCCGTCGTCAGTGAGCAATGCTGGGGTGGGTCTGATCGGCCCCCTCGAGTGTCACAGCATGGCGGCCATGCAGCGGGTGCTAGACATCAACTTTCTGGGCCTGGTGCGGCTGGTCCGGGAAGTGTTCCCCAGCATGAAGCGGCGCCGCCAGGGGCACATTGTGGTCATGAGCAGCATCCTGGGCCAGCAGGGTGAGGTCTGGGCCCTGGGACGGCAGGACGGGGAGGGACAGAGGCCTCCGGGGGGCAGGCTCGAGCCCCCAGCCCCCATTTCCTTCCAATCTGCAGGGCTCCTTTTCAATGATGTGTACTGTGCTTCCAAGTTTGCGGTGGAGGGGTTCTGTGAAAGCCTTGCCCTGCAGGCCCTCAAGTTTGGGGTGAAGTGAGTGGGGTGCGGGATGTATGTGGGAAGGTGGGAAGCAAAGGGCAGCTCAGCGGAGTACCAGGACACCCGGGCTTGCCAAGGGCTTTCCTCCCGCGACCCAATGAGGCATGAATTAGTGTCTTATTTACAGAGGAGGAAACCGAGTCTGAACGAGACATGATTCGGGGAGAAGTTAGCACCCCACCTTCATGGGCTGCCTTGGCCAAGCCCAGTCCAAACCGGGGTTCACGCCGTTAACCCCGCCCACCCTGGGCTGAATACCCGATTTTCCTAACTGGTTGTGAGATCCCTGAGCTTCATCTGGCTCATGTGAAGAATGAGTAATAGTGATGCATGCTCTGAGTCCATACAGTGATGACATAACAGATTGCAAAGGGTTTTGGGCACAGTCATGAAGCTCCAGGGTCCAATGTGCCCCTCATCCCATTCCTTGTCCCCATTCGTGGATCTGTTCCCTAGGGGGGCTAGGAGCTGGCTGAGGGGTCCCAGGCCCCAGAGGCAGCTGGAGCCTGTGTTCCCCAACTCCCAGCATCAGCCTCCTGGAACCGGGCCCCGTGGTGACAGAGTTTGAGAAGAAACTGTACGATGAGGTGGCCTCCATGGACTTCTCCAAGGTGGACCCCGAGACTCGGGACATCTTCCAGGGCTTCTACATGGCCTACTCAAAAGATGTCTTCTCTGCCTTGGGCCAGACCCCCGAGGAGGTGGCAGAGGTAACCTCCCCCTGGCACCCCCGGGCCTGGCCAGCTCCCAGCAAGATGCCCCCTTCCCTTCCCAGATCCTGCAGTCTGCCCCTTCGGGGAGGCTGGGCATTGCCATGCCAGAGAAACAGCCCCAGATGACGCTCTGCTCTCTCCCAGCATGCAGTGCAGGTGATCGGGGCGTCCAGGCCTCCATTCCGCTGCCAGACCAATAGCGTGTACACGCCACTGACCACTCTGAAGCATGCTGACCCCTCGGGCCGGCTGCCCCTCAGTGCTTTCCATCAGCTGGTCTTCCAGCACGACCGGCTCTTCCGGGCCAGCCTCAGCCTCCTGAAGATGCTGCAGTGGAGGAAGCGGCGTGACCTGGGCCCTCTGCCCCGGCCCCCGGCCCCCCCCTGACTCCCAGCCCTTAGCTGTGGCCGCCCCCACCCCCCTTCTTCCAACAGCCCCAAGGACCCCAGGCTAGCATCGATGACGGTGGGGGTAGAAAGGTCTCAGGCCCTAAGCCTGCTGCTCTTTTTCTCCTCTTCCTAGGCGGCTGGATGCCCCGGGGTGTTGGAAATTCTAAGTGTGTAGGGCAGGTTGGCTGGTCCTACCCCCAGTTCCTACTGCAGATGATGGCACATTTTCTTAGTCTCTTTGTCTCTTGCCCTCCTCCCACCCAAGTTCCTCCCAGAGGGCTACAAGCCTGTCTTCAGGCCTGGTCCAAAAACCCCAGACACTGGGCAGCGACCGGCATGGAGGCAGGGCTTGCCCCGTAGCCAGCACAAGCACAAGCCTAGGCGGATCTAGGTCCTGAGGGAGGGGAACCTTCCCCTTCTAATAAACGTGCATGTCTGAAACTCACTGTCAATTCTGCTTTGCCTCATATAGCTCGGGCCTGCACCCCGTGGGGAGAATGGGGCAGAGCAAAGGCAGACTCACACAGACCGTTTAGCAAAAAAGACTGATTATTATACAGCAGGAATGTGTGTGTGTGCAGTGTGTGTGTGTGTGTGTGTGTGTGTGTGTGTGTGTGTGTGTAAGAGGGGGGATCGGAGTAGGGGACCACCCAAAGCTGCCCTCCCCCACTCACCCGGGGCAGTGATAGGCATTGCCCTTCAACCCAAGGGGGGCTCCCCCGCTTCCCCCAAATCAAGTTCTCCCTGCTCCCTTGGGGCCTTGTCCTGGGAGGGAGAACAGGGAGGAGTGTAGAGGCCACGGAACGTGGACAGTGGACGGCTGGTGCCGGAGGGGCCCCCTCACAACAGGACACGCAAGGTTTCAGAGGGCTTCTCTGCTGGTGGCTGTTTTGTTGACCTTGGACAGGCCCTCCCGGAGTCCAGATTCTGTCATCCTAGTGGGAAAAGGATGAGAAGGAGGGGGCGCAGGGCCTGAGAAACAGTTCCCTCGCCTGTAGCCGGCAGTCTCTGGGTCAGCGCTCCCTCCTCCCCGTTCCCAGGCTGCTTACACTTGGTCCATCTGCACATCTTCCTCGTCGTCCTCCTGGGGCAGCTGCAGGTAGGGATTGTTGGATGCCGGGCGGAACTTGTAGCCAGTGAGGATGAAGAAAACCAGGGTGGAGACCTCCACCAGCAGCTGGGACGGAGGGAGGGGAGAATCAGTGGTCAGCGCCCGGGCCCAGGGCGTGCCGGCAGCAGTTGGTCTCCGGCCCCACTCACCTCATACAGCCACTGCCATTGAAAGGGCACACTGACCCGGAGCAGGACAGCCACGATCCGACTGAAGTAGATGTAGCACACCGTCTAGAGGCAGTTACCCGAGGAGACAGACGTAAGGGACAAACATGGGCAGCAAATGGGTATGGGCGGACAGGGGCAGCTCCCAGGGCACGGAAGGACAGAGAGGGGCAGCTCCCAGGGCACGGATGGACAGAGAGGGGCAGCTCCCAGGGCACGGATGGACAGAGAGGGGCAGCTCCCAGGGCACGGAAGGACAGAGAGGGGCAGCTCCCAGGGCATGGATAGACAAACAGGGGCAGCTCCCAGGGCACGGATGGACAGATGGGCAGCTTCTAGGAGTACATATGGACACATATGGGCAGCTCCAGGGTCATGGATAATCAAACAGACAGCTCCCAGTATGGGAGACAGACAGGCTCAGGTCTGGGAGCAGCAATGGAAAGGCAGGATCAGTTCCCAAAGGGATGACAGGAAGAGCTACTGGGCCAATTTCCAGGATGAGGGCCCCAAAAAACTATAGATACACCCCAGGATACAGTCCCCCTTCCCTGCCCCAGGCAGGCCCTGGTCCTTCTTGCCCCTACCATGACGTAGTAATGCCGGAACAACTTGAGCTTTGCCAAGTTCACTGCCACTGAGAGAGGGGAGAGATGAAGGAAGTCAAGGACCAGAAGGAAATGAGGAAGCAGGGGAGGGGGGGCAGGAAAGGACTCTGGAGCACAGAAGGGGCATGACTCACCCTTCCCATCAGTGCCCGATGCCTCTTGGAGATGGCGGATGGACCTGCCATTTGGGTAGGAAGGGTGAGAACACATGGTCAATGGAATGCCCTGCACCAGAGGGCTTCCAGCTACCCTCCCAGAATCCCAGGATCAAAGGCTCTTAGGGATTTGGCTAGTTCAAGCCCTTCTGCGTGATGAACGAAGATGAACTAAAGCCCAAAGTCACCCCTGTACACAGCATACGTGCCTCCAAGAGACACAATCCCCCATCTGCCATGCTATCCATGGCCTTGCCAGGAAGCAACCCCTGCCTGATGCCTCTACCCGGGATCAGAGATCCAGAGCAGGAGAGAAGGCCAGACATCACGCAGACCGAGCCACTCATTTAACAGAGGAGAAAAATGGAACAGATGCGGCCCTGACAGAAGAAGGGAATTGCTCGAATGCCTCAAGGTCATGGCCTCTAAGGAAGGCTCCAGCTCCAGAGGTCTGCTGTGAGGAGACTGGGCCAGGAAGATGGAAGAGGAAGAAGGGCCAAGGACTGAAGGCCAGGTCCTCACCATACAACAGGAAAAAGAATGGCCCCGCAGCAGATGAGGTCGACCAGGAACAGAATCTCCTTCCACAAGGCATAATCACTGGTTCCCTCCTCAGTGGACTCGATGATGATGTAGGCCACGTTGGCCAGAACCTGGGCAGAGTTGGACAGGAGTCACCCCTTGACTTCCCCTCACATTCTGGCACCTCAATCCCCAGGGTAGATCTGAGGGCAAAGGTGTTTCACAAACGGAGAAACTGTAGAAAAGGCTTGTTCAAGCCCTAAAGCTTGAAACCTAGGTCTCTAGCTATAAGCCCAAGTGTTTCTCCACCTAGAGAAGAAAGGATCCCTGTATTATGGGGGCAAGGCCCCGTCTAGCAGAACCAGGACCAGGATGGAGCAAGTACCTGCAAGGGGATGACAACCCCAAAAAGCTTCTTCTCCTTATCGGAAAGGACATATTTGACAAAGGCCCAGCCAGAGCCAATGAGAGCAATGGTGATGAAAAGGAGGGCTCCCTTCAGCCTGTGATAGGAAAGAGGAGAAGGAAAGGGGAGGGTGAGAATAACTGGAATGTGAGTGCTCCTGGGTATTGGCCCAGAGAATGGGAAATAGCCTCCCTTCTCTTCCCATCCTTTCCTTCTGCCCTCTCCTTTCTCTTCCCTTCCCTCCTCTCCCCTTTCCTGGGTTTCAAGGCTGAAAAATCTGGAATAGGGAAAGAGGATAGGTAGCTCCCACCTTCCACCCTGGGACCAGGGAAAGGTTTGGACCCTCACTTACAGGTGGGTGATGTAATCGGTGACAGCAAGACCCTCGATGGGACGGCCCTGGCTGTTGATGAAGTAGTAGTTGATCTAGAGAAAGAGGCCCAATCATGGGCGGATTGGGTTGGGGATGGGGAGATGGCCAGGTGCCTGTGGCCCTGGGGTGACAGTTCTGTAGAGGGTCAGGGTTTTCTAGCTGAGGCTCTCACGATGAACAATGCTTGCGGTCACCACTAAATCGGTCGGGAGCTCAGATTCCCAAGGGTCTCTGTGAAAGCCTGGGGCCTCCCTTCCCAGGCCTAAAGTCCCCCTTGCCCTTTCCCCATTTTGACCCAGCTGGGAGCTCACACTGTGAAAGAGGAGAGATGCGCTCTTGGTGAAGGCCAGAGCCGCCATCAGCCAGTGGATTTTGAAGACATTGTATCTGGGAAGAGGAGGACATGCTCAGAAGGGGAGGCTAGGGGAATGCCTTGGGATTTGGGAGGGACAGAAGTCTGGGTCTGGGGGAGCCCCAGGGACTAGGGGCTTCCAGAGTTGTGGAAGGGAGGGGATAAGGGCTCCCAGTTTGGGGTAAGCAGGATTGTTACTTGTGTTTGCAGAGAACAGAAACCCATAAGGCTCCGGCCCCCAGAAAACAGGCTGACATGATCAGGTAGAGCTTGAAGAGGGGGATTTCAGTAGCTGACAGAAAGCCTTCGGGGTTCTTCTCTCGGATCATTATCTGGATGAAGAAAACAGGATGAGGGGCGGGCCAGGTCAACACGAGGGCTGCACTTCTGACTCTGCACTTTCTCAGGGAAAGGAGCCTTACCGTGATGTCAAAAGGCCTCTCGTGACCAGGGATGGCATTGTAGCAGTTGTGAAAGTTGAGGTTGTAAAGTCCTTCCTCAGCTGGGGAGCCAATCACCACGTGGAACTGGTTGGGGAGAGAGCAGCTCTCAGGCTTCCTGCCTCTGAGGGCCTGGAGGAGCCCAAGCTTCCTTCTCCCTTTCCAGAAACAGGGGGCTGGTTTTCTAGGCAAGCAGGAGGCTGCTGTGCCAGGGAGGGGAGGGGAGAGGTCTGGGTAGATGGGGATGAGGATCAGACATTGGGGCAGAGAAGATGGAGCCCTGAAACCAGGAGACAACTTACACTGAAGTTGTAGGAATCGTTGTTGTAGCCCAAGCTCAGGACCAGCCCCTTCTCCTTATGCCTGGGGTCCTAAGGAAAAAAGAGCCCAGCATCAGGGCCCACCACTGGTTCATCTTGGCAGTGGGGTCTCCAGTGGGAATATTTATTGCCTGAAACAGCTCTTCCTGCCTTACACCCAGGGTTCTGAACCGTGCCCCATCCAGTCTGGTCTTTTCACCCCTCTACCCAATCCTGTCTATAACAGGAATGACTTCACTCTTTGTACTTATATCCCCACTGCCTGACACATAGGAGATGCTTAATAATGCTTGTTGATTGGCTGAACAAAGCCCAACGACATGCTTTCCCTTCAGGAAGTCTTCCCAATCCCATCCCACCTCCCTCTGAACTCCCCTCAAGACAGGGAGGCCTGTATTGTAGTGAGAAAGCTCTGGATTTGGAGAGAGTTCCAGTCCTGGTTTCATGGGATCCCTCTTGCCCTTTCTGAGTTTCAGTTTTCCCCTCTGTAAAAATGGGGATGGTAAACCTTGTGCTCTCATACGCTCACGTGGCTGATGGGAGGAACAAAGCTTGTAAACTCTAAACTGTGCCAGGTGGCATTGACCTTGTGGGAGAAGCCTCTCCTCCAACTAGTGAGGGTATTGCCCATGTCCAGTGCTCTGCCTGCTCCCCTAGTGTAGTCCCGGGGCACCAGTAACTGCTGGCAGCTTGATGCTCCCAGAATCCTCCTTACCTGACTCCTTAAAGACAGTGGTGAAGACTTCCCGTCCTGCTTGAGTGCACTAGTCCCTGCAAAGCAAGCACAGGCCTGTCGACCAAGGATGGCAAAGGGTCAGAAGGTGGGGTGGGGATGTGGACAGGCTGATGGTGACAGACAGACAGGGCTCCTACTGGAACGTACCGTTGCCTGGACTGGACCGGGATATGCCTTCCTGGAGAAGTCCCGGAGAAATCTGGAGTTTCTTTTGCTCCCCAAATTGGTATACCTGAACCCTATAATCAGGAGAAGGAAGTTAAGAATTCTGACTTCTAGCTCTCCTCTTGACACTGGGTTATCTTGATCTGGCACTTCCCATTTTTGGGGTCTAGATAATTTCCAAGACCTTTTCTAGCTACTTTCCCCCTTCTACCTTTATATCCCCCCAGGCAATATCTAATCTCTGAATCTCCCAAATATAATAAAACTCACTGTTTTCCCTTGAAGTCAATGAGGAAAGTGGCCATCAAGTTGCTCCCATTGTGTTTGAGAGCACAGGTATGAGGCTCTGGGGCCTGGAAGGAAGAGAGAGGCAGGATGGGTAGGAAGCCCAGGTTTATACCCAGACTCTGCCAGAGGTGCCTCCTCCAGCCCTAGTGTTTTATTCCTCATACAGGAGCAGGGGTGTACAATGTACACACACACACACACACACACACACACACACACACACACACACTTCCCCCTCCTGCTTCCCTTCACTAGCAGGAGAGAGCCCTGTGAAGGAGGAAGACGACAGACAGTAGGCAGGCAGGCGGGCAAAGACAAATACCTGGAAGGGAAAAATACTGGCAAAGGGCCCCTTACCCCAGTAATAACATTCAACTCATTTCTAAAGAAACATTGGCAGGTTCTACGTTAAATGTATAGAAAGCCAATGTTCCCCTATCTTGGGAGACCCATCCTCAATCCACCAGGCAAGGGACTCACGGAATAGGATCGAATGCTGCCAGTTCGAGCTCGAGACAGGCTAAAGCCCACCTAAGGTAAAAAGAAAAGAGTTATTTGGAGACCCCAGAGGGGGGGTCCTCCCTTTTTTCTCCCCTTCCTTCCCTCCAAGGGAATAAACCAATTCTCTCCAAGAGACTCCTAGATTTAGATCCCTTCCTCCTTTTTCCTTCAAATTCACTCTCATGCAGCCTTTCATTTGATGGAGGCAGGGTATCTTCCACCCCAGGTCTAGGGCCCTGTTTTTCACTTCCCTGAGTTTCAGATGAGGGTGTCCCCTCAAACTCTAAACCAGACCCCAAATGTCTCTGTCCTCACCAACTGGGGTTGATCTTCCTTGCTTTCCAAACGGATACGAAGGAGGCTGAGTTCCACTTCCAAAGAGCCATTGGTAAAGAAGCCGAAGCTGTTCAGCTGGATGTCGGCCCGCTTTTCCCCCTAAGAGAGAGTCCAACTATCTAATCACCAGAGCCAAGTGCACCCCAAAGGCTCAACAGACAATCCCTGATACAAATCTTTTTGTCATATGATAGACCTAATCTCACCTCTACTCCCTGACCAGGGGTGGGCAACATCCAGCCCATGGCCTGTATTAAGGTCAGGGAAATCATTTGCTAAATGATGAGCTGAAAGCGAGTTACAACAACCACCACTGATCGAGTCCTATAAGGTGATAATTTTGTATGGTCTGAAAATGCTGTTAAAAATATCCAAATGGTTCTTGGCAGAAAAAAGGTTCCCAACTCCTGCCCTAAACAATACCGAGACCCAGAAGGGAATGGAATTTTCTCAGGATCAGAGAGGAAAAAAGGAGGGCACCTTGGGATGAGGATGGCCGGAGCAGACACCTGTCTCCCTTTTCTCAACTTACCCTTCCCTCCCCAGGTTCTTTCCCTCCTTCAACTCAGAGCCAACACAGATAACGCAAAGGCTCTCGCTCGTCAAGATACCCATGCAGGAATATCCAGCCAGGATCTCCACACAAGGAGCTCTTAAACCCCGAGTCATGGACCCCCTGGCTGGACCCCTTCTAGGGATCATCATTTTAAACGCATAAGATAAAATCATAGGACTACAAAATAAACCAATTTATTGAAATGGTCATCAAAATATTAAGGAAAACAAAATCACAGACCCCAGGTAACAGCTTTTTGTCATCCCACTTATGCCCCCCCCTCCAGAAAAGCATGAGATATAGGAGCAATTCGAATGCATGAGGCTTTCGGAGGCGAGAGCTTCCTGCAAGCACGGGACAGGAGACCCGACCTGGGGATGGTACAGGCTGTTCGCTAAGATTACAGGATGGCGGCTAGCACCCCGGTGGTTGAGAATGAAAATGAAATCTCTATTCCCGATCACTCCCCCATTCCAAGGGAAGATAACAAAGCTGCTTTCTTCTCCGACACATCCCGGTGTGTCACCGCGCCCATTTTACAGATGAGAAATCCCCCGGAAAGGGAAACTGGCCGCCTCGCAGTGCCACGACTAGAAAGCCCTAGATCACAGACCGCTTCCCTTAGAAAGCTGCCTCATCCCGCTAGGCTCCTGGGGATCCTCGGAAGGCAAAGTAATTCATATTTTGGATGCTAGGAGTGGGGGGAGGCGAGGACGCTACACGCACGAGGGAGGAGGAGGAGTCGGGGGGAGGAAACCACCCCGCCCGGGGAAAACCAGGAAATTGGCGGGGGAAACCAGGCTCAGGGAGGAGGAGGAGGAGGAAGACGGACAGTCCCATCTGGGCGGGAAAGGGGTCGACCGCTGGGGGTTCTGGCCAGACGAGCCCATTAGGATAGGCGGTGGGGGGATGTGTGTGTGGGGAAGAGCTGGACCGCTCCATCGGGAGAAAAGGAGGGAGGGTGGACGAGTCCACAAGAGCCGGGGGGGGGGCCCAGGAAAACCTTCCCCCCCACCACTCCCTGCATCGCCCGCAACCTCACCGTCAGCACCAGCTGGTGGATCCTACCCGAGCAGCCGTCCAGCAGCAGCAGCCCCAGCAGCAGAGGTAGAGGCAGCGGCGATAGAAGCCGCTTTGCTCGGGTCCCACCGCCGAGCCCCCTCCTCCGGTCTTCGGCCATCGCTGGAGCCGCCACCGCCTCCGACAACGCCCCCGGCACTCTAGAGTCCGCCCCCCACATAGCCAATCGCAGCGTACGAAGGCAAACCCTACCTACCGGGGTGTTGAACAAGCCAATTCGCAACCAGGATTTCGACATCTTGGCACCTGACGGACGGCAAGTAAAACAAATCGGAGAGCCGAACACTCTCGTCCGACCCCTTAGTCATACCCAATAAGAGATGAGAATCCATCGGGTGTGCCTGACAGATAAGCAGATGAACCAATTGCAATGTGTCCGGTTCGGGTAGGTACGGAAGAAATCTTCTCTCACCCTAACTGACAGAGTCAGGACTACAATTCCCAGAATGCAGCATTTCAAATGACAGTACCCGAGAAAGGACCGGGAAGTAGTGGGACTACATTTCCCATAATACACAGGAAGGCAAACCAGTAAATTGGAATGTTTATTTCTTTCTTTGGCTTGACGATTTAGGTCTAGAGCCGGGCACACCCAACCCTGTGGGCCTGATCTAGCGTCGGCCCTTTCCTTATCCTAGTCCCACCTAGTCCCCGGGCCTAAATTGTTGCGTTGGTAAGTAAGCGCTTCTGGGATCACCTTCTGAGGGTCACCGGGGTCTCCAAGGTCACACAACTAAGACTAGAATTTACGGAGCGCTTTAAGGTTGCCCGAGTGCCTCACCAACCCCGCGGGTCCCGACGCTTCTGGGAAGTTGGTGCTTTTATTATTCCCACGTTACAGGCGAGGGAGCAGACACAGAAGGGAAGTGACTTGCCCAGGGGCACGTCGCTGAGTAAGGGTTTAACACAGTGCCTGGCACACAGTAGGCGCCTAATCCATGTTGGCTGAATGGAACTGGTTCCGATCCTGAGCTCCCGTCCCTGGGCTACCCAGCTGCTTGTGAATTAAGCAGAAACGAGATTTGATCCCGGAACTAGTTAGTTAATAACTAGGTCAAAGAGGATTTGAACCCTGGTCATCTAATTTCAAGGGGCAGTTGGCTTGCATTGAGGAAGAGTTCAAACCTAGCCTCAGATACTTCCTAGCCGGGTGACCCTGGGCAAGCCACTTAACTCTGTGTGCCTCAGTTTCCTCATCTGTAAAATGAGCTGAAGAAGGAAATGGCCACACCACTCCAGTGGCTTTGCCAGGAAAACCCCAAGTGGGATCGGGAAGAGTTGGACGCAGTCCAACAAGAAAAACATCTCATTTCAAACCAGACAGAGTCTGATATTCTCTCGATATCTTCCCATCTTCTCATTCCGACTCCCTCTAGATCAGTGGAATGTTCCAAAGGGATTCCCTCCGATTTCCCTTTGCTTGAAGACTTCTCTTTAAGAGGAAGCTGCTAGCTCCCAAGTCCTAGTCTTGCTTTCCAGGCTTTAGGACTTTTCTAGCATTTGGTCATGATGTTATAGCAAATTTGTAAAGAATTTTGCTGCTGTTGCTAAGTCACTGAAGGATCTCCCTCGCGGATATATAGTTGAAGAGGAGAAGCAGCAGCTGCTGCAAGAAGGATCAGTCTGCTCTGGACCTTATGAATCCATTTGGGGCTGTTGGATTGGTAAAGATGAAAAGGATTTTAAAGACTTTGTCAGTGGCTTTACATGGGCACCAGTGTTGGATTAAGCAGATTTGTGCAAACCTTCTGTCCTGTATCCAGGTACTTAGTGCCAAGAGTGGGAGAGGACTTCCTGACACGGAGATTTCACCCCATACATAAACTGAGTTATTAATTTCGAGGAGAGAGATTCCATGGGTATAAATTTCAAGTATGATTGAACGGCAATCCTTTGACATATTTTGTATTATAATTAAAAAAAATTTTTTTTGGGGTTACATTTTAAGTTCTCTGTACTTCTAGTTCACAGTTCCTTTTCTGGAGCTGAATAGCATTTTCCTTCATTGGCTTTTTGTGGTTGAGTTGAGTATTTATACTATTCAGAAAAACATTCATTCATAGTTTTTCTTCGATTGCTCCTGCTGTTACTGTTTATAACATTCTTTTGGTTCTGCTCATTTCACTCTTCATTATTTCATGCAAGTCTTTCTGTGTTTTTCTAATCAAATAGCCCATTATTTCTTACTGTCCAGTAGTATTCCACATTTCACAATTTTCTTAAGTTCTTTACTAAACAAACATCACATAGATGTTGTCCTATTTGGACATTCTCATTTACATAGTAAAGCCAAAAAGAGGATTACACATGGAATTGTGAATAATTATAATGTATAATACAGCTTTCTTGTAAATATATATTTTTCACATATATACCTATATTTATGTGCATATGTGATTTATCATTTATCATATACATCATCTTGTATATATGTTTCATATTATCATTATCATATTGTTTAGCTGCAATTTTCAAAGCTGTCCTTGTTTGTGATTCTTTCTGGCTTTCTTTCTGTTTTGTGCCTCTCTGACTTATATTTTATCAGTACCAAGGGAAGTTTTCACATTGGTATTGCTAAAGCTAGCCTTTCTAGCTTTATGTTAGTACTGGTGATAACGTACTTACTTGCTTAGAATTGGCAGAGTGGTGTGAGCATTTATACCTCAGAAATTTGGCCAGTGCCACAAATTAGGCCTTGATTTACTGTTTTGTATTGTTCAGACTTGAGAAAATGTGAATGATGCAGATTAAATTTAAAACTGTGTCATGGATACATTTACCTCTTTGGAGAGCCGATTGTTAAACATTTACCAGTATTCCCTGTCTTGCCCAGCTTCCCTTTCCCAATGTTATTAAACAGTATCACAAGTCCATGAGACATGTGTTGCAAGTGGATACATTACAAGAGAAAAGCACATGCATATGGGAACTCCTTATACCAAAGAGGCTAGAAATACAGGGAAAATCATGGTATTTCAGCTACAGGGATAGGGGGAAATCTTAGGGATTGATAAAGAACTGTCCCCTTCCAAAGGGAAGGAGAAAGGCAAAGGCAAAAGCAGCATTTTTTTCCCTTGGGAACTGCTGGACTGCTGGAGGTCGGAATGGTTTGCTTATCTACAAGGGTCCCAGATGCACAAAACAGTTTTACAGTGTGGGGCAGACCAACTGGTACTTGTCTTGACTCCCAAGGATACACAGGGAGTCCAGCTTGGGGTGCAAACAACAGATTATGTCAGCTGGGGTCAGGGAGGTTTAGTCCTTGATACTCTTAGGGCCTCCTGCATACTCCATTTCCAATGTATCTGGAAAATATGGCAGCTTAAGACAAGTTTGGAGGGCCTTCTCATTCACTCCATTAGTCCAAGATAACCCCTGGATACACAGAGAGTATACTTGGTAAAATGTTATCATGGATACTATCCAGGAAGGGTCTCCAAAGGTTAGGAGGAAAAAAAAACACTTCACAAAGATAAAGGTCAAAAGACAGAAAGCTTACATCTGAGGGTGATACAAGATATTTCTAATTACAAAGTGAGGTCAGAACCATTAACCAAGCACAGTACAAGCCAAAGAAGACTATTTAATCACGGGGACTAATCCAGATGGAAAAGTCATACAACATCAAGATCACCAAGAGAACTTATTATATAAATACAGAAAATAAAAGCCACAGGGGTACAATAATGGACATCAATATTAACACACAATAAGTCTCCTTGGAATTTTGTAAGCCATTCCCAGTGTTCATTGGAGTAAACATTTCATAGGGATCTCCAGATTCCAGACAGTCTTGGGACAATCTGAGGGCAGACTACCATACTCTCAGAGGCAGTGCTTTGGTGGATTTCCTTTCTGGTTCCCTGTAACTGTATATGTTAATAAATGTCAATACTTGTGTCAATTGTTATTGCATGTCTCCAGTTCTCTCTTTTTCAAATTGTTTTGATGTTTACTTATATTTGCTTATATGTTAATGTTATGCTCATATGGTTGCTATGTAGAAGACAAACTTTTTACTCTGCATTTTAAGCCAAACTCTCTTAGACACTATTAATCTGTTAAGTATTTCTGTTTGGAAAGATGTTCACACAGGCAGAATTCCCTCTACTAATCAGAATTCCTACTTTTCCTCAAGAATCTTCTAACTTATGTTGAGAAACAGAACACAAAACTATCTGGCAAAATCAAGCCGGAGATACATAGTTTAAGTTTGGGGTTTATGATTTGCCAAATAGAACAATAGAAATGTTAATGTCTGAAGTACTCTTGGGAAAATATCTTCCTGAAACCAACTCCTCCTCTGGACTTGAAGTCAGGAAGGTTTGTCTTCCTGAGTTCAAATCTGGATTCAGATACTTACCAGCCATGTGACTCTGGGCAAGTCACTTTTAACCTTGTTCACCTCAGTTTCCTCAGCTGCAAAATGAACTGGAGAAGGAAAAGGCAACCTGCTTCAGTATCTTTGCCAAGACAACTCCAAATGAGATCACTATTTAAACAAGAGAACAATTATTTCCCTTTTAATTTAAAAATGAGCAAGATAGATCTCTCTTAATTGGATTAAACAAAGATATGTCCATTCTATGGTTTGTGTCTCAAAAACAAGACAAACTCTCTCTGGGTTTCCTTTAATGGCTTTAGCCATTAAATCTCCCCTCAGGGTTATAGGAACATCTCTGAGGGGTTGGAGTGATGAAAGCAAATTGCAGGCAAAGAGACTTCTAACCCCATGGTTAGCAGACCAGAACCAGTTTCAAAATGTCTAAGCATGCTCCAAAGTCCCTCCCAGGCACTTCCATTGCATATAATGGGGAGTCCCTTGGAAGTAGGCTTCCCAGCACATTCCATGCAGGAAATTTCATTAGCTGAGCATACTGATATACTCTATCCTGGCTCAAAAGCACTGGGCTTATTAGCTACTCCTATATTATACTTTAATGATTCTACTTTTAAGGGATTGGATCCTCCCTAAAATGAAATCTTGAATTTAAGGAAGACTAAATAGATCTTTGATTTAAATAATCAAGCTCTTTAAACCCGGATACTCCCATTATTTTACTTTGTTTTTACAACACAAATTGGCCCTCAGACATCTTTATCAGACGCTGTCCTACCATATGCTTCTATCCTTTTCCCCAGCATTCCCACTTTCCAATTATAGCTCCATAATCAAGTCAGCTCTGTAATTTCACCTGGAAACCGTATGTCAGTCTACTCCTCTATGTTTCCACTAACCATATGGTTACATACCTGTAACTTTCCAACCAAAGCACCCCTCTCTCACAATTACTTTTCTGTTTGTGTGTGCCCCAGATCTGGGCAGCTTGGTGGTGGAGTGGATAGAGCATTGGGCTTGGAATGGGGAATCATCTTCATGAGTTCAAATCTGGCCTCAGATACTTACTAGCTTTGTGATTCTGGGCAAATTACATAACCCTATTTGCCTCAGTTCCCTCATCTGTGAAATGAGCTGAAGAAAGAAATAGCAAACACTCCAGTATCTTTGCTAAGAAAAACCACAAAATAGCGTTACAAAGAATCAGACAAAACCAAAATGACCAAAGAAAACAGATGTTTTAGGTCTATAGGCAAAATGCCCTACTGCTATTTTTCTTAATGTTTTCATTTAATGAATGCCTTTTCCCCTCAACAACCTGTCCTCTAGCTTCCAGCTTCTTAACCTGTGCTTTGCTGTCCTATCTGGGGTCTCATAACTGAATGTGGGGAATCACAAAATTATAATTTCTTATCAGTAATTGTTTGATTTATATACCTATATATCCAGGGTCATGCAAAAAGTTCTTGGGCAAAAAGGGGGCACAAGTGAGAAAAGTTTAAGAAGTCCTGAGTCTCACTTCAGTGAGTACTTGGGAACTTTATTCTGACTAGGATTGGCCCTCTGATTACCTTAAAGTTTTTCTGAATGGACCCATTAGCAAGTTGGTTGGTGTCCCAAGTATTCTAATAATAAACTACAAACTCACCTTTATATGTTACTGAAAAGTTTACAGAACATTAGACAAGTACTATTTCAGTTGACTGGAGGGCACTCTAGAGGGCTGATCATCTAGGATAAGCCCCTCATCCTAGAGAGGAGCAAAATAAAGCAGAGGCATGTGAAATACTAAACACATAGCCAACTTGGGCCCTTTAGAAGCCTTACCTTCCATTTTAGTCCCTCAGTCCTTATTTATTTATTAGTACCTCAGGATCTCAGAGGAGAGAGAGAAGAAGATGTGGTATAGAGTCTGGCTTTGGAGTTAGAGCAAGTAATCCTGTATCTGAAGCATGTTGCTTGTGTGATGTTAAGTAAGTCATTTAATTTTCCTTAGACCTCAGTTTCCATGTATATAAACTGGGTATTGGACTAGATGACTTCTGAAGTCTCTTTTGGTCCTGGGGCTCTAATTCTTACCTTCCCCCCATTTGTTGCATCCTTTTTGATCTCTCTGGAACCTTGGGTATGACTGACCGCCTCCACTTTCCCCTCCTCATCCTTGTCTTTCTCCTCCTCCCCCTTCTCCTCTGTATTTTCTCTACTTTTGACTTTCATAATGCAGTTTTTTCCTGATTCTCTTTCTTCTCATTCTCCCTTGCTGGACCGTTATCCATGCCTTCGCTCTAACTCTAGGTGCTCCCTCCAGTCTCTGTCCTAGACTTCTCTTCTCAATGCCTGCTCTCATCTAATTAGCTCCCCTAGATTCAAAAGCCATTTCTTTCTCCTAGTCTACTCTGTCCCTTTGGTTCTTTCAGGCCCCAACAGACCCCTCAGGGTTCTTAACTCTTTTATTCTTCTTCACTCCCTTCAACCATCCTCCTCTTGCCCCTTCCCCAAATTTCATGTCCCTTCAGTCCATTCTGTATATAGCTCTGGGCTCCCTAGCCCAGTCCTTCTCTTAGCCTTGTCAGCTCATGCTCCATACTCCAGTCCTGCCATCACCTCATCCTTCTAAGCCTCTTCAATTCAATCACAAATATTAGGTATCTGCTCTGTGTAGCACGCTATAGTATGTGCTAAGTTTATGAAGATAATATGGAAAAAGCCCTGCCTCGAAGGATATTACATCCTATTGGGAAGACACAAAGTGGATACAAAGAAATAAACACACATGTTATAAAACATGTAGTGAATGGGTACATCCACCACAGATAAGGAGTTTTAAATACCTTGCTCAATTTGACAGTTGATGACCTTTCCTCATTGTTGCTCCCCAAATCCCAAGCTTCTGTTCTTGTGGCACTTTTTTCCAGATGAAGGGAAAAACACTTGCAAAGACAAGATTTACATAGAAAATGATACAGAGTAAATTCAGGAGGCAGAGAGTGCTCAGTAACCAAGTGACTAGCTCAGGGTGAATCTGAACTACAGCTATGGCTTACGGTGTGTTTACCTTTCAGAAGTTGAACCAAAGATAGAATTAGCTCACAGCAAAATTAAATAGCAGAGTTAAGAAAAGCAGAAACATGTCTGGTCCATAAACTTGAGGAACACTCTGCCACAAATCCACCCACAGAATCAGCAAGTGTATGTACACAGAGCATTCTCAACTACGGTGACAAACTGGGACAAGTTGCAACTTCAGGGTACCCTACCTATCACATGTCTTTTTGCCATTTCCTTGTGTTAATCCTTCAACTGCTGTGAGATTAGGTGCAAGGGGTCCAAGGCTTCTAATGTCTCCAGCTTTGATCTGCATTGACATTCAGGCCTAGGGTACTTTCAGAAAGAACTGAAACCCTGATTTAGGACCAGTGAGAGTTTTGATTCAGGGACTTACTGCCTCACAAGCAGGATCCTAACTTGAGTTCCTTTCAGATAACTCAGCAATTTTACTTAATACTACAGCTGTTCCTTGCTATGTGCTTTGGTTGCAAGGTGCCACTGCCAATGGGGAAGGATGAGAAAGAAATTCTCTCTCTCCATCTGTTGAAGGAAGAGGAAGGAGGAAAAGAAAGGATAAAGAGAGAGAGAAGGAAGAAAATGAGGAAGGGAAAGAAGTAAACAAGCATTTATTATTATTTACTCCATAAAATATTTCATTTGACCTTCTAAACAACTCTGTGAGGTTGATGCTTTTATCATCCCTATTTTTTAATTGAGGCAAACAGATTAAGGAACTTGGCTGAGGTCAAATAGTAGCGACTTGAGGCCACATTTAAATTCCTGGATCTCTTACTCCAGACTGGAGTTTGCATTGTGTGATTTCATTGTTTGGCTCAGTGAGGTTCAGTTGATCAGGATCAACTCCTTTCTCCCATGTGTTTTAAGGATGTTAGCTTTGTAACTATTGGAATAATGCATTAGAAATTGGTGAGATTGGAAAGAGAGACACTAATCAGAAGGCAATATAGTCCAAGAGAGAGGAAATGAGGGCCTTGACTAAGATAGAAGTGGACTGAGTGGAGATATTGATGCAAAGATGTCCTAGAGACAGAATCTAATATTAATTTATTTATAATTTACTTGTTTTATTTCCAGTTTTGAATTCTCTCTCCTTCCTCCCATTAAGAAAGCAAGAAAAACAAAACCCATTACATGCACATGGATAAGTAAGTAAAACACATTCCCTAATTAGGCATGATGGAGGGAGAATCTCGACAAAACAAAAACTTCCCCAATTTCCTGGATCAGAAACCATGTCCTGGAATAATTAATCCTTTGAGCTCAGGACCTCATTGTGGCCAGCTACATCAAACCGACTCCAGTTCCCCACCATTTTCTCCTCGGCTGCCTCCAACCCTCTAACTCTGGGACTATAATCAGATCAACACTGCTATTGGAAAGAATGAGTCAATATACCTCCCTGGGAAGATGAGGGTCAGAATTAGGAGAGAAGTCGAGTGACTGAAGATGGAGACAGATGCAGATGCAACTCTTTCTGTTCCCTGAAACCCATAGTTTCCCTGTAACTCTTCAAACCCAAACCCTCTGTCCCGGCCTCCCCCTTGTTTATTTCCCTCTATTAAAGTGAGCTCTTGAAAGAAGGGACTATCTTCCCTTTTGGCTTCATAGCTCCAGAACTTGGCACAAAAAAGTTTGAAATCAATGTTCACCTTATACATAGCCGTTGCCTGTTGGTTGGTATTTCATTCATCGATTCATTTATTAGGTGCGTCGGCACATAGTAGGCACATAGTAAATGTCTGTTGGATTTATTGGACCCCAGCATGGCGGAGAGAGCTAGCCTCAGTACAAGTGACTACTCTGCCCTCGGGAATATGCAATCCTGCACAGGTTGCTTAGTTTTGTCCTGTCCGGTGCAGCCCTGGACTCTGAATTGCAGAAATGGTGCTGACTCCGATTGGCAGAGATGATTTCCACATTTCAGTAGTTCCCGGTATCACCAAAACCACAGGTCCAATCTCTATTCCCTATCATTTCTTGGGAGGGGGAAACTGAGGAAAATAGACCCGTGAGAGAGGAGAGGAAGATCTTCGTTTCTGTGTCTTCAGGAACTAGATTTGCTGCACTCTGAGGTGTGTGCTAAGTGACAGGTACAACCTACAGCGGTTGCTTTGGCTTCTTAGGTAGAGGACACCATAGCAATTTAGGGGAGGATTTGGCCCTACTTGGGCATGGTGCAAGTTTCCAGTGTCCAGAATGGCCAGTAGGTGGGGCACTAGTCCCGGCAGTGACTGAACTTCAAGGTTCCCAAGTCTGCCCTTATTTTGGGGTTATGGGCTCCCTACAATGCAGACACCCCTCATCCTAGATCCTCGTCTCCCCCCAGGAGGATCTGAAAGCACTTAACTCCTTTAAGGGAACCACAACTTCATGGACTCTAATAGTCTGAGGGGAGGAATCTTTTTGGCTCCAGCTGTGACCCCAAAGTGGCTGGGAACCAGGTAGCTCTGGACCCCAGCCCAGGCAGCTCTAAAGAAAAAAGCCAGTCTAGGCGATAGGATAAGAAGGAAGATGGGAGCAGGCTGGAACCTTTCGCCCCATCCTTTTCTTTTCATCCCAGCGCCTCAAAGAGTTTTACAAGGTGGGAACTGACTTTTATGGGCTCGGTGGTAGAGAGGTCTCCAGGCCTGGGATGGAGGTGAGACTAACTTCCCAGTCCCTCAGGGCAGGGTGTCTGGGGTGGTGAGGGGGGGAGGGGGCTGGGGCTGATCAAGGTGGAAATGAATCAGGTGGTAATTAGGCCTGTCTGAATCCAAGGAAATGGGATGGTGTTAAACCGAGTTGGGCAAAGGGGATGAGACAGCTGCTAAGGCTGAGGAGCTGGGGACTGCTCCACCGGCCAAGGTCGGTCTGTCTCTGCATTTCCGATGCAGAGGAGCTGGGGGCCTTGGCGTTTGGGCAAACCAGGCCAGGAAGCCGCGGGGTTTTTTGGTGGGGGGGGGAGTCACTAATGGAGCTGACCGCAAGGTGGCCTTGGAAGAGGTCAGCCTGGGGTAGGATCGAAGCGGCTCCATTCCCCTCCTTCCCTCATCTTCCCCACCTCTTCACCTCCCCCTCCCCCCCTCCGCGCCTCCCACCGCACACCCTCTGTCCTTGTGGCCGGAGACCATTAGTGGCGACAAGGTAGCTGTCTGGAAACTGGCCCTGTACTCAAAATAACCGAGTGACCTCAGCCTCCTGTCTCCTCTTCTGTGTGGTCTGGTCTGGGGAGCTGGGGAGGGGATTCTGGCCATGTCCCTTTAAGGGGGGGGAAGGAATTTGGCAAAGGGTGGTCTTCTTGGGAAAGCAGAAATAGCGTCTAGTCCCTTTAAGAGATGGAGGGGGTAGAGAGAGCGGGAGTGAGGGGGTGGGAGGTCCCTGGAAATCGGTTGGAGCTGGATAATGAATGGGTTAAGTGGCTGGAGGTAGCTCCGGGGCTATAGAATGAGTCCTAGGTCTTTAAAAGGGGGCGGGGAGGATGCCGCTCCACTCCCACTCGCGGCTCCACCTCTCCCAGAGTTTCCATTCCCGGGTTCGGTGGCGCTGGGGAGGTGGGAGGTGTGTCTAGCTTTTGGGGGCGGAACCGGGCCCGGCCGGGGGCGGAGCCTAGAGGCGGAGGGCGGGGTTGGGCCGCGCCGGGCCGGGCCCGGCCGCGCGGGGCTGGGGCAGTGTCTCGGGTCTGGCGGCGGGAGCAGCATGGATTGGGGCACGGAGCTTTGGGTGAGTCTGGTTCCGGCCCCCCACTTTTTCCATCAGTCCTCTCCGTCTCTTGGGGGCCCCCTTCCTGTATCCCAGTGCCCCCTCCCAGTTTTCTCCCTTAGCTGCTATCCCAGGTCAGTCCTCGTCCCCTTCTCTCCCCCCTCCGGGTTAGTCCTCTCTCGGCGCCCTCTCTCAACTCTTCCACCGGCCTCTTCGCCGTTCTCTTCCATTTCTTTCCCATTGCCCTACACTTTCTCTTCCAGTTCTCCCCCAGTTCTCCTAGTTGGCCCCTCACGTTTATTCCAGTGCCCCCCCTCAATCTTTTCCAATTCCCTTTCCCCCAACCCCCCTTTGCAATTCTCTTCACTTTGATTTCAGTTTCTCTTCCCTGGCGGCTGCAGTCATCTCCCTTAAAGTAATTTCTCTCCTGTCCCCTTCTATTCTCAGTTTTCTCCTAGTTCCCCTTCTCTTTCTCTCCCGCTCCCTTCCCCCGACTCTCTTACAGGTCTCTTCTACTCCCCCTCCCCCGGTGCTTTCAGGCCTTTTCACCCCCCCCCCTTTTCTCTTTCTCATGCTCCCTCCCGTTTGCCTCCTTTCCTCAGTTTCTTCTCCCAGAATTCTTCTCCTGTCCCCCTTCCCATACTTCCCCAGTCTCTCCTAGTGTCTTCCTCCGCACCGTGCTTAGAGTGCTGCCTTTTGTCACCGGACTAGCCTCCCTCTCCCCTTTTGAACTCTAGGGTTGGAAGGTTGGCGGAGAGAGCTCGGAGACTCCTCCGGGCCAGGAACTCCCCTTTCTCCAGTCCTGACCTAATTGACCTCAGCCGAAGTTATTTATGCCGCATTTCCAAAGGGCCCTTTGCCAGTCGGACCCTGTCCCTCCTGCCCCACCCACACAGGATCCCGATATCCAAGAGGTCATATATTCCTGGGTCTGAGGTGGAGGCTGGACTCTTTGGAGTCCTGTAGCCAGCGCTCCCTCTCCTTCCCATATATGCCCCACTCTTCGTAGCCCTGAGGAGGCCGGGCCGGCTAGCCTTGCTGGAGGGGGACCGATGTTGGGGGGAACCGAAGGGTTTCCCAGTGACTAGGACAGGCCACTCAGCACCCGACCCTTGATTTTTTGGGGGGAGAGTGTGGAGGGTTGTCACTAGTGACCCCTCCCTTGGCTTGAGCTACTGTGTTTACATCCCTTGCTCTCCTCCCCCTCCCACCCCCCCAACAGGAAGTGGATTTCCTTCCCAGCCTAATGCCTGGGCCAGGGATCCTAGCCCTCCCCCCACCCCACCCCAAAAGGCCCAGTCCTTAGGCTGCCTCGGTCCCTTCCCCTGGCTGGGCCTCAGGCGCTCTTCTCCCTGTTTTGTTTTCCTTACCCCTGGCCCTCTGGCCCTCAGTCTCTCTCCCTCTCCCTGGCAAACCAGTTTGTCCTCGATGGATGTCTCATAGTTTGGCTCCGTTCAAGCTTGGACCTTTGGGAAGGCTCCTAATCTAGGGCTGGAAGGAAGATTTCTTCCCACCCCTAGCCCTGGCTCTGGCTCTGGCTCTCCCCCTGCCCTCCTTGACCCTCTGGCTTTGGGAGTTCCTGGGGGAGGGGGAGGGGTGGGTGGGGGTGGGGACCTCACTCCATGGACTCTGGCCTTAGGCCCCTGGTGAGCATCGAGTTTCCCCCAGTTACTGGGGCCTTCCCTTGGAGAAAGACTTGATTTTTGATGGGCCCGGCCTCAGTTTCTCCACTCCCACTTTGGGGCCTGAGCTAGGTGGAAGGAGGATGAGCTATGTGGGGGTTCTGGCACTAGGGTCATTCCCTGGGAATCGAGCTTGTGCCAGATGAAAGGGGGGGGAGTATGTGGCAAACTGGAATAGGTCACCTATTTTGAGCTCCCTGACCAGGTCAGGCTCCTTCTTATCTTACTGGGTCTCTGGGTCTTTGCCCAGGGGCAGCTGGTTCAGTACATAGCTGGGGGGTTAGGGTGGGGTAGAGTGTTAAGCAGAGAGCCACCAGGTGGTTGTTAGGACCCAGGATTTCCGCTTGTTTCCAGCCTGGTGCCCCAATGCTTACTTCAGCCATGTTGTCCCAGGAAAGCTCTGACACTTCTTCCAGTGTGACTTGGAGACATCTTTCCTTCCCTTGTTCTCTTTTAGGGAATGGGGGCCTGGTTCCTGAGCTCCTCCCTCTTCCTGGCTGGGATTAATCCATTTACTGGGCTCTAAAGGACTGGCCTGAGACTGATAACATCCCTGCCGAGAGAGGGAGGGCAGACTGAAGGCTAAACGCCTTAAATAGTGGGAGAGGGGTCTTCTCCCATAAAGGGGGAAGGGCTAGAGAAGCTGAGGACTCTGGGGAAGGAGTCCAGTTAGCCATGGGAGGTGTGAGGAGTCTGGTCTCCAGAAGAAGTCTTAATTCCTCTTTCTCTAACTCTTCATCACCACCCCCCTCCCTTGGCTGTTGGGAGTTCCCATCCCCAGGGGCCTGGAAAATCCAGGGCCCTCCAGAAATCCCCAGGAATCCCAGTCAAGTCAAGTTACCAAGGACTGGAGCTGGGGAGTGGGAGGGGGATCTTATGGTTTGTAGTCCTGTTCCCCAGGAAAGTAGGAGTACACTACCTGGGAGGAGAAACTTCAGAATAAATGGCTATACCAATTTCTTGCCACTTTCTAAAGCCTGACTCATGAGGAAGGGCAGGGAGATAGGTTAAAAAGGGAGTATTAGAATGTCAAAATTGAGAGAGGTCTTAGACACCTTCTCATCTTACAGATGAGGAAACTGAGGTTCTGAGAAAGCCAGGAATTTAACCTAACGAGTTAGGAATGGGGAACAGAACCCAGTCAGCTTTTGAAACTCCACCTACAGTGTGGGGCCGCCTAATGGAATAGCTCCGTGCTGTTGGGGGACAGGGGTGGGAAAGAGAGTAGATATGGACAGGAGGAGGTGCGTTGGTGTTATATGACGGGGCCTGGAATAGGAGAGAAAAGGAGCACCCAAAAATACTTGGGATTTTATGGAGACTATTTGTGACTCTGGGGGGACTGAGTCAATGAGTAGGGTTTAGGATAGGACTTCCCTTGAAACTCTTGAGGGGGAAGGAGGGAGAGAGGGAGGGATGAAAAGAAAGAGACAGAATGTGTGTGTGTGTGTGTGTGTGTGTGTGTGTGTGTATGTGTGTGTGAGAGAGAGAAAAATGAGAATTTTCCTCACTTGGGGAGGGCAGTGATGATATTTCCTTTTGTCTTTCTACTGCACCCAGGTAATTGGGGAAGTAACAGGTTAATGAGTTTTAGAGGGGAAACCTTTTATGGGGAGACTGAGGCCATGGAAATTAAGTGACATCCTCAAGGTCAGATAGGGAGTAGAACCAGTATTCTAAACCATAGGCCCATTTTCTGATTCTTGTGTCCCATATGGGCCAAACAGCTAGGGTCCACCTAAGCTGTAGACTTCCTGTGGGTCTCCCTGGAGAGAAGGGAATTTAGGAACCCTTGATCTCAGGCCTTGGGGGCTGGGGGGTTAAGTACTTTTAGCCTCTGGGGCAGTGCCCGCCTCTTGCCTGCCAGTAATACTGCCCCCCTCTCTGTCTTTCTGTAGTGCCTGACTCACCCACTCCTGCCCGCCCAGCCGGATTTTCCGGAATGGAGGGGGATTAGGGGTGTGTGTGGGGTAACCTGGCTGGAGCTGGGGCCTTGGGGGTAAGGACCAGGGAACAGGCAGGTTCCAGGCTAATTTTGTCCCTGGGGAGAAGAACAAAGATTCTGTGAAGCTCTTGTAGCGTCTCCCCTCTCTCTTCCAGCTTTGCACTGACAAAGTCTTGGTTTTTGGTGGATGGGGATTCAGTCCCACCATCTTTGCCCCTTCTGGTTTAGGGACTCTGATGGGAGAGGGGGAACACCTTCTGCTGCCCATGGCTTCTCTTTTCTGAGAGCCCTCCTCCAGAAGGGCTGTTTTCCTGGCCACTCCCAGTCCAGGCCATTGGGGTGGGGCTTTGTCGGCTACACCCACAGGAGGGGGGGGGTGGAGAATTGGAGCTGTGAGCCTGGACTCCCCTGGCCTCTCTGAGGTCATAAATTTGGAGATGGCTGTCCCTGGAAGGAACATTAGATTTCTCCTTTTACAGAGAAGGAAACTGAGGTTCAGAGAGGGGACAGAATGTATTTAAAGTCCTGTCCCTTTTTCTTTCCCCATATTTCCTGCTCCCCTTCAGGACCAGTTTGAGGTGATCGAACGCCACACGCAATGGGGCCTGGACCTGTTAGACAAATACGTGAAGTTTGTGAAGGAACGGACAGAAGTAGAACAGAGCTACGCCAAGCAGCTCAGGTGGGCCTCAGGCTGGGATAGCAGGGCTCAGCGTGGGGACCCGGGGCTGGCTAATTCAGCTGCCAGGCTCCAGGGAGCTTAGGGGAAGCTCAATCTGGGGTAAAATCCCTTAGGATTCTGGGCTGTGAGCGGAGGTGGAATGCTGGCAAAGACTATGGGACGAGCCTTCTTGGGATCTTTCTGAGTGGGGAGGGGGCCAAACTTAGACTTAACAGTTCTCTTCCTTTCTCTCCTACCCATCTTCCCGACAGGAGCCTCGTGAAAAAATACCTTCCCAAGAGATCGACAAAGGATGATCCGGAGTCGAAGTGAGGAGGGAGGATGTGGCTGGGGTGGTGGAATTGGTCCCCTTCTCTCCTCCCTCATGGGAGCCTGGATGCAGATGTCAGTCATTGCTAAGTTCTCCCCTCTGTCTCTGTCCCTGCCCCAGGTTCAGTCAGCAACAATCTTTCATGCAAGTTTTACAAGAGCTCAATGACTTTGCTGGCCAGCGGGAACTGGTGGCTGAGAACCTGACCATGCAAGTGTGTCTGGAGCTGGCCAAGTATTCACAGGACATCAAACAGGAGCGGAAAATGGTGAGGGCATCCCCAAAACTCCAAGCCTTCACTCAAATTCTCCCCTTCTGGCAAGGCAGTCCCCCTACTCCATCTCCCCTAGTCCACTTGGGCCCCAGGACTTCATTTCTAAGCTCTCCTCCCACTCCTGCAGCATTTCCAGGAGGGCCGCCGGGCGCAGCAGCAGCTGGAAAATGGACTCAAGCAGCTGGAGAATGTGAGTGCTCCGAGAGGGGAAAAAGAGAAGGAGAGAGGGCGGAAAAGTGAGCAGAACCACACCTGGGGGCCCTACAGACCTCTCAGCTGCTGGGCCAGCAGGCCAGGACACAGGGTGGTGGACTGCCTTTGGTGGGCCAGCAGGGCCAGAATGGGGGTGTGGACCGCCTTTACTGTCCCTGCTTAAGTCCTGCCTCCAGTTTTTAGTCCTTACATTATTACTTACTTGTTTGACCATGATACAGAAAATAAAAGCTCTACCCCTGATGGACTGGATTGGGAATGAGGGGCTTTCACCTCACTGGGACTCAATTTCTCCTTCTTTAAAATGGGAAAAGGAGTCCCTCCCTCCTGGGGAGGAGGGGGAGAGTTCACCCTTAGGTGACTTCTTTCTCCTTGTCACCTTCCTCAGAGCAAGCGGAAGTTTGAACGAGACTGTCGGGAGGCCGAGAAGGCAGCTCAGACGGCCGAGCGGCTGGACCAGGACATCAACGCCACCAAGGCCGATGTGGAGAAGGTGGGAGGGCTGTGGGACTCGGGGGGCGAGGGTGGGGCTGCGGGCGCGGCGGGCCGTGACCCCGGAGTGATCTCCTGCAGGCAAAGCAGCAGGCCCACGTGCGCAGCCACATGGCCGAGGAGAGCAAGAACGAGTACGCCGCCCAGCTCCAGCGCTTCAACCGCGACCAGGCCCACTTCTACTTCACGGAGATGCCACAGATCTTTGATGTGAGCAGCCCGAGCCTCCAGGGGTTCCAGGGGTCCAGGCCCTTCTCTGTTTCCCCAGATTCCCTAAGACCCTCTTCCGAGCTCCCAGCATCTTGGGTTCTCCCCCTGCCAGCCCTTCCCCTCAATCCCCTGTGCCTCCCCAGAAGCTCCAGGACATGGACGAGCGGCGGACGGCCCGGCTTGGCGCGAGTTACGGACTTCTATCCGAGACCGAGCTCCAGGTCATGCCAATCATCGGGAAGTGCCTGGAAGGCATGAAGGTGGCTGCTGCCGCTGTGGACCCCAAGAACGTGGGTGCTGGGCCCTGGGGGGGAGGGGAGCTGACAGTGCCAGTGATGGCCCTGAGGAGGGCGGCTGCAGGGAGGGCCGGAGCCCCAAGGAGGCCCGAGGCCAGAGACCCAAGGAGGCCTGAGATCCGAGCCCAGGGCCAGAGTCCCGGGGAGGCCCGAGACCCGAGCCCAGGGCCAGAGTCCCGGGGAGGCCCGAGACCCGAGCCCAGGGCCAGAGTCCCAAGGAGGCCCGAGGCCAGAGACCCGAGCCCAGGGCCAGAGTCCCAAGGAGGCCCGAGGCCAGAGACCCAAGGAGGCCCGAGGCCAGAGACCCAAGGAGGCCTGAGATCCGAGCCCAGGGCCAGAGTCCCGGGGAGGCCCGAGACCCGAGCCCAGGGCCAGAGTCCCAAGGAGGCCCGAGGCCAGAGACCCAAGGAGGCCTGAGATCCGAGCCCAGGGCCAGAGTCCCGGGGAGGCCCGAGACCCGAGCCCAGGGCCAGAGTCCCGGGGAGGCCCGAGACCCGAGCCCAGGGCCAGAGTCCCAAGGAGGCCCGAGGCCAGAGACCCGAGCCCAGGGCCAGAGTCCCAAGGAGGCCCGAGGCCAGAGACCCAAGGAGGCCCAAGATCCGAGCCCAGGGCCAGAGTCCCAAGGAGGCCCGAGACCCGAGCCCAGGGCCAGAGTCCCAAGGAGGCCCGAGGCCAGAGACCCGAGCCCAGGGCCAGAGTCCCAAGGAGGCCCGAGGCCAGAGACCCAAGGAGGCCCAAGATCCGAGCCCAGGGCCAGAGTCCCAAGGAGGCCCGAGACCCGAGCCCAGGGCCAGAGTCCCAAGGAGGCCCGAGGCCAGAGACCCGAGCCCAGGGCCAGAGTCCCAAGGAGGCCCGAGGCCAGAGACCCAAGGAGGCCCAAGATCCGAGCCCAGGGCCAGAGTCCCAAGGAGGCCCGAGGCCAGAGTCCCGAGGAGGCCTGAGGCCAGAGTCCCGAGGAGGCCCGAGAGCTGAGCCCAGGGCAGGAACTCTGAGACCCGAGCCCAAGGCCAGAGTCCCGGGGAGGCCCGAGACCCGAGCCCAGGGCCAGAGTCCCGGGGAGGCCCGAGAGCTGAGCCCAGGGCAGGATCTCCGAGGCCTGCTCAGGCACAGGTGATCCTATCCTGGGGCCCTCCTTGCCCTCAGCTCGATTCTCAAGCTGTAAAATCAGATTGATGGACTTAGATGATCCCTGAGGTCACCTCGGCTCAGGCGCCCAAAGGGCCCTTTCTGCTATAATCTGTGAGAAGCCACCAAGTTGGGTAGCGGCCAGATGGTGAGAACCTGGATTGCCCCCAACCCCCGTCCTCCACCTGTTTCCCAGGATTCCCAGGTGCTCATCGGCCTGCACAAATCTGGCTTCACCCGCCCTGGCGACGTCGAGTTTGAGGACTTCAGCCAGCCTATGACCCGCGCCCCCTCAGATAGCAGCCTGGGACTCCCCCCGGATGGGCGCCCCGACCCACGAGGGCCAGTCAGGAATCGCCCCAAGCGCTGGCCCTTTGGGAAGAAGAATAAGGTAGGGGTCAGGGAGGCCTGGGCAGGCTCGCCTTGTGTGCCGGCATGCTCCATTCTGAGCCTTCCCCCATGGGGGCAGGAGCCGGATGGGGAGGGGGGTCATTGACCAGAGATATGAATGACTGGGGATGGGTGGGGCCCGTTGAGTCAGCCCCCTCACCCCTGAAGCCCCAGGGAGCCACCGGCCGGAACGCTGAGTCCCGGGCTGGAATCTTCCTCTTGGCTCTTGTCCCAGCTGGGATTGAGAACCCAGTCCCCTGGGGCTGGACTTCAGGGCGGGGGCAGAGGGGCTGAGGAGGGTTCCCAGCTTGAAGGTTTAACGCGGGACTTCCTGCTCTGCATGCAGCTGGCTCTCACTGAGATTGGGGTCAGAGAGAGAGCTGTGGGGAGGGGGTGTGTGAGAGTGTGTGTGGGGGGCTGTGTGTGTGTGGGGGAGATGGGGAAGTGGGCTCGCAGGGGAAGCTGTTCACTGTTCCTTCTCTCATTCTTGGGGACATCACTTCATGGGGGGGCGGTGGTTGGAGGCCAAACTTTCCTTTCCCACTGACCTGGCCCCAGGCCCACTCCTCCAGGGCTCTCCCCAGTGCTACCTCCAGGTTCTCCTGCCTCTGACCTAGCCCCCAGCTCCCAGATCCTGAGGGTGACCTTTGATCCCAAGGGATTTAATCTTTGACCTGCCACCTCTTGCCTGTCCTGGATCTGCTCCTTCTGCATGTGTGGACTAGGGAAGACAAGGCCTGAGACAGGGGGCTGGAGTAGGGGAGAGCAGGGGACCAGGATTCCTTGCTGGATGAAGGGAGGCTTGGTAAACAGTCGGGTGTTCTGGGGCTCCTGGGAGCTCTCGGCCTTGTCTTCTTGTCCCCCCAGCCCTCGCTCCGTATTTTGTGTTGCTCTCTGGAATGTGCATGTTTTGTGTCCCCGTGTGTATGTGTGTCCCAGTTTTCTTACCGTTTTTTTTCTCCATTTTGTGTTTCTTTTTTTCCTTTTTTGTGTGTTTGTCTGTCCATCCATCCCTGCTCTTGACCACCCCCATCCCATACCCTGTCCCTTGCCCCTCCTCCCCCGCCTGTAGCTGCCCCCTCCACCCCTGTCCCCCCTGGGGGGCCCCCCTCCCTCGGCGTACGCTAACGGACCCCCATCCCCTCGCTTCGGCCGGGACCCCCTGGCCTTACTGAGTGAGATCAGTAAGTCAGTCAAGCCCCGGATAGCCTCCTTCCGCAGCCTCCGAAGTCGAGGGGTAAGTGGGCCCTCGGCCCCTTGGGGAGGGCCTCAGGGTGCTGAGGCGACGAGCCCCCCCCTCCCCACACTGGTAAGGGAAGGGGTGGGTCAAGACGGCTGGGCGCCAGGCAGCTCCACCCTGATCACCCTCCTCTCACCCCTGTCTCCCCACTGCCCACTTAGGGTTTCATTAGGAGGGGTCAAGGGCTGAGCGTCAGCCCCACCGGTCACGTGGCTTTGCCTTGGGCTGCTGGGCTGGGGGGCATTGGGAGAAGGTTGAACCTCCTTCTATTTTTCCTCATAGACAGTGGCCACGGAGGATTTCAGCCACCTGCCCCCTGAGCAACGGAGAAAAAAGTTGAAACAGCAATTGGAAGAGCGAGGGCGGGAGCTGCAGAAGGAGATCGATCAAAGGTGAAGAGGGGGGCATTGGGGGCACCCGGGCCGACCTCTCACTCTCCAGAGGATGCGGGCAGGGAGGCCGGGGCGGGCAGGGGCCTGCCAAGGTCATGCCAGCAGCAGAGACGCCCTCCCAGCACCGGCTCCCTCGGGCCTGGCCATTTTCTTTTTATATTTGCTCTGCTTGGCTGAAATGGAAAGAGCTTGGAGGGCCGGGGGCATGGGGCCAAATGGCTGCTTTACGTAAGATTTGCTCAATTAGAATTACACAGTTGGGTTGCCTGGCGGAGGGAGGGAGCTCCCCGTCGCCGGGGGCCTCGCAGCCACTTTGGGGGCAGCCTGCTGGGGCTGGGGTGGGACCAGAAGCCCTCCCAGTCCCCTTGTGCTGAGGGAGAGAGCTGGGCAGGCTGAGGAACCCGCCTTCCCTCGCTTGCTAGGGAGGCTCTGAAGAAGATGAAGGACGTTTACGAGAAGACGCCGCAGATGGGTGACCCTGCCAGCCTGGAGCCCCGCATCTCGGAGACCCTGGGCAACATCGAGCGGCTGAAGCTGGAGATCCAGAAGTATGAGGTGAGCGGCTCCCGTCTGGGACCTGGCCACCGGCCCCGCTGAGTCACTGGGGGAGGGGGGGCTCCAGCTGTTTCCCATCATGGCCTAGGCAGGCAGCGGAGTGACCTCAGGAAACCTCCCGGCTCGGCTCCGAGGGTGGTGGGAGATGAGGCGCGGGGGGCACGGCCAGGCAGCCCTTCCCAAACGCTCTTCGCTTTGCTCTTTAGACATGGCTGGCCGAGGCCGAGAACAGAGTCCTGGGTAACCGCAGCGATAGCCTGGGCCGGCACAGTCGCCCCCCAGAACCTCCCTCTGGGGCTCCCCCCGACACAAATAACTGTTCTTCTGACAAGGAGAGGTGAGGGGCTGGGGCCGAGGGGGGAGGGGTGACATCTGCTATGTTGGAGAAGGGCCCTAGCTGGAGGGACGGGACGGAGGGAGATGGGAGGGAAGATGGAGGCCTTCGGGAAGAGAGAAAAACACGCGAGAGATAGGACGTGCAGCCCGGGTAACGGGGCGGCAGCGCTCGGCAGGGAGGCAGGCGGGGAGAGGGGGCTACAGTGGGGAGCAGTGGCGGGGGCGGGCACGGTGAAGGTTCACTCCCCACTCCTGCCCTCAGCCCGGAGGCCCCCCCCTCAGACGAGGGAACGGACACCTCCATCTACACCGAGTTTGAGGAGGACTTTGAGGAGGAGCCAGCCTTCCCCATCGGTCACTGTGTTGCCATCTACCAGTTTGAAGGTGAGAAGGAAGGAGGGGATGGTCGGGAACCCTCCTTGCAGGGCTTCCCCCCTGGACCCTGGGTCCTTCCAGGAGAACCGCCGCCTGGCGCAGAGGGAGCCCTGGCTTTGGAGCCAGCGCCCGGGGAGAGCCTGGTCTCTGCCACCTGGTGCTGACGGGATCCTGAGCTAGTGCTTTCTAGGCCTTATCTACAAACGGTCCCATCTCCACAGTCCCTTCCATCTGGATTCCGGGACCTTGGGATTGGCCCGCAGGGGGAAGTCACTCCCAGCCTGGGGTCCTCTGCTTTTTGGCCCCTCCTCAGGCTTTGTCCCCATTTCCCATCAGGCTCGAGTGAGGGCACGATCTCCATGGACGAAGGAGAGGATCTGTGCCTAATGGAGGAAGATAAAGGCGACGGGTGGACGAGAGTCCGGCGGAAACAAGGGGGTGAGGGCTATGTGCCCACCTCCTACCTTCGAGTCACCCCTAGCTGAACCCTTTTGCCATCTGGGGGGTGGGTAGAGGGACCGCCGACGGGCAGTCCGCCCTGCCCCCTCCTTTCCTCCTAGGGCCTGGCTGTTGCTGCTTTAGGACCCTGCCCAGGGGGCCGGGAGTGGGGCTGGGCCTGGCTGCCCCTCACTCCACACCATGTATGCACTTTATTCCCGGGGTGGCCTAGGCTTCCGCTCCCCCCATGCTCCTCAGCCCAGAGTTCCTAGCTGGGGCCTGTGTAACCCCTGCTGCCGGGCCCAGCCCCACTGTGCCTCCTACACTCGATGTACATACTTGTGCTCCGGCAAGTGCAGTTTTTTTTTTAAAAAACAACAAAACAAAAACTTGTATAAATGGACTGTGTGCAGCCCCTGACTTGGAGCTTTATTTAGGGTTTGGGTGGGCGGCCTGTGTCACCGGACCCTCCCCCAGCCCACTGTGTCCTCACCCACCTGTCCCCACAGCGGGGCCACCACAAAGGCCTCCTCTGTCCCTTCCCCTGCCCACCCTAGCTCTGCAGCCCTGGAAGGGAGCCTCCGTGTCCCATCTGGGTCTGCGCGTGCCTCAGACATTATTGATCTGATCCCTGTGACTTGTGGGAAGGGATATGGCAAGTTCCCACTTTGTGAGCATAAGGAGCTTATCCAAGAGGGGATGGGGGGGGGGGGCGGGGAGGCTCCTAGCAATGTCCCCTTCCCCCAGTGGAAGGAAAACAAGGTTTGCTTCGGGTGAAGAGCTGATCCAAAGCAGCAGATCCGACTTAAGGGGCAGCAACAACTTCTGCGAGGTAGTGAATGCCTCTCCCAGAAGCCTCTCAGGTTCTGGAAGGGCAGCGAGAGGCCGGGGGCACTTCCAGGTCCCAGGAGCGGGGAGAGGAACTGGGAATGAGGGCTCAATTGTTGTCCCTTGCTCTGGAGGCCCTCACTTCTCCAGGTGTGGGCCAGGGGGGCAGGGCTCACACCGGCCCAGCTAGCATTAGTCAGACTGGGGAGCAGGGGCAGAAGACTTCCATCTTCCCAGGAGGCTTGTGGTCCAAGGGGAGTTCCGGCCAACCCAGGTGACTTCAGCCCTCGGGTTCCAGCCTCCGGGAGAGAGCACTGAGAACAAGGTGGAACTTCTTGTGCCGTTCCTCCGGTCCCACGCCAGCACCCCGGCTGCCCCAGAGGAGCCTCAGGGCAAACTCAGTCTGGAAGGCTTCATACAGCTCTGGGGTGGGCTGGAAACCTAGGAGGGGGAAGGGCAGAGGCCGGGGTAAGGCAGGAGATCCCAGGGGACGGCAAGGAGAAGGGGAGGACGCAGCTTACCCTTCAGCTTGGCCCTGGCCACCTCTCGATAGTGGGAGGCGTTGTCGGCCACGGCGCGGGCTCCCTGCAGCGTCCACAGCAGCCGCTCGCAGCTCTCCTCGTCGGACCCCCACAGCTGGGCCCCCTCCAGCAGCCGGGCCACGGGCACTATGTGAGGCAGGGCCACCTCCCCAGGCCGGCCCATCCCTGGGACGAGAGGAAGGGACCGCTGGGGCTGCCTGGCTCCGAATCTCGGCTCCAGTTCGGGGGCCCCCTCCCTGCTTCCTTTCCTTCACTTACCAGTCCCCTCATCCAGGGCCCGGACAAAGGGCTTGAGCTCCTTCTCAAAGGCCAGCGCAGCCTCCGTGTGGTTCTGCCGGAGGAGGCGCCATGTCTGCTCTAGCCGGGTGATCTGGGGGGGAGCCGACACTCAGGCCCTGAGCCCCTGGGACCCCGGCTCCCTTCCCCCTCCACCTTACCTGGGGCAGCTGCAAGGCCGTCATCACTGAGGAGAGCGCAAACAGATCTCCTGTGCCCCCGGGGGCCCGGAGGGCCAGCGCCAGCTGGATAAGGCCGAGCAGGGTGGCCGCGCGTTCGGCCACTGGCCCCGAGCATCCCACCACAGCTATGGCCGCAGCCAGGGCCAAGGCCTCGTGCCTGGGGGGAGACTGCAGGGTCAGGGAGAAGAAAAGGGGGTTGGAGACTGGGGCAGGGCTGTGGCTGGGGAGCACTGCCAGGGAACGGAACACGAATGTAGGAGGCTGTGAAGTCTGGAAGGCAGAACCAGCAATCCTGAACTGATGCCGGAGCCAGTGGGGGGCGAGAATGTATGTGTAAATCATTATAAAATAAACCCCACATGAGACACTTTATTTTTGTATATGTAGCTAACTACTTTAACTAGTTTTTGCTACCTGGGCCCCTTTACACTCTTCAATTTTGTTTGTATGCTGACAAGATAATGCCATCTGCATCCCCTTTAAATTTTACCATCCTGGACCAGAATCCCTGTTGTCTCACCCTAGTTGTGGCTCTGGGGAGGATCGGAAGAAAAGGGAAAGTTTGAATGGCTTTGAGGACGGCATAGTTATTCCCTAATGCTCCTGGGGGAGAAGGGGGAAGAGACCGAGGCAGGGTTAAGGTAGAACATGGAGCTCACCTCTCCAATAGGTTAAGCCGAAGCTGGTGACCATGAGGTAGCGTGAGGAGTTCCAGCCCCGAGGGGACACCCATTGCCTGGCGCTGAGCTCGAGTCACACCCAAAACCTGGACTGCCTGGGAGGAGAGGGGTGGTGAGCCCAGGGAAAGCTGCCTTGGGGACATCTCGGGTCATGATGCTGCCAGATTCTGGGCCCCTGACCTGGCAGTCGGTGAGAAGCAGGTGTTGGGCTACGGTGCTCACATCATGCTGCAAGAACAAGGCGCGAAGGGTCTGAAGGGTACCGGGCTCCAAGGGTCGGTTCTCAGGGCCCAGCAAGCAGGAAGAAAAGGCTTGGGGCTGAAGGGCAGTGGGAATTCCTCCTCGGGGTCTCACAAAATCTTCAGCCTCTTCTTCCTCCTGCTCTTCCCACCAAGGGATCTCCTGTGCACCTTGTTTGTGGCTGAGGTGGGCGTGTGAGGCCTCTGGCTCTGGTCTGTCTCTGGGTCCATGTCCGGCCTCCTCCCTGCTTCCAGCTTCCTCCCCTTGCCTTGCCTTCCCTTCCAGGTGGAGCATCTCCTGGGGCACCAGCTCAGAGGAAGTGGGAGTCCCGGAGTGTTCAGGCAACATTACAGAAGGTGCCCGTGGAGGTTTGGGTGGCACCTTGGGATGCAGCTGCCCATCTGAACCCCACTGTGGGATGCCCCTGCTCAGGTACTGGGCCCTGCGCAATACAGGATCACTGCCAGTACGGAAAAGGGGGGAAACAGGAGGTACCACTTTGGCCATCTGGAGCTCATCTGGGAAACCAGAGATAAAAAGGGACAGATTTGGGGCTTGGAGACAACAAGGCAGCGATGGGGAGAAGTCAAAGGGGCACAGAGAGAAGGACCCCAGTGGAGTCCCAACTTACCTGGGCCTTTGCTATCCTTAGGAGGGCCTCCCTTATGCCCCAGGATATCTAGGCTGGCTGGCTGGCTACCACTGAGCTCCTTGGTCCTAGTTGGCAATTCAATTCAGGAAACATTAATGAAAGGTACCCATTTTCCCCAAGGAATTGTGCTAAATGCTAGATAGTTACAAAGGAATCAATCCTCACATTGAGAGAGTTTACTTTTGATTGGTGGGATCAGGGAAGGGGGAATACCACATGCAGATTAGTAACAAAAGACATACTAAGTAATTTGGGGTTGGGGGGAATTTCCATAACAACTGGTAGATTAGGAAAGGAAAGGCTTCCCCTCCCAGAGCTGAACTTTGAAGGGAACCAGGGAGTATACAAGGTACAGATGGAAAGGAAGGGAGTACATTTTGAGACTGAGAACTGTGTAAAGCAAAAGTGGGCAAGTGGGAAATGGGAACATGCGTTTCCTCCCTTTCAGAGGAGCCATGCCCCCAGCTCATTTGGGTCCCACCTCAAGGATGGGTATCCCCTCCTCTTCCAAGGGTTTTGCAGCAATGGCCAAGATGAAGTAGGGTGCCGTGACTGATGCTCTTCCCCGCCTTTGGCCCCAGTGTCACCCCATCTCCCCTTACCTGAGCAGGTCCCTGAAGGCCTGGCGTGCACCATCACTGCAGCCGTCCCCGCTCAGGCTCCGCCGGTGGTGGGGCTTGCCGGAGGTCACTGGATGTGGAGGTCCGCGGCGGGCTACAGGGCGAGAGGCCACGGCCCCTGAAGCCTGGGACAAGGGACGCTGCGTGGTCACGTAACAGTTTACCAGGGCGGGCACGCTGGGGAAGCGCTCGCCTTCCAGCTGGAAGAGCGCCCGAGGCCTGCCGGGGCGAGGGCGCAGCTGGATCCGCACCACCTCCAGGTGGAGGGCTCGGCCGCCCCAGCAGCAGGACAGCACCAGGGGGCTGGAGCCGGAGGCCAAGGCAGAGGGGGAAGCCCATACCAGGAAGTCCCCGTCCGCCAGCAGCAGGGCTTCTGCTTCCTAGGGACGGAAAGGGCAAGAGTGGCTGAAGGCTTGGAGCATCCGCAGGGCCAGGCTGGATGGGAGCCAGGGACTCGGTCCCAGAGACAGGAGTTAGACAACAGGAGGGAGAGCAATGGGCAGCAATGGGCAGGAGGCCCAGATGTCTGACGGCCTGAGAGGCTGGACTGGATGGGCTGGGGGGCCCTGGTTGACGGACGGAGGTACAGAGAGAGTAGGATGGGGCACTGGGATGTGCCTGAAATTCAGGAGGGCGAGGAGACCTCAAGTAAGGGTGGGGAGGGCTCAGATGTCTGGTCAATCCCTTCCACTGAGTCTGGCTTTGCTAAGGGAGGCGATGGGAAATTAGGCTTGAGCCCAGGTACCCAGAGTACCTCTCAGCCAGAAGTCTCCACCAGGGGGTGCTCTGGGGTTACCTTTTCAGACAGTCCTCCATGGTACCAGATCTGCTCAACCAACTCTTTCTCAGGGTCCAAAGGCTCCTCTCCCTTTTCCATCCGCAGCTCCTGGGCCCATGGAAAACACAAAATAGGGGACAGGGATCATTGAGGGGGACAGCATCAGGACTGGGAGTTAGGAGACCTAGCATCTGACCCTAACTTGGCCGGGATAACTTGACCAAGTTTTTTACCTCCTAGGGGATCCCAGTTTCTTCATCTGTTCTAAAAAAAAACCCAGGCCACGTGGTGAAGGAAGCATGAGGAGCAATCAAAACATCCCAGAGTTGGAAAGGCCTTTAAAAAATAACAATGCTACATGTATACAAAGCCCCAAAGTTTACAAAGTCATTTCCCTGCAATTAATACCCTTAAATAAGAGCATGATGGGACCTTAGAATGTCAGAACTGGAAGGGGGCATAAGAACAGAGAACGCCAAATGCCAGAGACCAAAGGAATCTTAAGAGGGGGTCATCTAGTTCCAGTGCTAAGTGGGCGGGGGGACAAAGGGCTAGACTTTGAGAAGCAGGAAGACCCGAATTCAAATTCAGCCTCAGACACACAGCAGCAGTGTAACCATTGACAAGTCAGTCACTTAAGTTCTGTCTGCCTCAGTTTCCTCATCTGTAAAGTGGACGGTCCCTCTCAGAGTTGTGACGATTCAAAAAGTTTAACAGTGCCTGACACAGAGTCGGTGGCTTAATAAATGCTTATTTCCTTCCTTCAGAGAGAGGAATGTTATTTGTCTAGGGTTCTACAGAGTTAACGCTGATTTTAGATAGAACTCAGGACTCAACTCTCAGTCATGTTGGAGGGCAGAGTACAATTTGGGAGAGGAAACGAAGGGAAGGGAGACGTTTCCCCAGTATTCTACTGTGCCGGAGGGTAGGGAGAATTCAGGACCTTAGGGCGTGGAGTTGGAGTTATGACTGTACCTGGGATTCCAGCGGCCTGAGTCAAGAGGGATGGGGGGGCGGGGATGGTGGAGAGGAGCAGAAGGAAGTTCCGGGGACAGAACAAGGGGAAGGAATCCTTTCCAGCCACTTTCTCCTAATTCATGACCCCAAGCCTCAACATCCCCTCACCCCCCCTGCAGAAAGTCCCCGAGTGTAAATGTGGGGAGGAAGGGGCGGATGAGTGGAAGTTTCTATGTACTAGAGGTACGCATGAGAACGGATGTCTCCAGCAACAAGTGACCGCGATTTCCCGTCCCCTTCAACCCTGCAGGTACAAAGTCGAGGAGCTTTGGCAACAAGCCCTCCACACCCCCACACCTCTGCCCAGAGCCTAAGGAACCCACCTGGAGGGGCTCAAGTCAGGTGCAGCTGTTTCAAGTCCGAGCGCCTCAGTTCTGCACCTGGGCCGGCATCACCTACGGCCCCAACCTGTGCCCAGAACCCCCCTCACCTGCAGAGGTTTAAGTCAGGCGCTGCCCTTCCAAAGAAGAATGCACCTGGCCCCGCCCCATCCTGGCCCCGCCCCGGCCTGGCCCCGCCCCAGACGGGGCCCCGCCCCAGCCTCGGCCCGGAACGCTGGGATCTCACCTGGAGGGGTGTTTAAGGCTGGCGCAGCTATTCCAAGCCGGAGCTTCCTCGGCCCGGCGCAGCCCTCCTCCGCCGGCACCCGGCCCCGCCCACGGAGGGAACCGCGCTGGCTCCGGCCGGAATCACCTCGCCACGCCCCCTGGTTTCCTCCCAGTAGGAGGGGCGCTGCGGAGGGGCGGAGCCCTGAGCTGCGTTAACTTGAATCATCCCCTCGTCTTCCTTTCCCACCCCTAAACCTCCCCTTTCTGGTACAGAAATTTTTTCCGGCCGTGGGGGGAGGGACGCGTCCGGGAAGGGGTGCCTGGGAAATGCCTCGATTTCTAAGGGGGGCGGCGGCTAGTGAGCAGGTGAGCTGGGACGGGGAAGAATGAAGCGCCCGCTTGGAAATCCGAGGGTGCGCCCCGGGTTTCATCTCCACCAAGTGGACTTGATGAAGTTGCTTAATCAATTCGAAGCATTCAGTTTAAATAGTTATGAATGATTTTCAAGAATTCAGTATCAAGTCACTGCTGTTGCTTAAGATGACTGGCCAGCTGAACTAGACCAGAATGTCCCGATGAAGCTTCTTTTTTCATATTCCCAGCTTGTTTTCCCTAAGAGAAGACAAACTTGCCTCTTTAATCCCCTTGTTCCCTGGATACAGTTTCCTGATAACCTGGGGGATATAAAGTCCCAGCCCCATGGAGTCTCACCCTCGAAGACTTGCCTAAAATCATGGGAGTCCCTAGACCTTGATAACCTACCGAACGACGCATTTCTACATGGAGAGGAGAGAAATTTCATCTAGAAAAAATTGTTTTTGTTTTTAAATAATAGCTTTTCATTATCAAAATATATGTAAAGATAGTTTTCAACATTCATCTTTGCAAAACCTTGTGTTCCAAATTTTTCCATTCCCTTTCCTCCCCTAGGCAGCAACTAATATATGTTAAACACGTGTAATTCTTCTACACATATTAGGAAAATTTACTTTTTATTTAAGGTTTTTTGTATCAATATTCATTAGGAAAATTGGTCTATAATTTTCTTTCTCTGTTTTGACCCCACCTGGTTTTGGTATCAGCACCTTATCTATGTCATAAAAGGAATTTGGTTGGACTCCCTCCTTCTTTCCCTAAAGCATTTAATTAAAAAAAAAAAAAAAAGATACATTTAGGGGCAGCTTAGGAAGCACAATGAGCACCAGCCCCAGAGTCAGGAGGACCTGAGTTCAAATTTAATCTCAGACACTTAACACTTCCTAGCTGCGTGACCCTGGGCAAGTCACTTAATCCCAATCGCCTCAGCAAAAAAAAAAAAAAGGCATTTATTAAGTGCCTACTATGTGTCACTTGGATATGCAAGAAAAAAAGAGAAACTTCCCTCGGCCTCAGTTTCTTCACTTGAAAATGAAGAGGTTGGATATGATTTCTGAGGTCCTTTCAGCTCTAAATTCTGATGATTTCTTCCCAGATACAGCTGAGATCTGATTCCCTCGCCTCCCTTCTCTCTTCCAACCCTATGGCCTTGAATCCAAACTAAGTGTTTGCCCAAGACCAGTTTCAGAGACTGTCCATTTGCATATATTTGCAATTTTTTAATATCATGTCCCTAAACAGAAGTAAGGAGGAGTGGTGGTGGACCGTGAAGTTAGATCCTTTTTTTCCCCCAGGAGAAAGAAATGAAAATGGATAGTGAGCTGGCGATGGCTTCCTAATGCAAACCTCTCTTTTAACCATCCTTCCTTGGGTCCTTCTCAGAGACCCTAAGAAATGATGGGGAAGAGAAATTAGAACTCCCTGATTTCTCTTTTTCCATTCCTCAGTCCTGTAGTGCTTCTTAAGGACAGGAAGGAGGGCTCCATTTCAGTTATCCTTCTTCCCCCAATTCTGAACAGGGATGATTGGGGGCCCAAGGTTAGGAAACTCTGCCCCATCAGAAAGAATCTCAGTTCATATTCAGCATACAACCAGGAAGATGCTTCCATCTCAGTCATTTGAATAGATGAGGTAATTGAGGCTGAGAGAGGACTTGGTGGCAGAGAACTGAGCTCCAGACCTGCTCATTTCTGTGTCCCATTTTTCCAGCCTCCCCTGGGGAGGTGAGACTGAACTGGGCCTTACAGAACTGGGCACTAATGACCAGGTGCTCAGGGCTCCTCCTCCTCCTCTGGGGGTGCTCCTTTTCACTCCCCCAACCGGAGGCCCCTCCTCCGGGACTTAACATCTTTGTAACTGGCAGAGAAGAGGAAGTGGTACTTTAGGCCTCAGAGAGTGAGTGGTGTCTGGGCGGCGAGACTAGCAGTCTGGGCCTTGGGGTCTGCCTGGGCCAGGTTGGGGGGCCACCATGGAGTTGTGGCGCCAGTGTGCCCACTGGCTTATCCAGTGCCGGGTGCTGCCCCCCAACCACCGGGTGACGTGGGACGGGGCCCAGGTCTGCGAGCTTGCTCAGGCCCTCCGTGATGGCGTCCTCCTGTGTCAGCTGCTCAACAACTTACTGCCCCATGCGGTCAATCTTCGAGAGATCAACCTGCGCCCCCAAATGTCTCAGGTGAGTCCTAACCACTGTGCTGGGGGAGCCCCAGTCAGCTCAGAGTTACCTGAGGATTCAGGTCAGGGAGGGCCGGGGACTCCCAGATGCCAGGCTTGTACCCCCAGGGTGAGGGCAGTGTCTGAGTGGTTATTTATAGGCTCAGAAACCTCAGAATGTGGGGTCCCAAGCTGCAGGGGCTGTGGTCTTAAAGCCCCTTTTCTCCAATGCAGTCCCTTTGAAGGGCTTAGTGGGGTTCAGCCCCACTTAGAGCTGAAGTCCCCATGTCTGGGGGGTGGCTTTTGGGTTGGGGTTTGGTTAGGGTCACAGAGATACCCTTTCAGTAGAGGAAAAGCTTGGAGGATGAGATGGAAATCATTGTGATAAATGTGGAGTGCAGCTTGAGAGGAAAGGGGTGCCAGAGGGTGGAGGGGGGATAGTGGTATAGTCTAAAGAGTTTCAGACTGATGGGTTTAGAACCAGAAGTCCTGAATTCAGTTCCCAGCTCTGCCACTTACTAAATTATATGATTTTAGTCATTATTTTTCTTCTCTCTTTGGATCTCAATTCCCACCTGTAAGGGTGTTAAATGGTCTGCATGGTCCCTTCCAGCTCTGAGTCCTATTAGAGCATCTAATCTGCCTGGGTTGGAATCCCCCATTGCTGGGGATTCTGGGAGAAGGCTCATAGGATTGAAGCCCCCATTGTTGAGGTTAGGGGAATTGAGATGAGGGATGGAGGGTGATGAGTCCCCCTTGACCAGTGGGAGATAACAGGAGGATGCATCTTCCCTTCCCTGCAGGGGCATCCTGGCTGGACTCCTAGCTTCCTCAGGGTCCTTCTCCCTGGATGCTTGCCACCCCAATCCCTATCCCTACTACACACACACATTCCCACAAACCCCCAGAAGCCTGTAATTTCCAGCTGAGGTAATTGGTCTCAGGCTCAGGAAAGAGGTCACTGTATCTTCAGAGCTTTTGCTGTTCCTACAAGGCTCTCCCCCAGTTTCTGTCCCCTTTTCCCCTTGCTGCCCCAGACCCTTCCTTCCTCTTCCCCTTTCTCCCCAACAGCTTCCTGCCCCAGGCTCCAGGAAGGCTCTGAGCTTAAGGAAGGAACCTTTTGGGGTTTTGGGGGGGTGAAGGAGTCAGATACTCCTGGTTTGCCCCCTCTTAGCCTTTGGGAAGGGAGGCTGGGATTTTTGGACAGCTGGGGTTTCTCCTGGCCTTGGGGTTGAGGCCTAAATCCCTGGGGTCCTTAAACTTCCTGCTATACCCCGAGGCCCTTTGGGGCTAGTAGGTAGAAACGGGAACCCCAAAGCAATGAGTGCAAGTGACAAAGAGACATTTTAGTTTTTTAATCTCTGTTAAAAAACAAACAAACCCAAAAACCTTCCTTACAATTAGAATTGTTCCAAATTGGAATGGACACCTCAAGAAATAGTGCGTTCCTGCACATTGGAGGTCTTCAAACAGAGGCTGTAGTACCACATGTTTAGTATGATGGGGTTCTTCTTTGTGTGGGGTTGAAAAATAGGCTTTTCGAGGTCCCTTCCAATTCTGTAATTCTGTGAGCCCCCTCCCCTTCTTCTGGGCTCTTCTGACTTCATCCCCTTCTTGGCTTTTATGAGTGCTCTACTGCTTCCCACCCCTCCTGCTGATGAGGGTAGGACATCTGGCTCTTCAAGGGGTGGTCTGCCATCTCCAGAAGCGAGGAAAAGAAATTATGGCTTCTTTCCAGAGGGAGATGGAGGCTCTGAGTCCCCCATAAATTAGGTTTAAGCAAGAAGACACAGGCCCCATCTCCATGTAGACGTCATTTTCCAGGGCTCCAGACTTTGAAGCTCGGTGGAAGAGAAGTTAGGATGAAGCCATTTGTACACAGCAGTGGGAGCTGAGGGAGTAATCTGGACAAGCTTCCTGGGGAGGGCTGAGTGAAAAAGGGAAGTGAATGATAAAGTGAGGGCAGAGAAGAGCCTTGAGGGTCGATGGGGTTTTCCCAGGCTTGGTGATGGGTTAGTCTGGGACAGTTACTAGTTCCTCTGTCTTTTCTCCTCCTTCTCTTCCTCCTCTTTTAGTCTCTGCCCTCTTATCTCACCCTGGACAGAAAATACAGAGCTCTGAGAAGACCACTGGGTGTTGAGCTAGAAGATGCTGGTTTGAATTCTGTTTGCCCTGTCTGGGGCTCAATTTCTAATCTGCAAAGGGAAGATATTGGATTAGATGATCTCTCAAGTGCCTTCTTGTTCTGTCTCCCCCAATTTCCTTGGAGTACCAGACTCCTGGCAACAGCCCTTTCCCTCTTCCCTTCTTTCCCCACCCCTTTTCCCCCCAGGGATGCACAATGAGTGTAGTGTAGAGAGACTGGCAGGAGCAGATTTGCATTCATTTGCATGTCATTTGCATATTACTCCTTTTGTCTAAACTCTGATGGGAAAAGAACTCCTTTTCCCCTTCTCTTCTCTGTCTGTGGGTACCAGAGTCCAGAAGGGCAGAAGACAGGGAGTGGAGGGATTTGAGCCGTGTCAAACATCAGATGGAAGACGCCAAGATATCACTAGTCTAACTCTTCCATTTATATGTAATAAAACTAGTGACCAAGAGTCTTTGCCCACTTGTAAATAGTTTGGGTAGGATTCGAACTCAGATCTATCTCCCAATCTAGTAGCCTGCAACTTTCCCAAGGCGGCGCCTCCAGTCAGCAGATCTTCTGGGTCCCCTTGGTGAGATCAAGACCTTCTTCACCATGTCCATGTTCTGGGAGGGGATGGGAAGCCTGGAATCTGCCCTTAGTTTTCCCAGGGATACTTAGCCTGGGAGGAAGAGCAGGGATCGGTATGAGGGTTCCAGGAAGTCAACCATGGGGGGACTCAGAGGAGGCCGGGTTTGTGGGGCCCGAACAGGTCTGAAATGGAATGATGTGACCCTTTATGGTCTCCTGGGGACCTCAGGAAAGCAATTACCTGTCTATAAAGGCAGCTGGCTGGTGCAGTGGACAGAGTCCAGTCACAAATGTGACATTAGCTGTGGGATCCTAGACACAGGAGTGGGGACAATAAAATCACCTTCCTCAGACCAAATGAATTAATATAAAGTGCTTTGCAAACCTTAAAGTGTTAAATAAACGTTAGCTGTGGTTATTACAATAGGGATAAAAGGGAAAGGAGAGCAGAGACTTTGAGGAGACCCTCCCCCCCCCAGGACGTTTAGACTAGTCTTGGGTAGAAGTAAAGAGGGCTTGGGTTGGAGAAGAGGCAGGGAGTATGAAGAGGAGGGGACTGATTCAAGAGATCTCATAGGATCTATCAACTGATGGGAGAAAATTTGGAGGAAGAAAAGAGGCTGCTTCAGGGAAACCAGTAGTAACAGTGCTAAAATAGAGGCAGAAGAGCTGAATTCAAATCCTGCCTTTCATTTTAGGACTCTTTTGGTTTGATTATTTCTTCAGTCCTTTCTTAACTCTAAATCCTGTGATTTGATCTGTGGTTTTAACCTGTGGCCAGGGAAGCTAAATCTGTAAGACAGAGATGGGGAAGTCAGGAGAGATTCTGTAACAGATATACTCTGACCCATATCGTTCTTTGGTGAATGGGGGAGGGCCAAAATGGTTCCAAAGAGGTTCTACCAGCACCAGAATAATAAAAACAATTTTCTTTCTTATAGCATGTAAGAGTTTATAATGCATTTTCCCTGCAGTAATCTCCCGAAGGTGGTAGTACAGGTATTATTATCCCATTTTATAGATAAAACAACTGAGAAATAAAGTGAATTTTCTGAAATTATATATCCATGAACATTCCCCTATTGTTGCTAAGTAGTGGTTCTTAAAAAGCATGTCTTGAGTTTTTCAGGGTGTACTTTGAAATCCCCAGCTCTTGCTCCCCCTCTTCCTCCCCAGCTGCTCTTCTTAGCTTGACTTTGGGAAGGTCACAGTAATAGCAATATGCTGCATAAAGTCTCCTTCTCCCTTAGGGAAGTGTAGAAGAGAAGGGGAAGGAGTAGTGGTAGCATCCTAAGGCCTAGACCAGGGCTTTTTAAATTTTTTCCATTCATGACTCCTTTTTGCCCAAGAAATTCTTAAGTGATCCTGGGTATATAGGCATACAAATCAAACAATTACTGATAATAAATCATAATTTTGCAACCCCACCTCACCCACATTCATTTACAAAACTTTATATGAGGTTGCAAACTAGTTTAAGAAACTAGGGCCTAAATTCCATAGACTTGGGATAGAAAATGCCGTCTGCATCCAGACAACTATGGAGACCAAATATGGAGACATACTATTTTCACCTTTCTTTGTTTTTTTTTTCTTTTTAGTCTGATTTTTCTTGCTTAATAAGACAAATATAGAAATTTGTTTAAAAGAATTGCATGTATTTAACTTTTATCAGATTATTTGCTATCTTGGGTAGGGGGAGTTAAAGGGAGGGAGAGAAAAAATTCGGAACACAAATGAATGTTGAAAACTATCTTTACATGTATTTGAAAAATTAAATACTTTTGAAAATTAAAAAAAATTAACTACTGAATATTGGTGGGGGAAAAAAACCGCTGGGGCCTAGACCATAGGTCTGGAAACTCAACGGCCTGGGAAGATTTTTATTGCTAATTTCCTTGTTCAGTATAACTTGATTGCTCCTAAGTGAAGAATATTGTACTATGAGGTAGAAAAAAAAAATATGAGAACCACTGGCCTAAGGTAATGGTCAGTATAGCTATGTCCACACCCAGGAAAACAGAGGAGCTTTTAAGAGGGATGGGGATGTGGGTAGTGGGGGAAGAATGTCAACTATATCAATTCTCAGCAAGACTGAAAGAAAGGAATGGCAGATCAGTGATAGGAATTTCAGTGTTGAACATTTGAGGAATATTTAATGCAAGCACAGGATTTAGACCTGGAATGGACTTACAGTGATTTCATAAACCAATCTCCTGATTTTACAAATGTTGAAGCTCAGAGAAATAAACTGACTCAGTTTACAAAACTGAGGTCCAGAAAGATAAATTGACTTGTTTAAAATCATCTAAGGAGTAGGGAACAGAACCAGAATTCAAACCCAGGTCCTCTGATTGCAAGGATTAGTCTTTGTCTGTCTTTGTCCCATGCTAGTTAGTAGTGTGGTTCACTCTTGTTTTTGAAATCCATGAAGGCCTAAGGTCTTGAAGAAATGCTTTTGTAGATCTTAGAAAGTTGGGAGGAAAAGCTAACTCTACAGATAAGAGTTGGCCTGAAATATTAGGGAGTGAATGGCTGAAGATCTTTAAATTTCCGAAAAACTACCAAGAAAGAGAGAAATCTGTAATACACACTCCCTCCCCATTCTCCCCACAGGTCCTGTTCAGGACTATAGAAAATGATTTATTTTTCTTTGTCCCAAGAGACAATGAGAATTAATAAGGAGAAACTGGAGCAGGCAAATTTTTACTGTATCTCAAAGAGTATCTTAAAAACAGTTCAATTTAATAAGCATTTATTAAATTCCTACAATTTTCCAGGCAGAGTGCTTGGAGTGTCTTTGGATTTAAAGACAAAATCAAGAAAATCCCTGCTTGCCTTCATGGAGTTTATGTTTTTGAGGGGTTGAGGGAACCAGCATGTCCTCAAATGTGTAACTGCAAAGGAAGTGAAGAGTTTAAGAAAAATTGTTGGTGGATTAGAAAGATCTGCAGAATGTGGGACTAGAAGTAAACCTAGGGGGAGAACATTCCAGGCCTATAGAAAGGCAGGAAAGTGGGAGCTGCTAAGATCCCAAATGGGGGAAACAAGCAGGCAGCTTGGCTGGAATGAAGACTTTATGAGGGAGGGTAATGTAGGATCCTGGTATCCTAGCTTTGGAACCAAGAAGGACCTCAGAGTTTATCTAGTGAAAGTATAATTCCTCTTATTTCACAGTCTAGAAAATCAAACTGGAGGAGGCCTAAGGTCCGAGAGAAAGAATCTGACTCCAGAGAGAGTGGGCCAAGTAGTTCTCAAACTTTTTGATCTCAGAACCTTTTTTAGACTTTAAAAATTCTTAAATTAAATTATTAAAGAACTTTTTTGTTTATGTTGTGGGTTATGACTACTAATATTTGCTGTATTAAAATATAAAGATGATCAATAAAATATTAATTCATTGAAATAACTGATAATAGAAATAGCATTTTCTTTTTTTATAATAGCTTTTTATTTTCAAAATGTATACAAAGATAATTTTCAATATTCACCCTTGCAAAACCTTGTGTTTCAAATTTTTCTCCCTCTTCCCCTACTCCTTCCGTTAGACAACAAGTAATCCAATATGGGTTAAACACATGCAATTATAAACACATTTCTGCATTTATCATGCTGCACAAGAAAAATAAGATCAAAAAGAAAAAAATGAGAAAAAAACCAAGCAAACAATTAACAAAAAAGGTGAAAATACTATGTTGTAATCCACATTCAGTACCATAGTCACTCTTTCTGGATATAGATGATGGCTCTCTCCATCACAAGTTGAAATAACATTTTCTTAATAATAAAAAAAAAGTATATATATTTTTAAGACAGGAAAAATATCAGGGCAGCTAGATGGTATAGTGGATAGAGTGCCAGCCCTGAAGTCAGGAGGACCCAAGTTCAAATCTGGCCTCAGATTCTTAACACTTCCTAGCTGTGTGACCTTGGGCAAGTCACTTAACCCTAATTGCCTGGGGTGGGGGGGAGAGAGGGGAAGAAAAAGAAAGAAAGAAAAACAGGAAAATATTAGGGAGAAAGAGAGTACTAACTTTTTTAGGGCCTACTATGTGCCAGCCATATAATATCTATTATGAACCCATATTTGAACTCAGGTCTTCCTGACCCCAGTTCTAACCCTTTATCCACTATGCCGCCAGCTGCCTTAAGAAGAAGAGTGATAGCGTTTGACATATTTTGGAAAACTCTCTAATGTCTTCTATTTTAACATGTTTAACAAATATTGGATTATTTGCCATATAAGGGAGGAGATGCGGTAAGGAAGGGAAATTTGGAAAAAAAGGTTTTGCAAGGGTGAATGTTGAAAAATTATCTATGCATATGTTTTGAAAATAAAAAAGCTTTAATGAAAAAAATTTTAAAATATCTCTAATGTCTGATGATAGAAAGCAACTATATTCTTGTCTCTGTGTTTGTATTCAGTCTATTGCAATGTTGTTTTGGTTGAAAAATCTACAGAAAATCTGGTCTCACACAGATATGTAGTAGGACCAGGGAGAAATATTTTAATAGACAAAAACCATCCTATTATTATTATGAAAATTGTTTTGACCTCCTTTACCATCCCCCAGGGACGACCAGAGGTCCCTTGACTACACATGCAGAACCTACATTATATGAAAAATTGGCTAGAGCCAGACTACAAAGGGCTTTAACTATCAAAGAGAGGAGTTAATATTTTATCCTGAAGGCAACAGGGAGTTATTGAAGTTTATGAGTAGGGGAGTGATGTGAACTTTAGGAATATTAGTTTGGCAGCCATATGGAGGAGGAATCAAAACTGTCTTTGGTTAGATTAACTTGTCTAATGAAAAGATACTTGGTCCTGTAATGAGGAGGTTTTGTGATTGCTATTTTTTAACCCTATGACTTTAAACCTTCTAATTATTATTTCTTCCCTTCTAGAATGATTTTTTTTTAAAATAAAATTTTCTTGATGTCTTTCATTTTTACATCACCTAAATTATCCTTTGTACCTTTTCCTCTCCACCTCCCAAAGAGCCATGATGTATAACAAAGAATTTAGTTTAAAAGAGAAAAAGGAAAAGGGGTAAAAACAGCAAAATCAATCAATATACTCCCCCAAATTAACTCTCTATATTATAACACATCCATAGGCCCCTGCCTCTGTAAAGAAGGATAAGGAAGTGGTTTCTTATAGCCTTTCTTTCAAGACAAGTTTGTTTTTTGCTGTAACATTGAAATTATTTTCTCTATATTTTTGTATTTATTGATCAGGATGTACATTTTATCTCCTTAGTAGAACACAAGTTTCAAGTCCATAACCACCTTTTTGTGAATCCATTCCCAGTACTTACCAGAAGGCCTATAACCTCATTTAATTGAACTGGAGTGATTTAGGGCAAAGCTTTGTTGAGCCTTGGTTTCCCCATATGCAACTAGGACACCAATACTCTTACAAAGTTATTGTGATGTAAGTGCTATATTAACATTATTATAAATAATATCAGTAGTTAAAATGGGACGAGCTGCCTTGGGAGGTAATGAGCCCCTCAAGGTGTCCAAGCAGGAAAGAGATGGATGCCCTTCTTCCAGAAAGTTATGGGGGGGATTCCTGCTTTGTGGAAGGAGGTTGGACCTGGGATCCTGAGGGTCTTGAGAGCCCAGAGATTCTAGGATTCTTTAAGGGACTAATTTGATGAAATGTGAATTAGTGAGCCGAAAGAATGTGGGACCAGAGCATCACAGATTCAGCGTCCAGTAGTGAGGTTGACATGATGCACAGCTCACACCGTGGCTATGGTCCGACAGCTGGGCCGTATTGGTGGCCAAGGAGGGAGACAGTAACAGCAGGGGGTTTAGGGGCGGAAAGGGGCCTCCCCCTTAGGCAGGGCCTATTCTGGGCTGTCATTTCCTGTTTCCGGCCTTGCTCCCAAGGGCGGTGGTTGGAGGGGAGTGAATGGGTGCCCTCCTTCCCCCCACTAGGTTTGGGGCATATTCTCTGGGGTGGGCCATCCCTTTCCTCAGCCCAGAACCAAACCTGGGAGGTGGCTGAGCTTGCAAGGAAGAAGGCTATTCCTCTTTCCTCCCCTTGTGGAATCTGGCTGAGGTCCCTTCCACCCTCACCCTGGGGAGAGCTAGTGAGAAAGTCTATCCTGTGGTTTAAGCCAGATCCCTCCCGCAGTGCCGGGGAGCCCCCAGTCTTGAGTCATAGTCTCTTGTCATAGGACTGAGGGTAAAAGCCTTTGACCATCAGCTGATCTTCCAGAGGTCAAGGAGGAACTTCCCCAGCCTCTTTCTCCTATCTTTTCTCTTACCTCTTTTCTCTCTTTTCTTCCTCCTCCTCCTCCTCTTTCTCTTCCTCCTCTTCTTCTTCTTCTTCCTCTTTTTCTTCTTTTTTCCTCCTCTTTTTCTTCCTTCCTCCTCTTCTTCTTCTTCCTCCTCTTCTCCTCTCTTTCTCCTCCTCTTTCTCCTCCTTCTTTTCTTCTACTTCCTCCTCCTCTTTTTTTCCTTCTCTTCTTTCTTTTCCTCCACTTCTTCTTCCTCTGTCTATGTCTCTGTCTCTCTGTCTGTCTGTCTCTCTCTCTTTCTCCTTCTCATTTCTTCTCCTTCCCCTCATTCCTCTTCTTCCCTCTCCTCTTTCCTATCTTCCTTCTTCTTTTCTTTCCTCTTCTCCTCTCATCCCTGTTACTTGGGAGGTTAAGGCTGGAGGATCCCTTGAGTTTGGGAGTTCTGAGATCTAGCAGGGATAAAGCTGATCAGTGTCCACACTAAGAATACCAATATGGGAAGTCCCTGGGAATGAGACCCACCAGTCTGTCTAGGGAGGAGGAAGTAGAAGCCCAAACTGTGTCTACACAAACACACAGACATGTCTTTTGACCTTTTTTTTTTTTTTTTTTTTTTTGTCTACATCATTGGTAAGAGAACTCCCAGGGAGGGGATAATTACTTCAAGTTCTGAGATGCTAAATAAGTTAACTGAGGCTCCCCTAGATCCAGAAGGTCAGACAGAAGGTCAAGACAAGAGGAGTTGTTAGATTTTTGGAAATCTAATCATGATTAAAAAAAACAGGGCTTGATGTATTGTTTTGTTGATCATCTAGACTTAAGAAAAGGAAGGGAAAAGTGTTAATGAAACAGACTGCTGTGTTGGTGAATAGACCATATTGTCTCTTCTATAAATACATTAAAAAATACAAAGCCATTTAATGGGGGTGCTTTCCCTTTGGGGCTGAGCAGTAGATCAAGAAGGGTGCGGAGAGGATGGTATATATGTGGAATTTTAAAGAAACAGTTGGTTCTAAGAGACAGTGGAAAGGAGGGTGGATGATCTGGTCATGGGGAACCAGCTAATAATGCAAAGGCGCACAGAGAGGAGATGGAATGTTCCATGTTTCAGTGAGTGAAGAGGAATATACAATAAATCAGGAAAAGTAGGTTGGATCTAGGTTGTGTATTCCTCTCCCCCTCCCCAGGCTATTGGGGTTAAGTGACTTGCCCAGGGTCACACAGCTAGGAAGTATTAAGTGTCTGAGGTCAGATTTGAACTCAGGTCCTCCTGACTTCAGGTGCTCTATTCACTGTGCCATCTAGGTGTCCCTAGGTTGTATATTTTTTAAATGCCAAGTAGAGGAGTCACCTTTGATCCCATAGGGAATTGGGTGCCACTGATCAGAGAGAATTTCTTGATCAGAGCAATGACATGGTCAGACTTGTATTTTAAGAAGAATACTTTGGCATCTGAGGATGCCTTGGAGAGGAAAGGCATTGGAAGTAAGAATTCTAATGAGGAGGCAGTAGTCCAAGTAAAAGGTACCAAGGGCTTGCTTGAGACAGAAGTCAGAGATTCTAGGGAGCCAGAATTTGGCGATTGTCCAGATTTAGGAGTGACTGAGAGATGAGATACAAGGATGATTCAGAGGTGCTTGAGCATGGAGCCAGAGTTCTCAAAAGGTGACTCTTGATACAGGAAGCCTTTTCACCTGAATTTTTATTGTAAAATAATTTTTTGTTATGAACTTATAAACACGAACATTTTGATATGCAAAGAACAGAAAAAAGAATTATATGCGAATCTATCTGTGTAGACTATAGTCTGTTTTTTATTCATTCATTCATTCATTTTCTTATTTATTTATTTGCCGAGGCAATTGGGGTTAAGTGACTTGCCCAGGGTCACACAGCCAGGAAGTGTTAAGTGTCTGAGATTAAATTTGAACTCAGGTCCTCCTGACTTCAGGGCTGGTGCTCTATTCACTGCTCCACTAGCTGCCCCTATGGTCTGTTTTTTTAAAGAAACCATGTATTAAGGTTTTTATCTGTCAGCAAGGTGGATTATGGATGGAGTGTTGGACTTCGATTCAGGGAAACCTGACTTCAAATCCAGCCTCAGATGCCTAATAGCCACATGACACTTGGAAAAGTCATTTTAACCTTTCTTTATCTCAGTTTCTTCAACTGTAAAATGTGAATAATAATAGCACTTACCTCTATGCGGTATTTTGAGGATTAAATAAGATAATATTTGTGAAATACTTAGTATAATGTCTAGTGCAGAGTAAACATGATAAATATTAGCTATTATTAATATATTATACATAAATATATTATATGATATTATTATTATTATTAAGTTGAACACAATAATAACAAAACTACCCTGCTTGTCTATTTCCTTCTGCTTTCTTTGGAACATTTTTTGTTTCATCATTCTTTCATTTCTTCTTTTTTGGTGTATATCACTGTCACTAGCTACCAGCTCCACCTCCTCTCAGCCATTTAGATGTTCTCCCTCATAACAAATACACTCATGCAAAACAAATCCTCATGTTGACTTCGTCCAGAAATGTCTGTCCCTTTTGTCCCTCCATGAGTCCCTAACCTATCCATCACTCCTCTCTCAGGAGTTGGGGAGCATGCTTCCTCTGTGGGTGCTTGTGTGAACCTTCTTTGGGCATTTCATGCTCCCAGTTTAAAGTTTCAAAAATATTTTTTTGCTTAACTTTACATTTTTACCGTCATTGTATGAATTGTTTTGGTTCCACGTGTCCTCCCAGGTTTCTCTGAATCTCTCCCTTTTGTCATTTCTTAGAGCACAATGGTATTCTGTTTCATCCAGGTGCTATAATTTGCTTAGCGTTTCTCCAATTGAAGGATGCTTATTTAGTTTCCAGTTCCTTGACACAGCATGAAATGTTCTGTGAATATTTATGTGCATGTGGGCCAAGATCTTGCTGAGAAAAGAGCCTTGCTGCTGATCTGGGGGTAGGATGGAGAGGATGGGGGTAACATCATTCCCTTTGCTCCTCTCTGTCTTCCAGTTCCTTTGCCTCAAGAACATCCGCACCTTCCTGGCGGCCTGCTGTGAGAAGTTTGGGCTCCGCAGAAATCAGCTGTTTGAGGTCTTTGACCTTTTTGATGTACAGGACTTTGGGAAGGTCAGTCCTTTAAATAGCTGTCTCTCCTTGCCCCACACTGGGACCTATCATCCTCTTTCTAGGAGCAAGAAGGCTGAACTAGAATCCAGGATTTAGAGTTAGAAAAAATATCAGAAACCATCTAAAGATCACTAATGTTGACTGCTCTCTGACTCCTCCAAGTGAAAACCCAAGATCCCAAACTTCGAAAGAAACTGGCCAATGTATATGTGTATGGGTGGGGAGTGGCCAAAGTTGCAAAATGACAGGGTAAAAAAATTGAATTGTATAAACCACAAGTCTACCTACTATGTATGAGTGGAGAGAATCCAATCTGCGGGATATTATCTTAGGGATGATATAGGGAAGAGAAAACAGATTTCCTTAAATTAATTAAGGAGAAGGGGAAGGTGGGAGAAAAAGAAGTCACTGATTAAATAAATTGGAAGGATCTGGTAAAAGCAACTCTTAGTAAAGGAAGCATCAGAGACTTGGAGGGATAGGTTGGAGGGAGAGATGTTCAGTTAGGAAGGCTTTCATGAAGAAGGGGGATTTGAACTTGGACGTTTAGTGACTTATTAGGAAAGGAGGAAAAGAGAAAGGGTTGGCACAGCAAGTCCTTGCCAAGGATTGCTGCACTTTGGGAATGGAGATGCAAATTATATGTCTCCAGGGTTTTTACAGCTTTGTCTACTGGTGAAAAGTTAATGGATAACTGGCTTGGGGACTCTGGCAGTTCTGGAAGCTTAGAACCTGGAAATCCTGGAACATTCAATACCCAAATTCATAGAATTTTAAAATCCCAGGCTCTTGGAATCTTGGAAGTATAAAACTACGGACTAAGAAGCTGAAATTCTGGGATTTACAAAAATCAGAATATTGGAGTACTGAAATTAAGGTTCTAGGGGAGCCTGGGCTTAAACTCAGGCTTATCTGAATTCATGATGCCATGCAAAGGGTGGTTACCACCTTGGTCCCAATTTCTGAGTCTTTTTTCATGTTCAGGTAATCTATACCTTGTCGGCTCTATCATGGACAACAATTGCCCAGAACAAGGGGATCATGTGAGTTTTTCTTGTACTTTCCATGCTTCTAACTCTCTCCTCTTGCCCCTTCCCCCATTACCTAGCCCTTCCATTTTTGTTCCTCTGACTGCTATCTTCTTGTCCTGTGGTAGAGACCAATGTACACACAGGATTTTTACCACACTTTACAATGCCTATAAATGTGAATAATAATGACGATGAGCCCTGAGAAGGGCTCAAAACGCCAGTTCGTTGCCCAGGAAAGGTTCCCCATCCTTCTCTTCCCAATTCTGCCTCTCTCCTCCCCAGGCCCTTCCCCACAGATGAAGACAACTTTGGGGATGATGACATTTACAGTGGACTGTCAGATCAGATCGAGTGAGTGACCCCCTCTGGGAGATGGATCAGAAACCTGGAAGCTTTTTCAGAAGCTGGAGATGAGGCTTCTTTCTATTCTTTGACAGAAAGAGAGAGAGCAGGAACAGCTTTACCTTTGGGGTAGGGGGCTGAAAAGCACAGGAGAAAGGCAGAGATACCATCAAGGGAGGCTTCCCAGAGGAGGTGTTTTGGTGGGACCATTTTAATTCCTAGGCTTTGGGCACCAGAGAAAAGGGGATATAATGTATGATGAGCATGCCTTCTCCTAAGTGACACTGTGGAGGAAGATGAGGACCTTTATGACTGTGTGGAGAATGAAGAAGCAGAGGGGGATGAGATCTATGAAGATCTCATGCGAACAGAACCCGCACCCATGCTGGTAAGTTGGGGGGGGGGTGGATTGTGGTGATGATCCTGGATATGGGAAGGGGCTGATGAATGACCCCTGGGGCTGTTCCTGCAAGGACCTCTAAAACGTATGTGTTCCTCCTCTCTTTCTCAGCCAAAGATGACGGAGCTGGACAAGAAGGCCTGTTGTCTCCGGGAGATCCAGCAGACAGAAGAGAAATATACTGACACTCTCAGCTCAATCCAGCAGGTGGGCAGCCAGCCTAGGGCATGTCTTGTGGCCTGGCTGGGGGATCCTTTCCTTTTCTTCAAGCTCATTTCTCTCTTCTCTAACCTCTAGCACTTCCTGAAGCCTCTGCAGCGATTCCTAAGACCAGAAGACATTGAGATCATTTTTATCAACTTGGAGGTGAGCTTAGACCTTCCTTTCTTTAAGTCCTACCAAGGCTCTCCAATCCAACTTTTCTGCCCCATTCTCCCTTCATCCATTCACTTGTTCATTCTTTTTATCTCAAATTCAGCATGACAAAGTATCCAGAGTACTGGTCTCACAGTCCTGTCTCTCATGGACAGTAACAGGCTGTATAATCTTGAGCAAGTTACTTGGGATCTCTGAGCCTCATTTATCAATCTATAAAATACAATACCTGTAATATCTATCTTATAGTGACCTAGCCTTACCAGATCAAAAAGTCTGTTATAAAGTGGCAGCCTATCTTATAGTGACCAGACCTAAAACTCTGCTATGAAGTGGCAATCATCAAAACCATTTGGAACTGACTAAGAAATAGAGTAGTGGATCAGTGGAACAGGTTATGTTCACAAGACATAATAGTCAATGACTATAATAATCTGGTATTAATAAACACAAAGACTTTAGCTTCTGGGATAAAAGCTAATTATTTGACAAAAATTGCTGGGAAAATTGAAAAATGGTATGACAGAAACTAGGCACTGACCAATACTTAACACCCTATTCCAAGATAAGGTCAAAATGGGTTCATGATTTAGACATAAAGGATGATATTATAAACAAATTAGGAGAGCAAGGGATAGTCCACCTTTCAGATCTGTGTAGAAGGGAGGAATTTGTGACCAAAGAATCATTAGACAACATTATGAAATGCAAAATGAGTAATTTTGATTACATTAAATTAAAAAGTTTTTGTACAAGTAAAACTGATGTAGCCAAGATTAAATGGGAAGCAGAAAGCTAGTAAACATTTTTTTAGCCAGTATTTCTGATAAAAGCCTCATTTCTTCCCCACTCCAGGTTTTTCTTTTTTTACTTTTATTGTTAAATTTTTAATATCCAATTATTTATTTAGTATTTCCCTCCAGTTATATTTAAAATGATTTTTTGCATTTCTTTAAAAATTTTTTTTGGGTTTCAGATTCTTTCCCTTATCCCCAACCCCCGCCCTCATTAAGAAACCACATATGAAGTTATGCAAAACATTTCCATAAAAGTCATGTTGTGAAAGAAAACCCTACCCTTAAAAAAATCCTCAAGAAAAATAAAGTAAAAGATTTTAAAAAATTAAAAAAGAGAAAAAAACTACATTATAGGATCAAACCAAGTCAAAAAAAATTATCTATTTTATGGGGGAAGCTAAGTGGTTCGGTGAATAGAACATCAGTCCTGGAATCAGGAGAACTTGAGTTAAAATCTGGTCTCAGACACTTACTAGTTGTGTGATGACTCTGGGCAAGTCACTTCACCCTGATTGCCTCCAAAAAAGCCCCTGCCCTACTATGTGCCAGACACTGTACTTAAGAAAGGCAAAAGACAATTTCTCTTCTCAGATTATTGATAGTCTTATGAGGGAGGAGAGAGAACATGCAAACAACTATGTATAAACAAGACATGTATAGGGTGCATTGGATATCAGTGTGCACAGTGGAAAGACTGCTGGATTAAAAGTCTTTCCAATAATTGCCTGTGAGACCTTGGCAAATGCCCTCTTTTCTGAGCCTCAGTTTCTCCATCTGTAAAATGAGGGGGATAGATAAACCTAAGTCTTATGGGCCTGTCTAGGTGGCTATGTGCAGCAGGTTGGTGAAAATAGAAGGCTGGAGTTCAGGTGGGAGTCATTTGTGTACCTAGCAGGGAAATGAAGTGAGGAGGGCAGGAGGATGAGAAGAGAGCCTGAGAAGGAAATCTGGGAAGTGCCTCCATTCAAAGGCAAGGAAGAGGAAGAAGGTGAAAAATTGGGGACAGGGGAGGTATAAGCCAAGCAATTGGCAGGAATCAGGGAGACTGGAGTAGTCCTGCTTACAGGTCCAAGAGGAGGTAAGAACAGAAAAGAAGGATTTTCTGCCTTCCTCTGGGTATTAAATGTTTCTGAGAAATCCCAAGTCATTTTGTTCCTGTCCCTGGTTCCTGAAGGACTTAGGATAGTTCTTAGGTCTGGAAAGAGGGTGCTCTGGACATAGAAATTTTTTGATGTTAAGGCCCCTCTTCCCTATAAGGGAACTTGTGACTTGGTCATCTATATATGTGGTAGATGTGGGTGTAAGTTCCTTTTGAGGGACACCACATCAAAGTAACTATAGATCTGGGCGCTATAAGAAGGTTGCCAATGATTTTAGATTTAGATTTAATAAGCATTAAGCAATAAAAATTTTAAATATTATTAGATAACATTAATTAAATAATCACATATTAAATAGCTACTATGTGCCAGGTACTGTGCCAAGCATTTTTATAAATATTAGGTCATTTGATCCCCTGGACAACCTTGGGAAGGAGATACTCTTATTATTCCCATTTTATATATGATGAAACTGAGGCAAACAGCAATTAAGTAACTTTCTTAGGGTTAAATAGTATCTGAGGCTAGGTTTTCTACTTATGTTTTCTAGACTCCAAGTACAGGGCTCTATCCACTGGGATACTTTGTTTCTTCTCATGATTTTTTTCTGTCCTGGGTTTTACCTGTTCCTAAGCAAGCCTTCATAGCTCAAGATCAGTCCTCTACCCACCCCCTACCCCACATCTATTTAATGAAGATAAATGAAAATCTCTCTACTTGGGGTTCAAAAACAAACTGCTCAAGTACAGTTTATGCGAAATGTAAAGCTATTTAGTTGAAGTTCAAAAAACAAACTGCTCAACTATAAGTTATGTGAAAAGGACTTTTTAGTGAATGGCAAGCTCAATGTACAAATCAACATAGTTCTTCCCAATTTATTTATTTAGCTTCACTATATTTATATTTAGCTTCATTAAGAGAGGCAGAAGAGTGTCCAGAAGAAGGGAGATTTTGGTCTTTCTGTACTGTACACTTTCAGATCACATTACATCTGGAATTCTGTGTTCCATTCTGGTGTCTCATTTTTAGGAAGGAGATTAACAAACTGGAATAATTCCAGAAGAGGACCACCAGGAGAGCAAGGGATCTGGACACCAGGCAATTTCAGGCTGATTAAGGAAATGGATATCAAAAGATCATTGATTTAGAATTGAGAAGGGATTTTGAAGGTCGTTTAGTTCAAAACCTTCATTTTGTAGCTGCTAAACTTGTGTCTAGAGAGAATAAATGAATTGTGGTTATACAAGGAGTAAGGGGCAGGTGTGAACTCTGGTTCTCTCACTCCTCTGAGTCTTAACTTAGTGTTGTCTCCATGATATTTATCTTGGAGAAGAGAAGAGAAGATTGGAGTCTGTGGGGAGACACATAGTATCTGTTTTCAGATATTTGAAGGCTATTGTGCAAGAAGCCAAGATCTCACCAACCTCAGAGTGCTATATAAAAACAAGATATTGATTGATGATATTATTAGTTCTGCTTGTCCTGAAACAGCAGAACTAGATGTATTAGGTGGAAGCTGCTCAGAGATAGATTTTAAGTCTGATGTAGGCAAAAACTCCCAAATTCCTAACAATCAAAGCCCTTTAAAAGAGAAAGGTAGGAAGTTTCTTCATTCATGGAAGTTTTCAGAAGGATTAGGGATGGTCGATTGCAAGGGATGTTAGGAGGAGAGTCCTGGTCATGTGTGGATTGGACCAGAGTGATGGTGTCAAACTCTGATAGAAATGGGGGCTACCAATCCATGCATGAAGCTCCCTGCCAGCTGTCGATGGACTTCCTTTCTAAATGAAATATTATTTAATTCTATTTTTATTTATTTTGTTAAATATTTCTTAATTGCATATTAATCTGGTGCCATATGCCTTGTGTTTAACACATCTGAGCTCTTGGACTCCTGAAGTCCCTATTATCTCTGAGGTTCTTTGATTCTGTATTTTCTGCTCAGGACCTTCTCAGTGTCCATAGCAGTTTCCTGAGGGACCTGAAGGAAGCACTTTCTGCCAGTGGTGCTGCAGAACTTTATCAGGTGTTCATCAACTATAAGGAGAGGTGAGTCTGGAAGGTGGAAGGGTGATTAGAGGGTCTATTTCTGCCCAGGCTGATACTATGTGGTCTCTAGCATTTTCTGACCACCAGCCACTGGGGGACTGCAGATCTGGGTCCAATTCACCCATTGATTGGCTGTGTGAGTTTGAGTAAATCATTCCCTTTCCCTTGGACTTTAACTTCCTCCATAGTCAAATGGGGGTACACCAAAGCTCAATGGAGTTTTAGGGTTAGGAGAAGGGATGCTTAAGCTGAGGCACTAAAATTCCTTTGGTTTCTCAAGGATGTGCTAGGCCAATTCAACTCTTGAGAACTGATTGTTAAATTTTCAGGGTAAGCATTTACATTGAAATTGACAAATATTACAAATAAAAGTTTAATTTATTGTTTTGTTAATTGTCTAGACTTAGAAATGTGATGGATAAAATGCTAACAATACAGATTAAACTTTTTTTTAATTTAAATTTTATTTTATTTAATAATAGCTTTATATTGACAGAATCCATGCCAGGGTAATTTTTTACAACATTATCCCTTGCACTCGCTTATGTTTCGATTTTTTCCCCTCCCTCCCTCCACCCCACCCCAAGATGGCAAGCAGTCCTATAAATGTTAAATATGTTGCAGTATATCCTAGATACAATACATATTTGCAGAACCGAACAGTTCTCTTGTTGCACAGGGAGAATTGGATTCAGAAGGTAAAAATAACTCGGGAAGAAAATCAAAAATGCAAATAGTTCACATTCGTTTCCCAGTGTTCCTTCTTTGGGTGTAGCTGTTTCTGTCCATCATTTATCCATTGAAACTCAGGTCTCTTTGTCATAGAAATCCACGTCCATCAGAATACATCCTCATACAGTATCGTTGTTGAAGTGTATAACGATCTCCTGGTTCTGCTCATCTCACTTAGCATCAGTCCATGTAGGTCTCTCCAAGCCTCTCTGTATTCATCCTGCTGGTCATTTCTTACAGAACAATAATATTCCATAACATTCATATACCACAATTTACCCAGCCATTCTCCAATTGATGGGCATCCATTCATTTTCCAGTTTCTAGCCACTACAAACAGGGCTGCCACAAACATTTTGGCACATACAGGCCCCTTTCCCTTCTTTAGTATCTCTCTGGGGTATAAGCCCAGTAGTAGCACTGCTGAATCAAAGGGTATGCACAGTTTGATAACTTTTTGGGCATAATTCCAGATTGCTCTCCAGAATGGTTGGGTTCGTTCACAACTCCACCAACAATGCATCAGTGTCCCTGTTTTCCCGCATCCCCTCCAACATTCATCATTATTTTTTCCTGTCATCTTAGCCACAGATTAAACTTTAAAAAATATGTTGTGGACACATTTCCTCTCTCTTAGAGAGCTGGTTGTTAAACATTTACCATTTCTTCCCCTACAGGTTCCTTGTGTATGGCCGTTACTGTAGCCAGGTGGAGTCAGCCAGCAAGCATTTAGACCGAGTGGCCAATATGCGGGAGGATGTGCAGATGAAGCTGGAGGTTGGTGGGCTTGGAGTGGGGTGGGAAAGGAGGTACTGATAGCAACAAGGAACAACCAGTGCTTGTCTATCTAATAAGATTAGATTGAAGTGTACGCTATCTAACTATAATCATACCAGCAACAACAATAGCTCAAAATACCTAACTGGCTCAGTGTTTTCATCAATATAATATTCTCTCTCATAGTGCAGATTGCTAACTATCTATCCCTGTTTATGCTGTCTAATTCTTTTTCATGTTACCTCCCTTTCTATGGTCTACCAGAAGAGGACCATCCAAAATTCTGAAAGTCTTTCTTGATTTCCCTTGATTAAGATTATATCAAGGGGGCACATTGGCTATCCCTTGTTTTGAGATCCAAATAGGTTTAATCATTTACTTGTGATTATATAGCAAAGAAGTAGAAGAGGCAGATTTTGAACTCAGCTCCTTTGACTCCAAATTCAGAGCTGCATTCTTCTTTATTCTCACTACTATATCTTTTTTTTTTTTCATTCATGTATTTCCTTGATGACTCCTATTACCCCAAATTTTCTTCATAATTCTCTGTTGGTAATGTATTAGTTTGCCTGAACCCATTATGTGTCTATCACCCTTAGGATGATGGTACTCAGGTTCAGTTCTTTAGAGATTGTAATGTTCCATATCTCGCAGTTGTACAAGAACACCAGAAGACTACAATAGTATTAAATGAATGGAGCCTTTTGTTTTCCTGAGGACTTTCTCAAAGTCCTGATGCTTCATTGTGGTGTAAAGGTGACTTGGGAGTTTTCCAGGTTATGCCAGCAAAACATAAATTCTGTCAGGTTCTAGTTCTCAGAGAAGACAGTGAGTGTGATCTCAGACTCTGTATGCTTGCTGAAGATAAATCTAGCAGGACCTGGAAAGACCAGACAACTGAGGATCTTTGGTTTTGACCACCCATGAAACAAAAGTGCAAAATGGCCCTTATTTCTCACTTACTTCTGCAGTAATGGTGGCAACACACCAAGAAAAGCAGCAGATGGGGCAAGAATTGAAAATTTTAATGCTCTGAATAAACTTTTTCCTCTGTCAGTGGTGCAATTAAAAGTGCTCCTTGTCTAATGATTAACAATGGCACATACTACTGACGGGTATTGAATCATATCCTTCTTGACACTCTCACCCTGGAGAAAACCAGAAAAAAGGAGGAAGTTGCCTCTGGGACATCATGGGAATGATGGCTCATAGGTTTTGATTTTTTTTTTTTAATATAGGCAAATAAAGGAGCTGGTGGAGTTGGTTTTAAGGGTGTGTCAAAAGAAAACAAGAAGCATCATTTCATGGGACATTTAGCTATTTGGTATTACATCAATCATGATAAGAATTTGCAAAAAGGACCACCATCAAAAAACTGTAGCTTCTGCACAAACATTTATTGTCGAGAATGAAGAGAGAAATTTTATGAAGAACCTAGTAAAAATTTTTAAATTAAATCAACATATATTCTGATCCTTGAGAATTTCAATGCAAAAGTGAAAGTAGTTGAGGATGGGGAAAAGTATGATGGAAAATGTGCCAGGTGGACGCTCTAGAAGCCTCACTTCTATGTATCATAAATGCTTTCTTTTGGAAAAAAATTGAAAGACTCTGGCCTTGGAAAAGATTGATTAGCATCCCAGAAAATACACTTTATTTTATTTAACAGAGAGAGAAATGGCCCTTTGCTCATATGAGGAATCATCTCTGAATTATTAATTGCCTGTGTACAGTCAGATTACCTACTTAATAGAGCAAAGATCAAGAGTCATATAGATCTAGAAGGAAGAAATGAGGAAAAGATTTATTGTACATTAAAAACAACTCAAATCTGATATGGCCAAACATCTTTTAAAAATATTTTATTGATACCTTATTTTTTATTAAAGCTTTTTATTTTCAAAACATGCATGGATAATTCTTCAACAATAACCCTTGCAAAACCTTGTGTTTTAATTCCCCCTCCTTCTCCTATCCCCTTCCCTAGATGACAAGTAGCCCAATATAGGTTAAACATGGTAGAAATTTATATTAAATCCAATATATGCATACATATTTATAAAATTATCTTGCTGTACAAGAAAAATCAAATCAAACCGGAAAAAAATGAGAAAGAAAATAAGATGCAAGCAAACAACAACAAAAAGGGTGAAAATACTATGTTGTGATCCACACTCAATTTCTACTATCCTCTCTCTGGATGCAGATGGCTTTCTTCATCACAAGACCATTGGAACTGGTCTGAATCATCTCATTCTTGAGTCGCATCCATTAGAATTTATTTTGATACCTTGTTTTTTACATTACATTAGACAAATGGTCAATGATGACAGTGGGATATGGGTGGAAGAAAGGACCTAGACACAAACTATAATAATTTCATATAGATGTTTAGCTGGTATCAATCAATAATCATTAAAAAAAAGAGAGAGAGAGAGAGACCAAAGGAATCTAAAAAGTGCCTTAGCAAATACTTGACTAATTTGCCAAGAGGAAAGATATGACATCTGTGGGTTATGCCATTTAAGATATAAACTGATTTGCAAATTCTTATAGAGAAGGATGATGGGTGATTATGAGATGTAGCATCTAAAAAAATGAGAGAAGATAGATCAACAAGTATTTATTAAGTGCTTCTTGAGTACCAGGTACTCTGCTAGGGGCTGGGGATACAAGGACAAAGAATGAAATGATCTCTTCTTGCAATGAGCTTCCATTCTTCTAAGAGCAAATAACATATTCACTGATAAGTCAATCCAGTTTATATATGACATTAAATATTAATTTGGCAACTGTGTAGAGGATGGATTAAGAAGAGGAGAGCCTGGATAAAGGGTGACCAGTAAAGAAGTCAGTCCAAAGAAAAACTAGTGATTTTAATGTGACTAGAGGGAAGAAAAAAAGGGGTAGATGAAAGAGATGTTGAGGAAGGGGAATTGTTATGACTTCATAAGTGAAGTCATAACTGGAGGGAATTAGTGATAATGAAGAGTTGAAAATAACATCCGAGTTGTTAACGTGGGTGACTGAGTGATGGCATTTTGATAGAAATTGAGATATTATGGGAGTGGAAGTTTCAGGAGAATGATAATGAGTTCTAAGATAAGTGATGGCGAGCAGGCAATGGGACATATAGGACTGAAGTTCAAGGAAAGAGATGAGGACTGGCGATGTATATCTGGGAATAATGTGCATAAAGATGATAGTTGAATCCAGAATGAAAATATCTAGAAAGACAAGAGAAAAAGACTCTAGACAGAAGGTGGCAAGTGGAGGGGCAAAACCAGTTTAAAGAAAGTTTAATAATAAGAGACTCAACTAAGCAAAGTCATCCCAAGAATGAGGTTGGAAAGAAGATAACCAACAAATGGAAGATGGAAAAGATACGAAGAGGTCTTAAAATAAAACCCAAAACTCTTTTTACCATCAAGGATAGTAGAAGTATGACGCATTAGTTATATTTCCAGAAGTGCTTAAAGAGAAGGAAGAAATGCCACTTAAAAAAAACAAAGATGGATAAATCAGCTGGACTAGGACAAATATCCCAAAAGGAGATTTAAGCTGGAAGTGGTATAATTATAGGGACAATAAGGATTAATTATTTTAAGTTTCTGTAGGGGGCAAAAATACTAATAGTGTAGAAAAACAAACTTGGACCTTATTACCATTTAAAAAAAGATGATGGAGAGAACAATAAAGTGAAGGCTATTTTTCCATCCACTCATACACACCCACTCACCCACCCCCATATACCTGTACACACAATACAGTGACACACGCGTACACATGGTACACACATGTCCACAAATGCCCACATGTTACATATAAAGCATGCACATAGACTTCAATCTTATAATATAAACACTTGCATAGATATTGCATATATATTACATATACATTTATATGCATATGTGTATACTTTGAGCATATCCTTGATAGAATATTAGAAGGAAACATAGATTTTTGCATATGAAATTCCACCACAGAGCACATTTTTTCCATCATGCAAGTAAGTGAAAGATAAAGATCTCCCTTATTGTTTATTGACTATACAAATGTACTTAATTTGATAAAATACCTCTCCTTCAACAAAGTATCTCATGCATCTGTCAATATAATTATAGATTCTTTTAAACATATGATAAATATCCTTGTTTGACAAACTTGTGATCATTAAGATAAGGCAACACCAAAAAGAGGAAGATCTACGTTATTTACTACTGCCATAGAAGAAATCCAGCTTGGAGTTCAAATTGAAGACATATTCCATTATGGGATGTTGAACTCTAGATGCTACTCTTTGTGGATGACATTGTGCTAATTGCATCAGGTCTTCTGGATAAGATCCATAACCATTCAAAAGAGTTTTCCCTCATTATCCATCCAGAAAAACGAAATGGATGAAAATGACATGGACTGTTTTTGCTTCTCTTTGTATCAGCATCACTTAGCACAATGCTTGGCAAATAGTAAGTGATGATGTTTGTTGATTGATTGACTGATCTACAGCTGGTTGGAAAATCTATAGAACTCATCTATCAGAATAGGTATATGGATATGCACAAAATACATATATATATATGCATACATACATGTCATATATTTCAGAGATTTGAATTGGACAATAAGCTGGCAGCAGATTTGAACCTTAGAAGCAGCAGCAGCAGAATAGATTGAGTTGCCTTTGGGAAATTACCAAATTCTACAAATGATAAATAATAGAATTTGGAACTGGGAGGGACCATCTAATGCAAAACCTTCAGTTTACAGAGAAACAGACCCAAAGAAGTTAAATAGCCTGTTCATGATCATCAGATTAATAAATGATCTCTCTAGATTCCTAATCTAGGATTCTTTCTACTAGCTAGCACTGTAGTGATAATGTCACAGTTCTTCACTTCCAGTCCGCACGAGTTTACAAAGCACGTTCCTCACAATAGACCATGCAAAGGATAAATATCATTATCTCCACTTTACAGATGTGGGAACTGAGTCAGGGGAAAGGAAGTGACTTATCTAAGATCACACAGCTGGAATAATAACTGATAAACTATATCATTTGCAGGCTATCCAAAAGCTTTACATACATTATCTCTCTTGAATCTCACAAGAGCTCTGTGGCTACTCTCCGTCAGTACTACAAGCATTATTCTTAGCCTTACTGAGACTCAGAGAGATGCAGCTGTGACTTGCCCAGAGTCACCCAGCTGGCAATTATTATCAGCATATTTGCAATCGGGCAACAGCAGGGTTGTTGGTAGTTATTCAACAACTCTCAAATAAAACAAAACAAACATCACCCCCACCAGCACCGCCGAAAACTCAATCAACCGTGCCCATGTCTTGCTTTTAAGTTTAAGCTGCATTATTTACTTTTCCCATCACTTTAAATCTAGACCAGAGGTGTCAAACGCATTTCTTGTGGGCTGCCTCCTTGTACATCTGCACCAGTAAAATGTAATTGGGAAATATTTAACAAAATCAATACAATGTTAATTTACTGTTTTCTGAGCCATTGTGCTGCCGCCAGGGATCTTCACATGCAGTCCTGGGGCCCTCTGTTCGATACCACCAGTCTAGACGGTCAAGAATTGATGGATAAATCAAGCTCTGACTTGTAGCATTTGTGGAATTTCCCAGCTGTAAATGCTTACTCTGAAGATTTTCTTCTGACGGGCGTGGGTCCGATTTGGCTCCAGCGCAGCCCTGAACTTGCATCCCCCTGGCTCCCAGAGCAGCATTGTCTATCTAGATGCACGCATCTCTCTGCTTCTCGAGCCTGACTTTCTTCGCAGAGAATGGTTAGACATGGTGGGATGTCAGCTCTTCCCTGGCTTCTCCCCACAGGAGTGTTCCCAGAGAGCAAACAACGGCCGGTTCACCCTGAGAGACCTGCTCATGGTGCCCATGCAGAGGGTGCTGAAGTACCATCTCCTTCTTCAGGTGAGTTCTCTACCTTTCAGTCTGGGGAGGGAGAGAAGGCATAGGAACCTGCGCCAGTGTTGGCTTGGGGGGCTCAAAGCAACGGAGTGACTGACTTGGGAGAGGGAGAGGGGGAGAGAGTGCACAAAAAAAATAAGAGATATTTTATCCCACTTATCCCACTTTATCCGGTGTGAATCCACTTCTCTAGTGAAAGATGTGGGAAGAGGGAGAAGGGAAAACTTGGACCACGTATAGCCTTCTCTTACCTTTGGTCTCATTCAGGAGCTGGTGAAGCATACAACGGATGCCCTAGAGAAGGAGAATATGCGGCTGGCACTGGATGCCATGAGGGTGAGGGGGAGAACGGGAGGGAAGAGGAGGGGGGCTCCTGGTATTGGGGGAAGGCTTGAGAAACACACAGACAGTAGGCATCCCCTGGTGGAGACAAAATGATCAGTTCATAGTCGTGGGACCTGAGTGAGAACATGGACTCAGATTCTGATATTTCTTCCCTCTCTTGAGTTTCCACTTTTGTGACATGAAGGACTTGAGTTAGATAATTGTCAGAAAGACCCTTCTGGCTATTAGTTCTGGGGTCTCCCTGCTCCTCCTCCTGAGGACCCCTACTGCTCACACCTGGCTCAGGGCTGCTCTGACTTCTTTGTCTCCAGGATTTGGCCCAGTGTGTGAATGAGGTCAAGAGGGACAATGAGACTCTGAAGCAGATCACCACCTTCCAGCTCTCCATTGAGAACTTGGTGAGGACTGCCGTTCTGGGAGAAGGGGGCACTCCTGTGGGCTGCTGGCTGGGGAGATGGGTGAGATTCTGTCGTCCCCAGTGCCAGTCCCTTTTCATCTTCCACCCCTAGACCAAGAACCTGGCGCCCTATGGACGGCCCAAAATCGACGGTGAGCTCAAGATCGCCACGTCTGAGAGGAGATCTAAGATAGACAGGTACCAGTTCTGCCTTTGGCAACCCCCAGCTTGCTCCCAGGCCCTCAAGCACGATCTCTTATTAAAGCGTATTAATATTAAATAAATAATAATATTAATATTGATATAACTTAATAAAGTTAATAATAACACACCCTCTAGGCATTCGTTTGTAAATGCACAGTCATGGATTACAGAGGAAACCCACCATAGTGCAATAAAGATGCATTTCCCCCCCAGTCCAAATCCATGGACCCTTTGAGATCTATCCATGAAATCCCTGGAGGCTGCAGACTCCAGCTGAAGAACTCCTGTATTGGAGGCTTATCCACAGCTCCTGGTGTCCCCTTCCCAGCCTCCAGATTAGCCTGTTGGTAGTCTATGTGTATTTTGTTTGTATTACTGGGGTTCATGTAGTTTTCTCCCCAGTGGAGTGAACAGAAGCTCCTTTGGGGGAGGGGACGTTTCATTTTTGTCTGGTAGACCCCTGGCACATGTAGGTGTGTAATGAACATTTGTTAAACGAATGAAAATGAGACCGGAGGAAGAATGGGGAAAGCTGGCCGGGCAACCCCCCGGGGCCTTTCAGGGATCAGCGACCCTTCTGTCCCCTGCTCCAGGTACGCCTTCCTCCTGGACAAAGCCCTGCTCATCTGTAAAAGGCGAGGAGACATCTATGACTTAAAGGACTTTGTGAACCTGCCCAACTACCAGGTCCGGGACGATTCCTCTGGGGAACGAGACAACAAGAAGGTACCTTGCCTGAGGATGCTCGGGCTCCTGCTCTTGTGTGCCTGGTCAGGGAGAGCCCTCAGCCAGAGATGGCAGCTCCACTGCCCTACCTCCTTCATGTATGTGTGACCGGGGCTCTGAGTTCGCATGCCTGAGGAACTGGGACCCTGTTGGGGAGCGCAGGAGCCAGAGCCCTCCCTGACCATCTCTCCCCGGCCTCCGCAGTGGACACACATGTTTCTCCTGATCGAGGACCAGGGCACCCAGGGCTACGAGCTCTTCTTTAAGACGAGGGAACTGAAGAAGAAGTGGATGGAGCAGTTTGAGATGGCTCTGTGAGGACTGGCCCCAGACCCCCCCCCCTTTCTCTGCCCTGGTGAGGGTGCCGGGTTACAGCCCCTTACCTTCCCATACAGGAATCTGGCAAGGTCCCAGAGAGGCAGAGGGTTGGGGGAGAGGGAAGGGTACTGAATGAAGGGGATTGTGGGTGGGGATGAGCAGGAAGTCTAGTTTCCACTCCTAGCTCTGCCCCCGATTCTGTGTCCCCTCAGCCAGGTTCCTTCTTTCAGGGCCTTTGAAGGGCTGACTAAATGTCCCGAGAGCTTTGGCAGCTCTGTGAATGTATGTGCGGGAGTCCTAGGGGGACTTGTGTGCTCCTGGTCCCCACCTCCTTTCCCTTCACTATCCCTCGGGCCAGACCTGACCTCCCTTCTCCCACTGCCTCCAGGTCCAACATTTATCCTGAGAATGCTACGGCCAATGGCCACGACTTCCAGATGTTCTCCTTCGAGGAGACGGCCTCCTGCAAAGCCTGCCAGATGCTGCTGAGGTGGGGGCTTCCTGGGCTGACTGGTGGGGCTGGGAAAGTCAGAGGTCCAGATTCTTTCCCTGCAGAACAAGGCCCCAAGTCCTGGCTGGTGGGCCCCATGGCCTGGGTTCCTAAGGACTAGGGAGTGGGGGGGATGAGTACATGATAAAAGGCCTGGAGCTCAGAGGTTTGAGACCAAATTCTTTGTTCTGCCCTCAGTTTCCCCAGTTACAATGTGAGTGAGCTGGGGAGGTCCCTTCTAATTCTGACACTCTGTTACCTCTTCTCCCACTCCCACCCAAGCTAGAGGAGGGAGAGTGAGGGATTCAGGGGCAGGCAGGCTGAACTCACTCACCTACCCCCTCCCGTCCCCCAGAGGCACTTTCTACCAGGGATACCGCTGCCACCGCTGCCGGGCACCTGCTCACAAGGAGTGTCTGGGGAGGGTTCCTCCCTGCGGCCGACACAGCTCAGGTAACTGGGGAGGGGCCCTATTGGGGATGCAGTCCTTGAGGTCCAGGATACCGTGGGGTGCTGTGGTGAGGATGTGGGGCGCTTCAGGCCGCTTGACTCTGGCATTTGGGGGAGAGAGAAGGTGGGAGAAGGGAATATGCTTCCCTTCCTCCCCCCCGCCCCGGGGTCTCTGATATCAGAATGCCCCCTTTTCTTCCCTCACAGATCATAGCACTACTATGAGAAAGGTAAGGCTGTTCCCCGTTCCCAGGATGGTAGCAGGGCCGGGCCCGAGGGTGGAACCCATGGATCCAGTCCTGCAGCTGGGATGGGGTGACCTGTAATCAGGAGAGGAGGGTGGGAAGCTGGAGCTGGGGAGCAGGGAGGTCGGCCAGTTTGGGAAAGAGCAGGATTTGGAATGAATAAAGTTGGAAGGTCTACATGTGGATTCTGCCTCCAGTATTTCTTACTGTGTGACATTGAGCAAGGCCCTTAACTTCTCTGAGCCTCAGTTTCCTTTTGTGTAAAATGGGGATGATCATCCTAGGGCTCTTTTCCTGAGTTTGGAGAAGAGGCAGGTGGGATTGGGGGGTGGCAGGGATGGCAGGAGCCAGGTTCCACCCCCCGCCTTCTCTTCTTAGCACAAGACAAGCCGATCGGCCCCAGACAGGAGGAAGAATGAGCTGGGTGAGTCCCCGTGGGAGCAGCCCCATCTGGGCCCGGCTGCGGCTGGGTGGTGGCTGGGAGAGGAAGGAAACGAAGGCCTTCCACATCCTCCTTCCAGGAGCAGCCTCCCCGGCCTTCTGGAGCCTGGGCCCTGATTACCTGCTCTTTGTCCCTCCCCTTTCCTCCCCTGCCTTGTTCCTCAGGCTTGCCCAAGATGGAAGTGTGCCAGGAGTACTACGGGCTGCCCCCGCCTCCTGTAGCCTTTGGCCCTTTCTTGAGGCTGAACCCAGGAGACATTGTGGAGCTAACCAAGGCAGAGGCTGAGCAGAACTGGTGGCAGGTGAGGGCTGGATGGGCCTGGAGTCCGGAAGGACCTGAATTCAAATCTGACCGCAGACATTTACTAGCTGTGTGAACCTGGGCAAGTGATATAACTTCTGTCTGCCTCAGTTTCCTCATCTGTAAAATGGGCATCATGACACCACCTACCTGTTAGGATTGTTGTAAAACTCAAACGAGATAATATTTATAAAGCATTTAGCAGTGTCTGCCATACAGGAGGTACTTAATAAATGCTTATTTCTTTCCTTCTTGGGAGGAAAATATAGAAGGTGGAATAAGGTTTTTTTTCTAGTTTTATTTTTTCATTTTATTTTTTATGAAAGCTTTTTATTTTTAAAACATCTGCATGGATAGTTTTTTCAACATTGACCCTTACAAAGCCTTGTGTTCCAATTCCCCCCTTCCTCCACCCTCTCCCTTCTATCCCCATAATGTCTCTTTCTCTCTCTCTCTCTCTTTTTTTTTTTTTTTTTTTGTTGTTCATCCTTCTTTCTTTTCTTTTCTTTTTTTTAAATATTTTATTGTTTTATTTAATAATAACTTTATATTGACAGAATCCATGCCAGGGTAATTTTTTTTTACAACATTATCCCTTGCACTCGTTTCTGTTCCAATTTTTCCCCTCCCTCCCTTCACCCCCTCCCCAGATGGCAAGCAATCCTATATATGCTAGATATGTTGCAGTATATTCTAGATACAATATATGTTTAATGCCTCTTTCTCAATGTCACCCCTCTCCCCCCACATACAGGGGAGGAACACGGCCACCAATGAGATGGGATGGTTTCCTTGCAAGAAAGTCAAGCCCTTTGTTCATGTGAGTATGGCCTGGGCCTCTGTCCCGGGTCCGGCAGGGCCAGGGCCGGAGAGTCCCCACGGGAGGTTGTCCCAGAGTTCCTGGGCCGCTATCCCATCCCGGGGGTGGGGAGGAAGGCTTCCCTGGTCTCTCTGACTCGTTGTCTCTTTGTGTGCCTCCTAGGGCCCCCCGCAGGACCTGTCTGTCCGTCTCTGGTGAGTCTGGGTAGGGGGACGCTCTTCCCTTCCTTCAGTTGGTGTTTGATATCTCCAAGGTGTCAGGCCATGGGGTGAGAGGGCAGGGGCAGGGCTAAAAGCGTCGGTGTGGTATGTAGAACACTGGACCAGGATCACAGTTAAGGATCAAATCTTTTTATTATTTTTTTATTAAAGTTTTTTATTGACAAAACATACGCATGGGTAGTTTTTCAACGCTGACCCTTGCAAAGCCTTTTGTTCCAAATGATCCCTCCTTCCCCCCACCCCCTCCCCCAGATGGCAGGTAGAAGGATCAAATCTTGCCTCAGATCCTTAGTGACCTAATTTAGTGACTTAGTGCAATTTAAACAAAAGTCACTTAACTCACGATCCCTTAATTTCTTCATATATAAAATGGAGCTAACAATAGCATTTGCTTCACAGAGTTATGAGGAGCAAATGTGATAATAATACATAGAAAGCCCTTTGTAAATCTTAAGATAATTAGATGAAGCATTTAGTTAGTGCTTACTGTATGCCAGGAGGCAGCTAGGTGGTCCAGTGGATAGAAACTCTGGGCTGAGTTCAAATCCAGCCTCAGAGGCTAACTAACTGTGTGATCCAGGGCAAGTCCCTTAACCCTGTTTATCTTAGTTCCCTCATCTACAAAATGAGCTGGAGAAGAAAATGGCAACCGCTGTAATATCCTTGCCAAGAAAACCCTGGGTGGGGTCATGGAGAGTCAAATAGGGCTGAACCAAATGAACAACAGCATATACCAAGAAGAAAGGCAGTTCCTGCCTTCGAGGACTTTACAATCTGATGGAGAAAACCTGCAAACAAATATACAAAGCAAGTTGCATATTGATGAGCAGGAAATGATAAAAAGTAGGAAAGTGCTAGAATTAAGAAGGGTTAGACCAGAGGGCTTCCCAGATGTGCTATATAAATGTTAATAAATGCTGGGATTATTATGAAATCATAGAGAGATGGAAGGGGCAGCACAGAGCCTGGCATGTCACATAGGTGTTTAATAAGTGGTTTTCCATCCATCCAACCAGTCTAGTCCATTTTACAGAAGAGCAAATTGAGGTAAATTGAGCTATTTAAGATCACACATAGAAGTAGGATTGTACTGATTAGAAACTGACAGTTAAATGACTTAACATTCATTATCATATTTGGCCCTGATATGTGCTTAATAAATGGTTTTTCATCTATCCAACTAGTCTAGCCCCATTTTACAGAAGAGCAAACTGAGGTAAATTGAGCTATTTAAGATCACACATAGAAGTGAGATTGTACTGATTAATAACTGACATTTAAATGACTTTAAAGTCTATAGTTTTTAAAAAGCATTCATTATCATATTTGGCCCTGATATGTGCTTAATAAATGGTTTTTCATCCACCCAACTAGTCTGGCCCTATTTTACAGAAGAGCAAACTGAAGTGAACTGAGCTTTTTTTTTTTAACATCAATAATCTTTTTTGATTCTTACCATAACCCTATGAGATAGTTTCCATAGGTATTACTATTCCCATTTTACAGATGGGCAAATTGATGCCCGGAGAAATACCGGTGTTTTGCCCAAGCTCGCACTGCTAGCAAGTGTCCCAGACAAGGTCTGGACCTGGTCTTCTGGCCCTTGCCCCAGTATTAGCCGCCGTACCATATTGCCTTGCCCATCCTGCCAAGTGCTCCGACTCCCAAGCTGCCGAGCTTTTCCCTGCCTCGAGGAGGTGGAGCCTGGCTTTCCTTCAGCTTCTTACTTCCTAGAGACACAGATGAAAGAACAGGACCGCAAGATCCCCTCCCCGAGCACTTTCTTTTCCATTATCTGATCCTGGAATGGGGCCCTCAGCCCGCCCCTGGGAGGAGGCCCTTGGGCCGGCCCGGCTTGGCCAGGAGAGATGGATCCTGCCCCGTCCCTGTCCTGGGGGAGCCTGGCTCTTGCTGGGAGGGGCGGCCAGGGGACCGAGCTCATGGGCCGGCCAAGGGCGTTTCAACTGTGACTCACAGGCTCAGAGAGTCAGAGATGGAAGGCTTCTTAAAGGTCACTGAGTCCTAACAGATGAGGGAATTGAGGCTCAGGATTTGTGTCTTGCCCAAGGTCACAAAGATTGTAAATGTTAGAGCTGAAATGAGAAGCTGGATCCTCGGTGTATACAACATGGATAAGCCCATTGCTGGAAGGAGCAGCTTGATGGCCCAGGGGCTAGAGCCGGGCCCAGAGTCAGGGAGACGAGTTGTGTGACTGAGCCCTGCTTACCCCCAGGGAAGAGTTTCCGCCTGATTGACTGGGGAGGGGGAGGGAGGGGGGGTACCTGGGTGCTGCTGAGGTTCCTTCAGCTGCCTCTCACCGACTCAGGGTGGGCTGCTCTGAGGCCCCGTGGGCCTGGGCTGGCCTGCAGTCACCCCCTACCTTTGTGGCCCTCTGTCCGGCAGGTACGCAGGCCCCATGGAGCGAGCGGGGGCTGAGAACATCCTCACCAATCGTTCTGACGGGACCTTCCTGGTGCGGCAGAGGGTGAAGGACAACGCCGAGTTTGCCATCAGTATCAAGTAACTATCGCCCGTCCTGGGGCTCCCCAGACCCGTCCCTGCCTTCTCCCTCCTCCCCCTTCGTGGGGGCCAGAACAAGGGGGCCGTCGGCTGTCCAGTCCAGCCCCCCCTTCCTATCCCTCACCGGAGGCCTAAGCCACCTGCTCGGCGGCACCTGCGCAGTACCCAAACAGGGAGCTAAACCCGGACTTCCAACCCAGGGCTCCCGGGAATGGACCCCATCCATCCCCAGAGCCCTCCTGTCCCATCCCAGACGGATTCCCCTCCAGTGTCCACCCGAAGGCCTCCGTCCCTTAGGGGGCCCCCTCCCTGCCGAGGCAGCCATTCTGCTCTTTCCACACATAGACTGTCCAGCTGCCTCGCAGCCCTTACCCACCGGACCTAATTGTGCTCTCAGGGGCCGAACAGAACAGATAAACCCCTCTTCTCCACGACAGGCCTTCCGAGCCTCGCCCGGCCTCCCTGTCCCCACAAACTTGTCTCTTTTCCAGCTAAAGATGCTCCCATCATCGCTCAGTCCTCATAGGACACGGTGGTCCCCAGCCACGAACACTTGCTGACTGTGGGACCATTTATCTCTGTGTCTGTCTGTCTGGGCAGGTTCAACATGGAAGTGAAGCATATTAAGATCCTGACAGCCGAGGGGCTGTACCGCATCACGGAGAAGAAGGCGTTCCGGGGGCTGGTGGTGAGGGCCCGGGCTCTCACCCGGGATGGGGCCGGGCGCGTGGGAAAGGCGGCTGCTCCCGGGTCTGCGAAGCTGGACGGGTGCCTGTCTGTCTGTGTGTGGGGAGAGAACATGGATGTTAGTGTAGTTGGGCGGTGTGTGGAGGTTCTTCCCTCCCAGGCTCGGGGCTCCCCCAGGGCCTGGGATGACTCTCCCCGAGCTCAGGCGGGCTCAGCTACTTCTGTTTGCTGAGCACCTCCCAGACTGACGATTCCCTCTGGTCCCGCATTTCCCTCCCAGGAACTGGTGGAGTTTTACCAGCAAAACTCCCTGAAAGATTGCTTCAAGTCCCTTGACACGATGCTGCAGTTCCCCTTTAAGGAGCCGGAGAGGAGGGCCATTGCCAGAGCTCCAGGTAGGCTCCCACGAGGCAGTTTAGTTTGAAATCTTGAGTCTTGGGTGCAAATCCTACTCTACCACCAATTCTTCATGACCTTAGTCACATAATTTAACCTTTCTGGGCCTCAGTTTCCCCATCTGTAAAACACAGAAATGGATCATTTTGGTTTCTAAGGTTCTTTTCAGCTTTACTTGTGAACTGGAGCCCAGAGGAATGGAGGAACAAAAAAGCATTTAATAAGCTCTTACCAGGTCCGCGGCTACAATTACAGCAACCCAATGCATTGTAAGGGGAGAGGGGGAGGAGCAGTGGTCCATATCCACTTGCTCTTCCTTGCACTCTTTCTCTTTCTCTTTTTGTCTGTCTCTTTTTCTCTTTTTGTCTCTGTCTCTTTTTCTCTTTGCATCTCTGTCTCACTTTCTGGCTTTCATACACACACATGCAAGTACAATCGCACATTAAATCTATCCCTTCCCTCCCTGATACGCTCTCAGAATTACAGCCCCCAGGAGCGGGGTGTGGGAGTGTGGGGGGGTGAATAGGCATTTATTAAGCACTTACTGTGTGCCGGGGACAGTGCTAAGCAGGAGGAGAACTGAAACTAAAGCAATCCGAGTTTCCGGTCTGGTCCCGGCCTCTGGCTCAGAGGCACTGGGCCGACTGTGAGGGGGCTTGTGTCTCCAGCCGCAGGGAGCACCAGATACTTCGGGTCGGCCAAAGCCCGCTACGACTTCTGCGCCCGGGACCGCACGGAGCTGTCCCTCAAGGAGGGGGACATCATTAAGATCATCAGCAAGAAGGGGCATCAGGGCTGGTGGCGAGGGGAGATCTATGGCCGGGTGAGCTGGGCCTGGGAGGGCAAGGGGCAGATGGAGGGGGGCGGGCAGGGAGGAGGCTGAGACCGGACTATGGAGGCCTTTTTTATGTCATGGCCCTAGGGAGCGCCTTCTCAGAAGAATATTTTAAATGTGTTTTATTTAATACTTATGATTACAACAAGAACCCATGATACTTTTAAATAGGTCCAAATTCATAGCCCCCAGGTTAGGAAACCTTGCTGTAAGCCATGGAAAGCGCTAGAGACGGCCGACAGGGACTCCACAGCCTCTCTCCTTCGGAGTCACAGAAGCAGTTCCCCGCAGAGCTGGCCCGGCCCCTCCAGGGGAGCTCCATCCTTACCCCTCTCTCCCTTTCAGATCGGCTGGTTTCCATCCAACTACGTGGAGGAAGACTATTCCGAATACTGCTGAGCCCGGGAGCCCGCTCTCCCCCGAGCTGAGGCGCTGCCTGAAGCAGGGAAGCCCGAGGCCGGCCTGAGGGGGTCCCCTGGGGTTCCTAGGAAGGCCCTTTTCAGGGGTCGGGCCCAAACCCTAGAACTGTTAATTTATGAAACCCTGGTTTCCTCCTTGGTGGAAGGAAACCAATTTAAATAAACAAATAAAAGAAGAGAATGGGCAGGTGGTGTATTTTGGGAATGGGGGCCTAACAGCCCAGCTCTGAGGGGGCAAGAAAGAAGGGGGCGTCAGGGTGGCAAGGGGGAGAGAGGGGAGACAGCCTGAGTTGGGACCTGCCCGGCAGAAGCTAAGTGGCCCCCAGGTTGGAGAGGGGGGCTGCCCTATCTCTCTGTCAGCCTCACCACTTCCTGCTGCGTGCTGTCATCCCTCCCTCCCCCGTCACCGCATGTGGGTGCCTACACACATACTCGTGCTCACTCACACACACAAACACACACATCCCCTCACTCATCGCCACAGAGGCACAGAATCCCACGCGGGCAGAGCTGTTCAGACCCACAGAATGACAGAGAACTGACGTCAGCGGCTTCCCTTCTGTGGGACTCAGTTTCCCCACTAGTGAAATGCTAAAATATCTGTTGATGTGAAGGGGAAAGAACATTGGATTTGGACTCAAAGGCTTTGGCTGGAATTCACTTCCTGGCTGTGTATCTTCGGCCAGCTCGCTTCATTTTTTTGAGCTTCAATTTCCTTACCTGTAAAACCAGAGGGTCTCTAATTCTACCTTAGCCACTAAGAGCCCTGCAGGATCCCTCCCTTTTAAAACGAGTCATTGGATCTCCCAGACCCCTGGCCAGCTCTAATACTCTATACTTCTCCCAGAGAGAAGCAGACACACTGAGGCCCCCCCAGAGAGAAGCAGCACTGAAGGACCATCCCCAGAGAGAAACAGACACACTGAGGGCCCCCCACAGAGACAAGGGGGACACAAGGAAGGCCCCCCCACAGAGAGAAGCAGACACACTGAGGGCTCCCCTAGAGGGAAGCAGACACACTGAGGCCTCCCACAGAGAGAAGGGGACACACTGAGGCCCCCCCAGAGGGAAGGGGGACACAAGGAAGGCCTCCCCACAGAGAGAAGGGGACACACTGAGGGCTCCCCCAGAGAGAAGCAGACACACTGAGGCCCCCCCAGAGGAAGCAGACACACTGAGGGCTCCCCCAGAGGGAAGCAGACACACTGAGGCCCCCCCAGAGGGAAGCAGACACACTGAGGGCTCCCCCAGAAGGAAGCAGGCACACTGAGGGCCCCCCCACAGAGACAAGGGGTACACAAGGAAGGCCCCCCCCAGAGAGAAGCAGACACACTGAGGGCTCCCCTAGAGGGAAGCAGACACACTGAGGCCTCCCCACAGAGAGAAGGGGACACACTGAGGCCCCCCAGAGGGAAGGGGGACACAAGGAAGGCCTCCCCACAGAGAGAAGGGGACACACTGAGGGCTCCCCCAGAGAGAAGCAGACACACTGAGGCCCCCCCAGAGGGAAGCAGACACACTGAGGGCTCCCCCAGAGGGAAGCAGACACACTGAGGCCCCCCCAGAGGGAAGCAGACACACTGAGGGCTCCCCCAGAAGGAAGCAGGCACACTGAGGGCCCCCCACAGAGACAAGGGGTACACAAGGAAGGCCCCCCCACAGAGAGAAGCAGACACACTGAGGGCTCCCCTAGAGGGAAGCAGACACACTGAGGCCCCCACAGAGAGAAGGGGACACAAGGAAGGCCTCCCCACAGAGAAAAGGGGACACACTGAGGCCCCCCCAGAGGGAAGCAGACACACTGAGGCCCCCACAGAGAGAAGGGGGACACAAGGAAGGCCTCCCCACAGAGAGAAGCAGACACAAGGAAGGCCCCCCCACAGAGAGAAGCAGACACACTGAGGCCCCCCCAGAGGGAAGCAGACACACTGAGGGCCCCCCCAGAGAGAAGGGGACACCCTGAAGACCACCTCCCACAACTGTGCACGGTCTCATTGATTTCCTGACTTATAACTATCACTTTCCTCCCAGAGAGAGTGATTGGAGACTGTTAAAAAGTGAAGGAAATAGCCCTAATTTGGACACAGGAAAGATGCTCTTCTTGAGTCAGGAAGGAATTGCTGTCTCTGGTTTTTCCCTTTCTCTCCACACTGAACCTTCTGGCCCAAGGCCTCAAATCACAGCATGTCAGAGGTCATACGGCCGGACCTCTCATTACGGGGCATCAGCGTTTGGCCGAAAGGCCGTCGTGTAGATTTGAGGGCACAGGACTTGGGTTCCAATCTCAGCCCCGCCACTGATCACCTTTGGCCCAGTCCTCTCCCGGGGAGGTTTCCTATCTATAAAAAGAGAAGGTTGGGTTAGAGCTCGGATACCTTATCCTGCTCTAAATCAGTAAACAAAGGAGAGACAAGAAGGCTTGTCCAAGGTCACGCCATTAGCGGCTGAGCCCGGTCCAGAACCTCAGCCTCCTGGAATCCTGGACTTTTTCCACTCCTCATGGGACCCCACACTTTCCTGGTGAGTAGCAGGCGGGGGGGAGGGGGTAGTGTGACTCTGGAGGAGCAAACTTCTAGTGGTGGGACTCTGAGTTCTGGACCAGGCAGGGGTGTGTGTGTGTGTGAGAGAGAGAGACAGAGAGACAGGAGAGAGACAGAGAGACAGAGAGACAGAGACAGGAGACAGAGAGAGACAGAGACAGAGACAGAGACAGGAGAGAAACAGAGACAGAGAGAGACAGAGAGACAGAGAGAGAGAGACAGAGAGACAGAAAGAGACAGAGAGAGAGAGACAGAGAGAGAGACAGAGAGACAGGAGAGAGACAGAGAGACAGAGAGACAGAGAGACAGAGACAGAGACAGAGAGAGACAGAGACAGAGACAGAGACAGAGAGAGAGACAGAGACAGAGAGAGACGCAGAGAGAGAGAGACAGAGACAGAGAGACAGAGAGAGAGACAGAGACAGGAGAGAGACAGAGACAGAGACAGACACAGAGACAGGAGAGAGACAGAGAGACAGAGACAGAGAGACACAGAGACAGAGATAGAGAGAGACAGAAAGACAGAGACAGAGACAGAGAGAACTGGGAGGGAGGAATTTGTGCTGGGCTCTGCAAAGGGCCCAGAGTCACCACTACTACTCTTACTCTTCCCACGGGCCCCAAGATCTTGGGTGAACTGAATGGAGGGATAGATTAGCTTAGGAGTTTCAATTACATGACCTTGGAGCTTAGTCTCCAAGTCGGGGATATTCAATTCAATTTGATTCAATCTTCATTTATTAGGTTCCTGCGGTGTAGGACGTTGTGCTCAGCCTGGAGAAGGATGGAAAATTGAGATAAGACAAGGCCCTTGCCTTCCTGGAGCTTATAGTCCATGTGAAGGAGGGGTGGGGGATGGGATGGTGCAATGTGAATCATGGGAATGTACGATAATACTTTAAAAAGTGCCCCAGACGGGTGCGACACAAAGTGCAGAGTGCTTTGTTTGGTCCAAGGTAGGGGAAATCTATTTCCTGGAGAAATCAGGAAAAACGAATGGAGAAAATCCTGCTGTTGGGTTTTCAAGGTCAGGAATACAAGTTGTAAAGAGGAGGTAGAAGGGCAATCCCAGAATATAGGAAGCAACCTGAGCCAAGTCATGGAGGTAGGGAAGGCAGGAAGTGTTCCAGGCGTGGGAAATAGACTCAGTGGCAAGTGAGATCAAAACTAGTTGTGGGGTAGTGGAGAGCCTTGAACACCGGGTTAAGAATTTTGAATTTTAGGCAAGAAGTAACAGGGAATAACTGAAAAAAATTGAGCAGTGGAATATGGTACGTTTTTGTTTGTTTGTTTGTTTTAATAGAGCTATGAAAGAAGGACCGGAGGGGGCAGAAAGTAAAAGAGAGAGGATGTTATTGAATTAGCCTTTTGTTGGCCAACACAGAGATGGGCTGAAGGGCCCTTTAAGCCCTTTCAGGTTGTAATGCCGGAGAAACTGAGGCAGGAGAGAGATTAGAGAGTTTTTAATATTTTATTAATGGGAGAGTAAGATTGACTGGACAGGACTCTCGTCTCAGATTATCCAGTCAGACAGAGATAAGTACACTGGGACCAAGGAATCCATATTGGTCCCAGGGCTGGAGGACCCAAAGAATCCAGCGTCCAGCATACAGCTGCCAGACGCCGTTCTCCAGCAATGAATGGAGGAACAACAACTTCTTAAATACCTTTTTGGAGACAAAGAAGAGAAAGGGAGGGAAAGTTTTTTTATCAGGGAGGGGAAGCCATAAAACCTAAAAATTCCAGAGACAAAGAAGTAAAGATATCATGGGTTGATCTTGGAATATTCTAAAGGATATTGTAAATCCCTAAAAGAGTCAGGAGATCTACTCTTTTATCTTGCTAATTTATAACCCGAGAGCGAATAATCCTTAGTTTTACTGGGTCAGAGACAGAACAGTTAAGGTAACTGAGACAGGGAAACTGAGTCAGGACAGTTAAAGAAAACTGTGGCATAACAAGGTCTGAGCCTCCAAGACTGAGGTCCCCCTGCAGTTGTGTAAAATGGGGATCGCTGACAGATTTCTACCGAGTAGGGCTATATGCTGCCCTCTTGTGGGCTGATTACGCAGTTCTGTCCTGACATTCTTGGCTGAGCTTCTGACCCTTTGGGGGACATGAGGGTACTTGGTGGTCTAACTTGTAGGATATGCCATAAACCCGAAAATTTTAGTGGTAAAATGCCTTTATTTTACAGATGAGGAAACTGAGGCTCATAGAAGGTCTCAGAATTTGCAGGGATACTCTAGAGAGGTATTTTTAAAATTTGTGTTGGAGGCTAATTCACTTCCAACTCTTTGTTTCTGTATATTTTTGGATATTTTCAGTGACAAACACCTTTTTTTGTATTTAATTTTAATTTTTTAAACATTTTACTTTTCCCCCTTCAATTACACGTAAACAAAGAATTTTAACATCCATTAAAAAATTTTTTTTGAGTTCCAAATTCTCTCCTTCCCCCTACGTAAAAAGGCAAGCAATTTGATATAGATTATGCAAAGACAATCATGCAATCCTTCCCATATTATCCATACTGCAAAACAAAATACAGAGCAAATAGACCAAGAATAATAAAATCAGTTTTTTTTTTTTTTTTAAGTATGCTTCAATCCATATTCTGATGCCATAAGTTTTTCTCTGGAAGTAGATAGCATTAAACTCATTATCTCTTAAGGAAGCTTATTTCATTGTTGGAACACTCATTATTTAGTAGTTCTTGCTCCTATTGAGCCAATATCTACCTTCCCATTCTGTCCATTGCTTTTAGTTTTGTCCTCTGGGACCAAGCAGAATGTTTACTCCTCTTCCACATAATAGTTGATATAGTTTAAAGAGAGTATTCATGCTCTAAGACTTATTATTTTTTAGGCTAAATATTCCAGATCTTTCAATTGAATCTAATAGGGTTAGGGCTCCAGATTGTTCAGATTGTTCGCTTTTGTATTAAGATTTTTTTGGTCAATATCTTGCTTTAAAAATGCATCTGGAGTCAGACAAACGCTCAGATGGTGGCTCACCACGGCAGAGATTAGTTGCTATCTCCCTTGCTTCCCACAATAAGGAAAACGGAAGTTGAGCTGGTTAAGAAGGTAGCAGTTGCTACCAGGAGGCCGAGGGAGCTCCTCCAGACTGGCAGGATGTTAGTGTTTGTGACCTGCTTAGACTTGGAAGGTACATTTGACTATAGCTGCAGAGCTGATTCTCACTAGACTAGAGGAGGAAGAGGAAGAGCATGTGAGTATGCTCTTCATGGTGGAGCGGGGCATTTGTGCTAGTCTGATGTTCCTGGGTGGTTTTCTCTGTGTGTGTCTCTTCCCCTGTGTTGTGGGTAATCTTGGTGGAGTCCCATTTGCAGTATATTGCCTATGATCTTGGTATTTTTTGGTTGAATTTTGGTACCTGTTTATTAGGTCCGGTTATCTTGATTTTGGGTTTTTGTTTTAAATAATTGGAACCCTATCTTAACCCTTCCATCTGTATTTCTTTTTTGAGCCCTTGGTGTTAGGGAGGAAAGGGAGTGATTTCCTAGTAATATGGGCTGATTGACTAACTATTGTCATCATAGAAATCATAGCTTCATTTATGAAATGTTTTAAAGTTTGGAAAGTGCTTTACAGATATTAATACATTTGATCTTCATAACAACCCTGTGAAAAAGGGACTACTGCAAATGAGGAAACTGAGTCAAAATTAGAGTTAAGTGATTCACACAAAGGCATTGGTTAGTAAATATCTTTTACATTTTTTTCTAGTTATACAGATACATTATTTTTTTAAAACAACATACATTTCTTTGTGAATCATATTGGGAGAGAAAAAAATCACAATAAAAGGGAAAAACTGCAAGAGAAAAAAAAGAAAAAAAAGTGAACACAGCATGTGTTAATTTGCTTTCAGTCTCCAGGTTAGTAAATATCTAAGGCTAGATTTAAACCAAATCTTTCCAAAACCATCCATGGAAATGAGGTATTAAAGGACAGATGCCCTGTTTGATCCAGCATACCCAGGGGGCACATCTCTGGGACATCTTGGAAGCCAGAGATTTAAAACTGGAAGAGATCTTGGAAGGCATTTATTTCATTGTTTTTCATTTTACATAGAAGGAACTGACAGAATTCTATCCTTGGTCCTCTACTCCAAATCCAGCGTCCTGGGGCTTCCCTGGCTTCAGAGATGGAAGCTTTCTTAAAGATCTCCTAGTGAAATCCCCTGATCATACAGATAAGGAAACTGAGGCAAAGAGTAATTAATGACCTGCCTAAAGTCACACAGTAGCAATAAGCATCAAAGTCAGGATTCAAATATTCTGGCCCCAGTTCCACACTCAATACCACACTGCAGACTCCCTCCTGGTCTGTGGCCAGATGACCCTGGCTAGGGAAACTCCTGATGAGCCAAGCTAGGACTGGAGAGCTGTAACAAGAGAGAAACATTCAGGAAACAAGCTCAGGTGCCATCAAGTCTGGAATTAAATAGACTTAAATAGGCTTCTAATGACTTTGCTTTGTGATTTCTAGATTTATACATTCTCTCTCTCTCTCTCTCTCTCTCTCTCTCTCTCTCTCTCTCTCTCTCTCTCTCTCTCTCTCTCTCTCTCTCTCTCTCTCTCTCTCTCTCTCTCTCTCTCTCTCTCTTTCTCTTTTTCTGGGTGTGGAAGGAAGAAACACTCCTGTGGTCTTGTGGAGGCAGGAAAAAGAAAGGAAAGTGAGAAGTGGGTGGTTCTGGAATCCTGTTCCCAGATGTGATGGCAGGGGCAGGAGAGGGGGCACAGGACACTAGCCAACAGATGTGGCAGATCTCTACAGCCGGAAGCTCTGCTGGTTCGGGCCAGGAAGTTTCAGGTGGCTGGGACCTCTGAAGGAGCAGGGGTGACTGAGAAAGAAATGGTGTAGTGGAGAGAGGGTGGCTTAGAGCCAGGATGACTCCTAAGGTTAGAGTCCCACATACTCTCTGGGCAAATAAGTTAATTCCCTTCCCTAGGCAATTTTAAGATTATAAATTTCAGTGCAGTTGTGGACTTGCATTGGCAGAGGGAGTTTCATCATTGGGAATTTTAGATATTAATGAAAAATTAGTCTGGAAAGGAAAAAACAGCAAAATGATAATGTTATGAATATCTCACTTTTTCCTCACAACCATCCCAGAAGGTATGTTGAAATGGACATGGCCCTCCTTTCCGCCTCGGGCCAGCAGAAGAAAGTTTGCTCAGCTAGATTGGGGGACTTCTTTTGCATTTCAAAGGGCCAGCTCAACAATGCCCTTAAGGGTATCTGTTCCAGGAGGGTGGTGCTGAGAGGGTGGTACCCCGAAACCCTCTATCTATGTTAAAACATTTGCCCAGGTGGGATTCTCCTCTTATCCTGTAAAACCCCCTATCTTCCTGTTGTAAAATGCAAATCACAGATTAAAATGTAACAAGTCGAACCAAAAAAAAAATGTTTATAAGGCTGTCTTTAGTTCTATGAGGCACGGAATTCGATTAGAACTCCTTCCCGAGCTCGGTACCAAATAAATTCTAAATTTTCCTCATTGTGGCTGTCTTGAATTTTATTGCCTGGGCTATTTCAATGTGTTATTATCCCCATTTTGCACTTGAGGAAACCAAGGTAGACAGAGATTAAATGTCTCACCCAGGATCACACAGGCAGTGAGTGTCTGAGGTAAGATATAACTCAGGTCTTTCTGACTCCAAGACCATCACTTTATCCACCGTGTCACCCCGGCTTTGAGGCTGCCTCCAAGCAGAGTTGCGCTCAAGTTTAAGGTGGATTCCTCTTTAGATTCTGAGAAGTTGAAGGATTTGACTCATGATGACTTTATGCAAAAAAGTCAGTATCAGCTGAGTCCTTGATGATGTAGCGTTTGGGGGGTACCCCCATCTCACACGTGAGTCTTTCAGATACAGCTACAGAGGTTCAAGGTAGAATATATGTTTCACTAATTCAGAATCATAACCCACAATCCCCTACCAATGTGCTTACTTTTATTAGTCAGCTCCAGGGTCCGGATCTACATCTTGCTACTGGACCCAGAAGATTCTGGAGCAGATTGTGAAGCTGGTGATTTTGCACTTCAATCCAATTCACTTGCATGCCATGGCACCCCCTCCCCAATGTCATGGTTTTTTTCCAGAATAAAGAATAAATTACAACAGTAGACAAATGAGTTCAAAGCAAAAGTGTTTAATGAAGTAGCATAGTAAAAAAAGAGAAGGGGCAGCAATAGGACTTTCTTCCTGTAAAATGGTGGGCACACTCCCACAAATACAACACCCTCATGAGAAACAGTGGACAAATGTAATGTGAAAAAGGCATGTGGCTAGAATGGGTATTTCCTCTTCAGAAAAAAAAAAAAAAAGATTACTCTCCACAGGTGACAAGCTCTTTGAAACCTAGAACCATCCCAGACAACCATTACCTAGACACTTACATCTAAGTCTGCATTTTTTGCTTATTAAGGGTAGGCCCTCTGTCCCATGTATCTAATTCCTTGCAATTCTTCTTCCCTGCTTAACTTCCGATTGCTCAATAGTTCCCAAGAAACATCAAACAGAGAGACTACATTTCTGGCAAATTGTCAAGGCTTCTATGGTTCAGCGACCCCCAGTTTTTAGATTCCAACACAGTTGGGTCTTCCATGCAAATGAAGGCCATGGGGAAAATGCTAAACCCTGGGGTGAGGATTTTGATTTCTTGCCTAACTACATTCCTTCCCTTATTATGTATATGTGATGGAGAACTAGCTCACCCCTTCTACATCCTTCCCTATTCACTTTGTCTGAGATCCCAAGACCCTGGCTGTCTCATGGGTATCATGGAGTTTCCTTTTCCTGTTCTTCCAGTTCTGGTGGTTTTTATTGCTGGGTTCTAGCATGGAATTCTTACGCAGATCCAAGGGGTGGCAGGAACAGAACTTGGGTTTTTGAGGTCCGTGGAAAGTAGTATTTAAAACCCCGTCTGGGATTTTTGCGATAGATTTTTTTTTTTTAATCAGAAAACTGTGGGTAGACAAGACTCTTTGGATGTGGCCCTTCCTTTGATAGATAATTGCCAGTATTTTAAGCCAATGCCTAACTTTCAGGGGTACCTATGCCAGAAACAAGATGTTTCTTAGGAATATTCTTAGGAATATGACAAAGGAGTCAGTTATTTATGTGACTCCGTTCTCTCTAGGTCTCTAGTTAACTTCTCCAAGTTGAAAGTATTTGCAGATCAGAATCCTTTCAAAATCATGGCTCATAAGCCCCCACTAATGAGTTTATGTTTTTTAACCAACCAACCAGATGATACACTTAGCTCATTAAAAAATAGTATAAATAAATTAAACTGCAAAAGATATTCCTCCTCTGCCCCATGAACCTTAACCATACTTTGTCACAAATAAATGTGTACGTGGTGAGAAGAATGGACCTTTATAAGATGTGTGAGACATACACATGGGCAATAGGTGGCCATCCATATGTTAGGGAAACACACGGACAGGATAAATTCATATATATGGCAAATTTGGCAAAGATGGTCAGGTTTCCTCTTCTATAGATGAGGATTCTATTTTCTGTGAGGCTGCTCCCTGCCAGGAATTGCTTTCTACTTTAGCTGCTCATCAACTTCGGCTGGTTTTTTCTCTTCTTCTTCTTCTTCTTCTTCTTTTTTTTTTTTTTTTTTTTTTCATTAATCTCAGGTCTCCACCTACTAGACATGCCATGATTTAGTAAATCTTTCCCCTGTAAGAAAGGTGAACACTGCAGACAGAGATTAAATGACATAAGCTAAGGCAAGATTTGAACTGAATTTTTCTGACTGCCTTGTATTCTATCCACTGCCCCACCTAGGTTTTTTTTGTTTTGTTTTGTTTTGTTTTTTCATTTTCCTTTCCTTTGAACTCTTCTCTCATTGAATTGCCTTATCCTCTACTGCCTCCCTTGGGTATTTCAGTTTAACTGTCACTTAACCCATGATCAAAAACTTGTTTGAGGCCTTAATATCTCCAACATAAAGTAAATTAGATTCTGTTTCTTTAAATAGACAAGGGGAACAAGAGACAGTAGTAAAGAAAGTAAGTTAAATTCACCCTAGTAGAACTCTATTCTATATAAAATACCAATGAATAAAGAAATCTAAAAACTTCTTGATATATATTGAATTTTCCCCAGAAACACATTATAGCCTCATCTTTTTCTTTGGACTTTTTCCCATTTGTATCTAGGAGTTTCACAAATTTAGAGCAGGAGGAAGTAGCATTATGGGAAATTTTTAAGCAGTGGGTAAGCAAAGACAAATACATTATCTTCTCCATATACTTGACTAGTTGGATGGATATATTAGTCTAACTAGGTGGTTCCATAACAGATGGGGAAAAGAAGTAGATCCACAGCTGGACAAGGAAAATATTCCTAGTTACTGGGGAGCAATAAACCCAAAGCTATAGGAGAGACCAAAATCCATATAGTTATGTTTCCTTAAAGAGTTGCCATGTTTTTTTTTTTTTTTCTTTTCTTATTAAATTAACTTTTCCCTAATGAACAAAAATCTATTTTCTTTTTTAAAAATAGCTTTTTATTTTAAAAATACATGCAAAGATAATTTTCAACATCCACCTTGTAAAACCTTATATCTCAATTTTTCTTCCTCCCTTCCCCTACTCCCTCCCCTAGACAGCAAGTAATCCAACATATGTTAAACATGTGCAATTCTTCTCTACGTATTTCCACATTTATCATGCTGCAAAAGAAAAATCAGATCAAAATGGAAAAAAAAGAAAAAAAAAGCAAGCAAACAACAACAAAAAAGCAAAAATACTATGTTGTGACCCACATTCAGTCCTCACAGTCCCCTTTCTGATTGCAGATGGTTCCATCAAAAGTCTATTAGAATCAGTCTGAATCACCTCATTATTGAAAAGAATCACATCCACCAGAGTTGATCATGACATAATCTTGTTGCTGTGTACAATGTTCTCTTGATTCTACTCACTTCACTCAGCATCAGTTCATGTAAGTCTCTCCAGGCCCCTCTGAAATCATGCTGCTGGTCATTTCTTTTAGAATAATAATAAACCATAACTTATTCAGCCATTCCCCAGCTGATGGCCATCCACTCAGTTTTTGCACCTATGGGTCCCTTTCCCTTCTTTAAGATCTTTTTGGGATACAGACCCTGCAAATCCACCAACAATGTATTAGTGTCCCAGTTTTCCCACATCCCCTCCAACATTCAGCATTATCTTTCCCTGTCATTCTAGCCAATCTGAGAGGTGTGCAGTGGTATCTCAAGGTTTTCTTAGTTAACATTTCTCTAATCAATAGTGATTTAGAGTAAAAAAAAAAATCTATTTTCTTTCTTTCTTATCCCCTCCCCTCCCATACTACTGGGGTGTTGGGGAAAGAAATAAAAACATCTTTTATAACAAATACAGTTAGTCAAGCAAAACAAATTCCAGAATTGGCCATATCCAAAAAGGGTATCTTAATCTGCTTCCTATGTTGATCATCATCTCTTAGGAGACTCATTGATCAGTTTAGTCTTTACAATGTTGCTATTGTATAAATTATTCTTCTGGTTCTGCTCACTTCACTCTGTATTATTTCAAATAAGGTTTCCCAGGTTTCTTTGAAGTTGTTCTCTTCATCATTTTTTATGACACAATAGTATTTCATTACATTCATATACTATAATTTGTTCAGTCATTCCCCATTTAATAGACACTTCCTTAGTTTTCAGTTCTTTGACACTGCCTAAAGTATAACTATTAACCTTTTTATGCATATAGGTCCTTTTTCTATTTCTTTGATCTCTTTGAAGTATAAGCCTGTTCACTATATTTTATTTTTGGGAGGCACTCGGGGTCAAATGACTTCCCTAGGGTCATAGATAATAAGTATCAAGCATCCTGACTCCAAGACCAGTTCTCTAACCACTGAGCCACTTAGTTGCCACCATGATCAATATTTTAAATTTATCCCCTTAATCTTCTGGCAGTAGTACAAATCTGGAGTCTAAACAGTAGTGGAGGTTTTAGGAAGGCAGAGGAGCTATGAATCTGGAGGGGAAAGCTGGAGACCTTCAACACCTAAGGTATAGAATGAGCTCATAAAGAGTAAGGCTTTGATAAAGTCCAGCTTCTTAAACTGTGGTTTGTGATGCAATATGGGGTCTCATAACTTAATGTGGAGGTTTCAAAATAATGATCTATTATCAGTAAATGTTTGATTTGTATGCCTCTTTTATATACTTATATACCGGGTCTTGTAAAAATTTTTCTGGCAAAAAGGGATCACAAGTGGAAAAAGTTTAAGAGGTCCAGGTAAAGGACCTTGATGTGCTGGCCACAGCCAAACACGGGGAGAAGGTTTATCTGAGGCTCAGGGAAATAGAGGAGTCATCCTTAGATGTTTAGTTGGGGAGGCTGGGAAGCCGGGATAGGGATAGCCCTAAAGAGTTTGGGGAGTCTTCAGAGCCTGTATTAGCTATAATTACCTTATTAATGAGGTGGGGCATGATATTTCAGAGGAAGATTGTCCCTGGGTAGCTCATTAAAATTTTAGAGGGACATCTAGGAAGAGGGTCACTATGACAGGAAGCCATTCTACTCACCTTGTTAGGATTGGGGAGATCATAAGTGAACACTGGAATCAGTATTAGGAGTTAATATTATGGTAAAAGGGAAAATTGATAACAGCTAGAAAAACATCCTTCACTCTAGACTCTCCATTAGTTCTATCAAATTCTAATATTTTGTAGGGCTGTAATTCTTTCTGGGTAGTTTACATGGTCTCAGCAGGACAGTAGAAATAGTCCGCCTTATATTTTCTATTTTGAGTACCAGTGACCTAATGGGCAGATTCCTAGTTCTATTCTGGGTTCCAGTCCCAACTCGGACATATACTAACTCTGTGACTCTTATCTTTCAATATTCTAATAAGTTGCTAAGAAAATGCTGACCTGATTGGGTAAAGGGAATATATTCCCCTTGGGGTGAAATCCAGGATTAATTCTGCTGATCTCCTATTATTGAGAGCTAAGGAGGCAACTCTGAAACCTGAGAGATCTGAATTCAAGTCCTGCCTTGAAATGCACAGGCTGTGTGACTAGGCAAATCATTCATTTTCTCAGTACCTTAAGATCATAAATTGCCAAGAAAGTGACAATTTATGTTGGTAGAGAGAGAGTGTCTTCATTTGGAAATTCCGTATACCAATGAAATCCCAGTACTTATCTCTATTCCTCTTCAGTGTTTGTGTGCATGTTTATGTGTTTTGTTTTTCTGGCATTCTTCAGTGCTCTGCTGCCCTTTTATATTAATATTTGTTATACGCCTCTCCTGTCACTCTTTGAATGTGCCCGTTAAATATTTGGACACATCAAAAATCTAATTTTAAAAAATATTTTTATATTTGAGAATCTTGCTGTTTTTTCTTTTATACTGTCAGGTCATAGCATCCTACCTTTTTCCCTCTCTGTATTAAAAAATATCTGTTCTGCTTCTGTCTAAGGGATACATCTGACTGACTCCTCTCTGGCTAGCATGACTGTTGTGATGAGGCTGTCACTTTCTCCCAGTGTTTCCCCCCTCCTTTTACATACTCAACCATTTCCTCCTTGTGGGTCAGATTTTGGCCCAGAATAGTGGTTGTCTTCATTACTTCCTCTATCTTTTCTGAGATTAAATGATTAGGAAGGTACATTACTATTGTGTCACATACTTGGCTTTAGTAGAATAAAACTGGGAAAATGAACCTTCTTTTCTCTCCTCACCCCCACATACAACCCTACTATATAGGGATCTGTACATACATATGTGTACACACACACACACATCCTAGCTGCCTTGGCTTTAGGAGATCTTTGCCTATAGTCTTGGCTTAATTAGAGTAGAACATGTTTATAAAGAGCATTATAAATCATCTTCCTTAAATCAGCCTGTGAAGTTATTGTAATAACTACTGTTGCCTCCATTAGAGTGTGGACTCCTTGAGAGGAAGGACTGGCTTTTGTCTTTCTTTATTTTCCCAGAGCTTCGCTAAATTTCTGGTTCATAGTAGGTATTTTTTTTTTTTTAAAGAGATATTTTACTAAGGTAGTACAGTACAAAATGTCCCCATTCCTCCCTAATAAAAGTCTGGAACATACTCTCTTTTCAGTACATTCTAATTTCAGGGAAAGTAGACTCAAGTTTTGTGCACATGTGGCAAAGGAAATAATTTATAGCTCCTAAAAGTCCTTTGAAAGGAGAGGTTCTCAAGTTCTTAAATGTAGTGTATCTTTTTGCATATAAAATTCTTTTAAAAAAATCATTTCCTCTCAAATCACATGTAAAAACAATTTTAAATAATCATTTCTTAAAACTTTGAGTTCCAAATTCTTTCCTTGTCTTCTTCCCTTCCCCCCTCAATGAGATGGCATTGCAGTTTGACATAGGTTATACATGTGCAGTCATGCAAAACATATTTTCATATTAGTCATGTTGTGAAAGAAAACAGACAAAAAAAAAACAAGAAAAATTTAAAAAGTTAAAAAAAAGCATGCTTTGATCTGTATTCAGACTCCATTAGTTCTTTCTCTGGAGATGGATAGCATTTTTATTATAAATCCTTAGAAATTGTCTTGGATTATTATATTACTGAGAAAAACTAGGTCACCCACAACTGATCATTGTACAATATTATTGTTACTGTGTATAGTCTCCTGGTTCTGCTCATTTTATTTTGCATCTATTCATGTGTCTTTACAATTTTTTTTTCCTGAGAAAATCCTGCTCATTGTTTCTTAAAGCACAATAGTATTTCGTCACAATCATATATCACAATCATAAACCACAAGTTGTTTAGCCATTCCCCAATAGATAGGCATCTCCTTAATTTCCAATGCTTTATTACCATTAAAAGAATTGCTATAAATATTTTTGTACCTATAGATCCTTTCCCTAGGTATAGAGACCTAATAGTGAAATTGTTTGATAAAAAAGTGTGCAGTTTATAGCCCTTTGGACATAATTTCAAATAGTTCTTCAGGATGTTAAATCAGGTCACAATTCCACCAACAATGCACTGGTATCTCAATTTTCCCACATCACCTGACTGGGGGGGGGGGGTTGTGTTAGTATTTCATAGTTGTTTTAATTTGCATTTCTCTAATCATTAGTGATTTAGATCATTTTTTTCATATGTTAGCTTTAGTTATCATTTTCATAGATAGCTTTAATTTCTTCACCTAAAAACTGCTCATTTATTTATTTTTTGATTATTTGTTAATTGGGGAATAGCTTGGATTTTTATAAATTTGACTCAGTTTTCTAAAAATTTGAAAAATGAGACCTTTATCAGAGACATCAGAGACACTTGGTATAAATTTTTTTCAGTTATGATCACTACATATTTCTCACTATTTACCTGTATTTTCCTCCTGTTTCTCTCTCTCTCCCTCCCTCCCTCCCTCCCTCTCTCCCTTATTCCTCCTCCTCCTCCTCCTCCTCCTTTTCCTCTTCCTCCTCCTCCTCCTCCTCCTCCTCCTCCTCCTCCTCCTTCTTCTTCTTCTTTTCCTTCTCTCTCTCTCTCTCTCTCTCTCTCTCTCTCTCTCTCTCTCCTTTCACTCTGTCCATCCTCAAAAGTATCTTGCTTCATCCTATCCCCCAGTCCACTCTTTCTTTTATCCCCTCAAGTGTTTAATAAATGCTTTTTGATTATTGATAATTATCACTTATTTTGTGGATGATAGTGGTTCACATTGGGGCATGTTAGAGGTTATACTCCCATAAAGCATCAGACTTGAGTTTTGAAACCAAATCCTCTGCTTCTAAGTCTGACCTGTCTTGCTATACCATACTTTCTTTCCAAAAATTGCCAGAATGATCTCTCACTTTATTCCCTCAAATCCCAAGCAATGTACTTACTTACTATTGTCTCAACTCTGCAATTTCCCCTACAGTGACAGGATCATAGGAGTAAAGAGTTAGAGTTGGAAAAAGACCTGAAAGGGTTTTTAATTTAATCTACTGGTTTTAAATATAGACTATCTAATTTTAGATATAAATCTAAATATCTAAATTTTAGATATAAAAATTGAGGCTCCAAGAGGTTAAATGTCTTGACTATGGTTGCAGGAGGTAGTAAATAGTGTAAGTAAACATCCCTATTTACACTTCAAATCCTGAACCTAATTTCCCCTGGATTTTCCTTATTTTATGTATTAGAGAGTGGAAGTACAGTTCATAAAATCAGGACCTCTATTGGAAAGGATTGTTACTAAGGGCCATATACTATAAAACTCTTTTAAAAAGCCCTACACAGACCTAGCTGGCGCAGATAATAAAAAAATTCAAAATAATAATAGCTAGTATTTATATAGTGCTTTAAGGTTTACCAAGCACTTCACAACTATTATTTCATTTTATTCCTCACAACAACTCTGGGAAGTAAGTGATATTATTCCCCATTTTACAGATGAGGAAACTGAGTCAAAGAAGTTAAATGACTGCCAAGGAACAAATAGCTAGTAAGTATTTCAGGAAAGATATGAATTCAGAACATTCTTACTCTAGCTCTATCCAGTTGGATACATAGTTACTATTTTTTTTCCTGAGGCAATTGGGGTTAAGTGACTTTTCCATGATCACACTGCTAGGACATGTTAAGCGTCTGAAGCCAGATTTGAACTCAGGTCCTCCTGACTTCGGGGCTGGTGCTCTATCTACTGCACTACCTAGCTGCCCTCTACATAGTTACTGTTTTCCTTGTAAAGAAATATAGAGCTGGGGCTAGTGTCCAGGGAGATAGCTCAGATTTCCCAATGCCAGCCTGCTGACTTGTGGTATAGCTGGATTTAGTTGGTGAGTGGCCAGAAATTGGGTACAAACCATTCATTATAGGAGCAGCAAGATGAAGGAGATGAGGGAGCTGAAATGACATTTCTATTTTCTTTGCTGTTCTTGAGATCTAGAATACTTGACGGCAGCTCTGTTTCAGTGTTCCTCCAAAATGGCATTTATTAAGTATTTATCACATGTAGAATCATGCGTGAGGTTGTTAGGTCATAAGCCCCATGTAGGTAGGGTTTATCTAAATTTTGAAATCTGAACAATAATTATAATATTGATTTAAAAAAAATACAAAACAATTATTTAATAATTTCCCCTTCATATGGGGTAAAAAGTGTATCAGAAACTCCATTTTAAGGATGGATTCAGGTCAGCCATGTTACTTTTTTATTTTCAAAATATATGCAAGAGATAATTGTATAAATATGTATGTCTATGTTGGATTTACATATATTTTTTATCACGTTTAATATATATTGGATTATTTGTCATCTAGGCAAGGGAGTGGGGAAGAGGGGGAAATTGGAACATGAGGTTTTACAAGGGTCAGTGGCAAAAAATTATCCTTGCATATATATTTTTAAGCTTTTTATTTTCAAAACATATGCAAGCTAGAAATATTGTTCTAAAATTGTTTGTCCTTTTTTGGAAAGGATCATAACATCAGGGAGGTGATACCATGACATGCACATGAATTGGATTTTTAGAGGGAGGGATATACAAAGTCCCAGCTTTATTTTTATTTCTCTTCGCACTCTTTGAATTCTTTCTCCCCTTTTCCCCCCTTTTCTCCCATCCTTTTCCAACTCCCATTTTTGGGGTCTCCTTTTGTCTTTTCAATTACTTCTTTTGGGGCAGGCGCTGCCTTTCCTTTTGCTTGTATGTATATGGCCAGTACTTACAGCAATGCTAGGACATAATCAATTTTAAGATTGATTAAGATAAATCTTTATTGACTTAACCTGGCAGACAAATATAAAACAAAGTATCCTAAAATTAAAGACTGGGTCTTTCTAGTAATTACTTAATACATGTTTGTTGGCTGAATCAATGTATGAATGGACATTTCCTGTCAACTCTTACTCCTGGGCAGAAGGGAGTAAGAGGGAATGGTGAGGTTATTATATTTGGGGTTTCAAATCTGGGTTCTGTTATTTAGTAGTTTGTAGTTATTTGTAGTTATTTAGAAGTTTGTAGTCCTTTACCACTTTGAGACTTCCATTGGAAATGTTTTAGAGTGTAAGATTCCCTTTTTAAATGTGTCAAAAACATGCCCAAATCTCACTAGATTGGTAGTTGTACGTGTTAGAATTTATTGTTTGAAAACAAACCTGAATATACAAAGCTAGTGTGAATTTAGCAATGCTTTTAAATGCATATATGTATACCCATATGTGTATATGTACATGTATGTCAGTATATATATGAATATATGATTGTATCTGTATGCACACATACATGTATGTGCTGCATATACATATATACACAATCTGTATCTGTGTATATATGCTTGTGCTTATAATTACATCTATGCTATTTGAAAAAAATACCATAAATATATGAGTCTACACACAGCTTAGTCTACAAAAGGTACATTTAGGATCATAGATTGTCATTTGGTCCCACTCCCTCATTGTACAGATGAGGAAACTGAGGCACACAGAGGCAAGATGACTAACCTTAAGTCACATGAGACCAGATCCTTTGATTCCAGAATCAATTTTTTATTTTTTTATTTACACTATACCACATACATCTCTATTTAGCTATAGAATTGCGTATAGATTCATGGGTCTATTGTAATCACCTATAACTCCAATGGGAATCTATGATCCATTGATTAGGAATAATTAGACCAGATGGCATGGAAGGTCCCTTTCAGCTCTAAATTCTATGATCCTAAGAACCCATAAGAAAAATATATTATTGTCAAAATTTAGTCTGTAACTGTGGAATGGACAAAAGAATATCCCTGAGCCACCCTAGGTTGTTTCTATCAGAGCCAACTTCCTAGAAAAAAATGACTTCTGATCCAGGCTTTAAATGCATGAAGGAGGGAAGATACTGTGGGCAGAAGTAAAGAGAATTATCTTGTGGCTACAGGGTCTGATCAAGAAGGGTCCTAGCTTTGTGTGACCCTTTCCTTAGCTCTCCTGATTCCAGTTCCCATTCCTACCATATTTGACTTGTTCAGGGCTGACCAGATCTTTAGACAGAATAGTCCCATAGCATATATTGCTTGACATGGAATTGGAGCTTGATAAATGTTTTGACTGACTGGTAGACACATTAATATTTATGATATGATATTGTCAAGCAATATGCTATGCTCTAGGATTACAAACAAATTTAATATATATATACATATATATATATATATATACATATATATGTGTATATATATATATATATATATATATACACACACACACACATACCCCACCCCCCTATATATATATATAATGACAAATCAGAAATAATCAACAGAGAGAAGACACTAGAATTAAGGGGGTTTGGGAAAAGCTTCTAGTAGTGGGATTTTAACTGGAACCTGAAGGAAGCCAGGAAGCCAGAAAGCAGAGATAAGGAAAGTGAACATTTCAAGCATGGGGGATAGTCAGTGAAAATGCCTGAAGTCAAAAGATGTAGAATCTTGTTGGAATAACAACAAAAAGACCAGTGTCTCTGAATCAAAGATATGTGTTGGAATGTAAGGTTTAAGAATACTGGAAAGGTGGGAGGGGGTAGATTATGAAGGCCTTTGAATAACAAACAGGGGATTTTGTATTTGATGCAGGAGATAATAGAGAATCACTGGAGTTTCTTGAGTAGAGGGAGTGACTGTCAGATCTTCAGTTTGAGAACAAAACTTTAAAAGCTAAGTGCCTTCACTCAGAGTAGAATGGGGCTCTCCCCATTGTGGGATGTAGACCAAGCAATAGACTATCAGGTGTAGGATGATGGGGGGGCCAGCGCCAGCCTGGTGCTGAGATGGTGGAGAAAGAGCAAGAGGAGTATGTGAAAGATGGTATGAAGGTAAAATCAACAGCAACCGATAGAATATGGGCTTTGAGAGAGTGAGGAGTTCAAGATGACATCTGACTTATGAGTCTGCTGACTGAGAGGGTACTTGATAACCTTGACAATAATAGAGAAGTTTGGAAGTTGGAATGAAATATGATAAATTCACTCTTGGACATGGCTAAATTTAATATGGTTACAGGATATCCAGTTCACAATGTCTGATACACAGTTGAAGATGTGAGATTGGAAGTCAGTAGAGAGGTTAGGGCTTGATGAGTAGGTTTAAGAAACATCAGTGTATCTGTGATATTTGAATTTATGGGAGCTGATGAGGTCACCAAATGATAAAATATAGAAGAAGAAGAAACAAAAACCCAGAACAGAGCTCTTTGGGACAACCAATGGTTAACAGGAATGATGTAGATGAAGACCCAGCAAAAATAGCAGAGAAGGAGTGGTCAGATAGGTAGGAGGTAAAACAAGAGAGAATGGTCTCCCAAAAACATAAAGGAAAGAATATCAAGGAAAAGAGGGGGCTTAACAGTGTCAGAGGTTGCAAAGGGTTAAGAAGCATGAAGATTAAGAAAAGGATATTGGATTTGGCAGCTAAGAGACCATTAGTAACTCTGAAGAGAGCAGTTTTGATAGAGAGTTAAAAAAAGAATGAGAGGAAAGGAAGTGGAAGCATTGAGTATAAAAAGCTTTGTCAAGGGCCTTAGTCACTTGTTCAGGGATTATCAAATGAGGGGTTTTTGAGGATAGGAGAGACATAGATATACTTGTAAGCAGTAGGGAAATATCCAATAGAGAAATGCAAAAGACAAAGGGAAAGTAGATATGATGGGAATGAGGCAAACTGCTGGAGATAATGAGATAGAATGGGATTAATTTGACATGTAAAGATTGTTAGCCTTGGTGAGCTTCTCCATGTAAAAACAGATAGAGGAGATGAAAGGGGCAGAAGAAAACTGGGTGATGTGAGGTGGGAAGAGGGCAGAAAAGGGAGCTCTTAGTGAATGATCTCAAAATTTTTTTTCTTTTTAAAAATTAATTTTCTTTTCAGTTCTGAATTCTCTCTCCTCTCTATCTATTGACAAGTCAAGAAAAATACAACTCATTACAAATATGTTCAGCCATAATCTCAATTTTTTTTTTTCAGTAAAAATATGAGGTAAGATTCTCAGCTGAGAAAAGATGAGAGGAGGGAGAGCCATGGGAGGCTTGAGGAGAGATGAGGTTTGGTGAGTTGGTTAGTGAGTTAATTAGCAAAATATAAAAAGGTTACCTCGAAGTAGGGAGGGCTCATTTGAAGTTATGTGACATAATTTTGTAGCAAATCCAATCAGTGCTATTACTAGCTTTCCCCCAGTTTTATTCAGCAGCATTTGTGAAGAAGAAAAGACAGTAGATGGTGGGAGGGAATCAGGGCTTGAGGCTTGGCAGGGGAATCTAATAATGGAGTAAGGGACTCAGAAGAGGACAGTTTAGAGTTAAATCTTGACCCAGGGGTCAAGCTGGGGCATAAAGGAGAGTTTAGATGGTAAATTCTGGGAGAGAACTGAGATGGTGAAGGAAGTGGAGATCATACAGCATGGATGAAGAACAGGATTTGGGTTTACAAGGCAGAAGGAAAAGTGGAAAGCCATCAGCTTGTGGTCTGATAAGGGAATTTAGACTTCATGAACACGGAAGTAGAGAGCATTTGTGGGTGATGGCAAGCAAGGATATGACTATCACTAAGTGTGACTGAAGGGAGGAATAGGTCATGAGAAATGAGTAGGTTGAAGTAGGTTAGCAGATTTGTAGGAGTATCAATATGCATATTAAAGTCCCATAGTATGAGGGCAAGACTTGGGGGGAGAAAAGAATGTGAGCCAGTTACTGAATTGATTGAAGAAAGAAGGGATGTATCCCAGAGATAGAGGTCATCCAGGTGGCCTGTAGTGCATCAATGTCAATCTTGAATCAAGAAGACTCATCTTCCTGAGTTCAAATCTGGCCCCAAACACTCATTAGCTGTGGGACCTTGGATAAGTCATTTAACCTTGTATCTCCTTAGGTCTTCATCTGTAAAATGGGCTGGAGAAGGAAATGGGAAATCCTTGCCAAGAAAACTCCAAAAAGATCAGCCCTGACTGAAATGACTCAACTGTAAAAATTCTGGAGATAGACAATAGCTGGGATTTAAGGGGTTCAGGGAACTTTTTTTCCTGAAAAATCTTGCTGAAATGATGCCATTTGAGTTTTATTCCTTTGATTTAAGCAGTGTCTTAAAACTTTTTAAAAAATGCAATTATTTCCTAGAAGGAGATAATTTATGCCTTTGTATGAATGGTTTCAATTGGGTTTCAATTTTCATAGATTGTAGGAACTGAAAAGACCCTTAGAAAAGAGAACAGAGATCATTAGAGATAGAAGGGACCTTAGGACACATAAAGTTTTATTAATGTTTTTTTGTTTCACATTTAAGTAAATTTCCCAATACTTCTTTTGTTCTTCTTACTTAATATCCACATTGAAATCACCCTTGTAACTGAAATACATTTGAAGGAGGTCTTGGTAATCAAAAATGTCATGAATCACACATTGAAGCCAACACTCATCTTACAGCTGGGGAAACTGAGGATGACTATTAAAGAGAGTAAAGAAAAGAATCAAGATTTGAAATCACATCTTCTGTTTTTGCTACTTTGCCTCAATGTCTCCCTGCCTAGGAGCTAGAATCCCAAGCTCTCCCTTCCCTCCCTCCCTCCTTCCCTCCTTCCTTCCCTCCTTCTTTCCTTCTTTCCTTCTTTCTTTCCTTCCTTCCCTCCTTCCTTCCTTCCCTCTTTCCTTCCTTCTTTCCCTCTTTCCTTCCTTCCTTCCCTCCTTCCCTCTTTCCTTCCTTCCCTCTTTCCTCCTTCCCTCTTTCCTTCTTTCCTTCCTTCCTTCCTTCCTTCCTTCCTTCCTTCCTTCCTTCCTTCCTTCCTTCCTTCCTTCTTTTCTTCCTTTCTTCTTTCCTTTCTTCCTTCTTTTCTTCCTTCCTTCTTTCCTTTCTTCCTTCCTTTTTTCCTTCCTTCCTTCCTTCCCGCAATATCCACACATCTGCTTCTTCCATTTCTATTCTATACAGCTAGCACATTGATTACCTTAGAGGACTGATCTGATTTCACTGCTTCATTCCCCTCTTCAAAGAAATTTTAGTGGCTCCCTATTGCCTATAGGGAAAATTATGGTCTCTTTTGTTTTCCATTCATTTTTCTCCTCTGATTTTGATGAGGTCTTCAATATTAGGTATGGTTAGCAGAAGAAATGATAAAAATTAATACTTTAGGCAAGCAGGAAGAAGATTCTGATAATGGAGATCAGTTTCATTCCTTGATTCGCCCTCTAAAGGTAATTCAGTAAGAAATCCAAATTATGTCAAGACTTGAGATTAAATTTCCCCTATAAAAACAACTTATGGCCCATGGCTTTGCTGCTACCTTCCCTTGGGTCAGCCCCCTACGGCACTCTGCCTTGTGGTGTCTTTTCCCTTCCCCCATGCCACATGCTATCTGCCCTAACTCCAGTATGTTTCTCAACCCACTTCTCCTCCTTACAGTTAACTCTTTTAGGGCTAAGTCCCTTTCAGGATTTAGATTGCTGGCAAAGGGCGTGCCGCATTCTCATGGGGTGCTCCCTTTTTTACTGGGTAATTGGGAGTTCCACTGATGTTCTTTTCTTTCATATGTTCTCCCACTCTATTTCATATTTATCATTCCCTGTGTCTGTTGTATCCCTTTACTTTGTCTGTAACCTGTTCCCCTAAATAAATCTATCTTTTGCCAAAGAGAATGGCCATTGTGAATTTGTCACATGACCGAACCCCAACTTTTGGTGCCTGTCACACCAGGTGACAAACCCCACATCATAGATCACATTAGTTTTATCTTACACTGCCCTGCCCCCCCCCAACTTCATGTTTCACCACATTCTATCTCTAGACTTTGTACCTTTACATGGTTTGTCCCACCATACCTAGAACACAATCTCTCCTCACATTTATTTTTGGGAAACCCTAGGATCAGTGACCTCTGATTGATTGGTCTGCTTTTTCTTTTCTTCTGTATTTTTCATTGTCGTTCCTGGGGTTGGAGAAAAGGAGGAATGGAGGAGGTGAGTAATCCTCATTACTTAATGTATAAGCAGTTACCATAATTCTAATGTCTCACCAGCACTCGAAAAGAATCGCTTTTCTTTGTGGAAGTGGTCTTGGCAGATGTCAGAGGAAAATGTATGAGAAACCTGTCAGAGACAAAGAGAGGAAACAAAGGGATGATGGCCCCTGATCTTAGCTCCCTGGTGGCCAGCCTAGAATGTATCTGGTTGGACTTTGTCTAACTGTAGCCCAAGAGGAAGGGCATTGAAGAACTAACTCATGAAGGATATAGATCCAGGGAGGGAGTGGGAGATCAGTGGAGTGAGCCAAGTTGAAAAGTTCCTTGTACGCATTCTTCATCATTAAGAACAAGATGCTTGAAGGGGGAATCTCTCACCAATCGGGGTCGTGGATGCATCAGTGAAAAACAAACACATAAAAAGGAGAAGAGGAGGAGAAATTGAGATTTCAGTTTCTGCCCAGGAGTAGTCTATAATCAATAGTCAATAAATGTAATTATTAAGCACCTGCTAGGTATCAGGCATTGTGCTAAATAGTAGGGATTGCTGTTTATTTCTTTCAGTAGTGTCCTTCTCTTAGAGACCCCATTTGGGATTTCCTTGGCAAAGATATTGAAGTGAATGGGCCTTTTCCTTCTTCAGCTCATTTTACAGTTGAGGAAATCGAGGTAAAACAGGGTTAAGTGACTTGCCCAGCTAGTGTCTGAGGCTAGATTTGAACTCAGGAAGATGATTCTTCCTAATTCCTTTACACTACAAATTAGGGTTTCACTTATTGTTTTGATGATGTCTAAACTCAAGAAAGGGATGTAGAAAATGTTAGTAATATAGATTAAATATATAAATATGATATTGTACAGTCCTTTATGGAGAGTGGGTTGTTAGGGGGTTTTCAGAGAGGACTAGCACCTCTGGTGTGAAGGTTTGCCAAGCCTTTTTTCAGGGCTACTCATCCATCTTTGGTGTCCAACCAGTCACCCAACTCTCACCTGTGGCATGCAAATTGACCACACCCCAATAAAACCATCTCGGCAGACCGGTTGAACCAGATTGAGGGTAACCAACAGGTTCCAAACTCTCCTGTGAGTTAGGAGGAAGTCTACAGAAAACTTCCCTGGGGGAATGGGCAGATGAGAATGACTTATTCTGATTTGGAGTGATTAGAGCTTGGTCAGGTATTGAAGATAGCCAAGTCATAGACTTTGATGACTCTGGAAGAATGAGGCTGATGACTTTGTGCAATTCTGCCTCATTTTAGTCCACATCAAGACATCACCCCATGATGCCGTTGATGGTCCTCTTGAAAAACCAATGACCAACATTAACAACTAGCATCCCATTGCTTAGGAGCCAAGTCATGCTAAATTGAATTATTCTGCTTATTCCAATCCCTAGAGAGAAACATGGGCAGAGACACTAAAAAGCTGATTGCCTTCTACACATTTGCAAAGGCGTTTTAGAGCAGACAGATCCTACCAATTTTGCCTATGCAATTACTTGAGCTGATAACTCAGACCTTGGAGGGCCATCTGGTGGCTTATATAGATTTAACATCTAGACTACTTTTGCCAGTTCTGCCTCTTAGAAACGATGTGCAGCAAGCTCATAGAGGGGCTGAAGGCATCCTTTGCTTAGTTCAAGTGCAACTTTGGCAAGAGGTTTGCAAATGTCATTATATTTATTTCCCATGTATTTTATATTTACATATCTTTGCATATGCTATTTTTCTGCAGAATACAAGTTCCTTGAGTGCAGGAATGATTTCATGTTTATCTTTGTATCTCTGGGGTCAGGAATGGTATCTGGCACATAGTAGATGTTTAATAAATATTTATGGAATTTAATTAGACTACAATACTGAAGGAGGGAGATACCTTTAGGGAGGCGGAATGTCAAAGCTGAAAGGTACATCAGAACATAGAATGCTTTCTTTTTTAAAGATTTATCAATGCCTTTCATTTTTTATACCACAATCATTTCCTAAGGTACTCCCCATCATTTAGCTTTCCTTTGAAACTGAAGCCCTTCTGTCTCCTTCCTCACCTTCCTCCCTACTCTTCCATACATATTATTTCATCATTCTAGCTGTGTGGCTGGAATAGCACCTTGGAATGTCATAGCTGAGTGAGTCACCAGGTGGTACTCTAAGCTTAAGCTAGGAACAAAGTCAAGCAAATGAATACATGCAGATGCCCTAGATGTCCCTAGGACTTGGGTCATTAGGGAGTTGGCAGAGAAAGTCTGAAGTACTGATAAGATTATTCCCTGAGGCAAACAGGGAAGGGCAATGAAGGGGATCAGCTCAACCTACAGACCCACTTCCTGTGGAGGTCTTGGGTAATCCTGCTTTACTGTATCTAATCAGAAAGCAGTTTTTTCAAACCCTTGAGGTTCAATTTTCCCCATAAATCTGCCCAAGGTCTATGCCATCTTTGCTGAATCTCTTTTGGATTAGCCTGCCAGTGTTCTGCCTCATGTCTTTCTCGTCCCTCCTCCCCCAAGCCTCATCATGCCTTCTTATAGTTAACTAACTCTTTTGAGGAGCTAAATTTCTCTATGGATTTAGCCTGCCAGTCAATGGTGTACTTTCACCTCATGGCAAATTCTCATTTTCCTGGTTAATTGTGAGCTCCACAAGGAAACTTGTTTTTTCCATAGTTAAAACCCCTTTCCTTGCTAACTATGTGCTCTCCCAAATCTATTTCATATTTACCGCTTCTGGTGTACCTCTTTATTTTGTTTGTAATCTCTTCTCATAAATAAATGCACTTTTTGCCAAAGAGAATAGTCATTGGGAATTCATCATATGATTGAACCCCACATTTGATGTGCCTATATCAATCTCATCATTTGTTGCTAAACTTCAATCTCATCACCCTTCCCTCTCCAAATCCTGGATTTTTATCTAAAATCTAGGTAGAGATAAGCATATTTCAATAATAATCAGGAAGTTCAGAGGATATCAAATCCATAGAAATGAATAATATTTCTATATAATGCTTTAAAAAGAAAATGAGGAGGAAACAATGGAAAAAGAAATTCCACTTAAAAGTACTACAAAATGTGTAAAGTCTTTGGTATTTAACTTACTATTTTTTGGTAGGCTAAATTACAATTACAAAACACTTTTTTTTTCTTTTTTTGTTGCTGAGACAACTGGGGTTAAGTGACTTTTTCAGGGTCATATACTTAGGAAGTGTTAAGTGTCTGAGACCAGATTGAACTCAGGTCCTCCTGATTTCAGGGCTGGTACTCTATCCATTGAGCCACCTAGCTGCCCCAAAAACACTTTTTATAAAAACAATGAAAGATTTAAATTATTGGAGAGATAAAATTGCTCATGGTTGGGCTGAATTATTATAATAAAGATGATATCACCCAAATTAATTTACATATTTAGTGCTCTGCTTAATCAAACTACTAAGTGATCATTTTATGGAAGATAATTCACTCTCATCTTAATTGTTATTTATAACTTTAATTTTTCTCTCTTGTCTTTTTATTATATTAACATTTTCAACATGATAGTGGGAAGAAGGATATCTTTTTTTTTTTATCCTATATTCATTGTGAAAGCTTCAAGTTTCTCTGTTGAAAGTGTGATAAATGCATTGGGTAAATAAAATACTTATGGTATAGAGCACTGACTCATATGTGCTGTCTGTCACATTTGTAAAAAGTCATCTAAGGAGATTGAATTAGCTCAAATGGAAGAAAATCAACTAACCACCAAAAAAGCTTTCAATTATAGGAGTTTCTGTACTACTTGGGCACATAGATGGCTCAGTAAATGGAAGATTCATCTTCCTGAATTCAAATCTGGCTCAGACACTTCCTAATTGTGTGACCCTGGGCCGGTCCCTTAACCCTGTTTGTCTAGTTTCTTCATCTGTAAAATGAGCTGGAGAAGGAAATGGCAAATAATGCCAGTATCTTTACCAAGAAAATCCCAAATGCATCTCGAAGTGTCAGGGACACAACTCTGCCACTTATTAAGAGATTGCCATATCTCCTTTGGCCACTAGAGTGTACTTTAGACAACAAATGCCTAAGCTATTCTATCTGTTTCTTTTTAGTACTCAAATTAGAATTTTAAAAAATTTATTTATTTTAATACACATTGCTTTATGAATTATGTTGGGAGAGAAAATCAGAACAAAAGGGAAAAATCATGGGAAAGGAAAAAAAACAGAAAAAAGAAGTGAACATAGCATGTGTTGATTTACATTTAATCTCCATAATTCTTTCTCTGAATGCAGATGGCATTTTCTGTCCAAAGTCTATTGGGATTATTTTGGATCCCTTAACCACTGAAAGAACCAAACCTTTCATTGCATATTGTACAGTGTATTTCTGGTTCTGCTTGTTTGGCTGAGCATCAGTTCTTGTAAATCTTTCTTGAACATAATTGGGAAAAATAAAATCAAAACTGAAAACACCCTTGTCTTGGGTTTCATATAGATTTAGGAACTAAAATATTTGTCAAGTACTAAAATATGGAATTTACTATTTGTATTTGTGATTCATTGCTTTTACCCTGTGGAGTATTTTACACTCTCAGGTCTTTTCTTTGAGAGATGGTATTACCATTCTTCAGATTATTCAGTTCATTCTCGACTCTTCTTTCTACTTTTATATCCTGCATAACCATGAAATAGTCAGATCTTGTCATTTCTATTTTCAGAACATCTATCATATATGTTCCTTTTCTACAATCACAGTTACCACTTTATTTGTACAACATGAACAAGACATTGGAGAATGGCTTGATTTCTTATAAATTTGAGTCAGTTCTCTATATATTTTGGAAATGAGGCCTTTATCAGAACCTTTAACTGTGAAAATGTTTTCCCAGTTTGTTGCTTCCCTTCTAATCTTGTTTGCATTAGTTTTATTTGTACAAAGGCTTTTTAATTTGATGTCTTTATCTTTTACAAATAGCCTTCTCATTGGTCTCTGAACCTCAAACTCTACCCTTCTCTAATCTGTTCACCACACACTTGTCAGAGTGATTTTCTAAAATACAGGGTGGACAGAATCCAGCAATATGTTATGTGCAAATCTAGTGTTTGACAAACCCAAAGCCCCTAACTTCTGGGAAAAGAATTCATTATTTGATAAAAACTGCTGGGATAATTGGAAATTAGTATGGCAGAAATTAGGCATGGACCCACACTTAACACCATATACCAAGATAAGATCAAAATGAGTCTATGATCTAGGCATAAAGAACGAGATTATAAATAAATTAGAGGAACATAGAATAGTTTATCTCTCAGACTTGTGGAGGAGAAAGAAATTTGTGACCAAAGATGAACTAGAGACCATTACTGATCACAAAATAGAAAATTTTGATTACATCAAATTAAAAAGCCTTTGTACAAATAAAACTAATGCAAACAAGATTAGAAGGGAAGCAACAAACTGGGAAAACATTTTCACAGTTAAAGGTTCTGATAAAGGCCTCATTTCCAAAATATATAGAGAACTGACTCAAATTTATAAGAAATCAAGCCATTCTCCAATTGATAAATGGTCAAAGGATATGAACAGACAATTTTCAGAGGATGAAATTGAAACTATTACCACTCATATGAAAGAGTGTTCCAAATCATTATTGATCAGAGAAATGCAAATTAAGACAACTCTGAGATACCACTACACATCTGTCAGATTGGCTAAGATGACAGGAAAAAATAATGATGAATGTTGGAGGGGATGCGGGAAAACTGGGACACTAATGCATTGTTGGTGGAGTTGTGAACGAATCCAACCATTCTGGAGAGCAATCTGGAATTATGCCCAAAAAATTATCAAATTGTGCATACCCTTTGATCCAGCAGTGTTTCTATTGGGCTTATATCCCAAAGAAATACTAAAGAAGGGAAAGGGACCTGTATGTGCCAAAATGTTTGTAGCAGCCCTGTTTGTAGTGGCTAGAAACTGGAAAATGAATGGATGCCCATCAATTGGAGAATGGCTGGGTAAATTGTGGTATATGAATGTTATGGAATATTATTGTTCTGTAAGAAATGACCAGCAGGATGAATACAGAGAGGACTGGCGAGACTTACATGAACTGATGCTAAGTGAAATGAGCAGAACCAGGAGATCATTATACACTTCGACAACGATATTGTATGAGGACATATTTTGATGGAAGTGGATTTCTTTGACAAAGAGACCTGAGTTTCAATTGATAAATGACGGACAAAAGCAGCTACACCCAAAGAAAGAACACTGGGAAACGAATGTGAACTATCTGCATTTTTGTTTTTCTTCCCGGGTTATTTATACCTTCTGAATCCAATTCTCCCTATGCAACAAGAGAACTGTTCGGTTCTGCAAACATATATTGTATCTAGAATATACTGCAACATATCCAACATATAAAGGACTGCTTGCCATCTAGGGGAGGGAGTGGAGGGAAGGAGAGAAAAAAAAATCGGAACAGAAACGAGTGTCAATATAAAGTAATTATTAAATAAAAATTAAAAAAAATATGTTATGTGCAAGAACAGAAAGTCATATCTTTGTGAAATGAAGGACTGGAGTATTATCTATATTATTCAGCTGAACTGAAGAAGGCTGGGGTGACAATCATGGTCTCAGACAAAGTAAAAGCAGAACCAGATATAATAGAGAAATAATTATGGAAAGTGAAGTTTGCTAGATAATCAAGGAAACGATCCAATGAAGTAATATAATATAATAAGGAGGGTGATTTAAGAAGAAACATAGAAAGACCTATATAAATTGATACAGAGTGAAATGAGAAGAACCAAGAAATCATTGTGCATAGTAACATTATTGTTATTATGTTACTATGATTCTCATTTGTGAAAGACTTAGTACTCTGATCAGTACAATGATCCAAGACATTTCCAAAGACTCGGGATGAAAAAATGGTTATCTGTCTCCCAAGAGAAAATTGATGAACTCTAAATGTAAGCTGAAATATAATTTTCTTGTTTTTTAAATTATTTTGCTTTTTGTGTTGCAATATAGTTAATACGGAAATAGCTTTTGCATTATTTCATAGGTATAGTTGATATATTATTTGCTCGTCAGTGGAGGAGGAAGGCGTAAGTAGGAGGGAGAAAATATGGGACTGAAAATTTAAATAGAAAAGAATGTTCAAAATAATTAAATAAAAACTAAAAAAATAAAATACATGTTGGATTAAGTGAGTTTTCTACTGGCTAAAGTTCAGGGGCTTCCTATGACCAGCATGTATATATATATATTTTTTTTTCTTTCGATTTAAAGATCTTCAAAATCTGGAAGAATGCTATTTGTTTAGCCTTATTACACATCATTCCCTTTAGTGTTCTAGAATACAGTCAATAATGACCTCACTGATGCTTTAATGGAACATTCTATTCTATGTCTTTTTAATGACTGTCCCTCATGCCTGTAATACACTCTCCCTTTTGCTCTGAGGATCAAGAGTCTTAGTTTCTTTCAAGATTGAGTTCAAATACCACTTTCCAAATGGTCTTTCTTGATGCTTTTCTAGTTACAAATAACCTAACCAATAACCTTGAATTTATTAATAGGCAACTTAGGTGGTATAGTGGATAGATTGCTGAGCCTAGAGTCAAGAGGACCTGAGTTCAAATTTGACCTCAGACTATGACCTTAAGTCACTTACCTTTGCCTCAGTTTTTTCATTTGTAAAATAAGCCTGAGAAATAAATGGTGAACCACTGCAGTACCTCTGCTTTCCCTACAGCCTAATATAGTGCCTGGCTCAAAAACCAGCATTCTTTTATGGCATGTTTAAAATACTGAAAGATAAAATATGTTGGTATTATAGAAAACTATACATACATTTTATGCATTTCTGAGATTCCAAACTTTCTGTGTCATCTGCTGGTCTTTGTGTATTATCTGTGGCTTCCACAATACTCCCCTCACATTCTCATTTAATTTTTTATGCATTGCCTATATATGTATTAGTATGATATATTGAAACTGTAATGGGGATTTGCCATGTGGAAAAACTAACTATAGATACCTGTTGATTGATTGGTTTGCCTGGCTCTTATAGATTTGGTCTTCTTGTATTTAAACATGGGATTTAAAATTCCATGGAATTTTAAACATGGAATTTAAATGCAAAATACAACTCATCCCTATCACTCCCATTCCCTACCAGATCTTCAAGGAAGATGAGACTATTTATTTCCTTAGTTAATACCTGAGGACTCCTGTGTCCTCTGCCTCACAACTCAAAGTCCAAATAGGAAAGAGATTCAAAGGGCAGATAATGGCATTAATGTTGCACTGCTCCTAGTCAAAGAGAAGTGTTTTCTTTTGCAGTCTTGGAGCATTTATACTTCTTGTATCTCTTTTGTTTTTCTTACAAAGAAACTTCATTCCTGGCGGCAGATTTTAGGATTTTGCTTTGTCTTTTGCTAATCTGAATTATTCCAGGTTCATGTAGAGGAACCAGAGAGGTAGCAAAGACAAATCAGTATTTTTTCCCCCTGGGCTATTGAAATAGAACTAGCTTGTTTTTCAAGTTGATATAATAATAGAGGTAATGGGGCATTAATATGTTAATAAGATGAACTCTCTTCATTTATGAAGTGTGAACAGTCCCATGAATGAATTAAAAATTAGTCATTAGATGAGCAAAAATTTGAAACACAATTTTAGAATTTTATATATATAAAGATTCCAGAGACAATTGAAGAGTTTGAGGGAACCCAGAGTACTTTGTGGAGAAGACCCTGTAGGGAAAAAGGTATTTCTTTCTTGTCTTCTCTCCCATTGGTCATGATGTCTAAGAGTAATTAGTCCAGAGAGACATCTCATCAGCAATTCCAGAGTTCATGGACTTGAGAGAGTTGAGGCCAAGTTGAGAAAACAGAGACACATAGTCTCTCTCGCAGGGGTCCTCAAACTACGGCCCGCGGGCCACATGTAGCAGCTGAGGACGATTATCCCCTTCACCCAGGGCTATGAAGTTTCTTTATTTAAAGGCCCACAAAACAAAGTTTTTTGTTTTTACTATAGTCCGGTCCTCCAACAGTCTGAGGGACAGTGAACTAGCCCCCTATTTAAAGTTTGAGAATCCTTGTGACTAGACAAAGATGGATATAGGACAGTCACTTGAGAGAGGAAGCTATTTTGAGGCATGGGAACCACTGGCAGCAAAGGAGAGAGCCACTTGTAAACTCAAGAGAAAACTAGTTTAACAGAGAATTGAGTCATGAAGAGAAGAAAACTTGGGAACTGAGCTTAGCAGTCTGTCCATTGCAGAGGTACTATATCCAATAGGGGACCTGCTTAAGGACTCTATAGACAGGGAAGAGGCCTGAGAGCCCTTCAGTGTCATGGCTGTGAATGCTTTGGCCACATATATTCCCTATATTTGTGCCTCATCACCATTATTTTCTGTGTCCAATCTCCTCAGGGATTCTGTGTAAATTTGTGGAAGACTACTCCAGATTTAAGGGAGAAATATGTTGTATTTACCTTTCTTACTATGCTATCCCAGTAAATATCTTTATTAAGAGCTATTTTATCTGTTAACTGATCATTAATGGGAATCACATTAATGGGGCTTGTAACCTATAGTGTTAGAAACAAAGACCTGCAAAATTACTACTAGAAGCCAAGATAGCAGTTACTCTGCTATCTTGACTGGGAGAGCAAGTTGTGGGAGTTACCTGGAGGAGTTGTTACATTATTATTCTGTTTTCATTGTTGGTATAATAGTTTTATAATATTTTATTGACAAAAAACATTCAAGATCAAAACAACCACCTAAACTTATTTAATAACTATTTACATTTCAACGTAATTTGAAATTAATTAACATCAAAATAATTTTTCAGTCACTCTCTGCCTTTAAGGACTCACCTTTCTAATCTACTCTCTATGTAGCTGTCAATTTGATATTCCTAAAGTGTAGGTCTGACTTGGAAATCTTACCTCTAAGATAAAATTCAATCTTCCCTACCTCGCATTTAAAGCCCATTCTAATTTTGCTCCAACTTACTTGTCCAGACTGATTTCACATACTTCTCCTTCCCTCACACACAATGTACATTTCAGCCATACTACCCTTCCCTCTATTCCTTGGACACAGCATTCCATCTCCTCTGCATTTACCCAGACTGACCTCTATACCAGGAATACTTACCTTCTTGAGTTCTGTCCCTTGGAATTCCTAAGTCCTTTCAGGTTTCAGATCAGAATTCTCCTTTGTTTATTTTCATAGTTGTCAATGATCTCCTACCCCTTAATCGTTAGTATTTATTTTGCATATAACCTATATATACTTATTTGTTAACATGTTGAATATCTCATAGAATGTAAGCTACTTGAAGATAGTTCCTGTCTTATCTTTGCATTTGTAAACATATTACCTAGCCCAATGCCTTGTACATTGTAGGTGCTTAGTAAAATCTTGTTTCTTGTATGATTGCCTACATGTTCTCATTCACTTTCCCTCTCATGTGATCCTAGTTAGTGTATATGCCATTCTTTCACCTCTGCTTTGTTTTTTACTTTAAATTATTTCTTATTGATCTTTCCAGATTTTTTGTCACTTATGGTCCTGAGAGCTCCAAAGACCCTGTGCTCATATGAATTGGATCCTTTCTTTTCTTTGGCTGCCTCCATTGGAGTTCTTCAGGGGGAAAAAAAAAACAGCTTTTAAACATAATTTATCTAGGTTTCTCCAAATGTGGGTAATGAAGTCCTCAACTCTTATACAACTTGATATACTATATGTATCATAGGAATGGTGAACTCTTTATTTAATCGACTGCAAAAAATTCATAAGATCCAGAAATCTCATGAGAATCATGATAGTGACTTATTAAACTACTATGTGCCAGGTGGGACAGCTAGCTGTGTGACCTTAGGTAAGTCACTTAACCCTGTTTACCTGAGCTTCTTTATCTGTAAAATCTGTTAAAAAAAAAAAAAAAAAGCTGGAGAAGAAACTTCAGTATTTTTGCCAAGAAAACATCAAATGGTCACAAAGTGCTAAAAAGATTCAACAACAGCCACAATAACAACAACAACACATATCAGTTATTGTGTTATATACTGGGGTTTATTAAGAAAGTCATCTTTTCATTTCCAGCAGGCACATGGCTCTAGACTTCCCTAGGTCTCTCAACTGGCACATTTCCCCTCCCCCTGGTTTCCTTTTATGTGTTGTTTTTTTTTTTTTTTTCCAATTGTATAAATTCCTTCAGAATAAGACTTGTCTTGCTTTAGTTTATACTGTGGCACCTCCATATTCCTCAAACTAGTTCCTGAAAGGGCAAGAAAATAATCTGCCCCAAATGAATTTTTCCCATAAGGAGTACATCTACATTCCATAGCCTACAATCCACAATTCAATTCCCTAAAGGGGCAAATGGAGTTTTCATTTGCAGAGAAACAAGCTAGAGTGCCTCAGCCCCGCCAGGCTCTTCCTTTCTTGATTCAATTCACTTTCTGAGAGGAACTTTATTTTTTTTAAATTTCTTTTTTTAATTAAAGCTTTTTATTTTTCAAAACATATACATAGATAATTCTTCACTATTAACCCTTGCAAAACCTTGTGTTCCAATTTTCCTTCCCCTTCACCCCCTCCTCTAGATGGCAAGAAGTCCAATTATATATTGGGGAATATGGTAGAAATATGGTAGCAATGGTTAAATCCAAAATATGCATACATACTTATCCATTTTTCTTAATCAAAAAAATCAAATCAAACCAGAAAAAAATGAGAAAGAAAATAAAATGCAAGCAAACAACAACAAAAAGAATGAAAATACTATGTGGTGAACTCGGTTCCCTCTGAGAGGAACTTTAATCTTTATCTTCTCCCCCCTCGATGCACTCTGTCCAAACTTCCTGGAGGTAGGGAGTAGGAGATGGGGAAGGGGCACCTGGAAGCAGGAGGCAGAAATTATGGTCTATTGCCCTCCACTACCTAGGGCTCTCTCCTCCATCTGAGGCTCCAGGATACCAGGAGTCCTCAGTCCTCTGCTGCCTTTATTGCCTCCTCTGCCTGGGTTCTTCCACTTGGCTGCTTCTCCTGCTACCATCTCTGCTCCTGCTCCTCCTGCTTCTTCTCCTCCTCCTGAGCATGTGTGGCATGATAAATGTAGAAATATGTATAGAAGAATTGTACATGTTTAACATATATTGGATTACTTGTCATTTGGGGAAGGGAGTGGAAGGAAGAGAGGGAAAAAATTTGGAACACAAATACTGGGGAGTAGCTGCCCATGGGGAAATAGCAGGGGCAGTAACAGTCAAGGTGGGTGAGGGGCTGAGAGGGAGGTCTGCACAGTACACTTGGCCAATCTCACAAGACAACAACTAAGTATGAGAATTGCTGAGCAAATATCAAGTACTGAAGTGTTCTTTTTTTTTTTTTTCTCCCCTCGTAGAAATGTGGGATACTGAATTCTTTGAGTATGGAAGCAGAGAAGGTTAGGTCCCACTGTATTTGTATTTTCTATGATTATTACAGCACTCAGCACTTAAAAATGCCTGAACTTGAAAAGACAGTCTGTGCTCTCAAGGAGCTCACAACTTTTTTGTTTTTCCCAACAAAATATTTATTGCTTTTCAATTATTCCACTTACAAGCAGCATGGAAATTCTTGACTTCAAGATACAAAGCAGTACTGTTGAGGATCAGGGGTATTACAATGTTGTCTCTGAAAGAGCTCTATTTGAGTTTCTTTTCTATTCTTTTTGAGTTTCATGTACTCAATGTGCCCGCCATAAGGGAAGAACTCCTCCTCCCCACCCAAAAAAAAAAAAAAAGGAAAAGCAATGATTTATATAGAGAAGGGAGAATTGGACAATCTCAGATAAGATTTTTTTACACATAGGTGTAGGCGCTATATGGGAAAAGGAGTCCCTTTGTGATTGTGATTAGATATCTGTTGCCAGACATCCTGGTGTAGGCAGATATCTGCTTGTGACTGCTTGGCTCATGGGGGCCATATGCTGGCACTATATGTTTTTACTCAGCAAAACGCTTCTGCTTATCTCATCAGTACTAAACTATGGTTTAGTAGCATGGGTATCATGATGGAAACCAGGAAAAGATCAAGCCTTGTGGAGACAACATGTAAACAACTTTTTATAAGTAAGCTATATACTGAAATAAATTCAGGAAAGATTTTCTGAAGAAGTGGAATATTATCTGGCACTTGAAGGAAGACAAGAGTAGGAAAGACAGAAGAAGAGTATTTCAGACGTGGGGGACAGGCAATGAAAATAGGGTTGGGAGAAAATGTGTCATGTTCAATAAATGGCAGAACTTGGGGGGGGCGTGCGTGTGTGTATGTGTGTGTGTGTGTGTGAAGTAGTCTAAGATGCACACTTGGAAAGTACATGTGTGTGAGTGTAGGTAAACTGAAGAGCTTTGAATGGCAAAGAGATGATTTGATATGTCAGAGTTCTCATGAAGTCTACGAGACTTGACAATAGATTGGATATGAGAATTGAGTGAGTGATGAGTTGAGGATGACATCTAGATGGTGAATTAAGGTGACTAGGAGAATGATGGTATTTGCAATAGGGGAATATCTGGGGGAAGACAATGAGTTTAGTTTTAGTCATGTTGGGCTTAATATATTCTGTTCGAGATGTCCAACAGGTAGTTAGAGATAGGAGCCTGGAGGCCCTCAGAGAGATAGTTTTAAGAATCATTAGCATAGAAATGATAATTAAATCAATGAGAGTTGATAAAATCACCAAATGAAATAATATAAAGGAAAAAGAGAAGATGACCCAGAACAGTGCCTCATGTGATGCCCAAGGTTAATAAGTTTGACCTGATTGAAGAGTGATCAAGGGAGGCTGAGAAGGAGCAGGCAGATGGATAGGAGGAAAACTAGAAGAAAATGATATTATAAAAACCTAGAAAGACGAGGATCTCAAGGAGAAGAAGGTGATTGACAGTTGGTCTGCAGAGAGGTCAAGAAGGAGGAGGATTGAGAACAGACCATTATATTGGGTAATTAAGAAATCATTGTAACTTTGGAGAGAGCAATTTGAGTGAAATGATGAGGCTGGAAGCCAGACTAAAGAAAGTTAAGAGAATGAGATAATAAGGAAGTGGAGACATCTATTGTTGACAGCCTTCTCAAGAAATTTAGCCAAAAAAGGAAGAGAGAAATGGTGTCATAGCTTGTGGGGGTGGATGATTGAGAACTCTTTGAGGATGGGGGAGATAAGGATATGTTTGTAGGCAGCAGGAGAATAGCTAGTAAATAGGGAGAGATTGAAGCTAAATAAGAATGAGGGTGATGAGGGGAAGCAATCTTCTGGAAAGGATAAGATGTAATGGGATTGTTTGAGCATAAAGAGGAATTTGTTTTGGCAAGGAGACATCTCATTATGTGAGATCGAGTGAAGAAGCAGAGAGTGGCAAAAGGCATCTGGGGGATATGAGATGAGGAGAAAAGGAGAGTTTAAGAAGTCACAGTTAATGGCTTTAATTTCATCAATAAAATAGAAAGTTCTCAGCTGAGAGATTGGGGCAAGACAGGTGCCTTAGGAGCAGGCATGTGCTGGCTTCTGAGTACTTATTCCTTAAGGAGCCTTTGCTGATCCCCCATTAATACGAGTGCTTTTCCTTTGTAATTTATTTCCAATTTATCTAGCTTATTTGTATATAAATGTTTGCATGTTGCCTCTCCTAGTTTGAGCTCTTTGAGAATAGGACTGTTTTTGCTTTTTTTGTATCCCCAGCTCTTATCATGGTGTCTGACTGAACTAATAATTAATTTGCAATATTATGAAAAGGGAGCTGAGCATGCCTTGTTCTTTGAGTACTTTATAGGAAAGCCCACAATTGGTAGTGGAAAAGAGAGCAGCAATCATACTTTAATAAGAACAAGGAGGATTAGGGCAGACAGCACAGAAAATGCAGGGACAAGTGGCCAAAGGTGGGGAGGGATATAGAGACATATCTTGGGGACAGCGGATAGGGTGGTCAGGTAACCATGTGTTAGACTTGGGACCACTAGGCAACATGGACTCAAAGGTGAAGGAAGAGTGTTTGGGGAACAGGGGTTTGAGGTCTCCTTTTTATAAAGTTTTTTGGGAAAAAGATCAACTACTATGTGCGCTAGTTTGGAGTTAGTTCATTACCATATCTAGATCATCTCAAAGTTCTTAGACCCCTTCTCTGATGTTCTGCTGATTTGGAGATGTGGAGGTCTAGATTTTGTCAGGAAATTACATATTATAGGACCAGGATCTAGACAAACAGTACCTAGAATAGTTTCTCCTGATTCATATACATATTACCGTGATGTAATTTTGACCTAATATATGATACATGCTCCTTTGACCTTTGCCATGGTTTACAAGTCACTTCCAAGTTTCCCTGTGCTATTTCATTTCCTTCTATTATTTATTTATACTAACTACTTATAAACTTACTATACTGACTAGAAGGGGAGGGACTCTTCAGGGTGTCTAGAACAAGATAGAATTTTAATACACTATCACATAATAGGTACTTAATAAAAAATGTTTAACTGACTGCATAGGAAATTCTCAGGTCCTTCTGGTTTCTGGTTGATTCTTCAGGGAGAGAAGCTACTCAGCTGAGATGGAGAGAAGTTCGCCTGGCTGTGGCTTGGTCATTGCTCCTTTTGCTGAGCTTGTTGGAGAAGGGAAGAGGCAGTGCAAATGATCAGATTAGGCGAAGATGCAAAGAAATGGCTGATGGAAGAAGACATAGTTAGACCAGTGGAATGAATTTGGGATAAAGACAAGACTTAGGGTTGATGTTAGCATACAGCACCTTTTTTCTTGTATCCATTTTTCTTCCAAGTTCCCTGTCTGACCAGGAGGATTGTATGTTAGGGAAGGAAGGCAGAAATTCAACTCCTCCCTCAGCTGCAAACAATCATATCTCACTATACTTCAATATTTGTCTAAATTTTTATGCTACCTTTTCAGACCACGATGCAATGAAAATTACATTCAACAAAAAACCAGGGGGAAGTAGACCAAAAAATAATTGGAAACTAAATAATCTCATACTAAAGAATGATTGGGTGAAACAGCAAATCATAGACATAATTAATAACTTCAACCAAGAAAACGATAATAATGAGACATCATACCAAAATGTATGGGATGCAGCCAAAGCGGTAATAAGGGGAAATTTCATATCTCTAGAGGCCTATTTGTATAAAATAGAGAAAGAGAAGGTCAATGAATTGGGTTTGCAACTAAAAATGCTAGAAAAGGAACAAATTAAAAACCCCCAGTCAAACACTAAACTTGAAATTCTAAATTTTTATGCTATATTAAATTTCTCTTAAGGAACATGACCACTTACGTACTATGAATTTACTCCAAGTTGTATGATTTAAGATTGAAGGAAGATACATTAATCCAAAAGGAAAAGCAATTTCCTCTAACTCAAGCTGGGCTGAGGCATGAAGAAGAATGATAAACTGATTAGAAAGAAAATGTCTGTAATTTTGGTAATACCCCAGAGATTACTTTAGAATGTTTTTTAAACCTGGAGAAAGACTATAAAGAACAGAAAATTTTTCTTGTTTGGGTAATCACTCATGCTAAATCACTCCAGTATCTTTGCCAAGAAAACCCCATAGCACTCAGTCGCTCTCTACCTACATATTAATTACTCTTCAAACGTTTTATAGAAGTCACACATAAATCCATCTAGATTCAAGTCCTCCCTTCACTTTAAATTTTTTTGCTGAGGCAATAGGGATTAAATGTCTTGTTCACAGAAGTACAGCTAATAAGTGTCAAATGTCCAAGATCAGATTTGAACTCAGTTCTCTGGACTTCAGGTTCAGTGTTCTGTCCACTGTTTTGCCTTGCATTGTTGCAGTTGTTTCTGTAATTAATATTATGAGTAATCTTAAAGAATGTATTTGACAAATTCCCTATTCTCTTGAAATCTATGTATCAAATTGTACATTATTTACTTAATTATAGTTACCATATAGTATCTATTGTGTATCAAGCACTTCATAACTATTATTTCATTTGATCCCCACAACCACCTTTTGAAATGACTATCACTGTCCCCATTTTTTAGCTCTGGAAAATGAGGCAACACAAATTAAATAACTGACCCATTGTTACTTAGTAAGTATCTAAGGCCATATTTGGCAGATTGAATCACAGCCCTGCTTTTAAAAAAGAGAATACCTAGTGTCACAAATATTCTTCACACATAAACACTAAAAAGTCACTTTGTATTCTCTCTCCTCTTCCATTCTTCCCTGGCCTCCCCTTTATTTGTAATCTACTTTGGGAGTAGGCACTTTTAGTTTGGTTAGCTAAGTGGTTCAGCAGATAGAATGGAAGATTTGGAGTCAGGAATTACCGAATTTAAATCTGACTTCAGACATTTACTAGCTGTGTAACCTGGTCAAGTCACTTAATGCTGTTTGCCTCAATTCCTCATTTATAAAATGAGCTGGAGCAGGAAATGGCAAATCACTCCAGTATCTTTGCCAAGAAAACACCAAAACTCATGGAGCCAGACACTACTGAACAGTAACAATTTACAATCTGAGTTCTTCAGGAGCCTGGACAATAAGCTATTTGTTGAAAGAACATAAGATTACTTTTCACTTTCTTTGTCATTGGTTGGTTCAAAGAGCTGCTGAACAATCTCCTTAATTAATTCACAATTTAAAACCTTTCTCTGATTAATATATCAGAAATTCTTCTCTTGCCTTCTTTTTCTGGAAGTACTTTTGTGCTAAAACCATCAAGAAGAAGGAAAAGAACAAGCATTTATTAAGTACCAACTATATATTTTGTGTTGTACTTAGCTGAGTGAAGATCTCTCACTTGATCAAGATAACCTAATCTACTGAATATTGATGCTAAGTGAAATGAGCAGAACCAGGAGATCATTATACACTTCGACAACGATATTGTATGAGGACATATTTTGATGGAAGTGGATTTCTTTGACAAAGAAACCTGAGTTTCAATTGATAAACGATGGACAAAAGCAGCTACACCCAAAGAAAGAACACTGGGAAACGAATGTGAACTATCTGCATTTTTGTTTTTCTTCCCGGGTTATTTATACCTTCTGAATCCAATTCTCCCTATGCAACAAGAGAACTGTTCGGTTCTGCAAACATATATTGTATCTAGGATATACTGCAACATATCCAACATATAAAGGACTGCTTGCCATCTAGGGGAGGGGGTGGAGGGAGGGAGGGAAAAAAAAATCGGAACAGAAACGAGTGTCAATATAAAGTAATTATTAAATAAAAATTAAAAAAAAATAAAAAAAAAAATATTATCTGTTAAAAAAAAAAAAGACTTAAAGAAAGAGAGCAAAAATGCAGATAGTTCACATTCGTTTCCCAGTGTTCTTTCTTTGGGTGTAGCTGCTTTTGTCCATCGTTTATCAATTGAAACTCAGGTCTCTTTGTCAAAGATATCCACTTCCATCAAAAAAAGAAAGCTAGTTGTTATTGATATTCTGCCTCTGGAGCTATAGTCAATTCAGACTTGGGAGAGTAAGGCAGAGAAACTTGCCTCTTTGGTCAGAGTCCCTTCCTCCTAGCCTCTGTCTGGCTCTCTTTGTGGACTCCCTGGGGCCTTCTGCTATCCTGTGATGTATGTACTTTAAGAACTCAGCACCACTATCATATTGCAATGAGATACTGAAAGAATACTATAGTATGAGGATGAATTCCATGCCATAGCTCCTTATGTGGAATTTCCTTTAACTTAAAAAAAAATTCCCCCTCCCAATTACATGTAAAAACAAATTTTAGCCTCTTCCTCCTTCTCCTCCTTTTCTTCTTCTTCCTCCTTCTTCTCTTCCTCTTCTTCCTCTTCTTCTCCCCCCTTGTAACAAAAACAGTTAAGCAAATGAAACTAATACATTTGTTGAAGCCTTCTGATTAATATTAGTTATTTATTTAACCTGATTTTATTTTTTAGTATTTTTCTTTCTACAAAACAACTCTCTCAATTCTTCTTCACTTAAGTTCATACAAATCTTTCTTAGTTTCTTTGAATAACTAAAATTTTTTGTTTCTTCTACAAAAAGTGTTATTAGTAACATGAGGCCTTCCCTCACTTCAATCCTTCTTTGACTGCATTTTGTCATATTCTTTTACTAGATAGACAGTTGGGTTAAAGGATTTAGTGACTTTTTCTAAAAAGTTCCAAATTGTTGGAGTGATTGGACCACTACAAAGCTCTACCACCAATATATATTATGAGTTCCCATCTTCTATGGTTCATTCAGCATTGCTGAATGTATTTTTGAATTATTTTGTATGGTTTTTTTTTCATGCTTGCCAATTTAATGTGAAGTAAAACCAGTATTGCTAAAACAATATTCATTTCTCTTAGTGATTTTTTGGTAATATTTGGTAATTGCATTTCTTAATTCTGAAGGTCATTTTTTGACCACTTAGCCAGGAAATGGTTCTCATTTTGGTAGCAATTTTCTATAGCAGATTTTATTCTGTTATTTGATTAAACTATTTTTCCAAACTAATTTCTCTTGACTTTGTTTGTGCAAATGCATTTCAGTTTTATGTAATTCAAGATCTATTTTCTTTTTTTGTGAATATCTCTATCCTTTGGTATAGAATTCTACTTATAACTGTGAAAGGCATCTCCTTTCATTTTCCTGTTCTTATCCTATTGTGTGAATGTTATTATTATTTTTTAAATAGCAGGTTAAGAATCTATTTGGAACTTATTGTGGAAATAAATGTTGTTCTATACATTTTTTTTTTTTTTGCCAATCATATGATCAGTTTTCCTAGTAGTTTTTATTAAATAAGGAAGGTTATTGAATGGATTACTAAAATCAACTTTATTTTTTTTTAATTTTTAAAAAATTAGTTATTTTTATAAAGCTTTTTATTTTCAAAACATATGCATAGATAATTTGACAACATTGACCTTTGCAATTTGTGTTTCAGATTTTTTCCTTCTTCCCCTCACCCCCTCCCCTAGATGGCAAGCAATCCAATATATGTTAAACCTAGCATTAACTTTAAAAATTACTACCAGGCTGGTATTGAGAGATTCATAGTGTGAAATCTAAGCAACTTATTCTGCTAGTGAGGAAAAAGAGTTGAGTTGTGACCTTGGAAGAAAATCTATGAGGCAAAAACGGGTCTCTAAGACTTGGGAAAGAGAGGTTCATTCTCATATTGTGGAGTTTGGGCTTAAAAATAAAATCATTTTAGCAAAATTATAATACTCAATGTCCAATTTCAAGAATCATGCTTTCCACATCAAGCCTCATTGATAAGTAGCTTAAAATGAGATCCTGGTTCATAGCATGGGAGAATTCTTTAACAGTGACATGTTTGGGGAGTATTTCTTTCTTGTACATTTCTGAAAGCTTATGGGAAACTTCATAGAAGTATGTTGTAGGCCATATATGGAAAAGGGGTGTTTGATAATTTCCATTTCCATGATGATAATTTTCTAGGTTAAAGATTCCTTAAGGAATTGATGCTAATTTTTTCATTTTCACCTCTATCTTAGCCAAGTTTTCCAAGGTATCATGAAGTTCTTTATACAACACCTTAAGTTCTCATTATATATTTGATACCTTTTGAGAATGAAAAGCAGAAGTAATGCTGTTGAATTCTAGTTCTACCTTGATTCATTAAGTGCACTAATTTTGATGTTTCCTATTTTGTTTGCAACAGAAAATCTCATGTTTTTGAGAGTCTCCTATTTCGATAATAAATTGCGTCAATCTGCAACATTGTTCTTATTTTTTCTTGCACTGACAGATAAGACTTTGGGGAATAATCATGCCAGAGTTCTTCACATTCATTACTTTAGCACCCATAGTCCATTCCATCTTTTAACTTTTAAGATGCACAAATACTGATGGTGGTCTCGTACTCTTTAAGGGAGGAACTAAGAGCAGGGAAGTACATAGAGAAGGAAGGTGCAAATACCCAAAGCCTAGCCCAGTGAAGTCCACTAACCTGTTCTTACTGTGTCTTCACACATGAACTTACTAGTGTACAGTTCAGTTGTATGTTGGTAAATATTTAACAACTGGCTCTCTCAAATTCTTAGAACTACACCGATTGGTACATCAATCTGCATTTATTAATATTTCCTCCACCACTTAAGTCTAATCCTTAACAAAACAGTAAATCAAGCCCAGCTTTGTCATATTGGCTGATTTCCAAGCTGTAAATGATCACACTGAAAATCTAAAGATTGGCTCTCAGAGAGTCCATATGAGCCTGCACACTTCTGTCATGGGCTCTGTTGGCTCAATCAGGTGGTTTAACCAATTTCATGATATGGTAGTTTGGTTGAATGAATTAAAGTTAGAGAATCATTGAATTGAAGATATAATCAGAGTATTTAGTTCAAGCTTCTACCTGAAGCAAAATTTTTCTACAACATACTTGATAAAAGATAATTTAACACATTTGTTTATTTTTATTTATTTATTTTTTTGCCTTTTTTATTTCCAGGGCTTTTTCTTTCTTTCTTTCTTTTTTTTTTCATGATTTTTAAAATGATTTCATTATTAAAGCTTTTTATTTTCAAAACATATGCATGAATAATTTTCAATATTCACCCTTGCAAAACTTGTGTTCCAAATTTTTCCCTACCTTCCCTCACCTCTTCCCTAGTAATCCAATATATATTAAACATGTGCAATTCTATACATATTTCCACAATCATCATGCTGCACAAGAAAAATCACTTCAGAAAGAAAAAAATTGAGAAAACAAAATGCAAGTAAACAACAACAAAAAGATGTTATTATCCACACTCAGCTCCCACAGTCCTCTCCTGGGTATAGATGGCTTGCTTCATCAAAAGAACATAAGAACTGACCTGAATCATCTCATTGTTGGAAAGAACCACATCCATCAGAATTGATCATCACATAATCTTGCTATTGCCGTGGACAATGATCTCCTGATTCTGCTCATTTCACTAAGCATCAATTCATGTAAGTCTCTCTAGGCCTTTCTAAAATCACCCTGATGTTTCAGAGATCCAAGTCAGAGACCAGGATATCATTATATACTTCATCAACAATATTATATGAGATCAATTCTGATGGATATGGCTTTCTTCAACAATGAGATGAACCAAATCAGTTCCATTTGTTCAGTAATGAAGAGAATCAGCTACATCCAGAGAGAGAACTATGGGAAATGAGTGTGGACCACAACATAGCATTTCCATTCTTTCTGTTATTGTTTACTTGCATTTTTGTTTTCCTTTTCAGGGTTTTTTTTTTTTTTTAACCTTCTTTCTAGATCCAATCTTTCTTGAGCATCAAGATAACTGTATAACTGTGTATACATATATTGTATTTAACATATACTTTAACATATTTGACATGTATTGGACTACTTGCCATCTAGGGGAGGTTTTTCACAGGAGCAATGTTGAAAAAATTACCCATGCACATGTTTTGTAAATAAAAAGCTATAATACAAAAAGAAAGAAAAAGAAATCATCCTACTGATCATTTCTTATAGAACAATAATTCCATAATATCCATATAGCATTACTTATTCAACCTGCTCACAGGCATCCACTCACTTTCCAATTCCTTGCCACTACAAAGAGGGCTGCCACAAACATTTTTGCACATGTGTGTCCCTTTCCCTCCTTTATGTTCTCTTTGGGATACAAGCCTAGTAGAAACACTGCTGGATCAAAGTTTGATAATCCTTTGGGCTTGTTCCAAATTGCTCTCCAGAATGGTTGAATCAGTTCATAATACCACCAACAATGCATTAGTGTTCCAAAAGCTTTTTATTTTCAAAACATAGGCATAGATAATTTTCAACATTCACCCTTGCAAAAACAATTCATCAGCGATGCATTAGTATAACTCTTTCCTCACATCCCTTCCAACATTAGTCATTATCTAAAAGATAATTTTTCATCTCACTAGGAAACCTGCTACATTTTTGGACAGCTTTGATTATTATTATTTTTTACTTATTATTTCACTAAGCATCAATTCATGTAAATCTCTCTAGGCCTTTCTAAAATCACCCTGATGTTTCAGAGATCCAGGTCAGAGACCAGGATATCATTATATACTTCATCAACAATACTATATGAGATCAATTCTGATGGATATGGCTTTCTTCAACAATGAGATGAACCAAATCAGTTCCATTTGTTCAGTAATGAAGAGAATCAGCTACATCCAGAGAGAGATTTGCTAAGAGTCACACAAGTGGTAATTAAATGTTTGAACTCAGTCCTCTTGACTTCAGGGCTAGTGCTCTACCTACTGTGCCACATAGATGTTAACTTTAATTATAAGGAAATTCTTCTTAATAGTGAGCTCAGTTCTGCTTCCTTAAAAGATCTCCTAAAGTTCTTAAATCTACTTTGTAGTCTACTTTGCCTGTAGGGACAGGCAGAATGAGTTTCTTTGGCATTATGGCCCTTTAGATATGTGAAGATAATAATCCTACTCTTCCTGAATCTTCTCTTCTCCAGGCTATACATCTCCTAGTTCTTTAGGCTAATGTTCATCTGATATACTTTTATGTTCACTCAGCCATCTGATGGTTATCATTCTCTGGATACAGAAATGATCAGTAATGACATGAATTGACCCTTTTAGTAAAAATGGTGAATTCAGGAGAACTCTGAAGAAACAGTTTCAGAGAAAGACTTGATTGAGTCTCCCTTTGATGCAGTGAATTGAAAGGTAAGGAAGAAAAGGAGTAGGAGGGGGAAAGTGGAGATTGTATAGAATTTTTTCATAGCAGAAAGCTGTCACTCCTGGCCATGGAGTCAGAGAACACCTCTGATGTTTATTACTTATGTGATCTTAATTTGACCCTAAGTTTCTTTATCTGTAAAATGAAGGTAAAAAACTAGATGACCTTTGAGGTTCCTTCCACTTCTACATCTAAACAAAAATTCAAAGGTGAGTTAGTCCCTCCTCTCAAGAAGACCTAATGCCAACTGTGTGATTCTGGAATAAGGCACTTGACTTCTTGGTACTCTGTGTACCTTCTGTGTATAAGTTGGGAAGATACAGATCTGCATTGGCAGAGGGAATTTACTCTCCAAGATTAAATTAAGCCAAGAAAGTCACAGGTCTGATCCATATTCACAATGAAGAATAAATTAGTAGGTACACATTAAGAAATGCACTGAACTATGCTCCACAATCTCAGGGAATGTCTGAGGAAGGTCAGAGAAGGCTCAGTTCCCTGTTTGGTTATCAGTAAATGGCTACCAGGAGACTGTGGCTGAGAATTGGCTTCTTTGGGTTAAATGGAAAGTATCTTAGTCTCTTCAAATAAAAAATAAACCATTTATGATCTAATGATTGGGATATTGACATCTCCATGGAATTCCTAGCTAGATAGCAAATTACATAAAATGATAATTTCACATATCTCTAATGCTAATAGCGTTTCTGAAATGCTTTCCCATTTGTACAAACAAATTTAATGTAGTTAGAAGAGAAAAGGTAACTGAGGGAAAAATCTTGGCAGGAAGCCAATTAAATAAAAACTCTCCTATCCAAAAGACAGAAGAAATTGATTCAAACTTATATGATTAAGAGCTATTCCCCAATAGATAAATGGTTAAAGTATGAACAGGCAGTTTTCAAAGGAAGAAATTCAAGCTATTTGCAACAATATGAAAAAAATGTTTTCAATTACAAATCATTAGAGAAATACAAATTAAAGCAACTTTGAAGTTCCACCTCATACCTATCAGACTAATAAAGATGACAGAAAAGGAAAGTGACAAATGTTAGAGGGGCAATTAGAGATACTAATGCATTGTCGGGGCAGCTAGGTGGCATTGTGGATAGAGTATTGTGCTTGGAATCAAGAAGATTCATCTTCATGAGTGCAAATCTGACCTCAGACATTTACTAGATTTGTGACCCTGAGCAAATCATTTATTTCTACCTCAGTTTCCTCATCTGTAAAATGAGATGGAGAACCAAATAGCAAATCATTCCAGATTTTTGCCAAGAAAATCCCAAATGGAGTCTTGAAGAGTTGAACATAATTGAAACACCTGAACATGTAATGTGCTGTTGGTAGAGCTGTGAATTAGTCCTGACAATCTGGAAAGCAATTTTGGAAATATGCCTCTAAAGTCAACTAAACTTTGACTCAGCTATGCCAAAGTAATCAAAGGAAGTAAAAAAAAGACACACACACACACACACACACACACACACACATTCATATTCTTGGCTAAAAATAGGAAACTGAAGGGCTATCTTCCTATTGGGGAATGACTAAGCAAATTGTGGTATATCAATGTATTAATTAACACATTTTTATTATATTTCATATTACATTTATTGTTATATATGTAATATAACATAATACACCAATACATTAATAATTAATTAATGTATTGGAAAATTATTGTGTCATAGAAATGAAGAGATTAAAAGTTTCAATGGAACTTGGAAGACCTCAAAAAACTGATCACAATAAAATAACAATTTATCTATCTATCTATCTATCTATCTATTACCATATTGTCATTACTTTTTTTTCTATTTCCTCATCATCTCATGCTTAGACTTATGTAATAGATTATTTGATGGTTTTGCCTGCCTCACATTTCTGTCCATTCCAGTCCATCTTCTACTCAGATGTAAAGGGATCTACTTAAAGTGTGGTTTACTACATCATCCCTCATCCATCCTTCCCATTCACTAAACTCCAATGGCTCCCTTTCACCTCTAGAATCAGATCCTATACAGACACACAAAAACATAGACAAAAAGATTGAGACAGAAAAGGTTATTGTGTGCAATTTCCCAAAACTTGTAGTAGTTGAAGGTCTTTTCTTCAGGCAAATTTGGGCTTCACTTCTATTTTTATATATTTTAGTATAATTTGAAACTCTATCATTTAGTCACACCTTCCACTTTTGTATGGGAATCTATACCTATTTCCAAACCGAAAAAATTTTTTCATATTTTATTGTTGAGTAGCTTTTTGGTGTTTCCTTGGGAAGGGTACTGGAGTGCTTTATAATTTTCTTCTCCAGTTCATTTGAGAGATGAGGAATTGAGGCAAGCAGGATTAAGTGACTTGCTCGTCACACGGCTAGTGTCTTAGGCTGAATTTGAACTTAGGTCTTTCTGATGCTAGTCCCTGCATTCTCTCCATTGACTGTCTAAGAAATTTCCTAAGGGGCTATTAATTTAACAATATGCTCTTCTCTGGTCTCTCAAGAAAAGAAATTTTCCCAAGGAGAATCCTTCAGCATTTTGTTATTCTAGGAACCCATAATTCTTCTCCACTCCTACTAAGCCACCCTACACCCTGGGACAAAATTTCTAAATTTCCCCAATCCTTGGGGTAGGCCCAAATTTAACCTAAAATTAAGCTTCCCAAATCCTTGGGGAAAAGTTTGTAAGCCTCAAAAACAAATTATATACTGAAACACATCCAAGCTGGAAGAAAAAGAGGTGGAGAGACTTCTATTTTACAAGACAGTCTTCCTCAAAAAAGTCTCTCAATGAAGGTTAACTAAAGATCTCTAGGGAGTTTTTATGAAAAGTGGAAGTGGGGTAGGAGGCTGATGGGATTTAGGGGTTAGAGTTCATATCATGACTTGACCTAGCTGGTTCTTTCAAAAACTGTGACTGATGAAAGATGAAATGACTGAGGAAACCATCAATCTTCTGAGCATATCAATTATCAAGCAAAGCATACCCATTGCTCTTCCTCAGTTTAGGGTTGGACCCAATACAGGGGCAGACAGACGCTTAGATATTAAAAACAATTAAATAAGGTCAATTAATTAAAAGGAAACAATATAACATTAGGTAATCTGATTACTAACTAAAGGAAAGATTAAAGATTTTCCAGGTTGGGAAGGGGAGAGTGAACAAGAGTAGTTCTCTAAATACAGAAGAAGAGGTGTCTAACTCCCTCTAACTCCCCCAATATCAGTATGAAATCAAAAGAACATGGAAATACCTGCTAATTGATCAGTTTGAGGCCAGTTTTCAGATACATTATATGGGTTTCTTGAGATGTCATGTATGAGAAAGTTCTATTATTCTTTGGATCTACCATGGGTTTTTGATCAGCACAACTTGGGTTCTTGAGTAAAGATATCTAAGCAACAGGGAAATAAGACTTCCCAGCCACGGAGAACTAAGTTCTGACAATGCAATGAGGCTTTCTTTCAATTCCCAAAACTAAATAATTCTCAGAAGACAGAAATTGGACTAGACTCAGAATTGAATAGAAAGGGAACTGATCCAAGGCAATCCCAATAGACATTGGATAGAAAATACCATTTGCATCCAGATAAAGAACTATGGTGATTGAATGTAAATCGACATATGGTGTGTTCACTTCTTTTTTCTGTTTTTTTTTTTTTTTTCTTCTCCCATGGTTTTTCCCTTTTGTTCTGATTTTTCTCTCTTAACATGATTCATAAAGCAATGTGTATTAAAAACAAATAAAGAAAAAAGAAAAAAGGAATGAGCTAGCTCCAGAATGGAGTCACATGATGGAGTCAGTGTGGTTCACTCAAATCCCACAATTAACCACTTGCTGTTCTAATTTCCTTAAGTTCCTCAGTACTTCAATTCTGTTTGACTCTTCATGACTCCATGGTCCATAGCACATCAATACTCCTTGGGATTTTCTTGGTAAAAGTACTAAAATTATTTTCCATTTCCTTCTCCAAGGGATTAAGCCAAACATAGATCATGTGACTTGCTCAACATCACAAATCTAGTAAGTATCTGAGGCTGGATTTGAACTCAGGTCTTCTTGACTCCAGACCTAGCACTGTATCCATTACTCCAACTAGCTGTCCATGTAACTATTACCATCCCTATTTTACATCCCTGAATAAATGTTTGTTAGGAAAGACTATTAGACTCTTAGAGGTCATCTACCAGGACCATCTCATTTTATTGAAGAAGCAGCTTAGGACCAGAAAAAGAAAGGATTATATTTTAAATAGTAAATAGTATTTAAATTTAAATAGTATTTTTCTAGTAAGATGTAAAGATAGTTTTAAACATTTATTTTAAAAAATAATAATAGTTTTTTTATTTTTCAAAATGCATGCAAAGATAATTGCAAAACCTTGTGTTCAAAATTTTTTCTTCCTCCGTCCCCTATTCCTTTCTCTCCCAGACACCAAGTAATCCAATATAGGTTAAACATTAACATTCATTTTTCATAAGATTTTGAATAATCAATTTTTTTTTCTTAACCTCCCTTTCATACTCCCTTCCCAAGATGGCAAGCAATCTGATGTTACACACCTGCATTCATATAAACATAGTTTCACATTAGTCATATTGTAAAAGAAGAAACAGATCAAAAGGAAAAAACCACAAAAATACAAAGTGAAACTAGTATATTCAATCTGCATTCAGATTCCATAGTTCTATTTCTGGATGTGAATAGCATTTTTCATCATGAGTCTTTTGGAATTGTCTTAGATCATCTTGTTGAAAAGGGCTAATTCTATCATAGTTGATCATTGCACATGTTGCTGTTACCGTATGCAATATTCTCCTGGTTCTGCTCACTTTATTCAGCATCAGTTCATGTAAGTCTTTCCAGGTTTTTCTGAAATCAGTCTGCTGGTCATTTCTTATTAGCACAGTGTATTCCATTATATTCACATCCCACAGCTTGTTCAGCTATTCCTTCAATTTTCAATCCTTTGTCACCACAAAAAGAGCTGCTACAAATATTCTTGTGGGTTCTTTTCCTTTTTTATAATCTATTTAGAATGCAGACAGTAGTGATATTATTAGATCAAAGGGTATACACAGTTTGATTGTCCTTTGGGCATAGTTCCAAATGCTCTTCAGAATGGGTCAGTTCATAATCAGGGCATGTGTACAGGAGGTTTCTCAAATCTTCCACCTTCTCATCAACTTATCAGGAATTCCAGCATATGTCAGGCTTGAATGTTTCACTCTCGTCAACTGTTTCCTAGGGTTTCAGGCCTTAGAATTGGCACAACTCACCATTATGGGCCCCTAGAGTGGAAGCCATTGGCATATCTGCACTACTCATGCAAACACTGAAGCTCCCTGCTTCCTGTGTCCAGCATGGCCATTGGGAAGGACCCCAGAAGGCAAAGGAAGGAAAGAAGGGGAGAAAACCAGCCTGATTGGCAGCAGCTAGTTTTCATTGGCTCACTTGGTCCAATCCCCACCAATGTGGGAGAAGATATGGCAAGCATCAGAAAGCTCCAGAACAGCAAAATGCAAATTAAGACAACTCTGAGGTATCACCTCACACTGGCTAAGATGACAGAAAAAGATAATGAATGTTGGAGGGGATGTGGGAAAACTGGGACACTGATACATTGTTGGTGGAACTGTGAAATGATCCAGTCACTCTGGGGAACAGTTTGGACCTATGCCCAAAGAGTTATCAAACTGTACATACCCTTTGACCCAGCAGTGTTGCTGGAATATAAGGCCAAAGAGATCTTAAAGATGGGAAAGGGACCCACATGTACAAAAATGTTCATGGCAAGAAACTGGAAACTGAGTGGATGCCCATTAGTTGGGGAATGGATGAATAAGTTATGTTATATAAATGTTATGGAATATTATTATTCTGTAAGAAACGACCAGCAGGATGATTTCAGAGAGGCCTGGAGAGACTTACATTGAACTGATGCTGAGTGAAATGAGCAGAACCAGGAGAGCATTATGCACAGCAACAAGAACACTAGATGATAGTCAATTCTGATGGAGTGCTCTCTTCAACAGTGAGACAATTCAGGTAGTTCCAATGAACTAACTCATGATGATAGCTATCTACACCCAGAGAGAGGCCTGTGGGAAATGAGTGTGGACCACAACACAAAGTTTTCACTTTTTTGTTGCTGTTGTTTGCTTGAATTTTATTTTCTTTCTATTTTTTCCCCTCCTTGATCTGATTTTTCTTGTTCAGCAAGATAATTGTATAAATATGTATACCTATATTGGATTTACATATATTTTTACCATGTTTAACATATATTAGGTTACTTTCCAACCTGGGAAGAGTGGAGGGAAGGGAGGTGGAAATTGGAGCACAAGATTTTGCAAGAGTCAGTGGTGAAAAATTATCCTTGCATATATTTTGAAAATAAAAAGCTTCAAAAAAAAAAAAAAAGAATGCTTTAGAAGCCCTCTTTCCTTAAAGGGCCTTTGGTGAATAACAATTCATAATAGATAAAGGGGTGACAGGAAGCAGAACAGGACAGAGAGTATAGTCTGAGCAGAGCGTGCAGAATAATACCTGATTACAACAGTTATCTTTGTTGGTGCTGTATCCCTTACTAAACTATGATCTCCATGATTATTGGGGCTGGGTCTTTAAACTTTGCTCCTCCCTCATCATGTTACACACTTTTTTTTTGCACACAGGTGATCCATCAATGTTAGTTTAAAGGGTTTATGGGATTATGTAATTCTAATAAAGAAGCATCATGGCAAAGTGGAAAGAGAGAGATGATAAATAGATACACAGACATGTATTTCTATATCTATAGCTACACACATGTATGTATATATATGTATAGATATGTAGAAACAGAAAGACAAAAATATAAAAATACAGAGATTAGAGAGACAGAGAAAAAGAGAAACAGACAAAGAGAAAAGAGAGAGCATTTATTAAGCGCAGACATTGTGTTAAGTGGGGAAGGTATAAAAAAAGTGGAAAAAACAATCCTTGTCCTCAAGAAACTTACTATCTAAGGAAGATAATATACCAAGGAGGATTAGGAAAAATGAGGGAGGAGCTAAGGGTGTGCACACAGTAGGGAAAGGTGGTTGATGAGGAGATGGAGAAGTCTGGAGAATAGGAAAGAACTGCAAGTGAAGAGCCAGAAGACCAGAATCTGAACTCCATTTTTGCCACTGCTTATCTGTGTGGCTTTGGGCATGTGACTTCTACCCCAGCCTCAATTTCTCACCTTTAGTATGAGGACAGTGGGCTAAATGACCTTGTACCTCCCCACTGCTCCCTTTTCTCCCTTTTTCTGAGCCTCCTCTATAAAATGGCACCTGGGTCACTTGCCTGGCTAGGTTGCTTTAGGTAAACTTAATCACTAGACAATGGGAAGTATTATTTTTTTTCCTTTCACCTCGGGAAAGTAAATGATGCAGGAAGGAAGTGCTAAATGAAAGGACTGAAGCATTTTTATGTCATTGCTTCATGGGTTGTCTGGCTGACCTTTGGCAGTCATGTTTCTGGGAAAATCTGCCAGTTTTCTCTGTCATCCGCATGTTCTTCTTTCTCTTGAACAAGACTTTGTTGAAGTTCACACTTGAACTTGTTGTTGAAGTTTGTTCCACACAGTGTAGGAGTATTGGATGCTCAGGAAGTGAAAGAGAGGATCGTGATGAGGAAGGCAAAGAGCTGGGCAATGTGGTAGGGAAAGTACGCTAGATTTGGAGTCAACTGAATACTGACCATTACCCACCATGTTGCCACCAGCCTGTCACTTCCTCTACCTTGTTACTGTTACTTCCTCTAGACCATTTAGATGCTGAAGAAAATGACCTCTAAGGTACTCCCTGCTCCAAATCTGTGAATTGCCTTGTCTGGTCACAACAGAGAACATGGGTCAGGAGCAGTGTGGGGAGGGAGGGAGAAGCTGGAGGACAGACTGACTAGATTTGCCATGAGGGGAGCTCCACGTGGAGTTCTACCAGATCTCTGGACAGTAGATAGTTAACTCTGGGGCGAGCTATCCTTTGGCTACTTTGGCACAAATGTGCTCACCTCCTTTATATTTTTAGCATCATTCTTAGTCTTTCTTGGCCCTATGAACCACACAGGAGCACATGTGCATACACACTTATGTTACTCAGGTGTTCCTCCCTCAGAAGGGTGAGGAGTCATGTCTATGAGCCATTGTTCCACCCCTGTCCCTCCCACATGAATGCCCAATATTGCCACAACTGCATTGACAAAGAGTTTTTCCCAGAATCTCAGTTAAACCGCCGTTGACAAAGAGTTTTTCCCAGAATCTCAGATAAAGCAGAGAGCCTACGTGATGATTGAATCACTGTCAATGATCTAGGTATGATCTTAAAGATCAGGAGAGTTACCATAAGAAGAGTGAAGGGAGAGAACATGTTTTGGTTAAAATTTAAAAGTGATTTAGATTTCTGGGCAGATTCTAGACTATATTGTTAAAAGGAAGATAATGATTATCTGGAAAAGGAAGCAGCAAGCTCCAAGAACTAGCCTAGTTTCATCAAGAATAGATTATAACATCCTAATCTTATTTTCTTTTCTGATGGCATTGTGACACTGGAACAATTAAACAAGGAAATACTGTGAATAGAATATTCAGAACCATTTGCATGACTAAATACATATAATCTGATGTTCACTGATGTGATGTTGATTAGTCAATTTCAATTCTTTGTGAACTCATTTGGGGATTTCTTAGGAAAGATATTGGAGTGGTTTGTCATTTTTTTTTTCCAGCTACTTTTTTTTTTTTCTGAGGCAATTGGGGTTAAATGACTTGTTCAGGGTCACACAGCTAGGAAGTGTTAAGTGTCTGAAGTCACATTTGAACCCAGGTCTTCCTGACTTCAGAGCTGGTGTTCTATCCACTGTGCCACCTAGCTAATTTTACAGGAAACTAAGGAAACTGGATTAAATGACTTGCTCAGGGTCATCTAGCTAGGAAGTGTCAGGACAGATTTGAATTCAGGAGAATGATCCAAGCCCAGTGCTCTATCCACTGCACCACCTAGCTGGGCTACCATAAAACTTTCTTAGGCTACATTAAGAGAAATAGCATCCTGAATGGGGGATATTCCAGTACAGCCTGTACTGTGCTCCATTCCATTCCATTTCGAGTGTGACAATTTAACAAGTTTAGGAGTATCTAGAAAATGGTGATCAGGATACTCTGAGAGGAACAGTTAAAGAACAGGAGAGTGTGTATACTCATAGATTAAAGGACATGGGGTACAAGTTGGAGGAGGCTGAGAATATGACAGGCATCAAGTATTTAGAAAGATACCTGGGAGGATTAGATTTTTAAAATTTTTATTTTGAATAGTGTTTTATTTCCTATGTAAAGATAGTCTTCAACATTCATTTTTGTAAGACTTTGAGTCCTTTACCTTCTCTCCCCAAGAAAGCAATCCTATATAGATTAAATATGTGCAATTCTTTTAAACATATTTCTATACTTGCCATATTATGCAAAAAAAAAAAAATCAGACCAAAAGGGGAAAATAAAACATGAGAAAGAAATAAAAAAGAGAGAAAGAAACAAAAAGTGAAAATACTATGCACTGATCTATACTCTGTCTCCATAGCCCTTTCTCTGGATACATATGGCTTTCTCCATCACAAGTCTATTGGAATTGGCCTGAATCACCTCATTGTTGAAAAGAGCCAAGTCCATCAGAATTGATCATCATATAATCTTCTTGTTGCTGTGTACATTGTTCTCTTGGTTCTGTTCACTTCATTCAGTATCAGTTCATGTAAGTCTTTCCAAGCTTTTTTGAAATCAGCAAGAGGCATTAGATTTGCTCCCCTTGAACCCACTGGAAGAACTGAGAACAATAAGGAGAAATCCCCAAATGGCAGATTCAGGGGTAGTCACTGCTTGAGCTAGTAGATCTTTCTTTCTCATTCCTCTGGTGTCCAGGTAGAACTGGCATTCTGGAAATGAAAAATGCAAGACATGTGGAGTGGAAATGCAGGGACACAGTAGCTAATTATTACACTCAATGAGACTTTTAAAATACAGTTGACTGTTTTTTGTGTGTGGTTTTTTTTTTTTTTTTTTTTGACACAAGGAAGAGGAATGCTGGAGAGAAACTATATGAATAGTGCAGTCAGAGACTCCTCCTTTTCTCTCCTCTTTGACTTTCCTCAGTTTCTTCATCTCTACAATGGGAAAGATATGTTGAATGAGATGATCTCTAAGGTGCATCCAGGTCTTGATCTATAACCTTACAATCTTCTTCTCAATGTCCTGTCCTGTTGGAGACAGGAAACAAAGAGCCAAAAAGAACGTGACTACCTGTGCGTAAACTCTGATACGGTTAGCTAAAACTTTATTGTGAACAAACAATATGTCCTAAATTCCTGGGACAAGATAATGTGTGTCCCAGGAAATTGGCCATTTCCGCCAGGAACTAGATAACGAGTATGCCCCAGGATGTCAGCCACACCTGTGGTCTGACATTCTTCTCTTTACATTGCAACCCCCCACCCAGAAAACGCAGGCAGTCAAACCATATATAACTAAGATCCTTTTCTTTCAATAAATGAGACTCTTTTCCACCGCAATGTAGTCTCCCTCCTCCTTCTCGCCCGTTTCTCTTACAGGTCTTGTCCTCCTCGACACCCCACAAATGATGAGGTCCTGCTGGTTAGGACACTGTCCTGCTTGGCTCTATCACTTTCTCTTAGACATTTGGGGTAAAAGATGGCAGCTACTAGGAAGGAAGGAAAGATTTATCAAGTAGCCATTAGATCCCAGGCCCTGTGCTAAGTGCTTAATAAATATTTCATTTGATCTCTACAAGAATTCTGGGAGGTAGGGGGGTGCCATGACTTTCCCCATATGGTAGATGAAAAAACCAATAGGTTAGTCCAGAATCATCCAGCTAGGAAGGGTCAGAGGCCAGATTTGACACAGGTCCTCCTGGCTCTGGGCCCAGCTCTTTGTCCAAGAAGCCACCTAATTGTCTCTAGGCTAGCAGCTGCCCATAAGGCAACTTTGCTCAACAGGCAAGAAGCTCTTTATATTGACAAAGCGGGCAGGCTGAAATTCTCTTCCTTCAGGAACTAAAGCAAACTAGTCCTTTCCTTTTTCCTTGCCATTTTGTCCTTGAGTATAAGGCAAAGGATGCTGGGAGGGTTTCTTTATTAACTAGGTGGGTTACAAGTATTGAAGAAAGGAAGCATGGAATGGGGAGCCCAAACCAAGTTGTCCCCTTGGGGAAAATGAAGAATTAAGTTCCAAGAGGCTCTGACCACAGGAAATGAAGGTGGCTGAACTATTCATTATCTGAGTAGTGACAGTCCTTACTGGAAGTTGTGAAAGGGCCAAATGGGACTTGATATCAGGAAAAACTTCCTGCCAACTGGAGCTGTCCAGAAGAGGTGTGTGCAGCCTGCAGAGTTGGAGCCTCTCTGGCCCTGGAGGTTTGCATTCAGGAGCCATATGGCCTCTTGCCAGAGATGTCATTAAAGAGACTCCTGCTCAGGAAGGAGTTGGTTTGGTTTGCCTCAGAAAGTTCAGTAATGTAATAGGGTGAACTGTTAAATTAGCCTAATCTGTGATTAGTGTAGTCCTATATTCGAGAATATAAAGGTAAGTGCCCCCATCTCCTACTGGCTGATGTGCTTGTTGCATCTCCTCCCTTATCTATGCTGGGTGGGTCATGGTGATAAAGCATTGTGTCTGAAGCCAGGAAGATCTGAGTTGAAATCCACTTAAGGGACACTTAATAGTTGCGTTGCTGGGCAAGTCACTGATTTTTTCTCAACCCTAGTTTCTTCAACTATAAAATAAGTATAATAACAGCACCTACATCCCAGGTCAAATGTGATAATATGGGTAAAATATGAAGCACAGAGCCTGACATAATAGGTGCTAAATACTCATTCCCTTCTCTTTTTCTATTTTAATTGATCCTCCTATGGCATAGTCTTCAATGTTCTCTACCCAGATACCCTGTCCTGAACATTTGTCATCTTGTTAGTGTCATATTTTTCTCTGTGCCCCTCAACTTTGTGCACTCAGGAGAACTGCCCCATTTGCCTCACCTTTGTTACAGTTCTGCTCTGAGGTCCCACCTGCCTCTCAGAAGCTGTAATTCTCTCCTTTCCAATTTGGCAATTCTATGATCTTAGTACATGGCTTGGCAGGAACTCCAATAAACTACAGTCACTACTTAACACAGTCCATCCCCTGATACATCACAAGATGTCCATGGAAGGGAAGCCTGTTTCTTGGATGCCTCATTCTGGGCCTCATACCTTGCCTAGTCTTCTCTGATCAGAAGAATAACTTATCTAAATTAAGCAAAGAGCTGTATTTGAAAGCTTTGTGCAAGCAAACAGTGAAAATGTTCTTTTAAGTTTCCTGGGTGCTGAAGTGTTTGGGAGGAACACTGGCTGGGCTAGGGTGGGGCTGAGAACAAGTGCCCCATGCAAGGCAGGGCTATGAGTAATCAGTAATCACTGTCTCTCTTCCCTCCTGTGAACTCAAAGCACTGTCCTGAAAGTGGGGGCAGAGATTGAAAGACTTCTCACTGAAAGGCAGGGATTCATCTCCATCATTATTACCTGTTACTCCATTTAAAAAATTCAGCCTCAATGGTAATGAGATCCCCCTCTTCATCCACACAATAATTAATTTTTTTTTACATACTAAGATTTATTTTTCAAACATTTATTTACTCTCTATTAAATACACAGTGAAATTCCATTGTCAGGGACTCAAAAGATCAATAGGACATAGCATCTGCTCTCATTTAATTTATACTCTAACAGGAGAAGTAAAGACAGCTAGATGGTACCATAGTGCACAGAGGTCCAGCCTAGAATCTAAACTCATCTTCATGAGTTCAAATCTGGTCACAGACACTTACTAGCTGTGAAACCCTGGGCAAGTGCCTTAACTTTGCCTCAGTTTCCTCATCTGTAAAATGAGTTGAAAAAGGAAATGGCAAACCATTCCAATATTTCTACCAAGAAAACTCCAAGTGGGGTCACAAAGAATCAGACACACACACACAAAAATTAAATAACAATAACAACAATGGGAAAGGACAGTTGCACAAATTATTAGGATGCAATCCCTTGTGAGTTAAGGAGAAAGGCAAGGCTCAGGTAAAATACTATGAGAAATAAAAAGAAAGGGAAATCTCTTCCAATTGGACATATAATGAAAGGCTTAGAAAGTGGAAATTTAATGGATGATGATGGAAATGGGAAAGGGAGTTAATTTGGAGGCATGAGGGTAGTTTGAACAAAGTCCCAGAGAAGAAGAAAGGAAAGATGAAAAAAGGAGATTGATAATCATTCAGTTTGACTGAAATATCAAGTGTTTGAAGGGAAATCATGTGGGCAAGTAAAATGGAGCCTTTGGATTGAATTGGTCATTTTTGAGAATAATGGAAAATTTGTCTTGGGGGAGAGCAGAATCACTTCTGCTATCACAAATAAACTTCTCAGAGTGAAAACTAATGTCAAGAGATTGTTCTATTCATCACTAATCTAAGACTCTTAGGGTTCAGAGCTAGAAAGAACCTTATTAATCAACAGCATAATTCTCTAATCTTATAGCTAGAAAATTGGGGCCCATAAAAGTTAAATGACTTGCTCTAAGTCACTTATAGAATGGGAGGATTTAGAGACAGAAGAGATCTAAAAAAGTATATTTTTGGGGGCAGCTAGCCTGAATAGAGTTGCAGCCCTGAAGTCAGGAGGACCTGAATTCAAATCTGGACCCAGACATTTAACACTTCTTAGCTGTGTGACCCTGGTCAAGTCACTTAACCCCAATTGTCTCAAGAAAAAAAGTGTATTGTTGAGTCCAACTCCATTTTTCAATAGAGAAGGAAACTGAAACAGAGAGAATGGGACTCCTCCTAGATCATACAAGCAGCAAGAGGCATTTGTTCATTTAAAGCAAGTTGTTTTAAAAAAAATTAAGAATTTTAATAAACTGATATAGAGTGAAGCAAATGAAGCTAGGAGAATCATTTATACTATAACAGAAACTCTGTAAAAATGAAGAATTTAGAAGACTAAAGAACTCTGATTAATACACAAGACTCAAACACGATTCCAGAGAACCAGTGATGAACCATCATCACTGAATTGGACTCATATTTTTGAAGAAGGCTGATGTGAGAATTTGTTTTTTTGTTTTTTTTAGTTATTCATATTTATTCCAAGGTTTTTTCTTTTCTTCATTTGGGAGAAGAAATGGAATGAAAGAGAAAAAAAAATTTTTTTTGACAATTGGATGGAAGAATGTACTTTGCAAAAAATAAGAAATATAAATAATATTTATTAACAAAATTGACCAAACTCAGGAAATTTGGCCTTTCCTTCCTCAAGGTAGAAGGCTATCTCTGTAGTCTTGGATTTCTGGAGCAAAGGAAAGCACAGAGGGAGACATGATTTAGGTGTCTTCTATGTTCCTGACAACTCTGTCTGGTAACTATCCTGCCACATTACCGCATGAAACTTTGGACAGTTTATAAAAGAATTCCAGTGAATTTGTATTTGCTGACCCTTCCCTTGTTATTCTGTGGTGTCTTCAGGAGCTAACAGAGACATCAATCCTGTGAGAGAAAAAGAATAATTTTCCAGATTATACAAAGAAGAACCAGTATCACAGTGCTTCCCCACTTCATTCAAGGAAGCTTCAGTTTCTCTCCCTGTAATCTTCAGCTACTTCAGCTGGGTGGGCACTGAGGATCATTAAAGGAATTCCAAGCCAACTAGACTTTTTACGTATCCTAACTACGTTCTACATTTTATTCAGTCCAGTCTCCCAGAATCAGCTCCCACTATCTCTGCCTATCAATGACCTACCTATTCTTCAAGCTCAAGTCCAGATACCAACTTTTCCAGAAAATCTTCACTTCTATCCTCAGCCAAAAACATTCTCTCTTTCCTCTAACCTCTCATATTTTCTGCTAATGCTCCAGCCCACAATAGTACTCTTCTTTGGATTATATTTATATTCAAAAGTATAAATTCCTGAATGGTTGTTACCATGTTTTGTTCAATTTTGTGCAAATACATAAATAGATCTATGATCTCATTAATTCTGAAATTCCCTCAAATGATGCAGATTTGCAGCCCATCCATGCCTGCCCATCCCAGGTTCATGTTTTCTCAAAAGTTCACAACAACTAACTTGCTGAATGCCTTCCTCACTTTCTTCTAGGGCCCATTCATAAATGATATATGGAGTCCCAGTGTGTGCATATTGAAATCTGGGTAGTAGGCTTCATCCATTTAGTCTTCTTTGAGTAATATTAGATCTTCTAATCTTCTTTGAGTAATATTAGATCTTCATTGAGTAATATTAGATCTCTTCTAGGATGCAGAGATGAATTCATTCATTATGATGTAAATTATCCATAAATAGGAGTATCAAAGGGATCTTACCATCCATAAAGAATCCTTCCTTGACCTAGACTCTGTGCTTGACCTCCTTCATCATAGTAATAAATAATGCCTTTAGTCACTCTACACCTATCAGTTTCATCCGATATTTATTATCAGAGTCATTGTACAGGGTTATTTCATTGTTATATCTTCCAAAGAATGATCTTGATACACAAAAGGATATATCTTGCTCTAAAAAAGCCTATAAGGTGAATCTTCTGAATCAAATGATTTTTCATAATCAACAACAACAAGCACAATGGGATCTTATGTTCTTGAAATTCTTTATTATTAGTCACAAAATAGTAAATATTTAATCCATTGTTGAATAGGGCCTGTGAAAGCCAGCTTGTTCTCTTCCAAAAATTTTCATAGAGAATGTCTTGGTTTGTGTATGGATGACCTTCATATAGATTTGATATCTATGGTTGAGTAGGCATCTGGTTTAGTGATTATTGATGTTCTCCTAATAATCTTTGAAAGGCATTAAAAATGTTTTGTTGTTGTTGCTGAGTTGTTTTAGTCACATCTGACTCTTTGTGACCTCATTTTGAGTATCCTTGGCAAAGATATTGAATTGATTCATCCTTTCCTTTTCTAGCTCATTTTACAGATGAGGAAACTGAGGCAAACAGGGTTAAGTAACTGCCCAGGATCACACAGCTAGTAAGTGTCTGAAGCCAGATTTGAATTCAGGAGGATGATTCTTTCTGACTTTAGGTCTGCTACTCTAACCACTGCACAACCTACTTGCCTTTATTAATGAGGTTACATATTTTATTTCCAGATCTTTGATATCTTCCCTTTCTTCAGATGCCTTTTTAAAAAAATAACAATTTATTTTAATAAATAATAAATGTATTCCTTAAAATTTTTAATGAGTAAATATATCCCCTTATTTTTATTAAAAATATAAATAAAAATAATAAAATACAAAAAATATTTAAAAAAACAATAAACATTTTTCTACTTTATTGGACCCCTTTTTGTGACTATTAGTAGCTCAATACCCTCACAATTATATGACCTCTAGCAGGATACTCTCATATACTTCTATTTCCTCATCTTTGTACTTTTTAGGGTCATTTTTACCTCTATAAGCACCTGAATGATCATAACATAGAATCCAAATGTGGCACACACTGTCATGTTGGAGAAAAGTTTGCTGAAATTATTTTTAAAAATCTTTTTCATGTGTGTATATGTGTGTGTTTGCACATGTGTGTGTGCTCATTCAACCCAACACACTTTTGTTAAAGTGTCTGCTATGTTTAAAGCATTGTAATGACCTTGAAAATATAAAGATGACAAACAATGCAATCCTTGACCTCAAGGAGACATCATAGGAACACAGAAAATTATAGTACAGGAGAGAATGTGATAATGACAAAGGAGGGATCAAGGCAAAGCAAGATAAGAAATTTGAAGAAGGAAAGATCATTTCAGTTGGAAGGATTTTCATTGGCTCTTTATGGGAAAAATGGTCCCTGAGTTGGATATGGAACAAAGAGAAAGATCTGAATACATGGAAATATGGAAGGAGCTCATTGTAGATAAATATGGATTGTAAAAATGCAAAGGGACAAGAGAAAGCAGAATAAGACTGGTCAAATCTGTCAAATTTGGCAGAAATTTAGAATTTAAGAGAAGAGGAAGAGCAAGACATGGGCCTAAGTAGATCCACGATCTCATAAGTGAGGGTTCTCCTTCTAATGAGAGAGATGTCAACTCATTCATGCTGGACATTCATGGGGTTGAATATTCATAGCCTCTCATATAGAATTATACAGCTAGAGTTGAAAGGAGCTTCAGATTGCAGTGAGACTAACCCTATCATTTTACAAGTGAGGCTCAGGACTTGCCTAAGGTTTTCCAGGAAATTAAACATCAATTTACTTAATTTGCTTAATAGGATATGAACTTTCTTCTAATTCTCTTGACATCTCTTGATAACAATGAAGCACATGGGCTGGGCATCAGTTTCTCTCTCTCTTTCATACATCACTGGCCTATTTTTTTTCCCTGGTCATATGTTTCTGATAACATCCTTTACAATAAAGGATTCTACACAATCAAATTATGAAAATGATTAAACCCTATCCTTGTATCCCTAACAGTACTTAACACAGCATCCTCATATAATGAATATTCAATATATACTTTTTGAATGAATAAATGAATGAATGTCTTGAATGAGTGAACGAATGATAAGCAGAGATCTTTGCCTACTGAATTTTTATTCATTCCCTAAAACCTAAATCATATACCATATCTTATATGCTATAGTTAGTCTTTCCCAAATCCCCTGACAGTAAAGCTCTTCCCTTTCTGAACTAAAATAGAATTTGGTCTTCTGTCTGTCTGTTGGGCTTATGTGATATTTTTACTGGAATTAGTTTTGTTTATACATCTATCAGACTGTAAGTTCCATGAGGGTAGGGACTGTGTCTTACTTTAATTTTGTATCTTTCCTTTTCAGAATAAAACCGTAATTAATTAATAAATATTTATTGAGTGAATAAATGAATAGGACTTTTATTGTTCAGTCAGTTTTTACTCGTGTCTGACTCTTCATGCTTCCATTTGGGGTTTTATTGGCAAAAATACTATAGTGGTTTGTCCTTTCCTTCTCATTTTACAAATGAGGAAACTAAAGCAAACAGGATTACATGACTTACTCAGAGTCACATAGTTAGTACAAATTTGAAGCTGGACTTGAACTCATGAAGATGAGTCTTCCTGGCCCAATCTAGCTGTTGTGTAAGGCTTAGGAAAGAATGTATAAACCATAAAGTTTAGGAAACAATGTTTAATGGATGAATAAATTAACATTAGGGCTCAGAATTCCTTGTTGAATGAATAAATAAACAGATTTATTAATAGGGCTCAGTAAATATTTGTGGACTTTGATATTTGGTCTGTTATAACTATTATAGGTCCCTACTCGGGTATAAACCCATAGGGCAAAGACAACATTGCTAGCTATCTTTATCTCCTCAGTCATCATCTTCATTCCTCTGTCATTGTGCTTCTTTCTGTTTTATACAGATTTTAACACAGTGGTTCTCAAACTTTTGTTTTCAGTATCTTTATCCTATTAAAAATTATTGAGGATCTCTCCAAAACATTTTTGTTTATCTGGATTATATTTATAGCTATTTACCATATTGGAAATAAAAACTATTTTTGAATTTGTACACCTTCTAAAAGGATTTCAGAGATCCCCAGGATTCTCTAGATCATACTTTGAGAATCACTGTTTAACACTATGTCCCCTTTTAAATTCCTTCATCTCCTCCTCCTCTACTCTCCTGCTTCCCCCTCCTACTCCCTTTAACTTCTTTTTATGTGCTGTTTTCTTACTTTAGCATATAAGCTCCTTAAAGCTTTATGCTTATATTAGTATCCCTAACACTAACACAGAGCCAGTGCATAAGTGCTTAATAAAAGCTTGTTGCCTGCCAACTTTTGGAACCCTTACCTCTGTGGTACTCCTTCCTGGCCACATACTCCTATGAGGTGAATTCTTTTCCTTCCCCAGACCAGCCCCAAGAGCGTGAGAAATCCCTTACCATTTTGGAAGTGGATGGCACTGAGGGTAATGAGATTCCTGAAGTTTGAGAAGTGGTGTTAGATTTCGCTTTCCTTGTGAAACATTTTTTATATTCTTCTCGTACCTGGAGATTGAGAAACAATTATACATTATATACATTTCTGGGTTTCAGCTGCTTTCATGAAGTGAAGGCTGCGTGGAAAAGGAAGTGGTAGCTATGGCTTTTACCTGGCGATTGAGGACACAGTGGATGATGAAAATGAAGGTTCCTTGTAGGCTATTGATGATGGTAAATAAGTAAGCCATGGTTCTTGCTATGGGACCATTCTGAAAAATTCCCAGAATCCAGGAGCATCCCAGGATGAAGAGTTGAGCAAAAGCTTTCAATGTCAGTAACCTGTGGTGAGAAGATTGGGAAATGGAATCATTCCCCTAAATGTCTTAGAGACATGTTAAATTTAGAAAGTGTTGAACTAGAATATCTTTTAGCACTTTTAGTCTTTCAAAAGTATAGAAAGATAAGAACTTAACACATCTTATCTTTTAGTCAGGATCAAAGTAATTTCCCTGAATGCACAGGTCTGTCATGTTACACTCCCCCTCCTTAATAAGCTTCAGCGTCTCCCTATCACATCTTGGATCAAATTCAAAATTCTCTGTTTGGTATTTCAAAGTCCTTCATAACCTGGCTTTCAGTCTTTTTACACTTTATGCACCATGATATACTGTTCAATCCATGGACAGTAGCCTTCTATTAAGAAGATACTGTCTCTCAGTTTCAGGCATTTTCCCTGGTTGTCCCCATGCCTGGAATGCTCTCATTCCTTATCTCTGCTTTATGGCTTCCCTGGATTCCTTCAAACCTCAACCAAATTCTACTCTTCTACAGGAAGCCTTTCCTAACTCCTCTTTTTTTATTATAGCTTTTTATTTACAAGACATATGCATGGGTAAATTTTCAGCATTGACAATTGCAAGACCTTTTGTTCCAACTTTTCCCTTCCTTCCCCCCACCCCTTCCCCCAGATGGCAGGTTGATCAATACATGTCCTAACTCCTCTTAATTCTAGTGCCTTTTTTCCTATTCATCCTGGCTATAGTTTTGTTTGTTTGCATGTTGTCTCCCTCATTAGAGCAAAAGCTCCTACAGGCCCAGGGCTGTCTCATCACTTTTTGTATCTCCAGAACTTAGTATAGACTCAAATGTTGTAGATACTTAATAAACATTGAGTGACTTATTTGTTTGATGTCTTCTCCATTAGAGTGAGGACTCCTAGGGTAGGAGCATCTCTAGAATTTAGCACAGTACCTGGCAAATAGAAGATGCTTAGTAAATATTTATTGACTATTGAATATCAGGAATAATCTGACTGTAATGTGAAATAGCAGATTTCAAAGGGTTTAAGGAGAGAATGGGTAGAGGCTTGTAATTTAAAGTTCTATAATAAAAATCCGAGGAAGCTAGAGAAAAAGTTCTAGTGGAAAAAATTCCACTGAGGGGAATAAAGAGTAACTGCCTAAAGAAATTGGTGAGATTGCCCAGGGAACTAAAACCAGTTAAAATTTCAAAAACATATTTGTGAATGATTAAATTAAGGGCAGGTCATTAAGTTGAAAACACAAGAGAACTATAGATGTCTAAGAACAGTGTCAGGAGTCCTGAAGTTTAGAATGAGATGATGATGGTAAAAAATAATAAAGGCAATCAAAAGGAGATTGTGTGTGTGTGTGTGTATGTGTGTGTGTGTGTGTGTGTGTGTGTATGCTGTAGAAGGTTGAAGAAGGATTAGAATTACATATGGTTAAATGGTCAAAGGATATGAACAGACAATTTTCAGATGATGAAATTGAAACTATTACCACTCACATGAAAGAGTGTTCCAAATCACTATTGATCAGAGAAATGCAAATTAAGACAACTCTGAGATACCACTACACACCTGTCAGATTGGCTAAGATGACAGGAAAAAATAATGATGAATGTTGGAGGGGATGCGGGAAAACGGGGACACTGATGCATTGTTGGTGGAGTTGTGAACGAATCCAACCATTCTGGAGAGCAATCTGGAATTATGCCCAAAAAGTTATCAAACTGTGCATACCCTTTGATCCAGCAGTGTTTCTATTGGGCTTATACCCCAAAGAGATACTAAAAAAAAGGAAAGGGACCTGTATGTGCCAAAATGTTGGTAGCAAGCCTGTTTGTAGTGGCTAGAAACTGGAAAATGAATGGATGCCCATCAATTGGAGAATGGCTGGGTAAATTGTGGTATATGAATGTTATGGAATATTATTGTTTTGTAAGAAATGACCAGCAGGATGAATATAGAGAGGCTTGGAGAGACCTACATGGACTGATGCTAAGTGAGATGAGCAGAACCAGGAGATCATTATACACTTCGACAACGATATTGTATGAGGATGTATTCTGATGGAAGTGGATTTTTATGACAAAGAGACCTAACTGAGTTCCAATGGATAAATGTTGGACAGAAACAGCTACACCCAAAGAAGGAACAATGGGAAACGAATGTGAACTATTTGCATTTTTGATTTTCTTCCCGAGTTATTTTTACCTTCTGAATCCAATTCTCCCTGTGCAACAGGAGAACTGTTTGGTTCTGCAAATATGTATTATATCTAGGATATACTGCAACATATTTAACATATATAGGACTGCTTGCCATCGTGGGGGGGGGGGTGGAGGGAGGGAGAGGAAAAAACGAAACATAAGCGAGTGCAAGGGATAATGTTGTAAAAAATTACCCTGGCATGGATTCTGTCAATACAAAGTTATTATTAAATAAAATAAAATTTAAAAAAAATACATACGGTTCAGAATAGAGAGGAATATAGTATTTGACAACAGAAGACAATGTAAAAAATAGCAGAAAAAATCCCCAAAAGGTTAGGGATCTTCTGTGAGGTGACAGATAAACAAACAGACACAGATAGAGATTTTACAGTTATAGGGCATTTTCTGGCATGGGGGCTTGGAGCAAACAAAAGGGAATTATTATTCCAATTCTATAATTTCCAATAGCAGAAAGAGGAATTTATTCCTGAATCTTTATAATTAAAGGAATCAACAGTTTGGGCAGAGAGGGCTGTGATAATGTAGGGCAATGAAAGAGGTGGGGCTTTGTTATTCCCCTTTATATTGGCTGTGGTTTTTCCCCTCCTATAATCAGTGATCCTGGGCAAATCACTTAACATAATGCAGTTTGCCTCAGTTTTCTCATTTATAAAATGATCTGGAGAAGGAAAGAGTAAGCCCCTCTAGTATCTTTGAAGAAAAAGTATCTTTCTTAATAAAGATAAACCCAAATGGAGTTTCAAAGAATCAGACATGACTGAAAAACAACTCAACAACAGCAAGGGGAGATAGGATAGGAGAGCAGTATCTTTCTTAATAAAGATAAACCCAAATAGAGTTACAAAGAATCAGACATGACTGAAAGAGAACTCAACAACAGTAAGATAGGATAGGAGATCACAACAGGCTAGAACACTGAAGTTTTTACATGGTAAGGTATCTTTCTTAATAAAGATAAACCCAAATAGAGTTACAAAGAATCAGACATGACTGAAAGAGAACTCAACAACAGTAAGATAGGATAGGAGATCACAACAGGCTAGAACACTGAAGTTTTTACATGGTAAGGTAAAAATTAATGAGAATAAATGTAAAGTGGGCTGTGGTTTAAAAAATCAGCTTTCCAAGTAGATGATGGAGGGATATAACTGGAAGAAAGGAAAATATGAAGAGAGGAGCTAGCTTCTTTTTTCCTTTTATTGAGCAAATATTTATGCATCTAAATGTGTTGAAGCACAGTTGAATGTCAGAGGAACTAATACCAACAACTGATTTACATACATGTCAGGTTGATAGTTATGTTTAAGGAGTTCAGCTGACAGGATGCATCTGTTTTTGCACCAATATTCAGCATCAATTGAGGGAGAGGAGACTGTGTCAACCACACCATAGCCATAAAGCAAGTAAGAGTCATCTCCAACCACAAGCTAATAATTGCCACAGAAAGTCTCTGGGGCCAACTCAATGGGGCAGATTTGCTCCAAGTAGCACCCTTGCAGCCCTCCCCCAAAGAAATTAGCAGATGGTCCTTCTGTTCAGAGAAAAGAACAAAAGCTAAAAACACAGGCTAATAACTGGGGCAAAGGAAACACTGCAAAGTGATTTGGAAAACCAGAAAAGTGATCATTTTCTGATGTCTCATCAGACCCCAGTTTGTCTAACATGGCACAGTATAACATGTATAGCATAACATGACACAGCTGCTCCCTTCAGTTCTATCCTGCCACGAGAAATTAGACTCTGTCCCCGGGGGCAGATGAGCTGTTCTTGCCCAGAACCAGGCTGCCAGGACACTTCCTGGCCATTTCCAAACTATGCTGCCTGAATATGAGCATCATCTTCATCTCTGTCTCAAAGGAACTCAAGCTTTGTCTCTCACACTGGGTTTTGAGAGATTATCTTTCACTTTATCTAGCCTGGAAATGAGCCAGCATGTCACTTCTCAGCCATTTCCAAATCATATGACCATATGTTCGTGTTCCCTTCTGTCCTCTTTTCTAGTGCCTCTATTTTCTTTCTCTATTAAAACTGGACCTCTTTAAAGGAAGGAATTTTCTTGCTTAATTCAATTTATAGCTCCAGTGCCTGGCATATAATAAACACTGAATACATTCTCTTTCTCATGTTCATTCATCCTATAATGCTCTTCAAGATACCATCAAGATCTCAGGTCTCTACATTAACCTGTGACCCCAACTGTCTTTGGAATATGATGGAGAGAAGCTATTAAGAAAGCCTCAGTTCTAAGATGAACATTGAAGAATCTCAATCTGGGATTGTCCCATCCAGGCTCTCTGTGGCATCAGGAAGGGATCCATCCTGTCCAGCCCTCATTCCTGTAGTGTTTCCACCTTGATCAGAAGCATTTGGTCCACTGGGCCTTTAAACCCACCTGTTGTATTTGAGGGTTAAAACTTCTCCATTGACATTGGACAACTTCTTTCTCAGGATCCAAAGGGTCCATGACAGGAGGACTGAATTAATCTGCAAGAAAATCAGAAATTTTAGTAAAAAGAAAACCTATTAGTTCCAAGGCAGCCCATTGCACTTTGGGATAATTCTAATTTTTAAGATTTTTCCCCCTGCCACTTCCCCTCATTGCTCCCATTTCTATCCCTTGGAGCCAAGAAGAATAAATTTAAGTCTTCTTCCCTATGATTTCCCTTCAAATACTTAGAGAAAAGTTTCATATTTCCTTCAAATCCTTTAAAAAATAAATTTCTAAGCCAGCTATAATGATCAATAACTATAATCCTTGCCAGCTGGGGATGGTGAGACAGGCAGATTTCTTGAGCTCAGGAGCTGGGAGCTAAAGTAAGAGATGGACCTTGGGTAAGTGCAAGAGGTGTCCATTTTAAGTTTGGCATTAATATGATGAGGCTGTTGGGGATGGGGAAGGAAGCAAACCAGTTAAAGTCAGAAAATAGAGCAGGTTAAACATCCTGTGCCTATTAGAGAGGGGTTCATTTTGTACTTTCAATCTGGATGAGATAGAAGACCCAGTCTTAAAATTAAAATAATTAAATATATTTAAAGTAATCACTAAATTATTAAATTTAAGTAAATGTCTAGTTTAACACTTAAAATTGTTAAATATTTTTAAATTAAATTAAACATTTTAAGATTTAAAAAATTAAAAATAAATTCTAATCACATAATACAAGGAAAAAACAGAGGAGATAGCATCTTGGGACTCCTAGAACCATGCCATTAGATCAGCTGCCCATTTCCCTGCTTTGTAAGATTGATCCATTCAAGTCCAGACCCCAGTGATCTCCCAACCTTGTTGTGATGAAATGGAGCCCAGGCCTTGGGTTGAACTCCTTTCTCCTGACCCGCCTTCCCAATTTTCCTCAGGAAGACACTTCAACCAATGACTTACATACCATTATTACTGTGCAAACAGGTCCCACAAAACTCCAGATGAACCCGGTGTCTGTATGTAACCAGCAGCTTTGGAATGACAAAACAAAGTCAGCATTTATTACTCAGTCAGTGATAGGGTTGGGGCAGGAAATGGGGGTGAAACAATCCAGCCCCACCAAGCCCTAGCCCTCATGTAACAGCTGTATTTTGTAAGGAAACTATTGCTTCGGAGAAGTAGGATCTGGGCATGGTTTCATTGGATGTTACAGATGTAAAATTTTCTAGAACCCCGAGTACAGAATGTCATAGATGGAAGGGTCACAGGAATAGAGTATGTCAAGGCTGGAAGGGTTCTTTCCACAGAGAATTTTAAAAGTGGAAAAGAACTTAGATCTGAAATTCTTAACCTTGTGTATGTGTGTGAAGAAACTTACACACTTCTCAAAATAATGTCTTTAAATATGGAAAATAAAATGCATAGCATCAAAAGGAAACTAATTACACTAAAATATATTTATAAAATATATAATATATATTCATATATAAATAAAAAATGTATTTATAAAGTATACATAATATATCTGAAGGCCCCAGATTAAAACCTTTTGGCAAAGGCGAAAGGGACCTTATAACCCAGGATATTAACCCTAGGAAGTCTTCCGGATGCAGAACACAAAATGTTAGAATAAAAAAAAAAAATCTCAGGGGCAGCTAGGTGGTGTAGTGGATAGAGCACCAGCCCTGCAGTCAGGAGGACCTGAGTTCAAATTCGACCTCAGACACTTAACACTTCCTAGCTGTGTGATCCTGGGCAAGCCATTTAACCCCAATTGCCTCAGAAAAAAAAAAAAAAATCCCCCAAATTTCAGAAGCAGAGTTAAGGAGGATCTCAGAATGCATCCAGTTCAAGACAGACTTGAGTAAGATTTCCATCTCTAACATGCTTGACAAGGACTTATTTAAGCCCTCTGATAAAGACTTACTGAAAGAGAAAGCTGGTCCTCCTTTAGGGCTGGCTCTCATTGATACCACTCTTCTATAGCTTAGTCTTATCCTACAACATTCCCCCTCCTTCATTCCTAGTTCTGCTCCTTAGGGCCAAGAAGAACTTAGCTAGTCCTTCTCTCATACATCAACCCTTCACGTTGTCTCCCATAAAATCCTATCCTGTTATAGGCTAAATGTCCCTCAAGTACTCCAAGAAATAACTGTTAGAACTAGAAGGGAACTCAAAATATAGAAAATTAGACCTGGGAGGAACCTCAGGACATGGAATGTCAGAGCTGAGAGGAGATGTTAAAACATAAAATATGGCATATCAGAGCTTAGTTATAAGCTAGTTCAACCATAAGAATTAAGGAGGAACCAGTGCCCTGGGAGAGGAAGGATTGTTTATGGTTCAAAGGAAGAGAAAGCAATGGAGACAGATTTGGACCTTGGAATTCTGACTCCCCACTCCAGCCCAATAAACTTCCCTTCCCCATACTCACTGGTTATGCATCCCATAGCCTTCCCACTGGCTTCCTGTGGCCACCTCCACTATCAGTGCTGGGAGACCGTAGCTAAAGGCACAGAGGTAGAGTACTTTGATATTGTGGGAGCCAAAGAAATTCACAAGTTTGAGGTTTCTGGCCATCAGAAAGAGCATCACGGCCTCCACCAACATCCAGGCAAAGCAGGCCAGGAAAAGATATTGTAGCAGACCAGCAGTGACTGCACACACCATCTGCAAAGAAAGGAGATCCTTCATACTCCCCTCGAAGAACCATGGAAGGGGCCATGGTAGAATGTGCCCAGCCAAATAAACCAGTAACCCTGAGGACAAAGTACCTCCACTGGCCAGAGAGCTGGGAAAAACATGTTGCAGGTTTGGCCTGGGTCAGAAGGATGGTAGGTCTCCCAAGACGCCCCTTAGCCTGCTGTCCCCCTCACTATCCTTTTGGCTAAGGATCACAAGATCATCTAAGTTGGGCTGTCGAGCTAGGAGAGACACGAGCAATCAAGTCTAGATTCCTTAGATTATAAAGGAGAAAACCAAGGCTTGGAAAGGCAAAAAGACTGACTTGGAGCCATAGAAAGAGTACATGACCAAGTCAGCATTCAAATGTGGATCTTTGGATTCACCTGTAGTGCTCTTTCAGGTGGACATGCTGGCCCAAGAGCTTGGCCAGCACAGGCCAAAGAAGCAGAGTCCTCAGTCGCAGAGAGGCTGGGGGATACAGATCCAGGTACACATGCAGAGAATACATCCCTCAGAGTGCTTGAGTCTCAGACTTCATCCATCTTGCCATAAAGAGATCTCAGGTGATACTCTTACTTTTCTATGTGTTCATCACACTTAGCTGAACTTCCATGATGCAATGGGCCAGGCTTTCCTTGGCCAAGAGAATTAGCATCTCACTGGGGAATTAGAGGTGGAAGAAACCTTCAAGACAGTTGTATCCTAAGCCTCTTGTGTTACAAATAAGGAAACCAAGGCACAGAAAGGTTATGTTATTGGTCTAAGAACACAAACCCAGTCAATGTTTAAGATTTAAATCCAGTTCTTCTGACTCCAAGTCTGGTGCTCTATCCACTGCGCCATGCTGCCTCTCTATTTGCCTGTGGTCTTAAAGTACCAAGCGTGAAACATATATAGGAAATAGGTGGTTGGGGAGTCTCACCAGAGGATGGGGAGGAGAGAGGAGGCTGACCAGAAGGATGGGGAGAGGACCACGTGGCACAAGGCAGTTGGGACGTACCTTATTCTCCATCTTGGCCACTCCTGTGAGGAAGAGGAGCTTAGCCAGGAAGAGGCAGATGCATAGGTGCAGGTGGAGGGTGGTGTTGTGATTCTGGATGGAGTGGCACAGCAGGAAAGTGGCAATGGCCAAGGCAAGGCACACTAGTGAAAGAATCAGCCCCACGTGGCTTATCACAAACAAGGCAAAGTCCATCTGAAAGGAAGGTGGCCCACAGAGGTCACTTACACAACACCAGATTTACAGGTTCCTCCTAGACAGGCACCTTCAGGGCTCATGCTCCACCACTCTCCCCCATCTTAGCAAAGTGTCTTCCTGCCACACTAAATAGCAGAGACTCTAGCTTGTGCAAGGATTCTAAACTGGTTAAAATAAATTGAAAGTCTGATTTCCCTCTTTATCACTCCAGGGTGTCATTTTCCTAAAGACTTCCTTCTTTTCTCACACCATTCCCCTCTCATTTCTGTCCTCTCCAAATCTCACCCATTCTTCAAGGTCCAGCTTTCCCAGCGAGCCTTCCTGGACCACACCAACCCAAAAGAATCTCTCTTCCTCCTCTGAGTTTCTACAGCTCTGAACATCATCCTACTCAGCCCTTATGAGTGTATGTCATTCATTTTCTGTTAGTAATGATACTTGTCTTCTAGCTAGACTAAGCTCTTTGAGGGCAAGGACTTTGTCTTATGCTTCTTTGTACCAACTATAGCCCTACCCACATCTAACCAGTTCCTGGTTTACTTGCCTACCCCTCATTCTACTTCTGTGACTTCTCTCCTGTCTCCTCCTTCTACCTATCCACTTTCTACTTACTATCACCATTCAACCCTGGTCTTTTATTACCATTTATCTGGACAGTTGTACTGTCCAACCCAGTATTCTCTAATCCACTTTTTGTAGCACTTTCAGAAGAATCTTTCTTATACATAGAAATGATTATTTCACCTCCTCAAAAATGTTCAAGGGCTCTTTATTGCCTCCAAATCAAATTCAAAGTCTATAGTCCAGTATTCAAGACCCTCTACAATCTGGCACAATTTTGCCTTCTCAGCCTTATTGTTCAAATTGGCTCACTCTCTGCCACTAAATCATGACTTAGAATTTCAGGTGTCCTTGTCTAGTTCCTTTTGCTCTTAATTCCTGGAATGTCTCCCCTACACTTTTTGATATATTAAATACCTTCTTATCTTGTAAATCTCACCTCAAATGCTGATTCCTCTAGGAAATGATCTGTGGTTCTCCCTTAATAATAATAATAATCTTTACTTCCCTCCCCAACAGGACTTTGATATATTTCAGTATTTGAAGCCAGACAAATATGTATATTGTTTTATCTGTGCTTATGTCTTTAGTACTTATTACAATAGAAGTTCTGTGAGGACAGGACCCTGTTTTATCTAAGCTTTGGATCTCCTAAAGCACGGATCACAATGATATCTAGTTGATGTTTAATAAATCTTTGTCAAATGAATTAATAAATGAGTAAATCATTGACACTTTGATACTTGTTAGTTGATTTGTTTGACCAGAAGAAATTACCCTGGAGCTGCTCCCCCAATCATTCCCACTGACCGTAATTTCCCCAGAGGCCATGATAACAGCCATGTTGGCCAGGTGATTGCAGCTGCACTGGGTGTGTGTTTCAGTAGAATGAAGTGTCACACAGCCTTTAGGTGTCCACCGCCCACCTTCAACATTTATATCCCAGGAGATGCAGATGGATGTGTCCGATCTCTTCTTTGGCTACAAAAGTATAAGCCCAAATGGACAAAATAGTTCATCCCTAATATATTCAATGTTAATAGCAAAAGTAGCATGATAGAAAAACTGTATTTGAGGCTCACTTCTGCACCAGATAGCTGTGTTACTGCATCTGATCTGTGTCCTGTCACTGGGTCTCATTTTCCTCATGGGGATAGTATACATAAATGATTTTGAATTTTTGTTTTGTTTTGGTTTTTGCTGAGGCAATCATGGTTAAATGACTTGCCTAGGGTCACATAGCTAGGGAGTGTTAAGTATCTGAGATCAGATTTGAATTCAGGTCCTTCTGACTTCAGGGTGCTCTATTGTGCCACATAGTTGCCCCACATAAATCACTTTGTAACTGTAAAGTATTGTGGGAGGCATTGTTAATGGCAATGAGAGTTGCCTGGAGACTGCAGGGGTATAGGAGATGTGGTAGAATGGAAATACTGAGATCTCTAAACAAACCCATTCCTCCCACTAACAGAACTGAAAGGGAAGCCCAAAATCTAGTAGTATCAGAGGGAAATGCCATGAATATAGGGCTGGGCATGTAGAAGGTAGAGAATGGAATTTTTTACATCTGGAGCAAATACCACAAACCATGAATTGAAAGGAATGTGTCATCAGATAAGTCAAAATGCAAGTCACTACCCCTCTGGCAGGGGGTAGAAGAAGGAGGGGGAAAAAAGATCCTGGGTTCCTGAGGCAAGGTTACCAATGTGGAGGACAGAAGGCAAAATTAGAGCTCACCATAGCCCACCATGCAATAGCTTCCTACTTTAGCTAGCTGGTTATTAAACTCTATTCCTAAATGCCAGGGGATTATAAGAGCCATCAGCATCCTATAATTGTGATGTCTTGGAGAAAAATCCCTAGTAACTTCACAGGGGAGGCATTCGGTACATATTTATGAAATGACTGATGGGGAGAGATTCTACCTATCAATGATTTATCAGGGGCTCTTAGCAGGGATTGCAGGAGGATCAGTTCAAAGACAGAGATAACCATCCTTACTTGGAGATTCTCCAAAGTATAGATGATTGGATTGGAGAAACTGTCTTTCTTATTGCCAGTGATAATGCCACCTACAACGCGAGAATTCATCCAAAGTTTCTGAGGAGAGTTGGTTGAGTTAGCCTCTGGATTGTAGAAGAAATTTTCATTCAGAATGGACTCCATGCCCAGGAGAGAGGTAAAAGCTACTCCCGTGATACCTGATCAACATTCCATAGAGAAACACCTCAATCAATCAATAATAACATTTATGTTGAGCTTACTATGTGCTAGAAACTGTGCTAAGCATTTCACAATTATGATCCCATTTTACAGATGAGGAAACTGAGACAAACAAACCAGGGTTACCCAGGTAACCTGATTCTGGGTTTGAACTCAGGTTTTCCTGCCTCCTAGCCTGGCACTCCATCCATTGTACCAGCTAGTTGCTCTAGTTAGATGTTAACTCCTTAAGAGCAGATCCTGTGATCGAAGCTATCTTTTTTTTTTTAGCAAGATTTCATACAGTAGCCTGAACATTCATTGGTTGTTGAAAAGAAGAATCTCTCTCTCTCTGTCTATTTCTCTCTCTTATTCTCTGTTTTTCTCTCTCTCTTTCTCTCTCTGTCTCTGTCTCTCTCTATATATATGTTTTTGTAAAATGTACCTTTCTCTTAGTGCAGCACCTATATATACCAAAATAAAATGAAAGCACTTATATATACCAAAAGTATTCATAACCCACAACAGTATTTTCTATCAGACTCTCTCCTAAGATACTCCAACATTGCTGTCTCTTGGATCTCAATCCCATCTGAATTTCCCAGAGTACCAAAAATTTTAATTAGGGATCTAAATAGCAATATTATCTGTAAAAGCCAAAACCGAGAAACAGGAAATGGCTGAACAGGTTATCATAGATAAATGCAACAGAATATTAATGGGCTGTAAAAACAATAAATATGTAGAATTGAGAGAAACATGGAAAACCTTGTAGGAAATGCTGCAGAATGAAAGAAGTCTAATTAAGAGAAAATAAATACAATGCCCACAACTTGTGCCAATGAAGGCAACTCTGGAAGGCTATAAGACTTGTAGCAATAACCAGGGACAATGCTGATTCCAAATGATTAAAGTTACAGTTTTGCTGAACCTTTTTATGAGAACCCAATAAGCAGCACTTATTAAGCTCTACTGTTTTCTGGGAATTTGGTTAGGCACTGGTGCTATTCAGACACAACTGAAGAGTCCCAAGAAACTCTTAGAATTACTCTTTTCTTTCAAAACTCAGTTCAAGCCCCTCCTCCTGCATGAGTCCTTTCCTGGTTGCTCCATACCCCTAACCCAACCCACTAGTGCTTTCTCTCTCAAAGTTATTTTACATCTATTTTGAATATAACTATTTCTATTCATATTGTCTCCTCTATTAGAATGTAAGCTTCTTCAGAGCAAGGACTCTAGACTTTGTAACTCCAGAGCCCAACATAGTGCTAGGTACATATAAAGCACTTAATTTTTTTTCAGTTAATTGATTGATTAGAGTAACTTATATTTCATTGAGAAGCTATAAGTTAACACACAATTACATCCGTGATTATTTGAGGAGAGAAGAGAGAGAGTCAGCAATAGCAACTAGGAATATTAATAATACTAATAATAGCCAGCAATTATATAGTACCTACTATGTACCAGGCACTCTCAATAGATCCTCACAATGACATGGGGAGATAGATGCTATTAGTATTCTGTTTTTAGAATTGTAGAAACTATATAACTTTCCAGCTAACAGAGACAAACAGCGTTTAATTTTAGTTTTGAATGTAGGTCTCCCTATTTGGGATAGCTAGATCTTACAGTTGAAGGAGTGCCAGATTTTGAAACAGGAAGACTCATATTCCTGAGTTCAACTCTGGTCTCAGACAATCCTCAGTTGTGTGACACTGAGTAAGTCACTTCTCTCTGTTTACCTCAGTTTCCTCATGTGTAAAATGAGCTGGAGGAGGAAATGTCAAACCACCCCGGTATTTTTGCCAAGAAAACCCCAAATAGGATCAAGAAGATCTGGACAACAACAAAAGATTTATCTCTTGTTGTGACTCACTGGGACTTGTCCCATCCCTATGGCCAGTCTACATGGCTACTGAGAATTCTCTAAGGATTTAGCTTTCATTGGAAAATCTCCATCTTGCATACAAAATAACAAGAATATTTATAATTCCTACCTGATCGGGTTGCTATACAGATCAAATAATTCCATGTGAGGTTCTTAGAAAATCTTTTGGTGCCTGCACAAAGGCCAGTTATTAGTAGCATTTTTACTGCCAAAATTTATCACTGAAGGAAAGGAATAGATTAGGACTATAGACCTAGTTTTCTGGTGTGACCAATAACAGACGCACAGTAATGACACTAAAATGGACCTCTTTCTGCTTTGCAGTTACATTATCCTATTTCCTTCCATCTGTCTCAGACCCTCTCCTAGAGTCCCTTAAAGTATGGACTCACCTGACAATGAGCCTGAGGATATAGATTCACTGATGGTACTGCACTCAATCTTCATGGAATCACCTTTGGCTGACAAGACTAAGTTTTCGGCCAGGCAGTCATCTTGGATAACTCTGCTTTCAATCTCTAGAAAGAGAGGGAAGAGCTCATCTTGGAGAACATCTCCCAGCAACACAATAACCTGGAATGCTCCAAAGAATTCAGTTTCATTCCAAGAAAGAGCCAGACTATGTGTCATGGGAAGAGCAGAGGATTTGGACTCAGAAAAATCTGGGTTGCAAATGCTAGCCTTGCCACTTACTGTATGACCTAGGACAAGCCATTCATCTCTCTGTGTCTCAGTTTCCTCTTCTATAAAATGAGGGGAGTTAGATAAGATGACCACTAAAGGCCCTCACAGCCCTAACGCCTAGGATCTTATGACTCAAATTTTCAGTAAAAAGAAGGAGGGTCAGCTGATGTCTCAGAAGGGATTCCAGAGGGCTTTGATTTTGAATTCAAGGGAAGAGTCAAAGATAGCAGAGAAATGAAGGCAGAGGCTGGAGGAAGGGGGGTATAGAAAACTCTCCAACCTAAAAGATGGAACTGGGAGGAAGCAAATTAGGGGGAAGAAGCTGGAGCTAAGCCAAGAGTGCTGCAAGTAGGGAGAGGCAGGGTCTACTTGCCAGTTTGTCCCAAATCTATCAATGCTTTAAAACCCAAAGGCAACAGCTTGGAGCAGAGGCAGGGGGCAATTACTTTTGGGGAGCTCTCTGCTGTGACTACAGGTTTCTGGCTTGGTCAGATCCAGAGTGTTGAGAATCACACAATCCTAGAAATGGAAATACCATTTCCTTCATAAAGCCTTCCCTGATCACATCCCCCTAGTCAGTAATAACTTTTCCCTCTACAGACTTCAAATAACACTTGATTTTGTATCTCTTTGATGCCCTTCTCTTGTATTATTTTGTGCCATGGTTTATTTAGATTTATGTCTCATTCATTATTGAATTTGACAAGAATAGAAGCTCTGTTTTATATAAACTTTGTATTTCTTCAGAATCTTCAGAAAGACAGTTCTCTACATGTGGTGTATTGAATGAATATAGGAAGGAAGGAGAGAAAGGGAAGGAAGGAAGGAAAGGAGAGAAGGAAGGAAAGGAGGGAGGCAGGGAGGGAAGAAAGGAAGGAGGGAGAATAAAAAGAAATGGGCTTCAGCTGATCAATGGTAGTGATTTCTACCTAGATATTCATTTGTCACTGTCTGACTGGCATTCCCAGATAGACTTTCAAAAGCTTGCAATGTGGTACTCTCCACACTGTCCAGGAAAATTGTTGCCAGAGTTGAGGTCTCCTTCTCATTCAAGTTGTGCCATGTGGATGTCTCTTCGAGAACAGATGCCAACTTCTCGGCAGCTTTCTGTCAGAAGAAAAGACTTTTCTCAATACACACTTACTGATTTTTATGTAATGAGAGAATCAAGTGTGCACAAGAGTCCATTCAGCATCATCTAAACTTAGTCACTAAGAAAGGCAACAGACCCTTAGGGACAGGAAAAAGTTCATTCTCCTTTTGATTTCTTCTGCCTCCATTGTCATCTGAAAGGCAATCCTGATCAACTTCTAGTACAATCTATTACCTCTATGTGAAGGAATAAAGACAATGAGAGGAAAAATAAGAAGGGGAGGGCAGGGAAAGAGAGAGACACACAGAGAGATGAATAGAAAGGAAAGGAGAGGGGAGGAGTTTGAGACAGAGGCAGGGGAGGAGAGTGGGGGGGGGGGGGAGGTGAACTGAATCTTTCCATAACTCTGAAATAAAGTCTCAGAACCATAGCCTCTAACCCACCTCCATCTTGCTTCCTTCAAGCACAAAAATAAAATCATGGTTTAAACCAAATACTTAATCCAGATATAGAATTGTAAATGAAGAAGTCAGTACCAGGATTTCCACTACTCAGAACAAGAGGCAAAAAGTAAGGCAAGCAATGTGAAATATAACTCAAAATTCAAAGAGGGATTAATGTAAAGACAAAGCTTGGAGACTCATAGAAAATATTGCAGAGATGGGAGACTATAGGCATGGAATGTTCCATATGCTGTCAGATAGGATTGATGCTGAATTGCTCCTCTCACCCTTTACTTTTTCATCCTCTGTTACAAGGGATTATTCATTAGATAGCAGAAAAGAGATGGATATATTTGAAAATGAAGGCAATGTAAAAACAAAAGAATCATACAATTATTTAATTAATAATTGAGAACAACTTGGTTGGGAGGGAAGGGAGAGTGAAATCCATTACTAGTACATTAGGGAATAGATCCTAGTATTGGAAGAGATTTCAGAGGTCATCTAGTTCAACCCATGACTTTGGGGATCACATAATCTTTTTACTTCCTCCCACACTTGCCTTTTTTGGGGTGAAAAAATACTGCTTAAGGAAAGAAGGAAGGAGATAGGGTGACACACCTAAAAAGGAAGCAAGGAAGGAGAAGGAACTCTGAGGAGTTAAGTCCATAGGCACTTGACTTGATTAGGAAAGGATCTGCATGGGACAGATTGTGGATGTCTCTGTGAAATGGAGGGTGCAAACTGCAGCCCATGGTCCCTATACCTTTTGGTCCCTAAAAGTCCTCTTCCTTTACTTCTCTGGCATCTTCCCAGAGTATCGTCTTGCCTCACTTACTACACTGTTGAAGTAGAGTACCCATTACATTTTTGCACTCTCCTTATTTCTGTCCCTGGCATAAAGTACTTGTTGCCCCACCTTAATTTCAATGCTGGTCAGCTCTTACTAAGCTTCTTTGTTCATGTCTCAATGAATTCCCATGACCCTTCTAACTCAACTCTTACCTCTAAAGACACAGTGGTGGTCTTATTCTCACAGGTGTCTTCCAGAACATTGAAGATGGAGTCCAGTAGCATGCAGAAGGAAGCCTGTGTGTAAAGGAGGAAAAATACAAGGGTTATGTTAAATTCGAGGTCATTAAAACTTTGAAACCTTGAGTCCAACCTCCCAATCCATAGACAGCATGATGCAATGAAGAGAACCCTGGATTTGGAGGCAGAGGTCTTGGATTCAAATCCTAGCTGCCTTTCCTTGGAATTGCCCTGGAGAGCCAGAGATCACCTCACCAAAGATGATGAGACTTTGGAGAAAGATGGCAGAAGAGAAAACATCATATAAAGAAGTCAAAGCTCACTATCTGATGAAAGCTGGACCTTTACCATTTAGCAAACATGTAAAACTCTCCAAACCAGTAAAACTATGTAAATGGGACCCTAAGAGGGACGACTTGTACAAATCGTAAGCAACTCCATAAGCTTCCCTGAGGAAGTTACACAGTTACTTTTGCAATGGTGGTCATCAACCCTGCCCCAAGAGCTGCCATGGACTATTGGTCCTTGAAACTGACCCATTACATTACTAAGAAGCCCAAACAACTGTCTTGTAGTCCCCCTTCCATCACACCGCTATTGCAGTCTCTCTGAGATTACCTCCCTTTAGTCTGTACATGTCTTGTAGACAACATAGTTGTTTTTCTCATTGTCCCCCATGGGAATGTAAGCTTCTTGAGGGCAAGACTGAATTTTTTGGCCTTTCTTTATATCTTAGAGCCTAGCACAGCATGTGGCACACAGCAAGTGCCCAATAAAGTGACCAATAGACAACTTGGCTTGCCATTCTTTAGGCTCTAATAACCAGAGATTTCAGGTCCCACAACCTTTGACCCAAGACTAGCCACAGGAATAAGAAAGGTTACAGAAGATGTCAAGGATGAAAATGTTGTTGAGCATGTGGCCAGTCCTTCAATATATTTTGTGCCTAATCCTTAGGCAGCTTCTGGCACCATCACTAGCAAGAGTTACCCAGAAACACCCACAATACAGAGAAACAACAACCTAAAAGCATCATGGGAAACTAGCCAAGCCTCATTAATCCCTACAGGGGGATTTCTTTGCCATCTTACCCAAGTCTTTTGCTTGTCTTCATTCTAAAATTCTCACTTTAACCACTATAATGCAATGTCCCAAGTTAAATACTATTCTCCTTCTTTTTATCTACTGACTAAGAGTGGTAGAAAACCAGGCACTCAACTCAGGGCTTTTGGCAGCAACTGGATGGCTCAGGAGGTAGAGCACTGAGCCTGGAGTCAGGAAGAACCGAGTTCAAATCCAACCTCAGACACTTGTTCGACAGTCACTTCGCCTGTTTGCCTTGATCCACTGGAACAAGAAAGGACAATCCACTCCAGGCTCTGCCAAACTGGGATATTCTGATCCATGGAGTCACAAAGAGTGAAGCAAGACTTTACCCACTGAACACCTAGAACTGCCTCTCTGCCTCATAGATCTATTTCCATCTTCCAGAGAAAACCTTCATTTAGGGCCAGGTCCTGCTCTTTCTCCTTCCCTCCATATCCAAGGGGGTTTTTGCTTCTGATCACAAAGGAAAGACTTTTAAATCACTTTTTAGGAAAATCATCACTTACATATTCTGGGAGCCCAGGGACAGTTGAGTTGCTGTGGCAATGCTGCACCTGTTCCTGATCCAAGTCTTCTTTGCACTTGACAAGAGTCCCTAGGAGGCCCCAAATAAGTATGTTTATGCTTCAGCAAGGTGAAGTTTAATTAAGAGTCCCAAAGCATCAGTCAGGTCAAGGTACAGGAGAAGTGAGGGTTACCATGGGGTGTGGGTGGGCAAGGAGGGGAAAGAGAGGAATTGTATGCCTCTCTCCATGTGGTTAGACATCTCATTGTCTCAGGAGAGGATCTGGTCCATGACTGTCCCTACCCACACTCCTCAGTCCACCTATCACGTCTGTGTTCTAGATTGGTATTGGGGAAAGAATGCTATAGTTGAATCCTAGAGGGTTCAGAATTTCCAGCCAGTTGTCTGGCTCACTTTCACCTCTGTAAATATCTAGGGTCCCTGTGCCATGTACCCTCTGGAACGCCCCTCCCCCCTCCCCACTTTTCATATTTTTTTGTATAATGTCTTCTCTGATTAGATTGTAAGCTCCTTGAAGGCAGGGACCATCTTTTTTCTTAGTTGCATTTCTAATGCTTAACACAAAGTAGGTGCTTAGTACATGTTTATTGACTGTTGATGTAAGATAATTCTTATTCTATCTACTTCATTTGGTCATTTTAATGAAAGCATTTTGCAAACCCAGAGTTATTGTATACATGGGAATTGCCATTATTGTTCTTTTACCTGATAGCCAGAAAAGTCTTTTTCAAAATAGATCTGGCCATGTGATTCCCCTTCTCAAAAACCTTCAGTGACTCCCTGTTGCTTTTAGGATGCAGTAAAATATGAAGTCCTCAGCCTAGTGTTCAATGAACCAAAATTTGGGCCCAACATATCTTCATAATCATTTTTATAGTTTATAGGAATTTACTCCTCTTCATTCCCTATTTGTTAATGAATAAACTGAATTATTAGCTTTTAGGGAGACTCATTATTCCATATCTCCCCTCTAAACTATCCTTCCTATATTAAACACACTCTCTTATCACGTCTACTTCTTAGAATCGTATTTTTTTTCCCTTCAAGGTTAGGACTTCTCAGACTACCTTACATATATTCTACATAAATGTTGTATGTACCTAATTATTTACACATTGTCTAAATGAGAATATTAGAGTGTAAGCTCCTTGAGGACAGGGAATTTTTTTTTTCCTTTCTATCTTCAACATTTAACACAGTGTCTGACACATAGTAGGTGCCTAATAAATGCTAATTAACTTAGGAGAAATCTAACTTCCAACTTCTGGAACTAGGAACGGTGGTCATAGAAAGGAGAAATGGGAAAACAACCAACTAAAAACACAATAGCTCAGATGAATTTGAAGACATGATCCCTTTCCTCTTTGGAAGTATTTGCTTATATCAGTCTTCCTTACTCTGTTTACTTCATTTGGCCATTTTAATCAAAGCACTTTGTTTCTAGAATCAGAATCTCCCTCCTCCAGGTCCCTTATTCTAGGATACTTTCCCTGATCACACCATCTCAAAAAATATCTCCCTCCTTTCAGGTCCTTCCTCACTTTCTGTTCAGATCACTAATTCAGCATTAATCATTCACTGATTGCCGCAGCATATTAGAGATCCACAGAAATCTAGCGTTTCAGAATTGAAGGGAATATCAGCAGCAATCTAATGAAATCATACTTGAAAGGAGTTTTGGCTGTAAACAATCTGTCCAGGCTAGGTTTGGTGGCTTCCTGAAGGATAGTCCTGTGACACTGAATGCTATGCATAGTATGAATAAGAGATATGACACTGAGTGATTGAGATACTTCTGAGCATGAGATGTTCCACACAGGTGGGAGACAAAACTTTGCATTTAGAAAAGAAGAAAACTTAGAGTTTGAAAAAAAAAAAAAAACAAAACCCAGACTGGGAGAGGAAAGATGCAAAATTTGGAATAGGTAAAGGGAAAACCCTGGAGTTGTAGACCTATGGAGAAAGTCAACTCTTCCTCCTCCCCAACATCTCTCTACATTCCCAGAGGCTGCTAAGAGAGGTATCTCTGGTGATATTGTTCCCTCCTTGACTGAACTGAGGTTTTACTTCAATACTAACAGAGTCTATTTATTCTGCATAATTTTTCCACATTTCTATATTGCTGCTTGCTTAGTTAAATCTTTTTCACTAGTTTTAATTATATTTTGTGTAATAAGCATTTGGTGGGAGAGAACTGTCTAATTTGGTTAATAATAAGCTCACTCTTATCTTTCACTTTAGAGAAATAAAGAAAAGTCATTTTCACCTTGAGCTGTTAAAAGTGCATTCGATGATCAATTCTGACAGACATGGCTCTTTAAAACAAAATTATTCAGGCCAATTCCAATAAACTTGTGATGAAAAGAGTCATCTGCATCCCGAGAGAGGACTATGGGCAATGAATGCGGATCATCACATAGGATTTTCACCTTTTTGTTGTTGTTTGTTTACTTTTTGTTTTCTTTCTCTCTTTTTTTCCTTTTTGATCTGATTTTTCTTGTGCAGCATGATAAATGGGAAAATATATTTAGAAGAATTGCACATGTTTAATATATAATGGATTACTTGCTGTCTAGGGGAAAGGGGTAAGGAAAAGGAGGGAGAAAAAATTTGAAATATAAGGTTTTGTAAGGGTAAATGTTGAAAGCTATTTTTGCATATATTTTGAGAATAAAAAGCTATTATTAAACAATAAAAGTGCACCTCTTAAATGCAAATATCAAATTTATAACAGATGTAATTCTAGCCCAATATCCATTCCGGAGATAAAAAAATAGAGAAGCCATCATCTACTGTTCTGCCCCAAAGTGGAAATGTCAGTCTCTTTTTGAATGTGGATTAGAGCTTTTTTTCTCTCCTTTATCCTTGCTCTTCCCAAAATGGCATAACCAGAACAGAAGAGATGCTCACTTGCTTTTATGCTGCAGCCCAGCCTCTGAATGAAGCCCCCAGGCCATTCTCTAGTTCTGGTGTTCCACAAGTGGATGGATAAGGTATCTTTTACCTCATCCAAATATCATCTTTTTTGTGGACTAAGATCATGGTTTTCCTTTCTGCTTTCATCACTCCTGGCTAAAGAGTCCTCAAGGTCCAAATTCCCTGCCCTACTTTGCTGAAGATCCCAGACAGATTCACAGGAATGCCTTTACTCACTTTTGCACTGTGTTCCCTGGTTTCGGAAGCTCACTTCTGAAGTGCTGGACTTATAGCCAAGGTTGCAGGTGCAGGAATAGTTTCCTGGTGTGTTGGTACACATAGCATGTGCTGGACAAGCTGTGACATCCATACATTCATCCACATCTGGGGATTGAAGAAGAAAATGTCATCATTCCACAAATTGATCATTGCAACCAAGCCCCTGGAACCCCAAAGCAAGACAATCTCCATGTACCTCCAAGTCCAGAGTAGGGGAAATATGATCAGACTCCTCAAATAACATCAGATTTGGTTGACATTATTTTTGGATAGTTTTACCAATGTAGTGGTTTTTTCTTTTTCTTTTTTCCTCTTTTATACTTTGTTATAAGGGATGGCTCTCTGGGAGGAGGGAAAGGGATATTTTGGGAAATATTTTACTTGTGAAATTGTTCCTATCTCTCTTCTATTTAGAGTCAATAAAATAGCTCATTCTTCCAGCTGTTTTGAGCCAAACAAAATTCTTTCTGCCAGTGTGGTTGAGGAGGGGGTACTCTAAGGGAATAAATAATAGAAGAGTTAGTAAATGATCACTACCTAGAGACTATACAGAATGTGACTCTGTCAGGGGATAAGTTCTTTATCTTCTCTCTTCTCCTACACCCTCCCCCCTTTTTCTCTCACCAGAGCCTGTCCTTCCTGCTTCCCTGTCTATAATAACTAGAATTCTCTCTCAAGTTCTAGGTTTTATAGTTAACAGAACTGAATCTTCAGGAAGACCATGGGTCAGTCTTGGTGCATGCTGTGAGAGGACTCTGAGCAAGTACTTTTACCTCTCAGAGAAGAAGTGTCAAAAATCACAGGTGGAACACTCCAGAGTGCAGCCCAATTACATTTAAAATGTACTTGGGAAATTGTGACTAGAATAGATAAAAAAAAATACAATAAAATATGGATAACAGTACATGTGTAAACAAAGTTAACATGCAGCTGTAGGGATCCTCACACATGGCTTAATGACTCTCATTTCTATCTAACTTAGACCTCACTGTTCCAAAATTATAAGTTGACAATAAAAACCAAATCTATATTGGTTAAAGGAATTTCTTCAATGCAAAGAATTTTCTATACCATTCGAGGTACAGGATAGATTTTTTTTTTTCATGTTTAATGTTAAGTATCTAACGAGGAAGAAGAGAATCTAAACCTATGCTTCAATTGATATGTGAAACTCCCAGACAGGAAACTTCCGCTAATAATAATTAGCAATTGCTCCAAAGTCTTAGAAAATTGCCTATGGTATACATGTCCAGGGATCACCCAACCAATGTGTAGCAGCAACATTACACCATACTGCCTCTCAAAAAATTTTTTTTCTTTTTTAATGTTAATTTGTTTTAATGTTAATTTAAAATAATAATTAGTATTATGTAGTCATCAGTATAAGTATTATGACAATTTGGACACATAATTGAAACTGGACTTTCTCTACCTAGGATGCCCTCTCTCTTTTGTTCCCTTTCTCTTCATTCTTCAATAATTGTTTTGATTTACAAAGCACTTTTTATACCTGAACTGAGCATGGTATAGTGGGAAGAGCCCTGAAGAGGAAAACAGGAACTGGGTTTAAATCCTGACTCCATCATTACCTGTACTATCTTGAGCAAATCACACATCACTCTGTGTTGTAGTTTCTGCATGGGGAAGAATAGGAAAGGAAATATAGGATCAAATGACTTCTAAAATCCCCTGCCTACTCTTTTTTCAGGACAAAAAATTAAAAATTCAGGGATGCCCATCAACTGGGGAATGGCTGAATAAATTGTGCTATGTGATTATGGTGGATAATTATTGTTCTATGAGAAATGATGAGCAGGATACTCTCAGAAAAACCTGGAAATTCCTCCATGAGCTCAAGCAAAATGAAATTTAATGTGTACAGAGTAATAGCAAAGTTGTGGGATGATCAGTTGTGAATGACTTCGCTATTCTCAGCTATCCATGCTCAGAGAAAGAGCTGATTGTATCTGAATACAGGTTAAAGCATCCTTTTTTTAACTTTATTTTTTTCAATGTTTGGGTGTTTTGGGGGATAGGCGATATGTTTTCTTTTGCAACATGACTTTTATGGAAATGTTTTGCTCAACTTCACATAATGGAGGGATTTGGGGAGAAAGGGAGAGAATCTGGAACTCAACATGTAACTGAAGAAAATAAAAATGTTAAAATATAAAAAAAAAAACTTGCTACTCTAAAATGATGATCCCATAATCACTTGTTCTTACCTGTGAGGTTGATATCACAACTATTATTATCTCCACATACCAAATAAGAAAACTGAAACTTAGAGACACTGGATGTGTCCAAAGTTACAGTTAGTAAGATGGAGCCTTGGGATCTGACTATGTCTCCTGCTCAGTCTATCACAGAGGCTCCTCTTTGAGATCCCTCTCAACTCTTATCTTCACCAAATGACCACCTTCAACCCACTGAGATTTTGCTCTTTCCCTTCCCTGATACCTTAGTGCTGAACCATCCACCTCGTAACATCTTTGGGATTTTTGTTGGGTAGTATCATTTACCGTTTCACCTTACCTAGTTTCTCATATAAAAGATGTCATACTATGAAAGGTTTTTTTTTTTTTTTTCTGTCATGGGAATGCATACCCTTCCTTTCTTAAGGTGCTTCTCTGGTGACTTTTCAAGGCATGGAGGTCACTCTTAGCTTTGCAAAGGCTATACCAAGAGATCACAAGTTTTGGCAGATCCTGTCAACCAGGAAAGATGTTCATATGGATTTGGCAAACTCCTGTGGATTAGTTTAGCTAAGTGCAGAGAAAAACTAGATTTAGGGGCAGGGAGGGGAGTCCACATCAGTGCAGGAAGATGTCTATTAAGTTAGAAATATCAGCTCAAATAAAAAGGGAAGCCAAAAGGAATTCCTGCATGTTGATTTTGTAGTGTTTTCTAAGTAATGTTTTGTATATGTTATTGTGTATTTGTTTTGTTGAATATTTTCCAGTTACATTTGTATCTGCTTCTGACTACAATCAGGAGTATTGTGCCACAAGTAGCCCACATATACCATAATTAACACTTTTATTTTATGGCATCTGCACTGAAGTATTATCCAAACATCATGGATTTTCTACCTGGTAAATATTGGAGAAATTGCCTATTCCCATCCCTTTATTTGATATGCAGGTGGATTCTGGAAGCAACTTAGACTCACTAACCAGAGCAAATTGTTCAATTTTTAGTGAAAATACTACAAATTAGGACTTAAATAATTCCTCTGTTGATTGTCTAGACATAACAAAGTGATAGAGAAAGTGTTAATTGTTTACTGAAGACGGGAATGTGCCCTGCTGCTGGCTGGTGTTATATTTCTGTCATTCAAGCAGGATCCATGAGGATATACAAAGAGTTAACCTTTGGAGTGCTAAAAAGAGAATTAATTGTTGAATTATTATTATAACTTCTGAAAGCAAAGAGAGAAATGAATATGCAGATATAATCCAACATAATCCCAGAACCTTGAAGTTTTTATTTTCTTAATTCATGTTCTTCCAAGTATATTGTAGAAAACAAATCTTGTCTTTCTAATTAGATTACAATCTCTCTGAAGACAAGGATCATCTCCCACATTTGTTTGTATACTTTCAGGCAACCTTTCAGAAAGGAGAGACTTAGAAAACAAAACATTATTTTTACAATGGCTGAACAAATGAATTCAAGAAAGCTGCAAAATAGATCATAACTTAATGTTATTGGTACCTTCACATTGAGAGTTAATAAAAGTGAATCCAGCTCCGCAGGTACAATCAAAACTTCCTGGAGTATTCCAACAGGTATAATGCTGGGGGCAAGCTGTTTCACTGAGACACTCATTGATATCTGCAGTGCAGGGAGGATATGTTTGCAATAAGTCACTAAACACCAAGCCAGATGAGATAATCCTAGACACCAGATCAGGTCATAAGTGGTACCATGAGTGTTACCTGTACATTGGAAAGACCCTGTCCTACCAGGCTTCCAAGAGTTTCCACTGGGAGAAGAGAATCCAGACAAACAGCTGCAGGTATAACTTCCAATGGTATTGGTGCATTTGGTATTGGGACCACAACGATGGGGATTCTCAGAACATTCATCCACATCTAAGTAGAAGGTGAATTTGGTCAAAAGAGTTGCCCAGACCAAGGTTGCCAAGGTTATTGTTGTAAATGGGAAACAAAGCATTTTGTTTTTCAGTCATTTCTGTAATATCTGATTGTTCATGATCCCATTTCAGGTTTTCTTGGCAAAGATACTAAAGTAGCTTGCCATTTCCTTCTTAGGTTGCTCTATAGATGAGGAAACTGAGCCAAATAAGGGGAAGTGACTTGCCCAAGATCATACAGTTAATGAGTATCTGAGATCAGATTTAACCTGAAGAAGATGAGTCTTCCTGACTCTAGACTAATTCTGTGTCCACTGTCATCTATCAGAGCATTTGCTGAAAAGTTAGTGTTGGAAACCCCAGAATAAGTCAGGATCTCTAAATTGAAAGAGACCTCAAAAGTTCCCTAATGTAATCTAGACCAAAGCAGGAATCCCTTTCATATTTCCCAACAAGTGGTCATCCAGATACTGTTGAGAGATCTTGGGTGATGGAGAAATCAGTGACTCTTGTGCTAGCACATTCATTTCTGGAGAGCCAAATTGTAAGGAAGTTTTTTTGTTTTGTTTTGTTTTGTTTTTAAGTAAATGTGTGCCCTTTAAGACTAAAGTCAATTTGCAGGCCATAATGGGCACATTACAAAGGTATAAACATACCTCCAATTCCAACTATATTTCAAATTTACTAAAGACAGAAATTCTTGTCATGTGAGTGAATCTTTTCATACTTTATACAGGATGTGAGGCTTTGAAGAACTCATTTTCATGAAAAGAGAGAGGAACTGGAAAGAAAGAAAGAGAAGAAGAGAGAGGCAGAAATAGAGAAGCAGAGACACATAGAGAGAGTGAGAAAGAGACAGGAGCAGAGAAAGAGAAAAGGCAGGGAAAGAGAGAAACAGAGAGAGAGAGAGAGAGAGAGAGAGAGAGAGAGAGAGAGAGAGAGAGAAAGGAAAGGAAAGAGAAAGATGGTTGTTGAACATAAGAATCTCTCTCTCTCTGTATGTTTTTCTGCATACACTAATAGGAAAATCTTGGAATTTTGTTTGTTTGTTCTTAATGGAAACACTGGTGATTATCAGACAAATGGTCATTGCCTGATTATACTCTAACCTGCAGAGATAAAGATTGGGAACAGATTCTGGATGATTACCCCATGTTAGGGGGAGCTCAATCACCAAGGAGACCTAGCCCCAAAGCAGGAAGATTTGTCAAGAGAAAAGTCTAAAGTTCAATTCTCCTATGTTCTACTTACTGGTATTTGGTTAGTCATTGTCCTTTATCTTAAAAAAACCCAAATAGCATCACTATGGTGGAGTCAAAGTACAGCATGTCCAATTGTGATTGATCAGACCAATAGGACCTTGGAAGGCTCTACCACACATCGACCACAGATAATGCATAGGAACATTTGGAGTAGATGTGTTTAAAAGTGCACATCACACTTTCCTTTTAAACTACTGCAATTTTGCTCTGCTCATAGAATAGGTGACCTGTCCATCAGGGTTGAGATCTCTGTAGTAGTGTTTGAATACCTGGCAATTTAATTGAAAAAGGACCTTAATATCTGGCACTTTAACCAGCCAAGTGATCTCCATATAAGTGATAACCCTCAGAATCCAAGCCTTAATAGGATTTTGTTGATCCTGGGCTAAAGGTCTTTCTAGAAGAACACAGCAGAGCCCCAGCTAAGGATCAGCTCTGGGCTTGGGCTCATCAAAGGGCAAAGTCAGTGTGAGAAATAGATGGGCATTTGTTTGGTTTCTACACTTATGAAGAATGAATTGGAGAAATGAGACTTGAATTGGAAACCCACAGGGACATTCACAATACAAGTTATCTCCACTAAAAGATTGTAAACTCCTTAGAGTCAGGGACTGAATTTCACAATCAGGGATGGCATTCTGAGATTGGAAAGGAATCCTTTGTTCTTTGCTCCTAGCTTTCCACTGTTATCTTCCCCTCTAGAATGGAATCTCCTTGGGAGCAGGGACTGGACTGACTGGGAAACACTGCTCTATTAAGTGTTTGATACCTTCAGATTTTCGTGCCTCACATTTTTAGGAAGGGCCCATTGGAAATCCCAGCCACTGGGGAAAGAAACCAAGGGATTGGGGAAGGGAGCTTGCATTATGGAACTGTCCCTTGCTTATGTATGTGTGTCTCTGTTTCAAACCATGCTTTGTGTTTCAGAGACTGTGCACCCTTTCTCCTGAGAAAAAAATAAACTTTTTTCTGCACTTAAACACAGACTCCTGATTGATTGTGTTAGTGGTTACTATATCCCACACACCCAGGATGTTCATTGGAACCACCACAACATATGAAGAGATGCCCAGCTGAGAAACCCACACACTACAGACTCCTGAAGTTAAGAGTTGCCTTAGCCACATATATTGCATCAATAAGTACTTTCCCACCACTGCACTTCAAGTTCATTTCCTTTATCCCCGTGGACATGGCATCTATTTTTGAAAGAATGTGCTCCAGATTTTTCAAGGAGAATCTGCTTTGTAACAAAGACAAAGCAAATGGCCTTAGTAAGCCAAATCAGTCAGGTGCTTTTGTTTATTCATCTGAAAAATGTGCTGGAGAAGGAAAGGGTAAATCACTCCACTATCTTTGCCAAGAAGACCCCAAATGGGCTCACACAAAGTCAGACACCATTGAAATTCAATCTACTAACTGATAGTTCATTTTGATGACAATGGAATTTTGTTCTCCAACATTAGAGTTTTCTCAAGCACACCCATGATCATTCAAAAGAATTAAGCATAATCATCCACACTGGAAAAACAAAGTGAAGCAAGAATGCACATTTTACATATTAAAAAGGCAGTCTGATCGTGAATAGAGGGATGACCTTGGAGTTAATCTACCATTACATTTAACTTACATTAACTGAAACTGAGCAAAAGAGGAGAACCTTTGCAGAAATGGTGCAGCATTTTCAGTGATCCTAGGATCATAGTTTTAAAATTAGAAAGGACTTTGAAAGTTATTGAGTACAACCACTTCATTTTACAAGTAGAAAACTGAGGCACAATATTAGACACAAAGTGGCAGAGCAAGGATTAGAATTCAGGACAGTTGAGGGCAGTGACTCAGATTTATAATCCCACATAATCTGCCAGAGGGGTGGAAGCTAGTGGATCTCAAGTTCAGGAATTCTGAGTTGCAATTAACTAAGAAGACTGAGTGTTCACACTAAGTCTTGCACCAATAAGTTGAGTGCCCAGATAGAGGGACCACCTGATTGACTAAGGAGGGACAAACCAGATCAAATAAAAAATGAATCATCTCGAAGTTCCTGGGCCATTAAAAAGGGACATTGACCCCATGAGTTGCAACTGAACTTCCAGTCTGGCTGGGATTGGAAACTCCAGTCTTTTTAAAAATTAGATTAATTTTTTTTAATTTAAAAAGAAAAAGAAATTCTCCTGACTTCAAATCCATCCTTTTTCCTCTTGTCTCATGCTGTGACTCAGGGTATTCACTGCCATGAAGACCCATACTTTTATACTTATATTCTCCTTAGTGATACAATATGACTGACAATCATGAAACATCCCAGTCTGAGAGGAATTCACATTATAAGTTATCCTAAGACTAATGGAAGAATGTAGAGTGTATTAAAAAAAAAAAATGAGTCAATCATTGCACAGGAATGAGGGATAAAGGATGTTATTATTATATTATATTATTATAAGCATTCAAATATTTTGTGATTACCTGAAAAACAAAAGTTTAAAAAAATCAATGGGAAATTCTCTAGTGGACTGAATGACACCTTTGTGGAGAATTCATAGGATGCTACCAGAGTGATCTGGGGTTTGAAAGTACAAAAGGGATGTGATCCATACAGCAAACTGAGAGAAAAACAGAGAGTGGGAAAGAGAGACACAGACCGAGGAAGAGACAGACAGACAGACAGATGGAGAGGAAGGGAAACTAACCAATCATCTAAATAGAGCCAGTTTCAAATTCTTGCATTTCTAGATCTTATTAACATGTTAAGATCTTGTTAACATAATATTAAAACTAGACAAACATTTTATAGGAATCCCCTCCATCCCTCCTCACCTTGGCACTCCATTCTGTTATCATTACTTTTCATCATTAAAAAACCACGTTTGCAGTCACAAGTGTAGTTTCCTGGGATGTTGATACAGATGGAATATGGTGGGCACATCATGGAATCTGCACACTCATCCTGATCTGGAATAAAGATTATATCACAGCTGGAATATGAGTAGTATAATGAAACCCCTCATTGAATCAATAAATATTAATTCAATGCTTATTGTGTGACAGGCACTGTACTAAACACTGAAGATAGGAGGAAAAAAAAACTCTTCCCTTAGAAGCTCACAGTCTAATTAGGGAGACAACACGCAAAATGAATATGTACAGACCAGTTATATTCAGGATCAATAGGATATAATTCAAAGAAAGAAGTTGTTGAAATGAAGAGGATTAGGGAAAGTATTCAGTAGAAGATGGGATTTTATCTGGAACTTGAAGTAGGGAGAGCATTCCAGATAAGAGAACAGGCAGTGAAATGCCCTGAGATGGAGAGGCAGCTGATTGGTATAACCTTTCTCAGCCTCAGTTTCTCAACTGTAAATGGAGATAATAATAGCACCTACCTTCCAGGGTTATTGTGAGAATCAAATGAGACAGTGTTTACAAAGGGCTTTGCAAATCTTAAGTGCTATATCAATTCTCACAATTCTTACTATGTCCTGATAATTATATTGAAATTAGTACTACCATATGTCCAAGTAGACTGAAATTCCTCTCAGTACGAAAATTATCTCTCACACTTGTCTGGATACTCTCCCAAACACTTGCACACAACTGGTCACATAGTTGGCACTCAGGTAGGAATCATTTTGATGATAAATAATAAGAGACTTCTGGGTCATATAAACAACAACACGGTGAAATGTAGACAGTTTCTCCAACTCTCACAATTTCTCCAAGTTACCCACAATAGAATTGATATATAGCAGTAATAATTATAATAATAGGCATTTATAGAGTACTTTAAGGCTTGCAAAGAACATAATACATGTTTTCTAATTTGATCCTCACGTCAATTTTGTGAAATATATAGTATTATTATTCCAATATTACAGATATGAAGATTGAGGCTGAAAGAGGTTGTTCTCATAGTCCCAAACCAAGTTAAGTGTTATAAGCAGGATTTGAATTCAGATTTTCTCCACTTCAGGTTCAATGTTCTATCTACTACATTACCCAGCTACTGAATAAATAAATAAATAAATAAAATCCAAGAAACTTCCAAACTAATAATGACTGAGTTTCTCCTGTACCTTCTCCTGAGCTGGCACCATAGGTAGAGTTTTACCTGCCCAGATACTGATCCACTTGGAACTGGGACTCTAAAGATAGAAACTTTGGGAAAATACAACTGCATCAACACAAAAGGTAAATTTGGTCAAAACTTACACCAAGGTAGCTGGGCTGATTGTTGCATATGGAAATCAAAGTATTCACAGAGAAGTTACTATCTCTCTATGGTGCCAAGAAGGAAATCCAGAACCTGGGTCTCTGAGTTGGAAAAAGCCTAGAGGTCACCCGATCTGACCTAGACCGGAGCAAGACTCCAGCATCTCCTAGAAAACCTCAAGTAATGGGGAACTCAGGACTCCTCAGAAGCCTGCTGCAGTGCTGGAGAGCTCCTTAGACTGAGCTGAAAATTGCCTTTCTGCACCTTCTCTGCCTGCCTCTCACCCTCTGTTTCTACTTTTTCCTTCTAGAACCAATCAGAACAGTTCAAATTCTTCTTTCCCATGTGACCCTGGAAGACTCTGAAATCGCTGACCATATTTCTTTCCATCTCTTCTTAGACACTCTTCCAGAATCAGCAACTGCTACTAAACCATAGAAGCCTTTCTGCCCGAGCGTCTCTGGGCTGAGAAGATCATCTTTGTTTGACTTTTAAAGCCCTTCTCAATCCACCTGGAGCCTTCCCACTTTTCCAGTTTTCCTATCCTTTACTCTCCCTTCCATGCACTCGAGTATCTGCTGACATTAGCTTCCTAATACAAAGCACTCACTCTCCCCATTCTCTGCCTTTTTACTGGCTGGTCTCTGTAACTACAATGTTCTCCCTCATCTCCACCTAATGTCTACTTCCAAAACTCAACTCCTCTACCAGATTCCTGTCCCCCACGCTTCACATCCACAAGGCCCTTACCTCTGAGATACCTTCTAAATACTCTGTATGTATCTACTTATTTAGCTGTTGTCTCTCCCATTACACTGTGAGCTCTTTGTGGACCAGAGACCACATTTTTGCCTTTGTTTGTATCCTCAGCATTTAGTAGTGTTCCTGGCACATAGTAGTTACTTAATAAATGCCTTTTGACTTGACTTCTCCCCAGACAAGCTTGTATCACCCACCAGGCCCTGTCTGTCTCTCTTAGAAGTAGGTTTCTGCCCATGAAGCCTCAGCATCTCCTGGCTTGTCCACATGATAAATCTGGGTTAGGTTAACCAAGGGTCTACATCCACTCCCACCTACCCCCCATTCCCAGTTCCACCATCTCTCGCCTTCACATTTCTCATTTGAGTCAGTGAAGATTCGCTCTCCAGAGGCCAGTGCAAATCCAGGGTTACAGGAACAGTAGTAATCCTTTCCTGTATCTATGCACCTTGAATTATTAGGGAAGGTCATGGGGTCCAGACAGTTGCTGGATATTGGAAAAAGTGGAGGGCCTAGATCCAGGAAACCCATGAGACACTCAGATGCAGGTAGGTTACATGGGGCTCTCCACATTTAAGTATACCAGAGAGAGGACTGTGGGAACTGAGTGTGGATCACAACATAGCATTTTAACTCTGTTTGTTGTTGTTTGCCTGCACTTTGTTTTCTTTCTCATTTTTTTCCTTTTTGATCTGATTTTTCTTGTGCAGCAAAATAATTGTATAGTTATGTATACATATATTGGATTTTAACATGTTTAATAGATATTGGATTACTTGCTACCTAGGGAAGGGAATGGGGGGAAGGAGGGGAAAATTTGGAACACAATGTTTTGCAAAGGTCAATGTTGAAAATTCATCCATGCAAATGTTTTGAGAATAAAAAGCTTTCACAAAAAAATTTGTGGTAATAATAATAAATCACAAGTCCCATGCCTGGAATATATCATCCCTTCCTCACCTGTGATTCTTAGAATACTCAGGTTCCTCTAAGGGTCAGCTCAGAAATCCCTTCCTCTGAGAAATCATAGCTGATCCTTCTCATTGTCAATGTCCCCTCCCTCATCAAATTCACTTTCCTTGACTTCACATAAGCCCAGAATTTCAGAACCAGAAAGATCATCAATGGACTTATAGTCCAACCTGAAGAAGAATCCCTTCTAATCCCTATCTCGAAGAAGGTGACAGGTGTGCTCTGGCTCTCTTTCTCTCTCTCTCTCTCTTTTTTTTTAATTTTTATTATTGTTATAATTCCAAATTTCATTACAATTAAAATTTAATGATTATAAGTCACATTCTAAAATCATTTAAAGCCTACTGAGGTTTACTTTCCTCAAAATAATGAAGTAATTATTTCATTAGAATCATGTCATCACAGAATTGGGGGAAATCTTATAGGTCATTGAGTCTAACAGGACCTGAACAGGAATCTCTTAAAGCATCCCTGACAAGTGCTGCATTAGCCTATGCTTGAGGACTTCCTGAGGGATGAAGAATTCATTACTTTATGAGGCATCCCTCAGTTCCCTCTTCTTTTTACAAATTAATATCTTTATTATTTTTCAAAATATATGCAAAGATACTTTTCAACCTTCACTCTTGTAAAACCTTGAGTCCCAAATGTTTCTCCCTTCCTCTCTACTTCCTCCCTTCCTCTAGACAATAAGTAATTCAATATAGATTAAACATGCAATTCTTCTAAACATATTTCCACATTTATCATGATGAACAAGAAAAATCAGATCAAAAAGGGAAAAATGAGAAGAAAATAATAAGCAAGCAAACAACAACATCAATAAAGTTGAAAATCCTATATTTTGATCCACATTTCGTCCCCATAGACCTCTCTTTGGATGTGGATGGCTTTCTCCATCACTAGCCTATTGAATTTCTGGCCCCTTCTTAAAGGGCATATCGGAACAGAAGGCTCAGGTTGGTTCCTTATGATCCACACCCCAGGAGCTCTTTTGCAGATGAATGTCCACTTAGTGAGCTTTGAAAGAAGAAACTAGGTCTGCTCTCACTGTCTTCTCCCCTTCTCAGTGTGTGGATTGGCAATACATTTGACTCTATTCCCTCATCCGTCCCAAGAGAAGCTAAGTAGGTCTGGGACTATATTTCACTGCCATTTCTGCTCTGTATTTCTTTCTTTGTGCTGAGAGAGTTGTTTCTGGTATTATTTAAATCATGTGCTCAAGAGATACAGAGTCATCTAATCGACTGTAAGTTGCCTGGCAGGTAATATTTCCTGCAACTAAACCCTTTTGAGAAGAAAAGATAATCTCTGCCAAAGGGGAGAGTCATGCATGTCTGGCTGACAAGGAAATATAGACCTTGACTTGCTGTTCAAATACTTCAGATCCATGGTGAGTGTGAAACACCTATTAAATCCTAAAGGTCTCCTGAAAGACTTCTTTCTGCCTTCTTGTAGAGGATAATGGAAATTACTATTTCATATTTTATATGTTTGTGAGTGTGTGCTTATGAGACTTTTGTCTTTTAATCATCTTTTTGTGATGGATGAAATAAATGTCTCTCCCATATGAGTTATCTACTTTCTGCTCTTTGAAGAATTTTCCTAGAAGGATCTCAGTTACAATCCTTTTAGGAAATCCCTTTTGGAAAATCCCTAGATGTGAATCATACCCTAGCTTTGTTATAGAGATTTTTTTCTGTAGTTGTATTCTGAGTGGGAGTGGAACGAGTCAAATGGTGTCCTAAAAGCCTCTCATACATGGGCATGGGAATGCATGTTCTTCCTTTCCTAAAGTCCTTCTCTGATGACTTTCCAAGACATAGAGGTCACTCGTAGCTTTGCAAAGGCTATACCAAGAAACCACAAGCTTTGGCAGATGCTGCCAACTCTGGAAGATATTCAGATGGGTTTAGTAAGTTCCTGAGGATTAATCTAGCTAAGGGCAGAGAACATTATCATCAAGTAATTTACTACCAAGTAATAGACTGGGGGTGGGGGAGAGGGTTAAGGTCTACAGCAATTTAGGAAGCTGTCTATGAAGGCAGTAATATGAAGCTCAGATAAAAATAGGGATCAATAAGTATCCCTATTCTCCACATATTGACTTAATTTGTAAATGTAATGTTTTCTGTTTTATTTTATTTTTATTTTTTTTGTTGAATATTTCCCAACTATATTTTAATCTGCTTCTGGCTACTATCAGGCATGGTCTGCCACAAGCAGCCCAAATGTGCCATGACATATCTATGTATCATGGCATCTGCATTGGCAGTATCATGCAAGCATCATGGATCTCCAGCGGGTAAACACCAGAGAAGTCACCTACCACAGTTCCTTTGTTTTACAGGCAGAGATATTCTGGAGGTAGAGTAGCTAACCACAACTAATTGTTCAAATTTCAGTGCAAATGCTACAAATCAGGACTTGACTAATTATTTTGTTGGTGGTCTACACTTAAGAAAACGATGGCAAAAGTATTAATTGTACAGTTTAAAGTTAATGTGTGCCATCCCTACAATCTTTTTTTGGAAAGCTGATTGCTTTTTCCTTTTTTTGTTTCTTTCTAAATTAATTAATTAATTTTTAATATACATTGCTTTATGAATTGTGTTGGGAGAGAAAAATCAGAACAAAAGGGAAAAACCATGGGAGAGAATTAAAAAACAGAAAAAAAAGAAGTGAACATAGTTTGTGTTGATTTACATTTACTCTCCATAGTTCTTTTTCTGGATGCAGATGGCAAAATCTGTTGGGATTACTTTGAACCGAGAGCTGATCGTTAAACATTTAGAAGTATACCTTTTTACATGGAATAATCTATTACAATACAATCCTAGAATTTAGAGGGACGGTATTTCCTTTAATTAATGTTACTTCCTTCAGTCCATTTTGATACCATAATAATCTGCATTAGTTAGATTTGTGAGCATGAAGAAACAAGAGCAGTACCAGGAAACTGCAGTAAATGGAGGAAAAGGAAATAGCAGCTAGGCAACAACACGGGCAAGAATATGCCTTCCTGGGAACTGTGTTATATTTTTGGCAGTTAAGCAGGATCCATGAGGGTGCCCAAAGAATTAACCTTTGCAGTATTTAAGAAGTGCTAAAAAGATTAATTGTTCAATCAATTAATTAATTGTTGAATCAATTTTACAACTGAAAGCAAAGAGAAAAAACATATCAAGATTTTTCTAATCACACAAAGTAGGTGTTTTAGAACATTTAGAACATTAATTCATGTTTTTCCAAGGAGATTGTAGAAAATATATCTTTTCTTTCCAGTTAATTTACAACCTCTCTGAAGACAAGGACCATCTCCCACATTTGTTTTTAAACTTTCATGAGGCTTCTCAGAGAGAAGGCACTCCAGAGAGAAAACATTATTTTTAAAGTGAATAAATAAATGAACTCAAGAAAGCTGCAAGATAGATCATATCTTACTGCTCTTGGGATTTTCATCTGGAGAGTTCCCAAAGGTGACACCAACACTGCAGGTACAGTCATAACTCCCTGGGCTACCCCAATAGGTATAATTCTAGGGGCAGGCTGTTTCAAGGCCAGTTGAGACAATCCTAGGCACCAGATCAAGTCATCAGTGGCACCATGAGTGTTACCTGTACATTGGAAAGGCCCTGTCTTTCCAGGGATCCAAGAGTTTCCACTGGGAGAAGAGAATCCAGACAAACAGCTGCATATATAACTTCCAATGGTGTTGGTGCATTTGGTATTGGGACCACAACGATGGGGATTCTCAGAACATTCATCCACATCTAAATAGAAGATGAATTTAGTCAAAAGAGTTGCCCAGACCAAGATTGCCAAGCTTATTGTTGTAAATGGGAAACAAAGCATTTTGTTTTTCAGTCATTTCTATAATATCTGATTGTTCATGATCCCATTTGGGGTTTTCTTGGCAAGGATACTAAAGTGGCTTGCCATTTCCTTCTTCAGGTCGTTTTACAAGTGAGGAAACTGAGCCAAACAAGGGGAAATTACTTGCCCAGGATCATACAGCTAATGAGTGTCTGAAGACAGATTTAACCTGAGGAAGATGAGTCTCCCTGACTCTAGACTAATACTCTATCCCCTGGGCCATCTATCAAAGCATTTACTGAAAAGTTAGTATTGGGAACCCCAGAAGAAGTCAGGATCTCTAAATTGGAAGAGAACTCAAAGGCTCCCTAATGCAACCCAGACCAAAACGGGAATCCCTTTCATAATATATCCCAACAAGTGGTCATCCAGATACTGTTGAGAGATCTTGGGTGATGGGGAAAATCAGCGACTCCTATGCTAGCACATTTATTTCTGAAGAGCCAAATTGTAAGGAAGATATTTTTTGAGTTCTGAGTTGCAATTAACTAAGAAGACTGAGTGTCCACACTAAGTCTAGCCCCAATAAGTTGAGTCCCCAGATAGAGGGACCACCTGATTGACTAAGGAAGGACAAACCAGATCAAGTCAAAAATGAAATATCTAAAAAGGGATATTGATGCCATGAGTAGCAACTGAACTGCCAGTCTGGCTGAGATTGGAAAATCCAGTCTTTTTAAAAATTAGATTAATTTTTTTTAATTTAAAAAAAAAGAAATTCTCATGACTTCAAATCCATCCTTCTTCCTCTTGTCTTATGCTGTGGTTCAGGGTATTCACTGCCATGAAGACCCATAGTTTTATACTTATATTCTCCCCAGTGATACAATATGACTGACAATCATGAAATATCCCAGTCTTAGAGGAATAGACATTACAAGTTATCCTAAGACTAATGGAAGAATGTAGAGTGTATTAAAAAAAAATGAGTCAATCATTGCACAGGAATGAGGGATAAAGGATGTTATTATTATATTATTATAAGCATTCAAATATTTTGTGATTACCTGAAAAACAAAAGTTTAAAAAAATCAATGGGAAATACTCTAGTGGACTGAATGACACCTCTGTGGAGAATTCATAGGATGCTACCAGAGTGGTCTGGGGTTTGAAAGTATAAAAGGGATGTGATCCATACAGCAAACTGAGAGAGAAACAGAGAGTGTGAAAGAGAGACACAGACAGAGGGAGAGACAGACAGACAGACAGAGAGACAAAGAGAGACAGACAGAGACAGAGGGAGAGACAGACAGACAGACAGAAGGAGAGGAAGGGAAGCTAACCAATCATCTAAATAGAGCCAGGTTCAAATTCTTGCATTTCTAGATCTTATTAACATAACATTAAAACTTGACTAACATTTTATAAGAATCCCCTCCATCCCTCCTCACCTTGGCACTCCATTCTGTTATCATTACTTTTCATCATTAAAAAGCCACGTTTGCAGTTACAAGTGTAGTTTCCTGGGGTGTTGATACAGATGGAATATGGTGGGCACACTGTGGCATCTTCACATTCATCCTGATCTGAAATAAAGATTATATCACAGCTGGAATGTGAGTAATATAATGAAACTCCTCATTAAATCAATAAATATTAATTCAATGCTTATTATGTGACAGGCACTGTACTAAACACTGGCATTAGAAGGAAAAAAAAAAAAAAAACTCTTCCCTTAGGAGCTTACAGTCTAATTAGGGAGACAACATGCAAACGAATATGTACAGACCAGTTATATTCAGGATCAATAGGATATAATTCAAAGAAAGAAGTTGTTGAAATGAAGAGGATTAGGGAAAATATTCAGTAGAAGATGGGATTTTATCTGGAACTTGAAGTAAGTCAGAGAAGCTAGGAAGCAAAGATGAGGAGGGAGAGCATTCCAGAGAAGAGAACAAGCAGTGAAATGCCCTGAGATGGAGAGGCAGCTGATTGGTATAACCTTTCTCAGCCTCAGTTTCTCAACTGTAAATGGGGATAATAATAGCACCTACCTTCCAGGGTTATTGTGAGAATCAAATGAGATAGTGTTTACAAAGGGCTGCAAATCTTAAGTACTATATCAATTCTCACAATTCTTACTATGTCCTGATAATTATATTGAAATTAGTACTACCATATGTCCAAGTAGACTGAAATTACTCTCAGTAGGAAAATTATGTCTCACACTTGTCTGGATACTCTCCCAAACACTTGCACAGAACTGGTCACATAGTTGGCACTCAGGAAGGAATTATTTTGATGATAAATAATAAAAAGTACAGGCTTATATTCTAATCATGGAAATATAACCCAGAAACAAAAGAGTACAAGTCAATAATAATAAATTCTTAATTTAAGTTTCCCCATAGAACTGAGATACCAGCAGATATAGAATTCAAAGCCATCATCACCTTTAAAAGAAGAACTGAAATGCTAATTAAGAAGTGGTGGAAATAGGAGGGGACAAAATCTGCAACTTTTTAGCTATCACAATTAAAAAAATAGTTCAGTGCTATATTCCCATGAGTGTCTTCACTCATAATTCCAAACATTCCTATCTCTCCTTTATTTAGAGTCAATAAAAAAGTTCATTTTCCCAGTGTTTTTGAGTCTAAAGAACTTATTTCAATCAGTTGGAGTGGGGAGGGTGTGCTCTAAGGGAATAAATAATAGAAAAGTTGATCACTGCCTAGAAACTGTACAAAATGTTACTCTGGCAAGGGATAAGTTATTTTCTCTCTTCTCCTATAGCCCTTCCTGTTTTTACCTTCACCAGCCTGTCTTTCCTGTTACCTGCCCATAATAGCTAGAATTCTCTCTCAAGCCCTGAGTTCTATAGGTCACATAATTAAATCTTCAGGAAGATGTGGGGTCAATCCCAATTGATGCACAGTGTGAAAGGACTCTGAGCAAGTGCCTTTGTTTCTCAGTCCCTCAGATAAGGGGTGTACAAATCATAGCCTAGAATGTATTTGGGAAAATAGAATAGATAAAAAAATACAATAAGACATAGATAATAGTACATATGTGAACAAATTTAACATGTAGCCGCTGGGATTCTCACATGTGGCTTAATGAGTCTCAATTCTATCAGACTTAGATACCACTGTTCTGAACTGGTAAATTGCCACACAAGAACCAATCTACATTGGTTAAAGAAGTTCCTCCAATGAGAACAATTTTCTATACCAATGAATTCATGAGAAAGAGTTTTTTTTTTTTTTTATGTTTAATGTTAAATATCTAACAAGGAGGAAGAGAATCTGAATCTGAGCTTTACTTGACAGGAAACTTCCTCTAACAATAGTTAGTGATTGCTCCGTAGTCTTAGCAAATTGCCTACGGTGTACATGTCCAGGGTTCACCCAGCCAGTATGTAGCAGAAGCATTACATCATACGGCTTCTCAAAAAGCATTTCTTTTTTTTAATGTTAATTTTAAATAATAGTCTATTCTTGGATCACTGTATTGCTGAGATTCGTAAGTCAATCTTAGCTGAACATAGCACAGTGTCGTTATTACTGTGTACAGTGTTCTCTTGGTTCTGCTCATTTCACTTTGCATTAATTCATGTAAGTTTTTCCAGGCTTTTAATGAAAGTAGCCTGTAAGAAACAAAATATCTTACCAAGAACTCCATAGACTTACTGATGAATGTAGGAAAGATTTATTTTACAAAAATGGTTGCCTAGAATAGTAGACACATTTCTGAATCTCCAAACGCAGTATTTTCCTTTTCTGAAGCACAAGTCCTCCCCTGTTACCCCATTAATTGGATGTTACAGGAGTTACACATGAATCTCTACTCCTCATTACATAGCCAGACTCTGCCCCAAAGGAGCTTATATTCTAGAAGGGGAAGGTAACAGAGGAAGGCTAGAAGCAAAAAACCAAAAGATTATTTTCAAATCTCAGGCCACCTTCTCTGATTACAAAAGTCAGTTCCAGCCACCAAGGAGCTTAATATTCTTTTGGAGGAAGATAGCCTCCACCCTTGATTATTCTTGATTGTCCTTGTGGGTTTCAGTTTTTTATAACTGTTTCCTCCTTTTTTCTTTTTTTAATCATTTGGTTTCCACATCCTTCCCTAACCCCTCAAATTTGGATAATACTTATTATATCCCACTTAATAAAAGTCTGTTAACCCCTGCACAGATCTCCTTACACAGAATGGATAATTAATTCCTCAATTCTCTGCTAATTCTGACAGGGATGTACTAGAAGTAAAATCACCTCCAATTTCAACATTTGTTCCTTCTTTTCCAGCCAATAACTAGTTCAGAGTCATTCTATTTTCCCATGCTATTTTGCTGGTGACATCTAACTACTCTGCTATTCCCTTCATTGCCTCTCTGGCATAATTTATCCAAGAATATTTACCCACCAGAATAGGAATGACCCAAATCCCAAACTAATTAGATTTTTAGCCTTGAATTTATCAATTACTATCCTTGACTTAATTCTTCCTGATTCAGTCTTACTTCGTCAAAAATCAAGTATAAAAGTGATGTAAATTGTGTCCCGTTTAACTTTTGGGGGCCTCCTGAAACTGTGTCCCCTTTAATCTGTGGGGGAAGTGTGATTCTGGGTCTCAAGCTCTCCCCTGGGAAAATCACACCTTTTCCAGACAATACCCTGAAGTTAAGTGGTCTCATTCAATTGGAGATCTTGATCAATCATTCTCTATTGAATTGCCACAAACAACTCTCAGTAGTTCAAATTCCCAGTTAAGTAATCTTATTCAATTTTAAATTGAATTGAATTGAAAATCAGTCTCTCAGTCCCCCATCTCTGGGCCAAAGATCAAAGGAAGCCCTGATATATTTAAGGGCTACATGCTCAGATATCTTTGCAGACATCTTAACAGACTTTGCCCACTGGTGAAGATATTCTCTTCTCAGTGTTAACCTTTGCTATCTTCCTAATAGGACCTTTTGCCCACTAGCAAGTCTGTCTTCCTAGCAAGCTGGCTTCTCAGTGGCAATAAATCCCTTTTTGCCATACAGATTTCGGGTTTGCAAATTCTTTCACATAGGACCTGTGCCTCCGACCAGAAGGGATCTCCCCCAGTTCTTGCACCCCATCATTTGGTTCCCTGACCTCATCATTTGCACCTCATCATCTGGGCATGAGGCAATCTGTAGCACAGACATAGAAACTGCTTTTTGTTCAGACTCTTTCTTTATCAATTCTGCCCAGATATTGGTGTCTACCTGTATGAGACAGTGACCCTTACCCAAACTAAAAATCAGAGACTCTCCAGGTAAAAAAATAAAAGCAAAAAGAGATTTATTATGGTCTTGCAAGAAAGAGCAACTCCTAACAGACAAAGTGTCAGTAAAGGATTGCAAAGTACAAACAGCAAAACAAAATTTATAGACCAACTTGCCTTTCACCAACCTTTTCTCCCATTGTCTGGGAGAATCCAGGCTTATGGACTAAACATGGGAATCTATCCCAGAAACAAAAGAATATTAAATAAATAACAAACTCTTAATTTAAATTTCCTTAGAGAACTCCTATACAAGCAGATATTCTTGCATGAGAAACTTCTGTTACCTGAATGCTAAATCCATTATCTCCTTAATTAGCACTAAAGTACTTAGGTGCTAATTAGAAGGTGGGAGGAAATAGGAGCAAAAATGTTCATCCAAGACAATCGAACACCTACAGCTTTTTGGCTATAGCTCAACTTCTTATTGTAAAGTCTAAACTCACAATTAGGGAAGAGTTAAGGGTCACATTCCCATGAGAGGTCTTCACTCTACCCCATTCATATCGATTGCCTTAAATCCTTGACTTGATTCCAAATCTTCCTAACAGATCTATATCTATTACATCTGTTCTCAAATTGCTCTTTGATTTGTATTTTCTAAATGTTTGTTCTAAATAACAAACAACATTATTCCAAATTGGACAAGCAGTTCCATAAAATCCTCTTTCTCTATCAGGACACAAATATATATATTTTAACTACTTGTCTATAGCTAGTCAAGCCTCTAAAATTCTATAATTTTACAAGCATTAAAGTAAATTGTTTGTGGGATAGCTTTCTCATCAATATTAACCCAAATCTTAACACAATGTCCCCTATCCTGAGTCCCAAATAATTCTGTGGCAGGGGAATAGATTGATCCTCTATAACCTCCTGCCTTCACAGAATTGATGAATTCCATACAGAGGAGGAGGAGAGGAGAGGAGGAGGAAAGGACAGGAGGAAGAGAGGAGAGGAGGAGGAGGGGAGGAAAGGAGGAGAGACAGAGAGAGAGACAGAGAAAGAGAGAGAGAAGAGGAGAGGAGAAGAGGGAAGGGGAGGGGAGAGTTCTCAAAGGTGATGCCAACACTGCAGGTACAGTCATAACTTCCTGGGCTATCCCAACAGGTATAATTCTAGGGGCAGGCTGTTTCAAGGCCAGTTGAGACAATCCTAGACACCAGATCAAGTCATCAGTGGCACCATGAGTATTACCTGTACATTGGAAAGGCCCTGTCTTTCCAGGGACCCAAGAGTTTCCACTGGGAAAAGAGAATCCAGATGAACAGCTGCATATATAACTTCCAATGGTGTTGGTGCATTTGGTATTGGGACCACAACGATGGGGATTCTCAGAACATTCATCCACATCTAGGTAGAAGATTAATTTGGTCAAAAGAGTTTCCCACACTAAGGCTCCAAAGCTAGTTATTATTGTGAATGGGAATTAAAACAATTTTCTGTTTAATTATTTCCATCATATCTGATTGTTCACGATCCCTTTTGGGGTTTTCTTGACGAAGATACTCGAATGGTTGGCCATTTCCTTCCCCAGGTCATTTTACAGATGCAGAAACTGAGGCAAACAGGGTGAAGTGACTTGCCCAGCTAGTGAGTGTTTGAGACCAGATTTGCACTCAAGAAAATGAGTCTTCTTGCTTCCATCCTGGTACTCTATTCAGTGCCTGCTATGAAAGCATTTACAGAAAAGTTAGTATTGGTGACTCTCCTTTATAGAGCTAAGAAAAAACCCAGGACATGTTAAGATCTCTAAGTTGGAAGAAACCTCAAAGGTTCCCTAATGCAACCCAGACCAAAGCAGGAATCCCTTTCATATTATTTCCCAACAAGTGGTCATCTAGATGCTGTTGAGAGATCTTGGGTGATGGGAAAAAATCAGTGACTCCTATGCTAGCACATTCATTTCTGGAGAGCTCAAATTGTAAGGAAGTTTTTTTTTCTTAAGTAAATCTGTGCCCTTTAATTTTCAGCAAATTAACAGGTCATAAAGGCGAGTTACAAAGAAGTAAAACTGCCTCCTACTTAAACTATATTTAGAATTGACTAAAGAGTTAGGCTCTTTGTGGTGTAAGTCATTTCTATATATTTTACAGGATGTGAGATTTTGAGGAATTTTTTTTGAGAGAGAGAGAGAGAGAGAGAGAGAGAGAGAGAGAGAGAGAGAGAGAGAGAGAAGAGAGAGAGAGAGAGAGAGAGAGAGAGAGAGAGAGAGAGAGAGAGAGAGAGAGAAAGAGAGAGAGAGAGAGAGGAGACAGAGACTGAGAAAGACAGAGAGAGAGACAGAAACAGAGACAGAGACTGAGAGAAACAGAGAGACAGAGACAGAAAGAAAAGCTCAGACAGAGCAGAAAGAGAAAGAGACAGAGAAAGATTTGCCTCAAGGACATAGGTCATCCTTGTACCTTTTCTGAAATCCTTCTTTTTCATATACTAATAGAAAAATCTTGGAGTTGTTAATTGCTTGTTCTGTTTTATTTTTTAGTGGGAACACTGAATCTTAGAGAAATTAGTGACTATCAGACAAATGGTCATGGTCTGATTATGATCTAGCCTGCAGAGATGAAGACTGAGGAAAGGTTCTGGGTGACTACCCCAAGTTAGGGGGAGCTCTGTCACTAAGCCCTAAAGCAGAAGGAGTTGTCAAGAGAAAAGACTAAAGTTCAATTTTCCCATGTCCTACCTGGTAAGTGATAGTTGGTTGGTCACTATCCTTTATCTTAAAAGGACTCAAATAACCTCGCTGCGGTGGAGCTCAAGTACAGTGTGTCCAATTGTGACTGATCAGACCAATAGGAGCTTGGAAGGCTCTACCACACATCAAGCACAGATAGTGCACAGAAACATTTGGAGTGGAGATGTCTCTAAATCTGCATGTCTTGTTTTCCTTTCAAGCTACTGCAAATCTCTTTTGCCCACAGAGTTGGTGGCCAGTCCATCAGGATTGAGATCTCTGCTGTAGTGGTTGAACACTTAGCAGTTTAATTGAAAAAGAACCGTAATATTTGGCACCTTAACTACCAAGTGATCATCAAATAAGTGATACTACTCAGAATCTAGGCTTTAAGTGGGCTTTTGTCTATTCTGGGCTAAAGGACTTTCTAGAAGAACACAGCTGAGGATCAGAGCTGAGTTTGGATTCATCAAGGGACAAGCTCAGAGAGTCCATTGGAGACACTATAACATATAAAGAGCAAACCCATTTGAAACCCATATAATACAAACATGGAGGCCCCTGCAGTTGTGAGTTGTCTTGGCTACATATATTACATAAAGTGTACTTCCTACCACTGCACTTCAAGATCATGTTCTCTATCCCCATGGGCATGGCATGTATTTGTGAGAGAATGTTTTTCAAGTTTTTGAAAGGGGAGGATGTTTTGTAACTACTAACTGCTATGCCATTTAAGCAAATGGATTTACTAAAAGCTAAGTCAATCAGTTGCTTCTGTTTCTTCAGCTGAAAAATGAGCTGGAGAAGAAAATGGCAAACCATTACAGTGTCTTTGCCAAGAAAATCTCAAATGGGTCACCAAAAGTCAGACATGACTGTAAACAACCAAACAAGTTCAATCTACTAGTTGATTTTTCAGTCTAATGGCAGTGAAATTTTGTTTTCCAATATTACAGAATTTTCTCAATAAAACCTATGATCTTTCAAAAGAATTAAATACAATCAATCATCCACATTGGAAAAAGAAAATGAATAAACAGTGCAGATTTTCCAGATTAAAAAGACAGTGTGCTTTTGAATAGAGGAATGACTTTGGAGTTTGGCTATCAGTACATTTCACCTTGAACTAACACTGCAGTTGAATAGGAGGAGCAGAACCTTTGGAGAAATGGTGCAGCATCTTCAATGATCATAGCATTATGGAATTACAACAAGACCTTAGAAATCATTCATTTTACAGCTGAGGAAACTGAGGCCCAAGATTATGAAGATAGTAAAGGGCAGAGCAGGGATTAGAATTCAGGACAGCTGGGTGTAGTGGGTCAGTCCCACAATCCTAGGTGATGGGGAAAATCTTGAGTTGAGGATAATGGATCTTGAGCTCAGGAGTTCTGGGGTGAAGTTGGCTAAGAAGATTGAGTGTCCACACTAAGTCTAGCACCAATAAGTTGGATCCTAGTGGATTGACCAAGTAGGTTGGTCAAGGAAGGACAAAGCTGACCAGATGAGAAATAAAGCATGTCAAAGTTCCTGCACCAATCCAATTGGATCAATTGGACCAATCTTGAACCAATGAGATTGAATCAATGAGAGATACATGTAAAGTTTTATGTGTAGATAGTTATGAATAGCTCCTAAATTTCTAGTTAGGGTGAAATAGGAAAACCTAGTCTTTTTTTAAAAAAAAAATTAGATTGAATTTTTAAAAAAATTAAAATAAAAGAATTAATGACCATCTCAATTCAGCTTATTTCAGCTTGTCCCTGCCTCTCAAGATGTTCACTACTATGAAGATCCATATAACTTTCCTACTTCTATTCCCCAAATGATACAGAATGACTGCCAGTCATAGAACAATCTTAATGAAATTCATATTGCAAGTTATTCAAAGGGCAATAGAAAGATGCACAATGAATAAAAAGATACAAGCTAATTATGGTGCAAGAAGGAGGGATGAAGGATGTTATTATTACTATATTATATTATTATAAAAGTTCAAATGCTTCGTGAGTACATAAAAAACTAAAATTAAAAAAAAGTGAAGGAATTCTCTAATGCACTGAATGACTGCATTATAGAAAATTCATGGAATGCCATCCATAAGAGGCACGTGGGATGGGAAAGCTAGAAAGGAATGTGAGTCATACTGCCAGCAGAAGGAGTGGGCGGGGAGAGAATCTAACCAGCCATCTAAATAGACCCATGTTCACTTCCAAACTTAATTTTATTAAAATTAATTTGCATTTTACAGGAATTCCCTCCAGTCATAACTACCTTTGAACTCCATTCCTGGATCTTTCCTATTCCTCATTACAAAACCACTTTTGCAGGAGCATATACAGTTTCCTGGAGTATTGATACAGATAGAATACTGTGGGCATACTATGCGATCTGCACACTTATCTTGATCTGAAATATAGAGAAAAGGATTACACAGGATCATGGCTAGGATAGGAGTAATACAGTGTAATCCCAGTCAATTAATAAATATTTATTGAATGCTTATTATGTGTCAGGCACTGTACTAAACAAGGGGAATACAAAAAGAGGCAAAAGATACTGTCTTCCTGTAAGGAGTTCACAGTCAAATCAGATAGACAACATGCAAAACAAATATGTGCAAACCAGTTATACACAGGATAAATAGGAAATAATTCAAAGAAGGAAATTGCTAGGTTTTAGGAGAATTGGGGAAGGCTTACTGTAGAAGTTGAGATTTTATCTGGGACTTGAAGGAAGCTAGAGAAGCGAGGGGGCAGAGAGGAGGAGGAAGAGCATTCCAGGCATGGGAGATAATCAGTGAAAATGCACAGAGCCTAGAGATTTAGTATCTTTTTTCTAGGATAAGCAAGAAGGGTTGTATCACTGGGTTGAAGAATATGTAGAGAGAGGGTATAAGGAGTAAGGAAACTGAAAGGGGAAGGAGATTATGAAGGACTTTGAAAGTCAAATAGAAGATTTTATATTTGATTGTGGAGGTAAAAAGGAGGCATTAGAGTTTATTGAGTTGGAGGGAGATGTGATCAGATCTGGTTTTGGGTAGACTTTGATAATTGAATGGAGAATGGACTACAATAGAGACTTAGGGCAGGGAGATCAAGCAGAATTCTGAAACTTACTAGGTAGGGAGCATAAGGAATGAGCCCAGATGAATAAAAAAGTGTGTGTGTGTGAATTGCCCTGGAAACCAGGATAATGGTGGGACCATATCTCCTAGGAACTTTGGTTTCAAGGTGATGGTTCCAATGTATTCTCCAAATCCCAGATTTTAACAGTCCTTTCACCCACTCGATGGCTCTTTTTCTTATAAACTATGAATTTACAAATCTAATTAAATTGCTTCTTTAACCACGAATTTGGGATCTGAGTGGTTATTATTGAGAAGAGTTACTAGTGGCTGGGAACCAATGACTGAGAAGTAACTACAGGGAAAGTTTGGCTTATACCCATTTTCTCCACCAAGTGCCTTAAGCCTGAGCTAGTCTACAGGAACTCCCCATGTGCAGGTAGAATGGGCTGTCACATATCTAAACCTATCCTATCACCTGCTACCTACAGCTAAGGAAACTGAGGCTGAGATAGGTTAAGAGAATTATATGAAGTCATCCGGTTTAAGGAGCACTGCCAGAATCCCCACACAGGCTTCTGACTACAAATCCAGTGCTCTTCTTGATACCACATCATTCTGCTTCAGCACCCAAAGACTGCTATTCTTAATATCATAGGAAACTGGGTGGCACAGTGGACAGGCTGTTGAATTTAGAATTTGGAAGTCAGGAAAACCTGAATGCAAATCCTACTTCAGACTGTGTGACCCTGTGTAATGCCTCAGTTTCCCTGCCTTAGTTTCCCTGAATTGTAATACTTCAGTTTCCTTGATGGTCACCTCCCCTTCCTTACCCCATTTGGACTCAGAGAATAGGGGTCTCAAAGCTCTGGCCACTCTTACATTCCAAGGAATGTAAAACTCCAGATGGCTTATCTCAAATGCTTGGTTAAATCAGGCTTCCCGTCTCCTGCTTTCAACCCTCAACCTGTCAGAATTTAAAAGTTGTGGTCCTTTCCTGCAATTTTCACTCACCCCGTGCTCTGCCTGTCCTTGCCTTTGTTTCCTTGATAGCTGGAGATCTATAAAAGTCTCTGGGATTACTTGCTGATTGTTGGATGTTTTGAGACAAGAGTCCCTCCCATACAACCAGCTGGCTATGGCTAGTCCAAATTCTCCACTAATAAAATATTTAAAATCTAATCTCTGTCTTGCCTCAGTTTCTCCAACATTACACCTGGACAAGAATTTTAATCTTTTATAGCCTCAGTTTCCTCATGTGTAAAATGGAGACATAAGAGCACTTACCTCTTAGGGTTATTATAAGAATCAAATGAGATAGTATTTACAAAGTGCTTTGCAAATCTTAAGTGCTATATACAGTCTTATTATTTCCTTACAATTGCTTTGAAATTAATATCTCCAATGAGGCTGAAACCCCTTACATTAAGAAAATTAACTCTCATACTTATAGTCTATATCAAGGATCCTCAGGGGCCAGTTCACTGTTCCTCAGACTGGTGGGGGGCCGGACTATAGTAAAAAGAAAAACTTGTTTGTGGTTAGTTTTGTGGGCCTTTAAATCAAGAAACTTCATAGCTGCATCTGGCCCGCGGCCATAGTTTGAGGACGCCTGGTCTATATAGTCTCTATCTAACCTATATAGGTTACCCATGAGTCTTCACTCACTCCCACCTATCCCCCCTCTCTCCATTCTTAATTTCAAAATTCACATTTCTCATTTGGGTCAGTGAAAATATGATCTCCAGAGGCCAGAGAAAATCCAGGGTTACAGGAACAGTAGTATTCCTTTCCGGTTTCTATGCATCTTGAATTATTAGGGCAGGCCATGGGATTCAGACAGTTGCTGGATGATGGAAAAAATGGAGGTCCTAGATCCACGGAAATCATGAGACACTCACCTGCAGTTAGGTTACATGGGGCTCTCCAAATTGAAGTGTGGTAATAATAATAGATCACATATCACAAGTCCATTGCTTGGAATACATCCATCCCCTCCTTATCTTTGCTTCTTAGAATAATCAGGGTCCTTTAAGATTCGGCATAGAGATCCCTTATTCTGAGAAGTTATAGCTGATCCTTCCCATTGTCAATGTTCCCTTCCTCTTCAAATTCACTTGCATTTATTTCACAAAAGCACAGGATTTCAGAACCAGAAAAGGCATCAATAGCCTTGAAGAACCTGAAGAAGAATTCCTTCTAATCCCTACCTCTCTCTCTCTCTCTCTCTCTCTCTCTCTCTCTCTCTCTCTCTCTCTCTCTCTTTTTTTTTTTTTTTTTTTTTTTTTTTTTAGATTGGAAACCTTCCCCAGGAGCTGATCATGTTTTTGGGCCACTCCCTGTGCTAGGTGTTCTCTGATCCCTTCTTAAAGGGTATATAGGACCAGGTTGGAGCTTTTTTTGCAGATGACTGGCTACTGAGTCAAAAGAGTTTTCACTTAGTGGACTTTTAAATAAGAAACAAGATATGCTTTCACTGTCTTCTCCACTTTAATTGTGTGGATTTGACTTTATTCCCTCATCCTTCCCACCTACATGCTTGGGGCAGTTACAGCATATCCTTGCCTTATGGGCCCCATACTTTATTTCTAGTGCCTTTGTTTGCTAGATGTCTCCAATATCGAACCTGAGATAAACCTTTTTTATATAGACTATTTCATGGAGAGCTTGAAAATGTCTCACTCCACTCCACTGACCAGAATAGGGGAGGATATCTGCCTATCAAAGTCCTGGGAAGCCATTCAGTACTAATGAACTTCTTAGAGATTATAAAGCCTTTGTCTACATTCCCCAGCCCTGCCTATTCCTCCTAATTCCTTTTTGAAGGAAGCAGCTTACCTTCAGAGGTCTGTGTCCTTGTCCTGGAAGTGAGACAGACTAAACCTAGAAGAAGATAGAAAAAGTATATTCTGACAGCCATCATGTACCAACAATCACTTATTAATTACCTTTTGTATGCCACATACTGTTCTATTATCATCACAATAAAAATCTTCCTCCATGTGAGATCTCAAAGGCCTAGCAGTATGCCTGTCTGGGCTGTCATTTCATTGATTCATTCATTCCACAAACATTGATGATATAACTACTATGTTCAGAAACATGAAGTTCAAATAAGTACATTGAGAGAAGGGAGCTGGATTTGGGTGGGAAAGGTAGGGAAACAGTAGGATCCAGTCAATGAATAAGAATTCATTAAGCACCTACCATAAATATACTAGGCGCTACAAATAAATGGAATCAAATAAATCCTATCGTGGAGCTTATATTGTGAATAAAACACATATGATTTGGGGCTATCCTATATTATCCAAGAAATCACAGGAGAGACCTTGAAGATGGTAAATTTCCCTGCTAGTATTTTATTAACATGTTTGAATCAATTAGGGATATTTGCCTATAGTACTTGTTTTTTCTTCAATAGTATTTTATATATGAATATGAGAAGCTAAGTTTCTACAGATATTAAAACAAGATGAAGGGAAGGGTGAAATATCTTATTAAGTTACTTTTCCAACCAATCACTGTGTGAGTCAAGGAGATGAAGAAAACTGGAAAAATAAGAAAGGATCAGATCAAATAATCCTTGGGGTTATAGAGAGACACCAGAACTTATTAAGCAGGGGCCTGGAAGGAGAAGAATGAAGCCTGAGATTAGGGAAACTCTTTGGAGGCTGCTGAAAGGATGAACTAGAATAGGAGCAAGCTTGAGGTAGGGAGATCAAAGAAAAGGCTATTGCAATAGTCTATTCCAGAGGTAACAAGTTCTCCTGAACTAAGGGAGTGGCTGTAGGAATAGAGAACACCAAGAAGATATATGTGAGAGAGAAATGACAAAGTTTGACAATAGATTGGTATATAGGATGAGAGAGAGAGTAAGGAGGATGGTATCTGGGTTTGCAAGCCTGGATCATTGGGAGGATGGTGGTGACCTCCATAGTAATAGGTAAGTTAGGTAGGTGGGTTTGGGGAAAATATAGTGAGTTCTCTTTTGGGCATGTTGAGTTTGAAAAATCTCTGAGAGATTCAGTTGGAAATATCCACAAGATAGATTGCAATTTGAGATTGTCACTTGGGAGAGAGACAGACTAGGGCTGTATATCTAGATCTGGAAGTCATCTGAACAGAAATAGTAATTGAATCCCTGAAAGGAAGAAAATCAGCATTTATTAAATACTTACCATGTTTTGAGCACTGTGCTAAGTGATTTATAAATAATTTTTCATTGTATCGTCACACAACACTGAGATAGGCACTACCGTTATTCTTATTTTTATAGTTTAGGAAATTGAAGTTGTGACTTTTCCTAAAGTCACAGAGCTAGCAAATATCTGAGTTTAGATTTGAACTCAGGATAGTTCTCTCTATCCACTCCCATCATCCCGAGAGATGATGAAGTCACCAAGAAAGAAAGTAAAGAAAGAAAAGAAAAAAGATGGTTTAGGACAAAGCCTTGGGGTTCATCTACCATTAGGGGAGATTACAAGCATGAAAAACCAATAAAGGAACCAGCAAAGAAAACATCAAGCAGATAGGAGGGAAACCAGGAAAGAAGGGAGTCCTAAAATCCCAGAAACACAGAGTGTCCAAGAAGAAATGGTCAATATACCAAATGACGCAGAAAGTCCAAGGAGGAGGATTAGGAAAAGGCCATTTGATTTCATTAAGAAATTGTTAGAGGGAAAAAAAAAAAAAAGAAATTGTTAGAGGAGTAGTTACACTACAGGAACTGAAGTTAACAAAGAAACTTAACACAGTTAAGACCAGAGAGAACATTTTCAATTGAATCATCATGCTAGAAGGCAAATTACAGAGACTTAAGAAGAAAGGAAAGGAAGTTACTAAATGTAGATGGCTCTTTTCCCAAGTTTGGTTGAAAAAAGGAGAAAATAGGATGCTGGGTAGTGTAATTGATAAGTTCTAGTGGGGATCTTGTAAGGATGGGAGCTAACTGAGCCTATTTGTAGGTAACAGAGAAGGCATAGAGAAGTAGTAGAGAAGGAGAGAATGAAGAACCTAGAATGAGGAAGGGGATGATAATGGGGATAATCTGGAGAAGACAGGAGGCTATGGGATCCAAGGATTATATAGAGAAGCTGGCCCTGTTTTTTCCTCTCAAAAACGAGGGAATTGGGTTAGAAGAATCCTTTTAATAGATAATCCTATGACCCTCTGTTACGCAGCTCCAGAGAAAGGAAAGCACTTTGTTCCAGGTCCTATGATGAATGAGTGGCTCATTCCCTACCCCTATCTGACCTCACACTCACCTAGCAGAAGAACAATTCCTCTTCTCTGCATGATGCTGATGTATCTGGGTCTTCAAAGAGGAACCTCTTCTTCTTTAGCTTGCTTTTGAGTGATAAATGAAAGGGCGGGGAAAACTCTTGACCACAGGAGAAGGGCCCACCAGCAAATGAATCTTGTTTTGCTGAGTGTTCACCTCTAAAAGTTTTCTATTTTAAAATAAGTATTTATAGTTAATTCTAATGTTTCTTCTTGGAAAAATGGCTGGAAGCCCAAGAGAAGAGCACAATGTGACAGTGAAGACAAAATTTCTTTTGGTCTAAGGAAGTAGAACCCAGGTAAGAGAATGTAGCTCTCTGAGGGAACTAGGGAGGTGAACTAACCCTTGCTTACCCCCCACCCTTCTCACATCAGACAATGAAAGGAAAGTGAGTTCTAATCCTAACTCTGCAACAAGTTTGCCCATAGTCTTTTCTTCTTTATTCAACTTCACAGATATTTATTAAACACTGACTACAAGAACAATACTTTGCTAAGCCCTTTCAATTTCATTGAAAAGAGGCACAGAACTGATCTCAAAGAGCTTAAATTCTTTTTTTTCTCAATAGTATTTTATTTCTCCAATTATATGTGTGAGGAGAATGAGAAGTTAAGTTTCCACAGATAACAAAACAGGATGAAGGGAGGGGTGAAGTATCTTGTTAAAGTATCTCCTACTGATCACCATGTGAGAAGGAAATAACTAAACAACAAAGTTCCTGACAAAGGGGCCCAGGCTTAAACTGGCCCAAATCAGCTAGAGTCAACAACAGGACACAAGCTTTTTGGCATATGGAATGGGTGAATAAAAAGGATTGTAAATCAACCAATTGTAACTCATTGTGAATCCAACAATGTAATTTGGATTATAAATCTGACCAATTCTAACTAATTCTGACTGTAAATCCAACCAATCTGAACCTTGAAGGGAGCATAAGGAACTGAACTAATAGTTTAAAGCTTGCTCCTGATTCTGTATTCCATGGGTCCTTCTTGGGAGGATACTGGTTTCTGCTGAGAATTGAATAAAGGATTCTTCTTTCACTCTAAAAGAGTATTGACTATAATACTTGGACAAGCTTGCAACCAGCAAAGCAATGGGCAGTGGCAGCTTGTCCCAGGCTTATTCTTTAATTCTGTTAAAGTTCTGATGAGGTTCAGCGCAGGGCAGGGAATTGTGGGAACTCCCTTCTGGTTGTCACAGGTTCTATGTAAATGAATTTACAAACCCGAAAAGTTAAACTGGCAAAAGAAGTTTATTATTAAAAATCTAGCAGAGAAGGTTTCTAGCAGAGAAATCTCAACAGAGAGGTGAATAAAGTCTTGTTAGGGAAATAGGTAAGAGAGATAAAGAGGGAGTAACATTGAAAAGAATGTCATTTCAGCAGGCAGAGGATCGCAGTTTTGTCAAAGGGAGAGAAAGGTTCCTTGGCATAATTCCTGCTTTGGGGTCCTCTGCAAGGAGTTAGGTTGAAGGAAGCTTGTTATATGGGCAACTTTTGGTGGGGGCTGGGAGCAGTTTGAGTTGGAATCAGAATAGAGAATCTTGGAATTGAATGAGTGTCCCTGGGCTAATCTCCAATTCAATAGAGTTGGATAGAAATCTCAATCTCTAGCTCTGGCTAAGTAGGAGTGGTCCTGGACTTAACTAGTCCCACCCAGATAACAGAATGAAACCACTTTATCTTGATTCCCTGGGGCTGGTCTGTCAGGAGAGAGCTTAGCATTCCCCCCAAAGTCAGAGAGAGAGAAAGAGAAAGAGTTTTGGGGCTCCCTTCATCAGTTCCACAGGGTCTTTTGATAATATAAGGAAAGATAGTTTTCTATGTTCAATTTTATAAAATTTTGAGTTCTAAATTTTTTCACCTTCTCTCTTTACCTCCCCTTTTCCTGAAAGTAGGATGCTTCTGGGGGCAGCTAGTTGGTACAGTAATAGAGCACCAACCCTGAAGTCAGGAGGACCTGAATTCAAATCTGGCCTCAGATACTTAACACTTCCTAGTTGTGTGACCCTGGGCAAGTCATTTAACCCTAACTGCCTTAGCAAAATATATCTATATCTATACATGTGAATCTATCTTTAGATGCCTACTAGTGTGAATCTTTTCAAGTCACTTCACTCCAACTGCCTCCAATAAAATAATAATAATAATAACATATATATATATATATATATATATAGAGAGAGAGAGAGAGAGAGAGAGAGAGAGAGAGAGAGAGAGAGCTCAATCTATATTCAATCTCCACAGTTCTCTGGATCTAAATGGCATTTTCCCTCCCAGGTCTGCTGGAACTGTCTTGGATCACTGTATTGCTTAGAAGAACTAAATCTATCATAGTTTATCATCACATAATCTTGCTGTTATGGTGTATAAAGTTCTCCTGGTTTTTCTTCCTTCACCCAATATCAACTCATGTAAGTCTCTCCAGGCTTTTCTGAAATCAGCCTATTATGCTAATCATGTCTCATAGAACAATAGTATTGCATTATATTCATATACTATAACTTACTTTTTTCTCAATAGTATTTTATTTTTTCAAATACATGTAAAGATAGCTTTCAACATGTTATTTTTGTAAGACTTTGTGCTCCAAATTTTTCTCCTTTCCTCCCTTATCTCCTTCTTCCCCAAGACAGCAAGCAATCTGATATAGGTTAAATATGTGCGATCCTTTTAAACATATTTCCATATTTGTCATGTTGTGCAAGAAAAATCATACCAAAAGGGAAAAAAAACCCCGCAAGAAATAAACAAACAAAAAAAGATGAAAATGCTATGCTTCAATCCACATTCAGTCTCCAAAGTTCTCTCTCTGAATGTGGATGGCATTTTTCATCTCAAGGCTATTGGAATTAAAATGACTGCATTGTTCAGAAGAGCCAACTCCATCCCAGTTGATCATCACATAATCTTGTTGTTACTTTGCACAATGTTCTCTGGCTCTACTCACTTCACTTCATTTTATATATGTGGAAATTGAGGCTTAGAAAGGTTAAATAGCTTATTGAAAATCACATTGCTAGTGTCTTTTTTTTTTTTTTTTAACTTTTTATTGACAGAGTCCATGCCTGGATAGTTTTTTTTTTTTTTAAACAACATTATCCCTTGCACTCTCTTCTGTTCCGACTTCTCCCCTCCCTTCTTCCTTCACCCTCTCCCCCAGATGGCAAGCAGTCCTATACAAGTTAAATATGTCACAGTATATCCTAGATACAATATATGTGTGCAGAACCGAACAGTTCACTTGTTGCACAGGAAGAATTGGATTCAGAAGGTAGAAATAACCTGGGAAGAAAAACAAAAATGCAGTTTACATTCATTTCCCAGTGTTCTTTCTTTGGGTGTAGCTGCTTCTGTCCATTCTTGATCAACTGAAACTGAGTTAGATCTCTTTGTCGAAGAAATCCACTTCCATCAAAATACATCCTCATACAGTATTGTTGTTGAGGTATATAATGATCTCCTGGTTCTACTCATTTCACTTAGCATCAGTTCATGTAAGTCTCTCCAGGCCTCTCTGTATTCATCCTGCTGGTCATTTCTTACAGAATACTAATATTCTATAACATTTATGTATCACAATTTACCCAACCATTCTCCAATTGATGGGCATCCACTCATTTTGCATTTTCTAGCCACTACAAACAGGGCTGCCGCAAACATTTTGGCACATACAAATCTCTTTCCCTTCTTTAGTATTTCTTTGGGATATAAGCCCAGTAGAAAACACTGCTGGATCAAAGGGTATGCACAGATTGATAATTTTTTGAACATAGTTCCAAATTGCTCTCCAGAATGGCTGGATGTGTTCACAATTCCACCAACAATGTATTAGTGTCCCTGTTTTCCCACATTCCCCACAACATTCCGCATTATCTTTCCCTATTATTCTACATTGCTAGTGTCTTTAGGCAGGAGTTGGAATAGGGTCCAATACTCTATCTACTCTATGACCTTGCTGTCTATAAAGTGAAATAAGGCTGGAGAAGTAATACTACAGAATATTGTGGTGTTTTTCTTCTTTTTTATAATATATGATGGTTCTCTGGGAGCAGGTTTCTTGGGAAGGTTTTCTAGAGGCAGCCTTAGTTTCGGTTCAGAGTAATAATCACTCCAAAGGAAGCCAGGAGTTAAAGTAGTTCTTTATTGTTCCTTCCAAAATAGCCTAGTTAGCTTTCTTTGGTTCCAAGAGCTCTTGTTGCTAGCTGCAGCCTCTCTCTGAATCTTGGTTCTGCCTGACTGCAGATTAGCTTCTCAATCTCCAGAACTGAACTCTCACTCTGTCAATCTTCTGGAGTGACTTCTGGCTCTAGCTCAACTCCAACTCGTGGCTTCTTCTGAACTGATTCTTCACTGACTTGTGGCTCTCAATATCTCTAACTGACGCTCCCCTCTCAATATTTTCAACTGAACTGACCTGACTGAGCTCAGCTGTTTTTGTGCTCTCTCAAAGGTTGACTCCTCCTCCAAGAGTGGGATTATGGGAGGTGTGAATTCACAAAGTTACAAAGCTAACTTTGTGTATCTCCCATATTTGTGAACACTTGTGAATCTTCCAAACTTGTGAACTAATGTGTGTGAGCTAATGTGTGAACTCTCCATAGTGTAAACCTAAACACACAAGCATTGCTTCTATCCATTCCATTGAGTTATCCCCTTGTTTCAGGTTCTGGCCCATAACAGAATATCTCAAATATGAGGTTACATATTCTGGTTTTTATCCCAGAAACAAAAGATGGTAACTATGGGTTTCATATGAGAAAAACACAAAAACTTGATGTTTTAGATCAGAGAGTTTTGTGTTAATAACATGGATATGGACAGACAGAATGGGATTCCTGACTCTATCCTGTAATCCCTGGGCAATAACTGCCCAGACCAAATGGTCATTCAAATATCCTCTGTGCTGTGGGATCCTTTCAACATCCAGGTAAGGCAAAGTCAACAGAGGGTGTTGAACTCCAAGCAGAACAGTATGGTCTGTGTTACTGAGAGCCAGGAGGAGCAGGGCAGGCCAGGATGTTGTGACCAAATCTAGGGGAGCCCAAGTTAACTGCTCCACAGGTGGATTGGTCTGAAGGCCTGCCCTGCCTCTTGGCCTGGGGTTTCTCAGACTGATAGCTCTTTCGTTGGGGCTACTTTTTCTCTGGGTGACCTTGAACAAAGGTTCATGAAAGGCTGAAGGAAGCACTGTTCACTAGTCACTTTTGCTTAGCAAAAATAATGGTTTAGGGATAGCTAGTTAGTACAGTGGCTAAAGCACACACCTTGAAGTCAGGAGGACCTGAATTCAAATCTGTCTTCAGATGTCTACTAGTGTGAATTTTTTCAAGTCACTTCACTACAACTGCCTCCAATAGAATAAAAATAATAATATTTATTACATTATAGTAATATATATACATTATAATAGTTATATGATGATGGTGATGACGATGATGATGATTTAAATGAATTCTTGGAGCTGGAGTAAGTCATTGTGTCTGTTAAAAAACCTCTGGAAACTACTGAGGACTTTGAGCAAGGTACAAATGTAACGAAACGTGATGAGAGCTAAGGACTAGGAAAGAGATTTCTGCAGCCTGTAGAATGGACTGGAGCAGAGAGGCTGGAGGGGAATGGATGTTTAGACTGGAAAAAAGCAGAGGGTGGACCCAGGGGAGAGGGCAATAGGTCTTCAAACAGTTCGAGGGCAAACAAGTAGAACAGAGATTAGTTTTGCTCTTACTAGCCCTAGAGATGCCCGGGAGCTGTGGGGTGGAAACAAAGAGGCTAGAGGTTTAGTGTAGGGTCAAGAAAATATTCTTAATCATTAGGGGAAATCCTAGACATTGCCAAGTATATAATAGTCTGCTTAGGAAGGCAATGGATTTCTTCCCCAACTTCATCTCATCCAAGGCTGCTTACAGGGTCAGTCTGCAGGGATTCATGAACCATCTGACACTTTCTTGCTTTGTTGGCCATTTCCACTTTCAGAAAGTAGAGGAAGCAATGAGAGAAAGTGCCTCTTTTCTGACCATTCACAACTGAATGGGATGTGGAAGTAAAGACAAGCTGGGAAAGTATTAGTTTCTCCTAGGACAGAGGAGGAGAGGAAGCTTTGAGCAGTGACTGGTGTGAACCTGACATCAAGGAGCCCTGCATTTGAATCGTACTTCCAACACTGACTAGATCGGGAACCCTAATCCCTCACCACAATCATGACCCCCAGCCTCTATTTCCTCCTCTATAAAGTGACAATAATAGCATCTACTTCACAGAGCTGTGGGAATAGACAGCACAATTTCTGAATAAGTTTTTGTAAATCTTAAAGCACTAAATAAATGTGAGCTGTTATGTGTTTTTGTTATTATGAGAACTTCAGGGCAGTTGTGGGGAAAAATGTTTTGTAAACTTTAAAGAATTTTTTTTTAAAGAATTTTTTATTGATAGAACGCATGCCAGGGTAATTTTTTACAGCATTATCCCTTGCATTCATTTCTGTTCCGATTTTTCCCCTCCCTCCCTCCACCCCTTCCCCCAGATGGCAAGAGTCCTTTACATGTTGAATGGGTTGCAGTATATCCTAGATACAATATATGTGTACAGAACCAAACAGTTTTCTTGTTGCACAGGGAGAATTGAATTCAGAAGGTATAAATAACCTGGGAGGAAAAACATAAATGCAAGCAGTTTATATTCATTTCCAGTGTTCTTTCTCTGGGTGTAGCTGCTTCTGTCCATCTTTGATCAATTAAGGCTCTCTTTATCAAAGAGGTCCACTTCCATCAGAATACATCCTCAAACAGTATCATTGTTGAGGTATATAATGATCTCCTGGTTCTGCTCATTTCACTCAGCATCAGTTCATGTAAGTCTCGCCAGTCCTCTCTGTATTCATCCTGCTGGTCGTTCCTTACAGAACAATAATATTCCATAACGTTCATATACCACAATTTACTCAACCATTCTCCAATGGATGGACATCCTTTCATTTTCCAGCTTTTAGCCACTACAAACAGGGCTGCCACAAACATTTTAACACATACAGGTCCCTTCCCTTTCTTTAGTATCTCTTTGGGGTATAAGCCCAGTAGAAACACTGCTGTTCAAAGGGTATGCACAGCTTGATAACTTTTTGAGCATAGTTCCAAATTGCTCTCCAGAATGGCTGGATGTGTTCACAATTCCACCAACAATGTATCAGTGTCCCTGTTTTCCCATATCCCCTCCAACATTCCCCATTATCTTTCCCTGTCATTCTAGCCAATCTGACAGGTGTGTAGTGGTATCTCAGAGTTGTCTTAATTTGCATTTCTCTGATTAATAATGATTTGGAGCATATTTTCATATGTCTATAAATAGTTTCAATTTCTTCATCTAAGAATTGTCTGTTCATATCCTTTGATCATTTATCAATTGGAGAATGGTTTGATTTCTTATAGATTAGGGTCAGTTCTCTATATATTTTGGAAATGAGGCCTTTATCAGAACCTTTGATTGTAAAAATGTTTTCCCAGTTTATTGGTAAACTTTAAAGAATTGAAAATATATGATCTATAATTATTGTTTTATTTAGTAAAGCAGGTTTCTAAAAGTCTAGAGTAGGAAAAATATGATCAGATTCCTCAAATAATGCCAGATTTGGTTGACATTATTTTGGGATAGTTTTACCAAAGTAGTGTTTTTTTTCTTTTTTTCCTTTTATACTTTGTTATAAGGGATGGCTCTCTGTGGGGAGGGAAAAGGATATTTTGGGAAATATAAGTGACAGAGAAGTAAAACACACTAAACATCAATTTTTAAAGTCAAAAAGATAAAGTAGTCCTACCAGAGCTTTTATCATTCAATTCAATTCAATAAACACTAAATACTTTGTATATGCTGGCATTGTGCCAAACGGTATAGAAATGAAAAAGACAGTCCTTAATCTCAAGGAGTTTACAGTTTGGTAGAAGAAAATACACCAAAAGACGCTTTTCTTTTCTTTCATATCCATTAATATCATTATTTCTTCTTGTTGCACCATAGAGGAGAAAAAGAGAATCTGGGTTACAGAAGTTTGGGGATGATATGGCTCAGTTCTCCTCAGGGGCTATTGCTGTCCCAGTCGGAATTTCTGGATGGGATTGTCAGGAAGGAAGCAGAAGTTGAGAGAAGAGATCATTTTCTAATCTGCCTCATTTAAGGTATGAAGAAGGAAATTAATGAGTTTGTGTATATATATGTATGTATGTAAAAATCCCTATAGCTGGGACACCTCAAACATCTAGAAAGGTTTGTCTGGGTTGTCAGAGCTCCACACTCTGTGTGGACTGGGGTTGCCTGGACTTGAAATTTCTTGCCACATCTCAGCAAAGTTCCTTCTTGACTAAGGAATCTTTATCACCTTTTCACCCTCCCTGGGATGCCAGAGCAGGTGAGGCACTATAAGACTAAGAATTCTAAGGCTCATGACAAAGACAGGACAGTTCATCTATCCCTAAATCTACTGGAGGGAAATTGAGAATAGACCCATCCCCTGGTTCCCCTGGGACTTCATCTCTTAAGCCAGATTCTGAAACCTCCTGGATCCCACTTCTGTCCCTCCCATACAATTTCCCCTTTTCTCTCCCTCAGGATACTGAATTCAGACACCCCTTCCTAAACCCATTGAGAGAAGTAGCAAATTATTAGGGTGGACCACTCAGCATGCATGAGCCTTTTTCAGTGCCAGATGTTTCCCAGATTAAGGAAAAACTTGGCCATTACTCTGAGGATCCCACTAGATATATTGAGGGCTTTAAATCCTTCTCCCTCCAATTTGATTTTACCTGGGGAAATGTTAATATCATTATTTCTTCTTGTTGCACCATAGAGGAGAAAAAGAGAATCTGGGTTACAGAAGTTTGGGGATGATATGGCTCAGTTCTCCTCAGGGGCTATTGCTGTCCCAGTCGGAATTTCTGGATGGGATTGTCAGGAAGGAAGCAGAAGTTGAGAGAAGAGATCATTTTCTAATCTGCCTCATTTAAGGTATGAAGAAGGAAATTAATAAGCAGGTTTACTATAAAAAACTTAAGGAAATTATCCAAGGAAAATCCTGCCCTCTTTCAGAGGCCCTTTGTAGAGGCTCTAAAGAATACACTTACATGGACCTCACTTTTCCAGAGGGGACCACTGTCCTCAGCATGCATTTTATTAATCAGTCTGTTCCAGAAATTCACAGGAAACTGCAGAAGTTAGTCATGGATCCTCAAACTCTCCAGATACAGCTGTTGGAAGTAGCTCTTCAGAGATTTCAATAACAAGGATCAAGCAATGGCAGAGGAAGAAGGTAGAGCCAAGGAGAGGATCAGAGAACAGGCTCAAATTTTAGCCACTGCCATAACCAGAAACCATGGGAGTTCATACCTCAGATGCCATGGGTGGGGCCATTGGTCTTTCGGTTATCCTTGGAGGAAATCTCCAGGCCCATCTCCTAAGAGCAAATAGGAGAGGCGCAGGAAGAGAGACTGCCCACAGTGGGGTTGAGCTGCCTCTTCCTAATGCTCTGTCTTCAGATCTCCTCAGGATCAGGAGAGATAGTGCCCGGGGTTTGGCCAGGCTCCCCCTTACTCCATCACAATGGCTAAACCCCATAGTAACTTTGGATGTGGCTGGTAAGTCCACTTGAAGAGGGAACCCCAAAACTAGAAATCCTCAAAGGAGAACACCTCCTTCAACTCTGCCTCAGTGAGGGGACTCCAACCCAAGCACAAACAGTTTCATTTTTGTTATCTGGATAGGGTTGGCACCCCACCGAAACGCATTGAATTCAATTCAAATTCTAACCCTGGCTGAAATCCAGCAAGGAGCCAACCTGGGACTCTACCCATGAGCCCCCTTCAGCTTATAGCCAAATCCCCCTATTATAAAAGAGCCAAACTAAAACCCTCCCTTTGCAGAGGTTCCTAACATGACAGCTATACTATGCTTGGCATCCCAAGGAGCTTCTGCCCAATGGATACTGTTTTCAGTGCCCTCTTCTCTTCACCTAACACCTTTTACTAACTAGACTTTAACCTTACTTCCAATCCCCATAATAAACTTCTTTTATCAATCTAGGTTTTCGGGTCTGTAAATTCCTTCACAGAGAACTGCTTGCACTGCTAGAAGGGGATCCTCAGAACTCCCTACCCTTGCGTTGCCACAAGACCTTATTTAACTCCCTGACCACCAAAAACCTTAATTTCATTTGGGTACCCCAAATCTAAACCTCATCACACTGAATTTAGCTATTTTGAGACCTTCCCTCTGCCTTGTCAGTTTGCTGACCTGTTATTCAAATACTCCTTTTTAAAAATAATTTCCTCCTCTTCTGTCTCCTTGTTGGGAAGTGACTTAATGGTGAAATTAGGGATTCGATTTTCTCTTCTCAGACTGGGTGCCTTTTTGTGCTTCTCTCAAAGCCTTCCCATATTCCATCTGAAATCTGGGAGGAAGTAGATTACTCTGTCTGGGACTCAGGAATCCCTCGACGGGCTTCTCATGTCCCCCCAGCTTTTGTGTGCTTCTAGGATCCTAGCATGCTCCCTCATGTTGCGAGTAACCAATGAAGAGAGAAAGGGATTGCAACCTCTCATTGAAAAATTTCTTAAACACAAGCCTTTTGTTCCTTGTCAGTTTCCCTGTAATATTCCTATTCTCCCTGTTAAGAAATCAAATGAGGAGTTCTATATCATTCAGGATCTCAGAACTGTTAATAAGCAATTAACTTTCTAGACTTTTGAAGCAATAAAGTTTCTTTGTCTAAGGCCCACATTGCCTGTCAGTCTGTTCAGTATTTGGGCCATGAACTAATTCCCATTTCCCATTCACTCACAGAGGAGAGGAAGTAGGCAAACTGGTCACTCCCTGAACCTCTCAAAGAAAGCTAAACTGACTTCTGCCCCAGGGTTAGCCTTGCCTGATTTAAATGGGTAAAAGAAAGTAGAGTACTCTGTGGTGAGCCTCAGCAGCTTCTTTGGGACTAAGCTACTCACCCCTCCTCTGCCCAGAGGCCTTAATGCATTGCCCTCATCAGAACTTTAGAATTGGGGAAAAGAAATGAGAGGAAACATCTATAATAACTCCAAATAGTTTTTAATGTCTTGCATACTCATGGGGCTATATGGAAAAAAGGGGACTTTTGACAGCTAAACATTCCCCCACTAAGGATGCAGGGGAAATTCTATAATTACTACAAGCTGTCCATGACCTAGAGAGCTTTCTGTTATGTTTTGTAAAGGGCACCAGAAGGGGGTTCACTTCAGGCCAACAGAAACAGACTTGCAGATTCAACTGCCCATGCTGCTGCCTGGTTGCCCTTGACCATGGTGATTCCCCAACTCCCTACCTCCTACAACTCCCTTATGTACCTCCCAGGAACAGACCCTTGCCAAAGAAAGGGGAGATATACCCTTTCTCCTTCTGGATGGTTTCGAACACCCTTAGGCCAGCTTCTAATCCCAGAGGCAAGCCAGTGGAAACTTCTTTTTGGCCTCCACCAAGCTACTCAGTTGGGAGAAAATGCCCTCCAGCCTCTAGTAAAACCTATTTTCACTGGTCATAAACTGGGAGAAACAATTAGAGAGGTCTGCCTCATCCTAGCTTGCTTTCTTTGTTTTTTTGTTTTTATTTTTGTTGTTATCCTCCACTTCTTTTGCCAAATTAATTGTTTTTTATGTAACTACTTGTGAGTTTTGCATCTTCCACACTTCAGGTCATGAACTTCCTAACCAGAATACTGTTGGCTACCTAATCCTAAAACTCAACAACCCCTGGATGCTGCTGCCACCATCTTCAAGTCTCTCCTCCTCAATCTGGACTCAATTAGGCAGGGCCAGCTCTACAAGAGATGTAGACCTGAAGCAGCTCCAGAAGATGAGACCTTCCTCTCTTTCTCAAATGAATTTGGCTTTCCGTTGCTTGAGGGGAGAAACCCTAAGGCTACCTGGCCTTGGGAGTACCACAAATAATGTTGACTATCAGAGAAGAATCTGTTGGTCAGTAAGCCATAGAGCACAATGATGGGAAGTACTCCATCCCTACCACTCCTCCACTGTACCTCTGAGCCATAAAATTAGTATATCAAACTGATCTTTCTTTCTCTTTTGTATTAAAATTATCTTATTTTTGGTGAGTTGCTAGATGTCCTTGAAATTTTATTCCACTTTAATTGGTATTATAATTATAATAAATTTTTGTCCCTTAACTTGGAGATTGAGTATGCAAATTCTTTCTTTCTTTCCTTTTTTTTTTTTTTTAAATAGCTTTTTATTTACAAGATATGCATGGGTAATTTTTCAGCATTGACAGTTGCAAATCCTTTTGTTCCAACTTTTTCCCTCCTTCCCCCCCCACCCTTTCCCTCAGATGGCAGGTTGACCAATACATGTTAAATATGTTAAATTATAAGTTAAATACAATATATGTATACATATCCAAACAGTTAATTTAATATATAAAAAGAGTCGGACTTTGAAGTAGTATACAATTAGCCTGTGAAAGAAATCAAAAATACAAGCAGACAAAAATAGAGGGATTGGGAATTCTATTAGTGGTTCATAGTCATCTCCCAGAGTTCTTTCCCTCGGTGTAGCTGGCTTATTTTATTACTGCTCTATTGGAACTGATTTGGTTCATCCCATTGTTGAAGGGGGCCACATCCATCAGAATTGATCATCATATAGTATTGTTGTTGAAGTATATAATGATCTCCTGGTCCTGCTCATTTCACTCAGCATCAGTTCATGTAAGTCTCTCCAGGCCTCTCTGTATTCATCCTGCTGGTCATTTCTTACCGAACAATAATATTCCATAATATTTATATATATTCAGCCATTTTCCAATTGATGAGCATCCACTCAGTTTCCAGTTTTTGGACACTACAAAGAGACTTGCCACAAACATTCTTGCACATACAGGCCCCTTTCCCTTATTTAAAATCTCTTTGGGATATAAGCCCAGTAGTAACACTGCTGGGTCAAAGGGTATGCACAATTTGATAACTTTTTGAGCATAGTTCCAAATTGCTCTCCAGAATGGCTGAATGTATTCACAATTCTACCAACAATGTATCAGTGTCCCAGTTTTCCCACATCCCCTCCAGCATTCCACATTATCTTTCCCTGTTATTCTAGCCAATCTGACAGATGTGTAGTGGTATCTCACAGTTGTCTTAATTTGCATTTCTCTGATTAATAATGACTTGGAGCAAATTCTTTCATCAAATCCATAACACTGACTGAGGACCCTAATCTTGTTGGGATCACTTCTGCCTCAACAATAGCCTCATTTGGGGATTTATTGGTAATGATACTGCAGTAGTTTATAATTTCTTTCTCCAGTGCATTTGACAGACGAAGAATTGAAGCAAACAGGGATAAATGACTTGCCCAGGATCACACAACTAGTAAGAGTTTGAAGTCAGATTTAAACTAAAGAAAATGAGTGTTCCTGATTCAAGACCCTTGTCCATTGCTCCACCTAGTGGAGTGCCATAAAGGCCCAAGAGAGATGGGATCCTTCAAAATTCAGAGCACCTCTCCCTCCTTTGCAGAATACAATTATATATGATCCCAATGAGGAAGAAAAAAGAGAGGTATCTAAAGACACAAATGTATTTACACAGGTGGCTCTCTGAGCTAAGATTTTTTTTTTAATTTTTAATTAAAGCTTTTTATGCATGGGTAATTTTTCAACACTGACCCTTGCAAAACTTTCTGTTCCAAATTTTTCCCTTCTTCCCCCATCCCCTCTTCTAGATGGTAGGTAGTCTTAATACATGTTAAATATATGTTAAATCTAATATATATATATATATAGTTATAGTTATATAGTTATAAATAGTTATAGTTATGTACTTATATATAGTTATATAGTTATCTTGCTGCACAAGAAAAATTGGATCTAGGAAAAAAAAAACCCTGAGAAAGAAAATAAAATGCAAGCAAACATCAACAGAAAAAGTGAAAATGCTATGTTGTAGTTCACACTTAATTCCCACAGTCCTCTCTCTGGGTGTATATGGCTTTTTTCATCACTGAACAATTGGAATTGGTTTGAATCATTTCTGAGTTAAGATTTTGAAAGAACATATATAAAAGTTAGAGAAGGACTCATAGAAGAGGAAGAATACAAAAAGTGCCATAATTCTATAATGTGAAGTATGACTAGCTTCCTGGAGTGCCTCAGGGTCAGCCAGAGTCAGGATAGATTAAAGTCCTTGGTCTTTAGGGGAGAAGTGAAGGGGACAGACAAACTGCCATGAGGCTTGCTAAAGATGTAGCCTGGATTCTCGAGTCCAGAATCACCAGCCTCTCTCCTCCTTGTCCTGCCACAAAGTGACTCTCTGGCCCCCATCTCTCTCCATCCAGTCCTTGCCTATGATTATTTTAACACCAAACATTTAGCAAACACCAAAACCCAACAGTGAGAAGAGCCATTTATCCAAACATGCTAATAGATTCATTGTCTCACATCAAATAGGTAATTAGCCTTAAGTACTTGGTGGTCTGATTCAAGCATACCTTTTTGGAATTTCAGCCTTCTACATCTCCCACTTTCTTTTGTTTTAGAACACATGTGGTCACACCCTCCCTGACTTCTCAGGGAGGTGAGAACCCCAAAAAGGAGGTGATTACACCCCTCGACTTCTCAGGAAGGCGGGTGAAAGCACTAAAAAGGAGATGATTGTGCCCTCCCTGACTTCTCAGGAAGAGAAGTGAAAAACACCAAAGGGAAGTGGGGAGTCAAGCCAGATATTATTAGCGGTTTTCTGGGCTGAAGGGCCTTACTAGAAACAGGCATACACAAATCCATCAGTATGGAGATATTACACAAGCACATAGCAATAAAGCACAGGCTAGCAGTGATGATTTTCCCCAAAACTGGTACAGGCTCAATGTGGTGTAACAAACATGAATTGTACATGCAAGTAGTGATATAATAAACAATATGGATCAACATGGTATTGTAAAAGATTACCAGAAGTCCTAGAAGGAGGGTATGTAAATAATAATCACACATACACCTCCTTCAGCAATCAAGAGATAATCCAAAACCAATCTATTGTCCATTACTTCAAGTGTCAGGGAATGCAATGATCCCTGCAAGTTTTTGAAGTCCTGCAACAGTCTTTTTATGTGTTAGGGAATCCAATGATTCTTGCAGATTTTGAAGTCTTGCAACAGTCTTATCATGTCTCAGAAAATCCAATGATTCCTGAGGGTTTTCAAGTCCTATAACAATCTTTTCATGTCTCAGGGATTCCAATGATTCCTGAGAATTTTGAAGTCTTGCATTAGTCTCATTAACAATTTTTGATGTCCATAAGTCAATTGCCATAACTGCCATGCTCTTTCATGGTGGGCACAATCAGTGATGGGACCACCTGATATTTCTTAGGTCTTCTCTTTTGTTTCAAGGGTCTGCTCCAACTCTCTCTGATGGACAAGGTGAATACGGCTCATTGGCACCCATCTGATTCCTTCTCCATCTGTAGAGATACAAGCAAGCCCTCTCCTCCAAGCAGTTAACCTATCTGGTCCCTTCCATTCACCACTTTCTGGATCTCTCCACATCACCTGGTGATTATTTAAAGAGAATGGAGCTGCTCTCACTGGACACTGCCCTTCCAGTGGGTTATAAAACCTGTCTGCTGGAGCCAGTGCATCTTTGTCAAAAATCAAGAAATTAGTAGTATAAAGAGTTAGATTTAGAAGTTCTCTAGGGTTACCTGTGGCTCCCCCTTTGTTTTGTTTTTGGAGGAGCATCTTAAAGTCTCTGTTTCTCTTCTCTACTATTGCCTGTTCTTGAGGATTAAAGGATATGCCAGTGGTGTGTAAAATCTTATACTATGCAAAATGTTTAAAAGTATATGAGATGCGTTATCTGTTTTTATTGCTTGTGGTACATCCATAATTGCAAATGCTTGTATAAGGAACTCAGTGACCACTTGGGCTGTCTCTTTTGCTGTTGGTATTGCAAAAGTGAATCCTGAAAAGGTGTCTATCACAACATGGATAAAAGACAGACGACCAAAAGATTTATAATGGGTCACAACCATTTGCCAAATTTCATTGGGTCTCAAACCACAAGAGTTCTTGTTTGGAGGGAGCATAGGAGTGTGGAAAAGAAGGCAAGCTGTACAGGCTTTTATTATGCTCCTTGCTTTCTCTCTTCTTATCCCAAATTGCAAATGTAAAACTCGAGCAGCCTGATGATATTTGGATTCTTGGGCTTCTTGAAATAAAGGAGTATTGGCCAGCATAGTTAGAAGGCTATCTGCCCTTGAATTACCATCAAAAATAGGACCTGGAAGTCCACTATGAGGATGGACATACAAGATATAAATCTTACCTGAATGCTTTCTCACTTGCTCTTGAAGTTCCTTAAAGAGCTGATATATATTGGAAGCTACAAATTTTATTTGGGCTGTGGCAATTCTTGTACCAAACCTACTGAATAGACTGAATCAGATATTATATTTATATTTCCTGGATAATAAGAACTAAAATGATTGCATACAATTCATTCTGCTGAGTGGACTGAAAAGGAGTTCTGACTACTCTCTTTATAGGTAAGTCACTAAAGTATACAGCACAAATATTATATTTGGATGCATCTGTAAAGATAGTTGGTCTTTTGAGAGGAACTTTAGAAACCAAGAAAGGAGAAGATACACTCCTTTTAATCTAGAAATTATCAAAGATCTGAAAAGGCTTGCACTCTTTATTGGGCTACATCATCTTATATTAAGATGTTATTACAGAATTTGGCTTATGAAATTTTAACCCTTAGTGACCGGAAATCTATAGCAAAGACATGCTTAGAACCTGAACAAAACTTGTTGTGGCCCTCTGAATATAGTGAACTCTGTAGGATATAAGCCCAACAAAATAAGCAAACTAGAGTTAATACTTCAATCACCTGTGACCAACTAACAGGGGTAGGTTCTTATGCAGACATGTCAGCACAGATTAATTACCCCATAGCAGCATATGAACAAATTGCTTCTGCTGCTAACAACGCATGGGGCTTTATCACAGGTAAACAGGACAGAGAAGAGGCCTTCACAAAAATAGCACAAGGGCCAAATGAACTCTTTGCTGATTTTGTAGGACGTCTGCAGACAGCTGTCATTCAAACTATTGGTGAAAATGCAGCAACAGACATTATGATAAAGCAACTTGCTAAAGAAAATGCTAATGATGTTTGTAGAAGAATTATACTAGGATTACACAAGGATGCTCCTTTAGAAAAGATCATAAGATGCTGTGCCACAGTGGGCACAAATACCTCTTATACCCAGGCTATGATACAGATTTCCCAAGATCCAAACATGGGAAGACAGGGACCCTTTTGGCAAGGGATTTCCAGAGAGACTCATCAATACTTTCAATGTGGTAAAGTGGGGCATCTGAAAGCTCAATTTGGCATAGAGACAGAGTGAGAAAACAGGGTGGAAGAACAAGACCCAAAACCCCATGGCCAAAATGCAACAGAGGCTTCCATTGGGCATCAGAATGTAGACTGATTCAGGGAAACAGGATGGGGGGGGGGGGCAGCCTCAGGGCCCAAAATAAAAAATACTTGGGGCATGATGGTAAAGTAAAAACAGGGAATCATTTGCGCTCTCCCAAATTTCCCTCTAAATAGCATTAAAATAATACCTCAAAGTGAATTTGAAAGTAGCAGGACCAATAAAAGGATGAAAAGAGATAATTTTCCAATCTAAGACAACTTAGAAGTTTGGCAGGAAAGGGGCCAAATTATCTTAACACCAAATGTTCAGCAGGCACTCAACAGTGAGAAGAGCCATTTATCCAAACATATGCTTATAGAGTCATTGTCTCACATCAAATAGGTAATTAGCCTTAAGTGCTTAGTTGTCTGATTCAATACCTTTTTGGAGTTTCAGCCCTCTACACTATAAGAATAGTATTACCAAATCCAAAGTTTAGAGTGAACTGAAATTAGACAAAAATACGAAGGACCAGAAGTTGATGAGTTATTTTGGGGACAAAAAGAGGAATAAAAAAAGGATAGGCTCCGTGGCTGATGGCATAATATTTATAGACGACAGAGAGATAACAATTGTACACCCTGTTTTATTTCCATATTATTTATTAAGGAAAATGATCCTGTGATTAGAAAGTGAAGAACCAACATAAATAATGGGATGTCGAGGTCAAAGTAGATCAAGCAGAGATCTGACCATACCTTTCCCCTGTTCCGTATATATCTCTGGATCAAGTACAAACTTTTCTGTTTGGCATTTAAAGCCTTTCCAATATTATTAAGAAATGATGAAAGGGAAAAGTTCAGAAGAACCTGGCTAATATTGTAGGAACTGATATAGAGCATACAGAAGTAGAAGGATGATTTCTACAGTAATAGCTACACTGAAAAGGCAAAGGGTTTTGAAAAACTCTTTGGGTTTGTATCTGACAAACATGATGGGCAACCAAATGATTGATGTTAATCTGTGCCATCAACTAGAAGAAGGTGATGAATTCATGGTGTAGAATAAGACATAGATTTTTGAGCATAGTCAATGTGGGAATTTGTTTTGCTTGACTAGACACATTTATTAGAACAGGTGTTTCTCCCTTCTCCCCTCTCCCTCCCCTTTAAATAGGGAGGAGGTATTTAGAGGAGAAAACAAATGCTTGTTAATTTTAAAGTAAAAAAAGATTTAAAAAAATTCACAACCTAGTCCTAAATTACCATTTCATTCTTATTATATAATATTCTCTTTTGCACACTTAAGATTCAGCTAAATTGGCCTCCTTATGTTTTCAATTTGTGAAAATCTTTGAGACAGGATCAAGATTAAAATTGTTCTCCCCTTCATCACTGTAAAGGTGCTTAACCTAGTTTTCTTTTCATTTTTAATGATATGACCTTTTATATACAGCTTGAATATCAGTTTTGAGTTTATTGTTGTTCAGCTAGGCCCCAATTAGTGAGAATAATGAGGCCCATGAAGTAGTCACATTTTTCTACTTCAAACTCCATATTTTCATTGGGTTGGAAGCAATTAACATATTTTACGTAATTGTAACTCTCAATAGTCCAAACTAGAGTGCAGCTACCACTTCATAGGATTCATTATTCACATTGATTATGGTAGGAGATACTGACCTAATTTGGTTTCCCCAGATTTTCTTGTCTAATATGGAGTTCTTTTGTCAGCGGTTTTGGTGCTTGGATTTATCAAATGCTGATTATTGTTTTTTTACCTGCTTTTTCTTTCTTACTTTTAAATAAAATAGCCCTCATCTTTTTTTTTTTTTTCTGGGATTTTGAATCCAGTACCAAATAGTTTGAAAATTTTGTTGTTCAGTAATTTTGGTGATGTGTAACTCTGTGACCCATTTTTGGGTTTTCTTTGCAAAGATACTGGAACAGTTTGCCATATCCTTCTCCAGTTCAGTTTACAAGTGAAGAGACTGGGGTACACAGGATTAAATAATTTCCCCAGTGTCACACAGCTAGTAAGTGTCTGAGGGCAGATTTGAACTCAGAAAGATGAGTCTTCCTGTTCAGGTTTACCACTGTTCCACTGTACCACTTAGCTACCCCAATTTAGATAATCACTGCCTTCTAAAAATAGTTTGAAGTCTGTTAATGCAGTCTAGGGCACAAATCTTTTTATTCGTATTTTCCCTCATTATTTCCATGGAGACTCTAATGCATTTTATTTTATCTAATACATAATGTTCTTATTTTGTCTAGTTTTATACAGTAGTTAGCTCCTTAGTACCCTGATTAGTATATCGTTAACTGTAAATTAACTTAGGGAATATTTTCATTTTTCTTGTTTTGGTTTTTATTTCTATTCTGCCCTCATGCAAAAAAAAAAAAAAAAAACTGTGACAGAAAGGTTAAGTGACTTTTCTATAATTACAACACCTAGTAAATGTTACCTCGCCCTCTGGATACCTCATTTTCTTTTTGTTTTTTGAGTTGGGTAGGGCCTGCCAGAGTTTGTTGAGTAATCAGGGTTTCCTCTACACCAAAAGGCAACATCAGAAGAAAAGTTATCTTAGTAATGCCAACTTCATCAATCTACAAGCATTTATTAAGTACCTACTGTATGCCCAAACACTGTACTAGAAATTGTTAATGAACATACAAGATATGAAATAAATCTCACTGGCTAAGAACTTACATTACAATGAAAGAGATGACAAGCATATTGAAAAAATGTATACAACATAAATAAAAAGTAAATAAATAAGTACAAAAGCAGCTAGGTCACACAGTGGATAGAGTGCTGATCCTGGGATCAGGAGAACTGGAATTCAAATTTGGTCTCACATACTTAGCTATGTGATCCCTGGTAAGTCACTCAGCACTGTTTGCCTCAGGTCTTCATCTGTAAAAATGAGCTTGAGAAGAAAATGGCAAAATACTTCAGTATCTTTGCCAACATAACCCCCAAAGTAGACATAACTCAACTCAAAACAAAACAATATAAATACAAATATATAAGTATAAAGTAATTTGGGGAAGAAGCTGATGGGGTATAAAGACCCCAGCAAAATACTATGTTCCTGGCTTTAACACAGTATCTAAGTGGTCCCCCCAGTGAGAAATGCTAGCTCTTATCTCCTCTTGATCTGGGAACAAACTCACCTCATAGAATTTCTTGTTTTGAAAAAAATTATCTTATACAATCAGAACTACTTTGTATCAATGCCACAGTAACTGTATACATTCAGGAAGTCAAGCTATGTGTATCATTTTTGAAGGCTGTCTCACATGAACCAGACCTAAAATATCATAATCTGTAATTTAATTGACACAACTAGTATAGTTAGCATTTTTTGTTTAGGGTCTTTTCTCATAAAAAATTCAACTCTAACGCTAACCTCCTTTTGTTTTGTTTTTTTTTTTTTGCCCATTCATTAGAACTTTGCCTGCTTGCTAAGCATCACAATAAAATTATCCTCCTCCTCTCCATGAGCACATCTGCTTCCAAAGCCATAAGAAGGGCTACTGGTCCTCCCAGCGCAAACAAATCTGGGCACTGGAGAAGGAATTGTCTCCAACTTGGGAAGGGTGGTCAAGCAGCCTCCTCTTAGTTACTTATATTCCACTCTTTCAAGTTTCAGAATGATGGGGTCTGGGGGTCCGGCCAGGCTCCCTCTCTTTTCATCATGGTGGTTGAACCCATGGCAATTATGGATGGATGTGGTAGATAAGACCCTCAATTTTCTCTCTCTCTCTCTCTTTTTAAATCAGTCTTTTTTTTTTATTAAAGCTTTTTATTTTCAAAACATATACAGAGATCATTTTAAACATTCATCCTTGCAAACCTTGTGTTCCAAACTTTTTTCTCCCTTCCTTTCCCCTGCCCCTAGATAGCAAATAATCCAATATATGTTAAACATGTGCAATTCTTATAAACATATTTCCACAATTATGCTGCAGAAAAAATATCACATCAAAAAGAAAAAAATGAGAAAGAAAATAAAATGTAAGCAAACTACAATAAAAAGGTGAAAATACTCTGTTGCCAACAATATATCAGTGTCCCAGTTTTCCCACATCCCCTCCAACATTCATTATCTTTTCCTGTCATCTTAACCAATCTGAGAGGTGTGTGGTGATATCTCAGAATTGTCTTCATTTGCATTCCTCTGATCACTAGTGAGTTAGAGCATTTTTTTCATGACTAGAAGTTGTTTTAATTTCTTCATCTGAAAATTATTCATATTCTTTGACCATTTATCAGTTGGAAAATGACTTGTATGTTTATATATTTGAATCAGTTTTTTATATATTTTAGAAATGAGAACTTTATCAGAACCTTGGATGTAAATTCCCTACCCCTAACCCCCCAGTTTACTGCTTCCCTTCTAATCTTATCTGCATTGATTTGGTCTGTACAAAAACTTTTAATCTTAATATAATGAAAACTATTCATTTTTGCATTCCATAATGATCTCTAGTTCTTCTTTGGCCACAAATTCCTTCCTTCTCCATAGATCTGAGAGTTAGACTATTCTTTGTTCTTCTATTTGCTTATAGTATCACTCTTTATGTCTAAATCAGGAACTCATTTTGACCTTATCTTGGGATAGGGTGTTAGGTGTGGGTGAATGCCTAGATTCAGCCATACTAATTTCCAATTTTCCCAGCAATTTTTGTCAAATAGTGAGTACTTTCCCAGAAGTTGGGAGACTCTCAATTTTCTAATTGATACAGGAGCCACTTTACATATCCTACTGCAGCATTTTCACTTTCCTGAGTAATGGGCCTTGAAGGAATACTAAGGGAGTATCCCAACTCATACTCCCAGCCTTATCTGTTTAAAGATCTGTTGTTTTTAATCACTCCTTCCTTGTCTTTTTTCCTGTCCTGCTCCCTTGATGGTGAATTTGGGCACTCAATTTTCTTTACTTAAGTCCCTAACTTTCCTCTTGCCCCTGTTCACCAGACCCTTCCTTGTTTCCCAGGAAGTTTAGGACATAGTTGAGTTTATTGTTCGGGATCAGGGAATTTTGGGATGAGCTACTTATGCAGCTCTGCCTGTGTCTGTCTTAAAGACCCTCACACCTTCTCCCATCAACATCATACCCCATAAAACCCAAAGCTCAGAAGGTTTACAATCTTTGATTTAGAAGTTTCTTACTATGGTTTCCTTGTCTCTTGTCAGTCCCCCTTCCAATACTCCATTCTTCTTAGGGAGCCAAATGGGAATTATTATTGCATGGTTCAAGATCTCAGGGTTGTTAATGAAGCTGTTATTCCTATTCATTTCATAGTTCCCATTTCCTACACCGCACACCTAAATCCCTGGGAATACCCAATGGTTTTTCACTCTGAATCTTAAAAATGCTTTCTTTTGTATACCTCTTCAAGAGTACTCACAATTTAGTTTTGCTTTTGAGTGGGCATGCTCAGGAAAATCAAAGCCATGCCAATTGATGTGGACGGTTTTGCCCCAAGACTTCAAGGATAGAACCTATTTATTTGCTTAAGCTTTGAGAAAAGACTTAAGGGAGTCTAAGATAGTCTAATACAATATGTGGATGATATTCTTATCTGTAGCCTGATATGGGAAGCCTCTCTGGACACTTTCATTAAAACTCTCAATTCTTGGGCATCCAGGATATAACAAAGGTCTAAATACCTCATCACACCATGAAGTATTTAGGCCATGACCTAACTTCCACCACTTGCTTCTTAATCCCAGAAAGGAAACAGGCAATTCTTTCTATCCCTCTTCCAGTCACTAAAAAGTATTTATGTACCCTTTTGGGCATGTTTGTATTCAGTAGACTCTGGATTCCTAATTTTGGTCTTTTTGCCAAATCCTTTTATAATTCCACTTAGGACCCTGACTCACACCCTTTAGATTGGGGGTCTGACTAGGCTGAGATCTTAAAAAACCAGATTGACCACTGTCCCCACAATAGTCCTGACTCATTTAGAAAAATCTTCTACTCTCTAAGGAAGGTGAAAGAAAGAGTAAGTCTTAGGAATTTTAACTCAGCTTCTGCAACTGAATCTCAGGCCTGTGGTTTACTTTTTTAAGCAACCTGTTTCTGTGGCCTCTGGGTAGCTTTTGTGTCACAGATCAGTGGCTACTATAGCCCTTTTAATTGAGGAAGCCTCCAAACTCAGATTTGGCCAACCTTTAGAGGTTCTGACTCCTCACCAAGTTCAGAGCATCCTGGAAGCAAAAGATCACCAGTGGTTGCCTAGTGGTAGACTCATTAAATACTAGACTTTGCTTTCAATTTAACTCTCTGCATATTCATTCTCTTAATCTGGTGACAGTGCACAACTGTACACAATTATGGGGAGACCTTCGACTCAGACTATTTTGGTTGACCTGATCTTAAGGGATCTCCCACTTTCTGATCTTGATGAGTTCAGCTTCATTGAAGAAGGAATGAGGAGAGCAGGGTGTGCAATATTCAGGCTCCACTGCACCACAGAAATCAAATCCTTGCTTTCTCTACCCAGAAAACAGAATTAATAGCACTCATTAGAGCTCTAGAGCTAGGGAAAAACAAAAGGGTGAATATTTTTACTGACTCAAAATATAACTTCCATGTTTTATATGCCCATAGGCAATCTGGAAGAAAAGAGGATGTCTAATAGCAAAAAAACTCCCCCATTAAATATTCACAGAAAATTTTAAACCTCCTCCAGGCTATTCAGGAACCATTCAAAGTAACTTATATTTTGCAAAGACTACTAGAAGGAAGTGATGGAGCAGGGAGTAGAAAGGAAGCTTCCTGCCAGCCAGTTACACTGACACCATTACTCCCACAACTCTCTGAATCCTATAAGCCCTACTATATTACCCAAAAACAGGTTTTTGCTAAAGGAAGGCAATTTGTACTTTCTGCCTCTGGATGGTTTCAGACACCCTCCGACCGACCAGAAAAAAGTCAGTGGAAACTTTTTCTTAGCTTACACCAAGCCACACACCTGGGAAAGAATGTTTCTCTCCATTCTCTGGTAAAATCCAGCTTCATTTGCCACAAGTTGGGAGAAACTACCAATCTAGAACTGCTTGGTCTGCTGGGCTTGCCTAACTTGTGCCCTAGTGAATTCTGAAGAAGCTTTCAGATCCTGCCCCCTCTTTTAAAACCTATTTAGAGGAGGGGTACCTACCCAGGAGAAGATGGGCAGATTGACTTTACATATATGTCCTATACAGGAGTTTCAAATTACTTTTAGTTTTTGTTGACATCTTTATTAACTGGGACTTTCCTTGCAAGACTGAAAAGGCTCATGAGCTATCAAAGTTTCTGCTAAAAGACATTAAGCCTCACTTTGCTCTGTCTACTCTTTACAGAGTAACAACAATGATCCAGCCTTCACTTCACAAGTAATTCAGGGAGTGGCGGAGCACTTAACATTACCTATCATTTTCACTTTGCCTGGCACCTCTGGGAAGGTTGAAAAAATGAATCACATCATCAAGGGAGTCCTTCCTAAACTCTGCTTAGTAATTCAAGAGGGCAAGGTGAAAAATCTCTTGATTGGAGTGCTTAGAGTCTGTATCACACCCTGGGAAAGCTTTAAATTTAGCCCATTTGAACTGCTGTATGGGAGATCTTTTCTAACTTTTGATATCCTTGTAGACATAGAACAGTACTTAGTCGCTCAATTTGCAACCCAGCTTGGAGCAGTCAGGAATGCAACAGACATCTTCTGAAACTTTTGGATAAGAAAAAGGAAAATTTTTCTCTGCTACAGCCAGGAGATTGGGTATACTTAAAGTCCAGGAAAATCTGCAAAGGGGAACACCTTGGATGTCAACTGGAAGGGACCCTACAGAGTCATACTCACCACTCCAATAGAAGTAAAACTTGAGGATCTCACCAGATGGACTCATAACTCTAGGCTTAAGCTGGTGTCACCTCTTGCTTTCCCCCTGTAAACTCTAGAATGCACCTGTGAACCCAACAAAGGAACTCAAACTACTGTTTAGAAGAATTCCAAACATCTCTGACAAACAGGTAGATGGAAAGAGGTGAAATCACATTCGACCTCTTCCTATTATATTTTAGCCTTCCTAATGTCATCTTTCATTTCTTTTTTTAGAGCAACAGCCTTCTTTCTCCTTCTTGGAACCAATTCATCTATGCCAACTATGATAATACTACTTTTCATCTTTCTTTCTCCTGATTTTTCAAGCTCCTGTGGCTTTGCAAGTGGTAAGAGTACTCTTTAATCAAATTGGGAAACTCAGTAGTTAGGTGGGGTAGGAGGCAGAATTGTTGTGTATGTCATACATACCCACAGGGTCACTATCATCTCCCACCAAATGCAGTTTCTTGCAAAAAAACCCTCTCCTTAATATAATCTCTTGGAAGATCTTTGCTTCCTCATTTGTGCTGGCCACTCCTTTATGAGCAAATCTTTCTGTTTCAGCACCCTGTTTCTTGACAGGATTTGACTCCTTTACTTGGGAAACAAACTCCATGGCTACTGAAAAAGTTAAGACCCCTCTTGGGTGGGGGAGGGAAAGGGAGATGTGTTTGTGAATGTCTCTATTGGCTTTTTGAGTTGTATTGTTTGTGTACTATTAGTGATGAGCATCTTGGGCAGCTGTACCAATTGCACTGAAGAAATGCTTCCTATTTGTGCCTATAATCATAACCCCCCTCCCCGCCCTGCTACTCTTCTAGTGGGATCTCTCATTTTAAGCATTACCTCTGTATTAAATCATAATGCCTCAGCCTCTTCTCATTATAAAACTCTTATTGATCTTTTGAAAACATCCCTGTCAGGGGAGTGGAGCCAAGATGGTGGAAAATAGACAAATCTTTGTCTGAATTCTTCCTGGTTTCCCTCAAATCAGCACCAGGTCAAGCCTCTTGAATGAGATAAACTGAGTGAAGACCTCTCAAAAGAATGTGGCCTTGACTTATATTCTAATTATAACTTGAAACTTTGCAATAACAAATTGTGCTATAGCCAAAAGCCTCAGGTGTTCACTTATCTTAGATAAATATAATTTCTCTCATGTTCCTCCTATCTTTTTTGCTACAATTAGCATTAAATTCCTAATATGGTAAAGAGAGTGTTATTGGCTAGTATTCTTTGTCTCTGGGTAGATTTTTAGTCTCTGAGTAGATGTCCACATTTAAGGTGTAAGCCTGGACTCCTCAGGCAATGGCAGGAAAAGTTAGAAGGGGATGGGGATTTCCACATTAGAGTCTATATAAGTGTGTTTTGCAGGTTATGCTTTGCAGTCCTATACCAACACTGCTGTCATTGTGAGCTGCCCTTTCTGGTGACATTGTAATAAATTCTTCTTGCTTTTTACCTTGAGAGTCTTTGATTTTAATTTGGGTAAGAGTCATTGTTCTACACACTCTGAACGAGTTTTGGAGTGTAATAAATTTCCAGCAAAGATATTTTGGAAGAACTTCAGGAAAGGTTTGTCTCAATTTGGCAGGGGGGGAATGCAGTCCAGTGCAGCTGCAGTGCAGAGCAGGGAGACCCAGGGCAGAAAGGGTTCTGAATGCTGGGAGAATCTAGTTGGAAGCTTAGTCAAACTATAGCAGTGTTGGTTACCCTGTCTTGGTTCAGAACACATCCCTTTCCCCAGGGATCCTGATATGCTATCTTTCTGATCCCTAGGACCCTTATACTCAAAGCATTGCATGAGTTAGTATATCTGTGTCCGAAAATTCTGGGGAAGAAGTGAAACAAAACAACTATCTGACAAAATCCTAGACTCATTGTTCTAGAAATCCAATGTTTACCACTTGAGAAAGATTTTAGTGTGTGCACTCTTGGATTGTGAGCACCTCCTTTTCCATTTTTATTACCTCAAAACTTAGAACCACTACTTTGAAAATGGTAAAACATGGGTTCTGGGAAAATGCTGTTTCCTTAAAAGGGAGAAGAATATCTTATATCTTGGTATGGACACTTACAAGATGAACGCATTCTCTCTGGCTTAACAGAGACCATTCACCAGTTGGCTGTTTGGGGAAGATTTCTTGTTCTTGACTCTAGTTTCTATCATACAGCAGGAAGGAACCTAAGAGGTCAGATTCCATCTCCTCACTTTATAGTTGAGGAAATTAAAACCCAGTGGAGTTAATGGATTTCCCTGGGTTGCACAGTTAAGCAGTGTCTGAAGCAAAATTTGAATCCAGATCTTTCTGACTCCAAGTCCACTGTTCTTATCCATTATGCCAGTATGCCTTTTTCCTTCCAGATCATAAAAGAGAATGTTCAAGGATAGTCATGAATTAATTAAAAGAAAATATTTGTTCTGGCAATAATCAAGCAAACATAGGAAGAGAAAAATGTGAAGGAATTTCTTGTAGCATTGAAGGCAAAAACCCCATTGAATGAGACTAGGCAGTGATTTCACTGCTTTTACAGAAAACATTTTGTTTATAAGAACAAGACACTCCTTATAGGTATATGTTTCCAAAAGGAGATGGGCTATTAGTATCTCAGGCACAAGTTTAGAATGCTGGCAGAAACATATTTCTAAAAGGAGTTCAAAGCTTACATGACTGCCTTTCCTATTCTCAGGCTGGCACATAATGCTTCAGCCCCTTATGAGAGAGATGGCTCATACAACCAGAAGAGGAGAGTGGGAAGTCATGGAATCACTCCAATTAAGTTGACCACAGTGGTTAAATTCTGTACAAGTCAACATCCAAGTGGTATGTGGAGTAGTATCAGGACACGTGAATTCAAATCCTGTCTCTGACCCTTACTGAATGTATTACCTTGGATATATTCTCTCTGTACATCTATTTCATCAATTATAAAACTGAAAGAGGGGAGAGCTCTAAGACCTTGTGAAGTTGGTCCATCTATTACTGTTCCATGGCGTTCAGCTGAAGTGTGTGAGTCATGGTTCATAGTTTGAAAAAATTCAAAGAGACTCTCTTATAATCACAAAAGAATTATTTATGCCACAGCTGACAGATTAATTTCTAAGAGAATCTAGCAATTAGAAAGAGTTTTGGGAGACTTCTATGCATTAAAAATTTGAGACTTAGATAGCAATCTAATAGTTTACGTGGCTGCAAATTATAAAAGAAAGACAAGGAAGGATCTAGGAAGAAGCTTTTCAATCAGGTAAGGAGAGAGGATTTCTTTTAGCAAGGTACTGTAAATCAGATATAGTGGGGTTTTTACAGGGTACATATAAGAAGCAACAGAGAAGAGATTTTAATGCTCCACAGTCCTTAGCTAGATATGCAATTTTGAATAGACTTTGGACTCTGACCCTATACTTTCTCCCTTTCTGTCTTTTGGGGAGAGGAAATTCTGGAGAAAAGGGCTGGGACCCATCAATATCACCTCAGTAGAGCCAGGACCACTGCCAAAACATTGCTTCCTCACTGTCCTTTTCCAAATTGGAAAGATCTTATACACTACCACCACCAATTTCATTGCTTTAGACAACTTCCTCCATCTAGCTGTTAGCATGAAAGTGCCCTAAGCTGGGAGACTTTGACTCTTTTTTTTTTTTTGCTGAAGCAATTGGGGTTGAGTGACTTGCCCAGGGTCACACAGCTAGGAAGTGTTAAGTGTCTGAGGTCAAATTTGAACTCAGGTCCTCCTGAGTTCAGGGCTGGTGGTACTCTACCCACTGCACCAATTAGCTGCCCCTGTTAACTTTTGCTATTGTCAAATAGTGTGAGCTTGGTGGAGTTCCCTCTCTGTGTCTCAATTTTCCTATCTGTAAAATGAGCAATCTATACTACATGATCTCCAAGGTCTCTTTGAGTTCTGACTTTACATCCAACTCTACATTCTACATTCAATTCACCAAAAATTAATTATTTATCATCTATTGTGTACGAGTCACATTCTAAATTTTAATCTCCCCTTCCAGTTCTGACATTCTGCATTTGGTGCTCAAAGAGTCCTCCTTGATGCAAAATTCTATGTTCACTGAACTAAATTCTCTTCTAATTGACATTCTCTCTAACATAAATCTCTCAATCTTGACGATATATGTTCTATCCCTCCCAGCTCAGCCATCGTATGTTCTAAGAGCCCCTACAGCTCTGACAATCTGTCCTTTTTTCTGGTTCTAACATTCTAATCTCCACACACTCCTTTAGAGCTTTGAAATTTCCCACCAACACTTGTTCCACCTCATGGCAATGACTGGAATTTGACTCCCCCTGGATATCATATTCCTGGCATTCCTCTCCATTACAGACCACTCCTCTGACTCCCCCTGACTAGAAGATTTTGTACAAGATTTATATATAAAACATTTCTGCCCACTGCCCAGCCTAGCACAATATCTGATATAATAATAACTACTTAAAAGCCTATTAAATTGAATTATTAAATCTTCAAGAACATTTTTCTGCAGGGAATTGCGGGAGTTGAAAGAACCAAAAAAGGATTATTTATTCATTCCCCCACCTCAGAAAGAAAGAAAACAAAACTATTTATTAAGCACCTACTATGTACCAGGCACTCTTACTAAGTGCTTAACAAATATTAACTCTGATGAGATCTTGAGTCACTGGGTGGAATTGGCAGAAAAAGTCTGAAACACTGATAAGATCACTTCCTGAGGCAAGTGGGAAGTAATCTTATCAGGTCTGCCTTATGGTCTCACCCTCTTTGGAGGTCTTGGGTGGCCCCACCTTGCTGTGTCCAGTAAACATCCAAGTTATATGAAACATCCAAATTAAATTTCCCCTATAAACTGTCCAGTCATGATACCTTTCTCCTTACCTCATTCCCTGTGGTGTCTCATGGAGTCTTTCTCCTTCTTATAGTTAACTAACTACATACTCTCCCAAATCTATTTCATATTTATCATTCCTGTTGTCTGTTGTATCTCTTTATTTTGTCTGTAACCTCTTCTCTTAAATAAACCTATCTTTTGCCCAAGATAATGATCATTGTGAATTCTTCACATGACCAACTCCAACATTTGGTACCTGAACATCAATCTCATCATTTGGGGCTGAATCCCAAATTCATCCACTCATCTGATCCTTACCACAATTCTGGGAGGTAGTGTTATTATTCTTCATATATAGCAGTTGAGGAAGCTAAGATTGACAGAAATTCAATAACTTTCCTAGAGTTACAAACAGCAGTAAGTGTCTAAGGAACATTGGAACTCAGGTTTTCCTGACTCCTGGCTCAGGGTTCTAAATTGCCTAGAGGATTAGGCCCCATAGGGCCTAATTTGTCCTGGTTGGCCCCATAGGCAAGGAGGAAGAGAGAGGGAAAACACCAGGGTGAAGAATATGGGGAAAATTTTAGACTAAGTGTCTAATATCTTTTTCTTTCTCTTCTGATATTACTCCAGTATCATCTTTGGCTTCCCATCAGCATCCTGTTTATATGGTACCTTAGCTTACTGTTTATGGCTGCCGTATTGCCCCACAAGAGAAATTATGGTTCATATCCTTGAACAATAGTAATATGGAGGGGTGGATATGAAACCAGGGTAATACACTTTCAAATAATGGAAGGTAATGTATTTGGAAAAGTTTCCTTCTCCTCTCTGGGTTCAGTTTTTTCCTGTGTTAAATGAAATGAGTTTTAATACTTGATCCAGGCACTTAGGCAGTTACCAGCTGGTGATTCTGAACAATTACTTCTTTAATTCTGGTCCGAAATTTTTTCAATAAATGACATGAGACCTGCTAGATGGCTTCTCACTGTCTAATAGTTTATTCTAACATAAACATTTACTCAAGATTGTGCCTCAGCTTTCTCTTCTTAAAATGGGATTGGAAGTAGCTACATGGACAGCTAGGTGGAGCAGTGTATAGAGTGCTAGATCTGGAGTCAGAATTCAGTCTGAGACACTTAATAGCTGTATGGTCATTGGCAGGTCACTTAATTTATATTTGCCTGAATTCACTGGAGAAGGAAGCAGCAAACCACTCTAGTGCTTTTGCCAAGAAAACCCCAAGGACAATATTGATGTGCTCTGGTCCACAGGGTCACAAAGGGTTAAACAGAAATGAACAACTGCAGAACTTGAGGGAATTAGGACAGCAAATGGTTAATTGTGGGAATCAAATGAACCACAGTGATTCCATCAAGTGACTCTATCAAGTGACTCAAAGCTCAGCTCCCTTTTTATTTAGCCATTATTAGTGTAGTACAATTTCTGCCTTGTGAGAAAATTTTATTCAACAGTGGGAAATGGAAGAAAGGCTTATTGCACTATTTAGACCTGCATGACTGTGCAGCTGGACCACCTCTCTTTATTGTTTACACAAGGACCTAGGTTCTGCTGACCAGAAACTCTGGCAGATCCAAAGACTGATGCAAATTTTCTCACAATTGTACATCACAAGCAACACTTATATGTGTTATCTGAAAACTTCATCCATAGTGATCAATCAGCTATTGTTTCCATATTCCTTTGATTCTATACAGAGATTTGGGAGGAGATGGAACCTCTTTCTCTGAATTCAGGGAACTGCTCCTGTTCACTCCCAACTTGTAAAGTCCCTAATCTTTCCTCCAATTAGAAATCAGATTACCTAATGCTGTATTGTTTCCCTTTAATGATTTTACCTTATTTAATTGCTTTTAACGTCTAAGAATTTGTCTGCCCCTGTATTGGAGTCCAACTTTAAGCTGAGAAAGGGGCTTAGTCCTGATTTGTTGAGCAATGGGCATGCATTGCTTGATAAATCAGTACACTCAGAAGATGGAGCTTTTGTTTCCTTAATAATTTCATCTTTTATCAAATAGAGTTTTTGGAAGATCCATCTAGGTGAAATTATAATACTGAATCCCAACTTCCAAATAGCACCAGTTTCCCTTCCTATTCCTACTTAACACCCCTACTTAATAACCTTCTTGAAAAATTCCCTAGAGATCTCCAGTTAACCTTCATTGACAGACTTTTTGGCAGAAGACTTCCTCTTGAGATTAGAGTCCTGCTTTCCACCACATTTTCTTCCAGCTCAGGTCAGATTTAGGGTACAATTTGATTTTGTGGTTTTGAGGCTTAGAAGTTTTCCCCAGGAATTGGGGAAGTTTAATTTTAGGTAAATTATTTGGACCCACCTCAAGTATTGGGGAAGTTTAAAAATTTGGTATAGAAATTGGGATGGTTTAGGATATAGGTTAAATTAAAATTTAGGTTTGTCTCTAGGAGAGGGGAGATTTAGAAAGTTTGCCCCATGATGTGGGTGGTTTAGCAGTAGTAGAGAAGAATTATGGGTTCCTGGAGTAGCAAAATGCTGAAGGATTCCCCTTGGAAAAAGGGGAAGAAGATGCTATTAAATTGACAAATTTGGGAAATTTCTTGGGCCACCAGGTGGTATAGTGGAGAAAGTGTTAGGCCTGCCATAAAGAAGACCTGAGTTCAAATTCAGCCTCAGACACTTGTTAGCTGTGTGATCCTAGGGAAGTCATTTAACCCTATTTGCCTCAGTTTCCTCATCTGTCAGATGAATTGGAAAAAGAAATAACAAATTTTCTTTGCTAAGAAAATTTAAAGTGGGGTTACAAAGAGTCAGAAACCACTGAAAAATGATGCAACAAAAACATTTGTGTCAACCCTTTTTTGTAGTGGCAAGAAACTGGAAACTGAGTGGATGCCCATCAGGTGGAGAATGGTTGAACAAGTATAGGAATGTTATGGAATATTATTGTTCTGTAAGAAAGGATCTGCAGGGTGATTTCACAGAAGCCTGGAGAAATTTATATGAACTGATGTTAAGTGAAATGACAGAACCAGGAAATCATTGTATATGGAAACAAGAAAATGAAATGGTAATCAATTCTGATGGACATGGCTCTCTTCAACAATGAGATGATTCCGGCCAGTTCCAATGATCTTGTGATGAAGAGAACCATCTACACCCAGAGAGGACTGTGAGAACTGAGTGTGGATCACTTTTTGTTGTTTTCTTTCTCATTTTTGTCTTTTTTGATCTGATTTTTCCTGTACAGCAAGATAATTATATAAATATGTATACATATATTGGATTTAACATATATTTTAACATGTTTAACATAGATTATTTGACATCTGGGGAGGAGGTGGGGGAAAGAAGGGGAAATTTGAAACACAAGGTTTTGCAAGGATCAATGTTAAAAAATTATCCTTGCATATATTTTGAAAAAAAACTTTAAAAAATGAAAAATGATGCAACAACAAATATGAAAATTCTTATTGGCATGAAACAGGCATAATTTCTCAAACAGGAATGGAGGACATGACTAAATGACAGAGCTATCAAATGATGCTAAAATATATGAAAATCCAAAGGTTCCAAAATTTGCCTGAAGAAGAGGTCTTCAACTAATACAAGTTTTGGGGAATTATGTGCAATATCCTTTTCTGTCTTAATCATTTTGGTTGTGTTTTTTTGTTTCTGTAAAATATAAGATCTGATTCTAAAGATGAAAGGGAGTCATTGGAGTTTTCTGAATGGGAGGTGGGGCAAGAAATGATGTGATCAGATCTGCGCTTTAAGAAAATCACTTCGATAGCTGAGTGTAAGATAGACTGGAATGGGCAAAAATCTGAGGTGGGCAAGACCAACAAGCAGGCTATTTCAATAGTCTTTCAATATTTCAATAGGGTGATGAGAAAATATATCAGGGTGATGGCAGCATCAGAGAAGAAAAATTTGTATTTCTCTAGTGATTTGTTATTGAAAGCATTTTTTATATGGTTGCTAATAGCTTGAATTTCTTCCTTTGAAAATTGCCTGTTCATATCCTTTGATCATTTATCTATTGGGAAATAATTAGTTATGTAAGTTTGAATTAATTTCTTATATTCTTTGGATATGAGAGTTTTTGTTAAATTGACTGCCAAAAAATTGCAAGAGATGGATAATATGTGTCCTCTTCATTCTTTAGGATTTATGGTTCATCATTACATTTATCAGAATTTTAAAGCCTTTCAAATATGTTTTCTCTATAATGTTGTTATCATTGTATAAATTGTTCTTTCAGTTTTGCTTACTTCATTCTGATCTGTTTATAGAAGCCTTCCAAGTTCCATTGAAACTGTTCATTTCATCATTTCTATGGCACAATAATTTTCCATTACATTCAGATCCCACATTTTGTTTAGCTATTCCCCAATAGGAGAACATCACCTTAGTTTCGAGATTTAGCCCAAGAATATAAATATATGTGTGTCTTTTTTTTTTTACTTCTGATTATTTTGGCATAGTTGAGTCAAAGTTTAGTTGACTTTAGCGGCATATTTCCAAAATTTTGTTCCAGATTGTCAGGAATAAATCATAGCTCTACTAATAGTACCTTACATGTTCAGATATTTCAATTGTGCCCAACTCTTCAAGACTCCATTTAGAATTTTCTTGGCAAAAATCTGGAGTGATTTGCCATTTGATAAGTGGTAAGTCACAGAGGCAAGTGACTTGCCCACAGAGCTAATAAGTGTCTGAGATCAGTTTTGAACTCATGAAGATGAATCCTCCTGATTCCAAACCCAATATTTTATCTACTGTGCCATCTAGCTGCCCCAAAAAATGCATTAGTATCTCTAATAGCCTCTCTAATATTTGTCACTTTCCTCTTCTGTCATCTTGATTAATTTGATATTAATCAAAGTTAGAACTTCAAAGTTGTTTTAATTTATATTTCTCTAGTGATTTGTTATTGAAAGCATTTTTTTATATGGCTGCTAATAACTTGAATTTCTTCCTTTGAAATTTACCTGTTCATATCCTTTGATCATTTATCTATTGGGAAATAACTCTTAGTTACGTAAGTTTGAATTAATTTCCTATATTCTTTGGATGTGAGAGTTTTTGTTTAATTGACTTACTGCAAAGATTTTTTCCCCTCAGTTACCTGTTTCGCTTCTAACTACATTATATTTGTTTGTGCAAATGAGAAAGCACTTCAGAAACAAGATTAGCATTAAAGATACATGAGCATTATTATAGTATGTAATTTGCGATCTCATCAGGAATTCTATGGAGATATCAATGTCCTAATCATTAGATCACAAAGGGTCTATTTCTTATTTGAAGAAAATAAGGTACTTTCCACTTAACCTAAAAAAAATGGAGCCAACTCTTAGCCACAGCCCCTGGTTGCCATTTACTGATAACCAAACGGGGAACTGAGCCTTCTCTGACCTTCCTCAGATATTTCTTGAGATTGTGGGGCAAAGTTCAGTGCATCTTTTAATGTGTATCTACTAACTTATCCTTTGTTATGAATGTGAACCAAACTTGTGACTTTCTTGGCTTAATTTAATCTTGGAGAGAAAACTCTATCTATCAATGCAAATTTGTATCTTCCCCACAATTTAAATCTTCAGAAGGTTGCACAGAGCACCAGGGACTTAAGTGCCATGTTCCAGAATCACACAGTTGGCAACAGGTCTTCTTTGGGAGAATGATAGATTTACTTTTGAATTTTTATCTAGATGTAGAATTAGAAGGAACCTTAAAGATCATCTAGTTTAAGCCTTCATTTTATAGATGAAGAAACCTAGTCACAGATTAAAATCACACAAATAATAAGCATCAGAGGTGTTCTCTGACTCCATGCCAGGAGTTATATCTTTCTGCTATGAAAGAATCTATACAATCCCCACTTTCTCTTATTTCCTCAAAAAATAATCAAAGATGTCCAAAAATGTAGCTGATAAGATGAATGATCACCTTTTTTTTTTTTTTTTTTTTTTCAAAAATTCCTTTGGAAAGGGATCTTGCATCAGGTGCAAGCTTGAACTAAATATCTTGATGTATCTGCCAGCTTTAAGATTCAATTGTCCTCTAATTTTAAAACATTTGACCAAACTATTATATCATTAAATTTGTGTAATAGAATCCATGCCAGAGTTGTGCAGGAGGCATCTCTTATACAGATTCTCTGAGAGCCAATCATTAAATTTCAGCATGAGCATTTACATCATAAAAGTCATTCAGCATGACAAAGCAAGGTTTGATTTACTGTTTTGTTGATGATCTAGACTTATGTGATGAACGAAGGATCAATAAATGCAGAATAAGTTTAAAAGTGTGTTATTGATACATTTTGGGGGATTTTGGAGAGCTGATTGTTAAACATCACTAGCATACAATTGGACTGTCCAATACTAAGTTCAAATGTAAAGACACAGGAAGAGCAAACATGGCCAATGCTAAGCATACTTACTTACAAACATACATACATTTATATGTACATATGTAAATATTCACACACAGAGAGACAGAGATGGGGGGAGAGGAAGGAGAGAGGAGAGAGATTACAAAGGGAGCTGTTGATGTTTATTTTTGAGACATAGAAAAGGATAAATATATCTCTGAAAACATGTGGAGTCACTGGGGACTGACTTATCTAAAAGCAGAACTATGGTTCCATCTGATAAAATCTGGCCTGAAACTAACGAGCTCTGTGACATTGGGCCAGTTACTTGATCTGTGTTTGTCTCATTTTTCTCAACTATATCAGATCAGCAATAGCACTTACTTTGAAAGTTGTTGCAGGGATCCAATAAAATAATATTTGTGAAAAGCTTAATACAGTGATACACAATAGATACTGTATCAATGGGAACTATTATAGTAAGTAATATACAATTTGACATGTAGATTTCAGGAGAGATGCTTTAAGAATGTGCATAACAATATTAACAAAAACTTGCCATAATGCAAGGCAAAATTGTCTATTAAAAATGGAAGGTTCGGGCCAACAAAGTGTCACAGTGGAGAGAGCATTAGTCTTAGAGTCAGGAGAATCTGAATTCAAATTTGACCTCAGACACTTTTCCTCTCCCTTCCCCCCCAAAAAATGAAGGGAGGACTTTGATCTAGATGGATTATAGGGGTCTATAAAACATTTAAAGAGCAATTAATACCTAGGTAGGGATTGGCCAAGTGCTGTATGTTTGGCATGAGTAATTACTAACAAGCAAAACTTAATATTCTTTACAGCCACTGGCTTATTTCTTCTTTAAGTTTTTCTCCCAGTTCAAAAGACAATTTAGAGTAAACTCTGGGATATTACTAAAATTGCAGAAACCCTCTCTCTAATCAGCCTATCATTCCTATCCACAATTCACTAAAGCTTAAGCTAGGGAAAATCTCTTTTCCTTTTGACTTAGTATATTTTCTCTCAATCTTAAATCACACTCATAAATTTGGAGCAGAATCATGATGAGTGGTCATATACTTTAAGAGAAATTTAATATGGCATAAAAACTTCAGCAAGTATTAAAGTATAATGAGATGTAATATGACTTGTAACGGAAGGGGGAGTTGAATCTCTCCCTTCCCCCATATACAGTCCTTCTTTTTCCTCATCAGAGAGGGAACTTGGAAGAAAATGGATACAGGAAGAAAAGTGCTGTATGCTAACATCAGCCCCAAGACTAGTCTTTATTTCAGGTTCACTCCACTGGTCTATCTAATTGTGTCTTCTCTCATTTGGTTATTTCTTTGCTTCTAGTTTGATCATCTGCATTGCCTCTTCCCTTTTGTTTCAGGGATGGTAGTGGGAAGAAATACCCTATCCCATTTCTCCAACCAGCATAGCAGGAGGAACTAGGATCAAACCACAACCAGTACTCCACCTTCTCTGTTGAGCTGAGTGGTTTTCTTGTATAATAATAAAAAAAAAAATATGACCACTCATCATGATTCTGCTCCAAATTTATGAGTGTGATTTAAGATTGAGAGAAAATATACTGAGTCAAAAGGAAAAGAGATTTTCCCTAGCACCTACTATGTGCTAGTACATTAAAATTGTATCTCTGACAAGCCTCTTCCTTTCTATCAGTTTATAAGTAGCCAATATAAAAAGCATTAGCAGGAAATGAGATTGCACAGTGAAACCTGCAAGTCACTTACAAATCATGACAAAGGTCAAAAGAGCATATTTTACAAATTATATCATATATCAGCCCAAAGCTACATCATGGTAATACATGCTGAATCAGGGAAAACTATCTGTGTACTGTTTATTTAGGTTCTGGTCCTGTGATATGTAAATTCTAGACAAAATCTAGACCCCTGCAGCTGCAGACCAGCAGAACTCAGAGAAGGGGTTGAAAACTTTGAAATGACAACTTAAAAATTTTACTGTTAACTTTGAAATGATCTAGTTATGGTAATGAACTAACCCCAAGGGAGCACACACAGTAGTTGATCTGTTTCCTCAAAAAACCCTATAAAAAGGAGACCTCAAACTCCTGCTCCCCAAACACTCTTCCTTCATCTTTGGGTCCATGCTGCCTAGTGTTCCAAAGTCTAATGAATGGTTACCTGAGAGCCTCCCCCCTCTCCCGCCTCATCCTCTTCATGCCTCCCTCCCCCACTCCATCCCAAGATAAGCTATGTGCCTCTGTATCCCTCCCCACTTCTGGCCATTTTTCTCTGTATTTTCTGTTCTGTCTGACCTCATTCTCCTTGTGCTAATTAAAATATGATTGCTACTTTGTTTTCCACTACCAATTGTGGGCTTTCCCATAGAGTACTCAAAGAACAAGGTATTCTTGCCCCTCCATTTCATAATGTCATAAATTAGTTCTATCAGACATCATGCTAAGAGCTGGAGATACAAAGAAAGGCTAAAGACAGTGCTACTCTCAAAGAGCTCAAAGTCTACTGGGAGAGGCAACATGCAAACATTTATATACAAATAAGCTAAATAAATTGGAAATAAATTACAAAGGAAAAGCACTCTCATTAATAGGGGATCAGCAAAGACTTCTTAAAGAGTAAGTACTCAGAAGCCAGCACATGCCTGCTCCTAAGGCATCTCCCTTGCCCCACTCTCTCAGCTGAGAACTTCATATTTTACTTATGAAATTAAAACCATTAATCTTAAACTCTCCTTTTCTCCTCATCTCATATCCCCCAGATGCTTTTTGCCACTCTCTGTTTCTTCACTCATTCTCACATAATGAAATGTCTTCTTGCCAAAAAAAAAAAAAAAAAAAAAAAAAAACTGTCTTCATGCTCAAAAAATCCTATTGCATCTCATCCTTTCCAGAAGATTGCTTCCCCTCATCACCCTCATTCTTAGTTATCTTCAATCTCTCCCTGTCTACTAGCTATTCTTCTGCTGCCTACAAACATATACTTATCTCCCCCATCCTCAAAAAGTTCTCAATCATTCACCCCCACAAGATATGACACCATATCTCTCTTCCCTTTTTGGCTAAATTTCTTGACAAGGCTGTCAACAATAGATGTCCCCACTTCCTTATTTTCTCATTCTCTTCTTAACTCTCTATAGTCTGGTTTCCAACCTCATCATTTCATCCAACTTCTCTCTCCAAAGTTACAATGATCTTTTAATTACCCAATTTAATGGTCTTTTCTCAATCCTCCTCCTTCTTGACCTCTCTGCAGACCAACACTATCAATCACTCTCTTCTCCTTGATACCCTGTTCTTTCTAGGATTTTATAATATCACTTTCTTCTGGTTTTCCTCCTATGCACCTGACTGCTCCTTCTCAGCCTCCCTCGGTAGATCTTCTTCCAGGTAAACTCTACTAATCTTAAGCATCCCATAAGACTCTATCCTGGCTTCTGTTCTCTTTTTCCTTTACACTATTTCATTTAGTGATTTCATTAGCTCTCATGGATTCATTATCATCTCTATGCTAATGATTTTTAAAGTTAACTCTCTGTGGGCCTCCAAGCTCCTATCTCCAATTGCCTATTGGACATAATAAACAGGATATCCTGTAGATATATTAAGTCCAGCATGTCCAAAACTAAACTCATTATCTTTCCCCAGATACTCCCCTATTGAGGGTACCATCATTCTCCCATTTACCCTGAATCACCACCTGGATGTCATCCTCAACTTCTCACTTTCTCAATCCTCATATCCAAACTTTTGCCAAGTTTTGTAGATTTCATTTTCATGAGAATTCTCATATACCATCCCTTCTCTCTTCTCACAATCCCATCTCCCTCATGCAGAACTTTATCACCCCAGACTTAGACAACTGCAGTAGCTTGGTGGCCATAGATCTCTCCATCCTCCACTCAGCCATCAAAAGTAATCTTCTACAAGCACAGGTCTGACCACATCCCCTATGTTCTTACTCAATAAACTCCAGGGGCTCCCTATTACTTCTAAGATTGCTTCTAATCAAATCATCTTTTTTGCCATTCAAAGGTCTCCACACACATACATACACTTTCTAAATGTACATTTTAGATTGCTTCACACACACATATGCACACACTTAAGTTCTGCTATTTGTTGAACATAACATACTATCTTCCAAGTCTGGGAATTTTCATTGGCTGTCTCTCACATTTCAAAAAACCTAGATACACTTTGTATTAGAGATTTTTCCCCTTGAAGAACTCAATGGAGGCAGCCAAAGAGAAGAAAGGAACTAATTCAAGTCTCACAGAGTCTTTGGAGATCTCAGGACCACAGGCAACAAAAATAAATCTGAAAGACCAACAAAATATTAATTTAAAATAAAAAACAAAGCAGATGTGAAAGAATAGTATATACATTAATTAGAATCACATGAAAGGAAAAGTGTACAAGAACAGGCAGTCAATCAACAAGAAACAAGCATTTTTACTAAACAACTACTATGTGCCAGGCACTGGGCTAGGTAATATGGATGCAAATACAAAAGTGAGACAATAGCTGTCCTCAGGTAACTTACATTCTACCAGATATTCAACATGCTCACAGATAAGTATACATAAGTTATATACCAAATAAATACATAATGATTAAGGGATAGGAAATGATTGAAACTGTGAAAATCAACAAGGTCTCTGCAAAGATCTGAAACAGGACTTAGGAATTCCAAGTGACAGAGGTCAATGGGGTGAATATTCCTGGTATAGAACCTGTGCAAAGGCAAAGGAGATGGAATACTGTGAACAAGGAATAGAAGATAAGCTAGTATGACTGAGATCCACATTATGCACGAGGGAGGGCAAAAGTATGTGAAATCAGTCTGGACAAGTAGGTTAGAGTAAGACTGAAATGGGTTTTAAATGCCAGGCGGGGAGATTGCATTTTACCTTGGGGAAAGCTTCCCAAGCAGACTGCAAGATGATCAGACCTGCACTTTAGAAATATCAATTTGAGATCTATGTGAAAAATAAATTAGTAAAGTGAGACCCTCAAGACAGAGAGTGACTGAACAATTATTCTGATGTTAATTAATTCATTGAAATGTAAAACTAAGTTTAGTCGGTTGTTTTGATGTTGAATCTTCTTTCTCTCTTTCTAAATTTCTTTTTTTTTCTTTCTAAATTTCTAAGTTTCTTTCTAAATTTCTTTTTCTTTCTAAGTTTCTTTCTTTCTAAAAATTTCTTTTTTTCTTTCTAAATTTCTTTCTTTTAAAATTTCTTTTTCTTTCTAAATTTTTCTTTCTTTTTTTCTTTCTTCCTTTCTAAGTTTCTTTCTTTCTTTCTTTCTTTTTCTTCTTCTTCTTCTTTTTTTGATGAGGCAATTGGGGTTAAGTGACTTGCCCAGATTCACACAGCCAGGAAGTATTAAGTGTCTGAGGCCAGATTTGAACTCAGGTCCTCCTGATTTCAGGGCTGGCGTTCTATTCACTATACCAACCAGCAGCCCCGAATTATTTTTTCAATAAAATATTATAAAACTATATTATCAATAATGAAAACAACATAATTATGTAACAATCCCTCCAGCTAACTCCCACAACTTGCTCTTTTAATTAAGGATTTGTCCTCCAAGAGCAATTGATACCTTGGCTTCTAATTTTGTCAGTCTATATTTCCAGCACTATAGCTTATAAGGCCCTATAAATGTGTTTTTCATTAATGATCAGTTACTACATTAAATTAGTTCTTAATAAAGGCATCTTCTCAGAGCAGGAAGGATATTAACAGATTTCTTCTTAGATCACATGATTTTGGAGATGCTAAAATCTTCAGGTCCCAAGACTGAACTGTGAAAGTAGTGGAGGATGAATCCAGGACAGAAGTTCAGACCAGATATCTAGATATCACCTACACACACACATATACTACAAGGTGAGTACAAGATCTCAATATTGACCTAAAGTACAAAATCAAGAAGGAGTCTGGGATTGGGAATGCAAACAAAACAAAGGAATTCAAGCAGAAAGAGCTACTATGGTGACAGGAAAGAGCAAGACACAAAAATAGAAGTCAATGGCATTAAAACATCTAGAAGCAAAGCTTTAAGGAAAAAATAAGATTGGACATAAGCCCAACAAGAATTCCTATAATAGTTAAAGAAAGAGATTTAAAAAAAGATTTAAAAATCAAATATGAGTAGAGGGGAAAATGTAAAAGAAATGCAACCTAAGAAAGTTATGAAAGAAAATGAATATCTTGGTAAGAGAGGTACAAATCTCGCTAAAGAAAATAAATCCTTAAAAATTAAAATTGACCAAATGGAAACTAGTGATTTTATGAGACATCAAGAAATAACATAAAGTCATAAGACTGGAAAAAAAAAGAAGAAAATATAAGATACAAAAAAAAAAGGAAAAAAAATCTAATTTGGAAAAGAAACCAGGAGAAATCATTTAAAAATCATTAAAAGCTATGAATAAAAAAGAGCTTAGATTTCATACTTAAAAGAATTATAATAAAAACCTAATTGGATACTTTAGAACCAGAAGGAACAATAGAAGTTGAAGGAACATTTCTTCTCCTCCCTTTCCCCCTAGACAGCAAGTAATCCAATATATGTTAAACATTTGCAATTCTTCTATGCATATTTCCACAATTATCTTGCCAAATGAGAAAATTCAGATCAAAAAGGAAAAAAATGAGAAAGAAAACAAAACACAAGCAAACAACAACAAAAGAGTGAAGAAACTATATTGTGATCCACATTCGGTCCTCACAGTTCTCTTTCTGAATGCAGATAACTCTCATCATCACAAGTCTATTGGAATTGGCCTGAATTACCTCATTGTTGAAAAGAGCCAAATCCAGCACAGTTGATCATCATATAATCTTGTTGTTGCTGTGTACAATGTTCTCGTAATTCTTCTCACTTCATTCATACATCAGTTCATGCAAGTCTCTCTAGACCTTTCTGAAATTATCCCTGCTGATTGTTTCTTATAGAACAATAATATTCCATAACATTCATATGACATAACTTATTCAGTCATTCTCAAACTGATGGGCATCCACTCAGTTTGCAATTCCAAAAAGAATCGCTACAAACATTTTTGCACATGGATCCTTTTCCCTTTTTTTATGATCTCTTTGGGATATGGGCCCAGTAGAGATAATGCTGGATAAAAAAGTATGCACATTTTGATAGCCCTTTGAACATAGTTCCAAATTGCTTTCCAGGATGGTTGGATAAGTTCACAACTTCATAAGCAAATATATTAGTGTCCCAGTTTACCCACAACTTTTCCAACATTTATCATTATCTTTTTCTGTCATCTTAGCCAATCTGAGAGATGTGTACTGGTACTTCAGAGTTGTCCTAATTTGCATTTCTCTGATCAGTAGTAATTTGGAGCATTTTTTCATTCATAGAAAATTTGACATCCAAATATAGAATTCAAGGTATGAATGATAATTCATATGTGACTAAATAAAGTTAAATTATTTACATTTTTGAATGGGAAGATGATACACATATAACCCCTTAGAACTTTAACATCATTAGCTATCACTTAGAAGAAGACTACTTAGAGAGCCTAAATATAGTTTTATTAGGATGATATTATCTCAATTTAAAAAAAGAACAAACAGGTGAGTAAATGGAATGCACAATTGAGGGAGGAAGGAAAAGGAAGAAGGGAAAAAATTGTCTTATATAAATGGAATTCAGAAGGAAGAGTTTATGCAATGGAGGTTAAAAAGAGTATGAGGGCATAAGAAATACTTGAAACTCAATCTCATCTGAACTGGTTCAAGGAGGGAGGACTATACATACACATGATTAGATACAGAAATTCATCTTACCCAATAGGAAAACAGAAAGTAAAAAGTTAAGAGAAAGAAAAGGGAAGAATGAGGGAAAGGATCCATTAAGGGAGACAGTGGTGAGAAGCAAAACAGACTTTTAGAGAGAGAATAGGGTAAAAAAAGAGAATTGTAAGTATAACAAAATAGGATAGAGAGAAATATGCATTTAACAATCCTAAATGTGAATCTGAATGGGAGGAACTCACCCATAAAATGGAAGAGGATATCAGAGTTGACTAGAAACCAGAAACCAACACTAGCTTGGTTTTAAGAAACATACTTCAAACAGAAAGATACAGATAAATTTATATTCTGCTTTAGTTGAAGTAACAAGAGTAGGGGTGCCAATTATTATCTCAGATAAAGCAAAAGAAAAAATAGACCTACTTAAAAGAGATAAACTAAGAAACAGATTTTTCCTAAAAGGCACTATAGACAATTAATTAATATTAATACTGAATATATATTCTGTAAATGGCATTCATATAAATTTTGAAAAGAAGAATTAAATGTTAAAGGAGGAAATAGATAGTCAAACTATACTAATGAAGTTAACTCAATTTATCCCATCTTAGATTTTTGATAAATAAATCCACCCCAAAAATAAATGAGAAAAAAGTTAAGAAGTGGAATTGATTTTTAGAAAATTTTGATATGCTAGACCTTTGGAATATATTTAATGGGAAGAGAAAGGAATGCTCCTATTTCTTAACTGCATGACACCTTCACAAAAACTGACTATAAAAACCTTATAAACAAATTCAAAAGAGCAAATATATTAAATGCATCTTTTTCTAACCATAATGCAATAAAACCATATGCAACAAAGAGTTTTTGAAATATATAGATAGTTTTCGCTTTTCATTCTATAATCATTCCAGAGACTTCTATATAAAGTAATTCTTCCATAATGCAAATTTACCCACAAACATGAGGAAGGGAGAGAAGGAAGCAAGTAGAGACCAGCACATGGTTGAAGGACATATGGGATCCAGGAAAGAGAACTAAGAGCAGGAGGGGGATTACACGGGGCTGGAGTCAGCCACATGAAGTCTTGGCTAGAACCAAGAGGCAGAACACAAGGGAAGCAGACACATAAATGCCAGACATGGACACAGACAGAAGATAATATGTGAAATATCGGGGCTGAGGACAGACAGGTAGTATCAAAGTATGGATGGTAGGAAGAAAGACATGCCGTAGCTAGACACACAGACAAATGAGAAGAGCAAGCAAAGGTATTCTCTTTGCCAGAAATCTTAAGTCAACACTTCAGAGGCAGCAATGGTGGTCTCTCTGCAAATCCTTTCTTCTGCTGTCACTTGGAGGGCTTTTAAAAAAATTTTTTTAAAGATTTTTTTCCTTTGGTGGGAGGGATTGGGAGGTCACAGAGCAGCACCAAGACAAGGAACAAGAGAGAAGAGATAAACACAGACAGACAGACAGATGCATTTACAGACACAGACAGACACAGACAGAAATCAGTACTGTAGTAAAATTAACAACCAGGTTTTTTGGAATGCAGATTTCTTTTAGAACTCTTGATGTAAAGTCCAATTTGTGTAATGTGAATTCATATAAAGTGAGAATTACTGAAAAAAAATTAAAAACTAAATAAACTTAATCCAAATAATGAATAGTTCAAAGAATACATCACAGAAACAATAATTTCATTAAAGTTAATGACAGCATTAACAACGATTACTGAGGAAAGCAATTTGGGAGAAATTAGACATAGACAAGCATTTTATACCTTATACTAAGATATAGACAAAATGGGAATATTATTTAGACATAAAAGGCAATATCTTTAGGGAGCATGGGAAATTTTACTTGTCAGATTTATTAATAAAGGGAGAGTTCTTGACCAAACAAGAGAAAAATCACAGGAAGCAAAACAGATAGTTTTGACTACATAAAATAAAAAGGTTTGTACAAACAAAACCAAAACAGCCAAAATTAGAAGGCAAGCAAGAAATTGCCAGAAACAATTTCACAGCAAGTTTCTTGATAAAGACATCATTTCTCAAATAGCCATATCTTAGAAAATGAAATTAAATACACATTAATTGAACTCTCTAAGCAAAAACTGTGCAGGATCAGATAGATTTATAAATAAATTCTGACAAAATATTTAAAGAATAAATAATTCTAATACTACATGGACTGTTTTAAAAAATAGGTAAAGAAGCAATCCTTCCAAATTCCTTCTATGGTGGAAATTTGGTTTGGGTACCTAAATTAGGGAGATTCAAAATAGGAAAAGAAAACTACAGACAAATATCTCTTGTGAATATTGAGGCAAATATGTTAATAAAATACTAGTAGAGAGATTGAAGTAATATATAACAAAGATTATACATTACAATAAGACTGAATTTATATCAAGAATGTAGGGCTGGTTGAATATTAAGAAAATATAAGTATTTAACAACAAAAACAGTAAAAAGTTATATATTTCAGTTGATGCAAAAAAAAAAGCTTTTGGTAAAACATAGTATCCATTTGTGTTAAAATTCCAGAAAACAGGAAAAAAGCTTTCATTAAAATGATAAACAAGTATTTATCTAAAACCAAGATTAAGCATTATCTGTAATGAGGATAAGCTAGAAGCTTTTCCAGTAAGATCAGGAGTGAAGAAAGAATATCCATTATCATCCTTACTAAGCTTGTCATTAGTAATTGAGTAGTCCAAAAGAAATATTGGAGTAGAGCTGTAATGTGATATGGACTCTAAAAAGCAAAACCATGTAGGAAAAGATAAAAATGGTAATTATGGCATATGAAACAGGTACAAGAGCAAGAACTGATGCAGAGGAATTAGGGGAGAATCGCTGATAGTTCTGAAATCCTACTTTTATGAGGAATGGGTTAAAGAGGGAATACACACACACGCACATATTTTAATAATGATATAGCACCATCCAAAATTTATAAAGAAATAAGAGGGGGAGATAATCAGATAAGGAGGGATAAAAAGGGTATGTAAATTAACAGGAGTGGAATAAGATGTGTATATTACTGGGAAGAAGATAAATAAAGGTTCATTGTGGGAGTAGGGGAGATAGGGTAGGGAAGGCAGGGGATGGGAGGAGAAGGACAAATAATAGCAAGAAAAGTTACTAGTAGAAATAAAGTAGAAAAATTAGTAGGAATAGAAAGCAAGAGGTATACATAAACATAATAACAATGATCAGAACTAGGATTTATTAGAAAAAAGTAGGGGTAATAATAAAAAAAGGATGATACTATCTAAATTAATTTGCTTATTTAGTGCCATACCAATCAAACAATCAAAGAATTTCTTTATAAGACTAGAAAAAAATAATCAAATTATTTTGGAGAAACAAAAAGTCAAGAATACCAAGGGATTCAAAGATAAAAAACAAACAGGAAGGAAGGAGACCTGACAGTAGTAGATCTCAAACTATACTACAAAGTGGTATTAGTAGAAACAATTTAGTATTGGGTAAGAAACAGAGAGGTTGATCAATGGAATAAGTTGGGGATAAAGTATACAGAAGCAAATGAGGAAAGTAATTTAGTATTTGATAAACTTAAAATCCCAGCTATTGGGAAAAAAACTTATTATTTGGCAAAAAAAAATTGGGAAAACTGGAAAGTAATCTGGCAGAAATTAGGGTTAGAACACTATCTCATACCATATACTAAGATAAGCTCAAAAAGGTTACATTATGTAAACATAAAGGTAATATCATAAGTAAATTATTGGCACATGGAAGAAATGACCTGTCAAATCTATGGTTAGTAGAAGAATTAATGAAAAAAAAAAAAAAAGAGAGAGAGATTCAGGTAAAGTGGATGATTTTGATTACATAAAATTAAAAATTTTTGTAAAAACAGAACTAATGCAGCTAAAATTAGAATGAAAAGATGAAAGTGGGAGGCGGGGAATGCAAAAATCTTTGCAACAAGTTTCTTTGTAGGGAACTGAATCAAATTTATAAGAATTAGTGCTATCTCCCCCACCAATGGTCAAAGAATATGAACAGGCAGTTTTCAGAAGAAGAAATCCAAGCTATCAATAGCAAAATAATAATAATAATAATAATAAATCTCTGAATCACCAAATAAAGAAAAGCAGATTAAAACAACTTTCTGGTATCACCTCATACCCATAAGTTTATGACAAAAAATGGAAAATAACAAAGGCTGAAGGGGATTTGGGAAAATAAATATACTAATGTACTGTTAATTGAGTTGTAAACTAGTCCAATCATTCTGGAAAGTAATTTGGAACTATGCTCCAAAAGCTATTAAACTGTGCATAACTTTTGATACAGCAATCCTGCCATTAGGTCTATATTCTAAAGAGATTTAAGAAAGAGGAAAAAGACTGGTGTATACAAAAATATTTATTAATATTAATCTAATATTATTAATTAATAATTATGAATTAATAAACATTGATATTAAAATTAAAAATTACAATATTAATATCTTTTTTGTGATGGAAAAGAATTAGAAATTGATGGCTTGCCTATCAATTGAGGAACGCCTGAACAATTTGTGGCAAATGTAAGTAATAGGACACTCATGGTGAAAGGACGAGAGAATAGTTTTAGAGAAAGCTGGGAAGACTTGAAGGAACTGATGGAAAATGAAGTGTGCAGAACCAGAACAATCTACACAGGAGCAGCAATTTTTAAAAGATTATCAATTGTAAAAAACTTAGAAATTTTTATCAATACAATAACCATCACAGTTTCAAAGGGGTCATGATGAAATTTGCTATCAGTCTCCAGATAGTGAACTGATAGATTCAGTGTGAAGATTTTTTTTCTCGTGCCTTTTTTGGGAGGGCAAGGAAGAGGAAAATAGGTAACATGAAAATTTATTTGAGGTAATTATACATATTTGTAATAGAATTTGTTTTTCTTCCCTTCTCAATGGGTGAGAGAATAGGAAGTGAAAGGGAGAGAATTTGGAACTGAAAATAAAATTAAACTGATTTTTAAAAAGAACATGAATGACAAAATCAGCAATACAATATAACCAACACTGAATGCTACAAAAGTATAATGACCAAAGTTGACCCCCCAAAGAAGAGATATAAAGATAAGATTTCACTTTAAAAAATTACTAAAAAAAATTTTTACTGAGTAAGAAAAATTATAACAAATTTCATTTGGAAGAACAAAAACTATTACAAGGTAAGAGCATTGCTGAAGTATAAAAAAGAATAATTTTGACTATTTTATATTAAAATTTTCTTATATAAATAACTATATACCAAAGAACAGAAGGAATGTTGAAAATTGGGGGGGAAAACTTTCTTGAACAATATTTTAGATGAAATGTAATTGGGATGGAATTTTGCTGTAGTATAGGAAATGATAAGCTAGTTGACTTAGTAAAGCATGGAAAGACTCATTGGACTTATGAAAGAAGATGCTATCCACCTTTAGAGAAAAAGATGATAGGAGGAAATAAGCATAGTATAGTCTTGCATATATGTATATGTGTATGTTGTGTTTATATATATTTATGTAAATGTGTATATATATCCAACCTTAATTGTAGCCTTTTTTGTAGAATCGTTGGGGGAAGGAAGGAGAAAAAAAAATAAAAAGCCCCTAGCAGAAAACAAAAGAAAACCTTGGCAGCTTTGAAAACAATGTGTAGTATTTATTATACAGGGTTTTTTTTTTTTTAATGGAAATTTATTATTTTACATTGAATCCTCCTTATGGTCCGCTATGTACTTACATGGCAATGTTTTTTCCTCTCTTATTTTGTGTGTATCTAAAATAAAACATTTATCAAAAAAAGAGATAAACATATGATTTCTGTTAGTTTTGTGATTGATTTATTCAATTATTCTTATAGCTTTCCTAATACTAAATTAGCCATTCATTTCTGATATTAATCCCAGCTATGCATAGTGTATTATCATCATGATAAATTGCTATCATCTCTTTGCTAATATTCTTTGCTAAAAATTAAAAATTTTCAGCAATATTCATTAGGGAAGTTGGTCTATAATTTTCTTTTTATATATAATATATATATATATGTGTGTGTGTGTGTGTGTGTGTGTGTGTGTATATATATATATATAATTTTGTTTTGGCTCTTCTGGGTTTAAGATATCAGCACTATATTTGTCCTATTATAAAACTTGGTAGAACTCCTTCTTTGACTATTTTCCCAAATAGTTTATATAGTATTGGAATTAATTGTTCTTTAATGTTTGGTTAGATTCACATGTAAATGTATCTGAGTCTGGATATTTTTTCTTGTGGTATTTATTGATGACTTGTTCAATTTCTTTTTCTAAAATGGGGTATATTTGTAATTTTTGTAAATATTTGTTCATTTCACTTAGACTGTCAGATTTATTGGCATACAGTCGGGTAAATAGCTCCTAATTATTGGTTTAATTTCTTTTACATTGATGATGAATGTAACCTTTTCATTTTTGATACTAGTAGTTTGGTTTTCTTTTTCCTTTTTTAAAAATCAAATTAATCAAAGATTTATCTATTTAATTATGCTTTAAAAAAATAAAACCAGCTCTTAGTTTTATTTATTAGTTCAATAGTTTTCTTATTTTCAATTTTTTATTAATCTCTCCTTTGATTCTCAGAATTTGCAATTTGGTGCTTAATTGGGAATTTCTAATTTGTTCTTCTTCTAGCTTTTAAAATTTCATGTCCAATTCATTGATTTCCTTTTATTCCTGTTAGCATTTAGAAATAGAAAATTTCCCTTCTAGTCATTATTGTCATCCTCTTTGATGAAATTATTGCTTATTTCTATCATTTCTTGACTGATCCACCCATTCTTTAGGATTAGATTAGTTAGTTCCCAATTAATTTTTAATCTACCTTTCCATGGCACATGCAAATTTTATTGCATCATGAATGGAAAAGATGCATTTAATATTTCTGCTTTTCTGCATTTCATTGTGAAGTTTTTATGGCTTAATTCATGATCATTCCTTTCTGTGTAGGTTCCATGTGCTGCTGAGAAGAAGGCACATTTCTTTCTATCTCCTTCCAGTTTTCTCCAGAGGTCTATCATATCTAATTTTTCTAAAATTCTATTCACTTCCTTCTTTCTTATTTATTTTGTAGTTAGATTTATTTAGTTCTGAGAAGGGGAGATTGAGGTTTCCCCAGTAGTATGCATTTGCTATCTATTTCTTCCTGTAACTTATTTAACTTCTCTAAGAATTTGAATGTTATATCACTTGATGCGTGTTTAATTGATATTGATATTACTTCATTGTCTATAGTACCCTTTAGCAAGATGTAGTTTCCTTCCTTATGTCTTTAATTAGATCTAGTTTTCCTTTGGCTTTATCTGAGATCAGGATTGCTACCTCTTTTTTTTTTTTTTTAACTTCAGCAGAAGCATTATTATTCTGTTCAAGCCTTTTACCTTTATTCTGTGTGTATCCTTCTGCTTCAAATGTATTTCTTTTAAACATATTGTAGAATTCTGGTTTTTAATCCACTCTGTCATCTGCTTTTGTTTTATGGGAGAGTTCATTCCGTTCGTATTCACAGTTATGATTATTAACTGTACATTTCCCTACATCTTATTTTTCCTCCTTAATACTTTTTTTTTTCTTTTCACCCTCTCCCTTTTCACCAGCATTTGCTTTCGACCAATGTCTTCTCCAGTCTACCCTCCCTTGAATTAGTGCCTCTCTCTTTTCTTTCCTATTTACCATTATACTTCTGTTTTCTTCTATTAGACTCCATCTCCCTTTTCTTCTCACTTCCTCTCCTACTTCCCTATTATAGGATAAGATAGATTTTTTTTATCCAACTAAATGTGTAAATTATTCCCTCTTTGAATCAATTCTAATAAGGTTAAGGTTAAATCAGTACTCATTCTCTATCTTCTTTCTCTTCTGTAATTACCTTCTGTAATAGGTATTTCATTTCTTTTCATGTGATACAATTTATACCATTCTGCCTCCTCCTTTCTTCTTCTCCCAGTACAATCTTTTTTTTTTTTTCATTCCTTAATCAATTTTTTTCCCCTGAGGCAATTGGGGCTAAATGACTTGCCCAGGTACACACAGCTAGGAAATATTAAGTGTCTGAGTCTAGATTTGAACTCAGGTCTTCCTGACTTCAGGGCCAGTGCTTTATCCACTGTGCCATCTAGCTGCCCTGCCTTAAATAATTTTTTAAATCACATCAAAGTCTACCTATACCCACACCCTCTGTAAATATATTTTTTCTAACTGCCCTAATAGAGATATAGTTTTTAAGAGTTACATCTAAATGGTCAAAGTAAACAATTTTCAGATGAAAAAATTAGAGCCATTCCTAGTCATATGAAAAAAATGCTCTAAATCACTATTGATTAGAGAAATGCAAATTAAGATAGTACTCTGAGATAGTACTTCACACCTTTCAGATTTACTAAGAACAGGGAAAAGATAATGATAAATCTTAGAGGTGATATGGGAAAACTGAGACACCAATGCATTGTTGGTGGAATTATGAAATGATCCAACTAATCTGGAGAGCAATTTGAAACTATGCCCAAAGAGCTATAAAACTGTGCATATCCTTTGATATAGCAATGGCACTACTGGGTCTGCATCCCAAAGAGATCATAAAAGTGGGAAGGGAAATTTTCTTGAAGATTTAATACTACAATTCAATATGAATTTAAATGGCCATTAATATGTCAAATATGGTACTAGCCTAGACACTACAGTGTCACATTTGGAGTCAGGAAAACTCAGCTTCCTGATTTTAAATCTGGCTTAAGACACTTACTAATTGAATAACCCTGGGCAAGTCACTTAACTGTTTCCTTTAGTTCCTCATCTGTAAAATGAAGTGGAGAAGTGAAAACTCTAGCATCTTTGCTCAAAAGCCCCAAATGGGATTACAGAGAATAATCCACAAGTGAAACAACTGAGCAACAAGAATTGCTCTTGGCAATTGGCATTGGCCCTATAAAGAAAAAAGTTGGTGGTGTTCCTCCTTCAAGGGGCTTCCATTTTTACATTCTGAGGGAAAAAAAACAAAACCAGAAATGTTTTCTTCATAAATCTTGTGCAGAATCTTCGTCGGGGGAGTCAGAGGAATTGTCCCTAATGGAGAGGACTGTCAGAGATAGGATGTCCTGAAGGAGATCAAAGTCATGAGGTGGAAGGAGAGTTGGTGTGAAATTTCAAAACTGTAAGGGAGTAAGTGGAGGATAGACTGTTAGAAGCAGAAGAGACATCAAAAAACAGGAGGCAGATTGTCAGAGCTGTAGGGGCTCTTAGAACATAAGATGGCTGAGCTGGGAAGGATAGATCACATTTTGTCAAGGTTGAGAGACATTCATGGTGGAGAGAATGTCAGAGCTAGAAGAGAACTTAGTTCAGTGAACGTAGAATGTTGTATCAGGGAGGTCTCTTTGAGAACCAATTATAGACTGTCAGAGCTGGAAGGGAACCAATGTGACATATATAGTAGATGCTGAACAATAATTTTTTTTTTAATTTTTAAATTTTACTAAAGCTTTTTATTTACAAAACATATGCATGGGTAATTTTTTAGCATTGACTCTCGCAAAACCTTCTGTTCCAATTTTTCCCCTCCTTCCTCCCACCCTCTCCCCTCGATGAATTGTTATGGGCCAAAACTCTGAACTTGAAACAAGGATTCTTACAAGGTGCTAAGTCAGTGGAATTGATGAGACAATGGTTATCTAGTTTAGCAGGGTGCTTAATAGTTCTTAGTATTTAGTACTTAATATAGTTCTACAAGATTCACACCTATGATAAGAGAGCATATACGCTTAGACAAACTCAGCCAGATTCAGAGGCAGAGAAGACAAGAGAATTAATTGGAAGCAGGAGCTTAAGTTCTCAAGGGGAAGGAGAGAAATTCATTTTACCTTCAGTCAGGCTCCTGGTGGCAGGCTCTCCTCCTGTATTTCTCCACTGAGACCAAGGCTGCTCTGAAAGGCTGTCCAGAAAGCTACTGAGCCCCAGAAGGAGATAATAAAGGATTTGGACTTTAACACTTGGCTTCTCTTGTGGTGATTATTGACCTGAAATGACCCTAGACCCTAGAGACCCCCAAGAAAACCGAACCAAAGAACATTACAGCAAGTAGTTTACTATATATTAAATATGTTAAAATATATGTTAAATCTAATATCTATATATACATATTTATACAGTTATCATATTGCACAAGAAAAACCAGGTAAAGAAGAAAAAACAAAATAAGAAAGAAAACAAAATAACATCAAACAGATACAAAATACATCAACAGAAAAAGTGAAGATGCTATGTTGTGCTCCATACTCAGTTCCCACACTCCTCTCTCTGGGTGTAGCCTGTTCTCTTCATTACTGAACAATTGGAAATAGTTTGAATCATCTCATTGTTGAAGAAAGCCACATCCATCTGAACTGATCATTGTATAGTCTTGTTGTTACCATGTAAATGATCTCCTGGTTCTGCTCATTTTACTTAGCAGCAGTTCACTTAAGTCTCACCAGGCCTCTCTGTAATCATCCTGTTGAGCGTTTCTTACAGAACAATAATATTCCATAACATTCATATACCTCAATTTATTCAGCCATTCTCCAACTGATGGATATCCACTCAAGTTTCAGTTTCTTGCCACTACACAAAGGGCTGCCACAAACATTTTTGCACACGTGGGTCCCTTTCCCTCCTTTAGATCTCTTTGGGATATAAACCCAATAGAAACACTTCTGGGTCAAAGGGTATGTACAGTTTGATAACTTTGTGAGCCTAGTTCCAAATTGCTCTTCAGAATGGATGGATCCATTGACAGTTCCACCAACAATGTATTAGTTGTGTGTGGGTCAGAAACCACTAATAAAAAAAAAAAAAAACTGGATAGATCTCTAGAAGCAAAGCAAAGTTTATTATATGTTCTTTCGAGAATCAGGCATCCCACCCATCGAGCAGACAATCCAAGGGAGGAAGCACTGTAGGGGGCAGGGTGGCCACTTTTAATCCCTAACGCAAATTCCCCTCCCACCACTGACCCTCATCTTTATTGGCTGAGGATCTTATGTTCTAAACTCGGGAACTATCCAAGAAATTGAACTTGACCAATAAGTACAGAGGTGCTCATATTTGGCTGAAATAGGGAGGATAACAAGAAGGGGACTTAAGTATGCCCATAGGGGGATAACAGGGAGGGGATAGCAGGGAGGAGACTTTAAATATGCCCTTAGGAAAATAGCAGGGAGGAGACACTTTAAGTATGCCCTTGACTTAATACTTAAAGTCCTTTAGGCCTACTCAAACTTTGAAATAGATGAAGCCTTACTTGATTTTCACAACTGTCTCGAAAGATCTCACTTTATCTCGTGCAGTTGGACAACTAATTTTTGACAAATTGAATGTAGAATTGGATATAAAGTCAGGACTGAAAGAAACTTTGGAGATCATGCAATATAGATCACTCATTTTACCAATAGAAAATTAAGACACAGAGAGGAAACTCCACCAAACTCACATAGTTGGGCAGCTTAGGTCATTTTCCTGCTAGTTGATGAAGAAAGTTGCCTAAAGCAACGGAATTTTTGATGGTGGTATACAAGATGCCTGGGTTATTCTGGAAGAAGGCAACCAAGAAGAGTGTTTTGGCAATGGTCCTGGCCCTCTTCAATTCATACCTTTGCCCTTGAGAAATCCTAAGAAGAGGGAGGGTCAAAGAGCAGACCAGATCCCAGACATTCCTAAAAATATGCTAATCAGCATCTCAAAATTTATTTGAAATGTCTTTAAAGGTGTTAATTAGATTGGAGACAGAATGGATGGATTAACAAGAAGACTCTGATTTCCCATTATTCTATATAAACAGGATTTGGGCTTCTTCATGATAGGGGAAGATAGTATACATCACTCATGATTTCAAGATGGTCTAAGCCTAAAAATTCTTTTGAGACACTTGCAACACTGGCTTGGAACTTTAAAACACTTGGGGGATTCAACCCAGCAGCCCATCAATATAAATAGTATTATCACTAGAATCAGTCATGTGAATTCAAATCCTGTCTTTGACACTTACTGAATGTATTACCTTGGGCATATTCTTACTATATGTTTGTTTCTTCAGATATAAAACTGGAGGGGAACCTCTAAGATGCTGTGAAGGCACTGAAGTTGGTTCATCTACCTCTGCTCCATAGTCTTAAGTCCCTGTTGTGCCACAGTTCCTTTTTAATGTCCTGACCCAGTTTTCCTAATTGTTCTACCTCAATTACTCTGCCCCAGGACCTCAGGCTATAATCATTCCCTCTTATGTTTGATAGGATAAAGGTCTTATATCTTAGACCTCAAGCTATAATCATTCCCTCTTGATGTTTGATGGGATAAAAGTCTTTAACCATTTTAGACATCATTAGACTATCAGGAGCCTCTCCAGTACCTCTCTTCATTATGTCATCCTAGGTGCCTCCCCCCATTAGGTCATCCGCATCCAGCTGCCTCCCACCTTATATCATTGTTCTTGTTACCCTATAAAAGAATCTTGAATCTGACAGTCGCTGTTGGATTCTTGGAGACACAGTCTCATTCAGCCCTGGGATCAAATCATGGATCCATTTGGTCACAGTAAATCTCTCTCTTTCAAATAAAATATTAAATTGTTCTCTAATCTCTATCCTGCCTCAGTTTCTCTGGCATTGCACTGCCACCTGTCTTTAATGATGTCTTTCTCCTTACTCTTGCTAATAATGGTTAGTGTGCTAAACCCCTCTATGGATCTAGACTGCCAGTCAATGGCATGCTTTGGTATCATGGCATTAGTGGATTCTTCCAAATTCCTTTCCTATTCTTTGCTCTCCCAATTCTATTTCATATTTGACCTATTTTATCTCTTATTTTCTCTTATTATTATTTGTTTCTTATTATCTCTATTAAACTCTTCTCCTAAATAAAACTTCCTTTTGACAAAGAGAATGGATGTGAATTTGTTACATTTATTTCAAATTAGATCTTGCTGTCTCAGCCTTGTCAGAGACAAATATTTTATTATGCTGTTGGTGGTGTGAAGGAGTCCAGCTTCAGTGAATGGGATGAGTATGGAAATGAAAAATGAAGATTTACGAGTCAGGTGGGATCTTTCTAAGCAGTCCGCTTATTGATCTGAAAGCCAGAATTTATATTTTTTAAGCTAGTGTTACATGACACCAGGATTAAGTTAGTCTTGCATTTATACCAGAAATAAGCTAGTGTTGCAGTAACACCAGATGTCCCCAGGTGGCACTATATATAATCCAGTATTCCAGGGTTAATATATATACCATACTTCAACATTTCAGTTTGACATTAACTTTAAACAGTAACTAACAGTAACAATAACGGAGTCAATAGCAGTAACTAGCAGTAATGATATATTTATCATAGCAGTTGTAAATAGTATGGTTTGTGATTCCTTGTTCCTGTTACCTGTATACTTCACCAAGATTATCCTAAATTTATCTCAAATATGTCTTTCATTCATTGTTAGGTGAGATGATGAGCCAATGCTTGGAATTGCATGCCCTTAGAGAGAGCTGGTCTCAAATAATACTTGGACCAGACTCTTCCTGTACATTAACTTATTCAATACTAGCTCTCTATAGCAATGGGCTAAGTACATGGGGAAAGACTAGCTAAATTTCCTACTGGAATTCCCAACTAACAAGGGGGGAAGACAGCATAGGTAGGCTAAGTTTCTAAAGAACTTGCTGCTGTAAAACAGGCAGTTCCTAATAAACCCACTATTGCGATGCTTAGACTATGTTCTAAATGGAGTTAATAATAGGGTGGAATACCAGTAGCTTCTATTGTGCAAGAATAATTTCAAGGGTTGACATTTGTTGCTTAACCTTCTGATTGGATGCAGTAACTGTGGGATCATGATAATTTTTTCAAGGCAAGGAATTCAACAAGAGCCAATTTAAGGACAACAAAAAAACTACTTAAGGACAAGATAATCAATGTTCTTCCCTGCTTGCCTCTGGGAGTAGCTGTGGGAATTCAACTGGGGTACATGGAAGTAAAGACTACCTAAATACCATTTAAATTCAACAAAAGCCCCTTCTCCATGATCCTGTAATGCCAGAGAAACTGAGCAAGACAGAGATTAGAGAACAATTTAATAGTTTATTAAATGGAGAGATATACTGGGAACAAATGGATCCATAGTTGGCCCCAGGGCTGGACGAGAGACTATTGTCTCAAAGACAGGACAGCAAGATTTTTATAGGATAACAAGAACAATGACATAATGAGGGAGGTACCTGGATGGGGATAACCTAATGGGGGGGAGGAAGGCACCTAGGATGACACAATAGAGGGAGGTACTGGAGAGGTTACTGATATTCTAATGACATCTAAAATGGATAGATCTTTATCCTGTCAAACATTAAGAAGGAATGATTATAGCCTAAAGATTTAAAACCTTTATCTCATCAAACATGAAGAGGGAAAGGTTATAACCTGAGTCAGAGTAACTAAATAGGACAATGGGGAAACTAGGTCAGGACGTCAAAAGGGAACTGTGGCACAACAATCCAACTAGTTAAGAAGGATCTGGGGCATTTTTTTTATATAGAAAATTAGTTTATTTATTCAATAAACATTTATTAAATATCAATTATATCTAATGCATTGTGCTAAGATCTAGGGAAGATCCACAATTTAGATTATGAAATTCTTGTCTTCCTGAATCTGATAGCCTTATAAAGGTAAGAAATGTAGCTAACTTCAGTCTACAAAAGTACATGATTTGGTTATGAACCCTTAACAAATAAGCATTTATGTAGGGCTTATTACATGCCAGGCATTTAACTAAACTCTGGGAATACAAATAAAAACAGAAAGATAATCCTTGTCTTCAAGGAACTTACATAATTCTGGAGAAATGGCCCTGAATGTTGGGTTCAAGCATTTTTCTAATTATGAACTCTTGAATCTGGGAGTGGCGGAATGCACAGAGGTCATAGGCGTACTCCCTTCAGTCTTGTGACAATAAAGTAGTGCCCCAGCTTTTGTAATTCTGCTACATGAATTTGCTCCTACAAGAGGAGGGTTTTTAGAGGAAGTGAGGGCTGAAAGAGAGGAGAGAAAGGAGGGTGAAATCCCATTAGGGAAAGCAGATATTTCCTTCTCCCCTCCCCATTGAGCTCTTTCCCATAGAACCAGTGTTGCTACTGAACAAGAAATTTCTTCCAGTCTGTCTCAGCACTCAAAGTGCTGACTGATTGGGAAATCTCTCCTTAGCCCATTCTTCTTCCACAAATGCTCTGGAGTCCACAACAGCCAAAGCTGAAAAAGATGTCCAAGTTAGCCAGTGATGATGTTAAGGTTGGGGTTCAATCAGACTTCCTATACCAGGCCACCAAAATAATGGGATTGAGTCACCAAATGATGGGAGATGGAGTGATGCCCAAAAAGTATATGGGCCTGTGTCATGAGTAGTCTTTTTTTTGCTGAAGCAATTGGAGTTAAGTGACTTGCCCAGGGTCACACAGTCAGGAAGTGTTAAGTGTCTGAGGCCAGATTTGAGCTCAGATCATCCTGGCTTCAGGGATGGTGCTCTGTTCACTGCACCACCTAACTGCCCCATCATGAGTAGACTTAAAAGAATGTGCAGATTTAGCCATCTTTCAAATAAAGAGACAAAGATTTCATCATGCTGCTAAGCGCAGGCTAAATCCATCATAATCTTTATCAAGTAAAGGAGGTTTTAGCAATTAACAAGGGGGAAGACAAGTTCCCTAGCAATAAACAGGAGGAAGACACAATTAAAGGAAAGGTGTATCATGACGGTGGAGTACACCATGGCAGGTTAACCCTAAAAAGAAGTTTAGCAAGAGTCTACTATATGGACCGATGTTTTAGAGAAGAAATATAACCTGGGGGTTTGACATCATAATTTAACTTTCTGATTGGATATAGTAAAGATAAAGTTTCCAGAGACCTCCACTTGGAGTGGGACTGTAATCAAAAATCTACTTGAACAAAAAATCTACTTAAGAACAAAAGATCCACTTAAGGCTGAAATGATGTTATCACTTTTCTTCCCTTCTTGCCTCAGGGAGTACTGTAATTCTATCAATACTTCATACTTTCTCAGCTAAAGTTCACCTGGATTCCTAGGACCACATTCTTAGGAGTTCACTACTCTCTCCCTCAGACAACTGCCCTCCCATGCTGAACAGCTCACTCCCATTCTGACATACTCTTCCTTTTCTGGATATCAGGTTCTTATGATTCGGTAATAGGTTTTCTGTTTCTTCTTCCCAAAGGTCCCTACTTTGTCTTTTAGGCTAAGCAAATTAAAGCTAATCCCCCACCCCATGACAGACATTTAGTTGTTATAAAGCAACTTTGTCCTCCCCTTCCCACCATCCCCAAGTCTTCTTTTCCAGGTTGAACACCACTAGTTTCTTCACATGATTTTCAAATACAACAGGATTTCCAGTACCCACACCATGGGTGGGGGGGAAGGAGGAGGGAAAGAAGGGGAGATTCCTTTGTTTGTTCTTCAACTTTCCAGAATCTCTCTTGAAGTGAGACTCCCCAAATGGAATTCAGGACCCAAGGTGTTCTAGAATAGAGAAAACTGTTGTTTTCTTTCCTCATTCTAGATGTTGACCTTCTATAAATTAATGATCAAGGGACTCTCTGACTGGTCAATTTCTCTATCTTCCCATTGCCTCTTAGCTTTTAAAACCCTAGACTTATTCTCCTAAAATCAATGGATATTCCTCTAATCCCTGCACCTGGCACCTTAGCCAAATTGGCCTTCTCTCTGTTCCTCACTCTGGATACCCCATTTCCTGCCTTGTGGCTTCTGTCCCTCATGCCTGGCATTCATTGACCTCTTTACCTTAACTTCAAAAAGTCTCCCTAATTTTTAAAAAAGATAAGCTCCACCATGTAGGTGAGAACTTCCTAATTTCCCCCTAACTCCCAGTACCTTTTCCCCTAAATTACCTGGCACTTGAATGATTTACATCCATTTTGTTGCTATTGTTAAGTCATTTGAGTTATGTCTAAATTGCTTGATGCCATTTGAGATTATATTGGCAAAGATACTAGAGTGGTTTCCCTTTTTCTTCTCCAGCTTATTTTACTGATGAAGAACTGAGACAAGCAAGTTTGAGTGACTTGTACAGAATCATGAAGTTAGTTGGTATGTGAGGTCAAATTTGAACTCAGTTCCTCCTGATTCCAGACTCCACACATTATGCCTTGTGCGACCTTTATTTACTTTCTATTTATTTACTTCTATGCATACAGTTGTCCTCAATTGTCCCTATATATTTGTCATGTCTTCCATTAGAATGTGAGCTTTTTGCCAGTAGGGATTGTTTCATACACTGTATGTTCATTAATGTTCCTAGCATGTTACTCAGCATAGAACAGATGCTTAATAAATGCTTGTAGATTGATGAGTTGGAATTTCTACATTAATGTTCTTCTGACATTGCCTTTGGGGGGTGGAAGAAACCCTGGACACCACAAACTCAACAAATTACCTAGTTGGAAAAACAGAGAAAAAGTGTTATACTGTGTGCAGTGATGTCCAGAGGCCTGAGTGCAAATCTTGGGTCTGATATTTATCAATTGTTGTGACTATAGAGATATCACTTACCCTCTGAGTCACAAATTTTTTTGCATGTGAGCAGAATAAGAAATAAAAACCAAAACAATAAAAAGGAAAATACTTCCTAAGTGAATTTATCGAGTTAATGGCATACTAATCAAATTACTAAGGAGCTATCTACTCTGTAAAACTAGACAAAATGAGAACATTATGTATTAGAAAGAATAAAAAGCATTAAAATCTCCATGGAAACAATGAGAAAAAATACAAATAAAAGGACTTGTGCTCCAGATTGCATTAACAGACTTTAAACTATTTTTAGAATTTAGTAATGATCTAAACTTGGGTGGCTAAGTGGTACAGTGGGGAGAGTAGTAGACCTGGACAGAAAGACTCATCTTTCTGAGTTCAAATCTGCTCTCAGACACTTACCGGCTGCAAGTCATTAACCTGGGCAAGTCATTAACCCTGTGTGCCTCAGTCTCTTCTCTTGTAAAATTGGAACTGGAAAAGAACATGGCAAACTATTCCAATATCTTTGCCAAGAAAATCCAAAAATGAGTCATAGAGAGTTACACAACACTGAATTGACTGAATAACAACAAAATTATCAAAAACTCTTTACCATTGGATTCAAAATTCCAGAAAACTAGATGAAGACTATTTTATTTAAAAATAAGAAAGAAAAAGCCAATGGAAACAGTAATCTAAATTTAAGAATCTAAGTTACTGATAGAACAACTTCCTATTGGACAAGAAAATCTGGGGAAATCATATTAGGCCAATGTCTCCTATCATAAACAGTGTGAATAATGAATCCTGTGAAGGGGTAGCATATATTCAAATTTGGCCTACTGAGAGTTACAATTATGTAAAATATGCTAATTGCTTCCAGCCCAATGGAACTTTGTAGTTTGAATTAGAAAAATGTGACTACTTCATAGGACTTATTATTCTCATTAATTGGGACCTAGCTAAACCACAATGAACTCAAAACTGAAGCTCAAGCTACATTATACACACACACACACACACACACACACACACACACACACACACACAAGTTCATATCATAAAAAAAGAGAAGAAAACTAGGTTAAGTACTTTTCACAGTGATGAAGGGGAGAACACAATTTTAATCTTGACCCTTTCTCGAAGGTTTTCAAAAATTGAAAGCATAAGAAAGTTAATTTGGCTGAATCATAAGTGTGTAGAGGAGAACAATATATGATAAGGATGAATTGGTAATTTAGGGTTAGGTTGTGAAATTAAAAAAATAATTTACTTTACTTTAAAATTAACTAGTATTTATTTTCTCCTTTAAATTCTTCCTCTTCACTTAAAAGGGGGAAAAAAGCCTTCTAACAAATGTGTCTAGTCAGGCAAAACAAATTCCCACATTGACCATGTTCAAAAATCTGTCTTATTCTATACCACAAATTCATTCCCTCCTGATAGGCAGCACAGATTAGCCTCAGTCTTCTGGAACCATAGTTGCTCCTTATATTTGTAGGAGACTTTTAAGTCTTTCAAAGTCCTTTGTCTTTCTAGTGTAGTTGTTACTGTAAAAATCATTTCTGTTTACTCTGCATCATGTAATACAATACTATATTAACATACTATATCAACCAGATTCTTCTGAACTCTTTCTTTTCCTTATTTCTTAGTAATATTGGAAAGGTTTTAAATGCCAAACAGAGGAGCCAGTACTTGATCCTGGACCCAGGGAAGTGCATTGAGTAGGGAAATGATGTGGTCAGATGTCTGCTTGACCTACTTTGTCCTCAACACTCCCTTAGCCACATTGGTTCTTCCCTTTCTCAGGATCATTTTTCATAATAAAGAATATGACAGCAAAATAGGGTTGTGCAATTTTTATTTATAAATATTATGCCATTAGCTTTAAAGAGTCTCTTTTATGTTCCTCTTTTTGTCTCCTTTTCTATGTCCCTTCTTGTCCCAAAATAGCTCAGTACCTTCTGGTCCTTCACATTTTTTACTGAGTTTCAGTTCATCCTAAACTTTGGCTTTCATGATATTAGTTTTATAGAATCATGGCACTCTTTTGTGTTTCCTCTCCTATGGGTCCTGCCTTAACTTTCTATGTTTTTCCAAAATCTGAGTTTAGAGAGCAATCTCTGTTGAGATATGAGAACATATCTGTGTCTTTAGATATCTCTCTCTCTTTTTTTTTCCTCATTGAGAACACATATAGTTGCATTCTGCAGAGGAGGGAGAGGTACTCCAGATTTTGAAGGCTCCCATCTCTCTTGGGCATTGTCCTCTATGGCAGCTAGGTGGAGCAACACTCATTCTTGTGAGTTCAAATCAGGCTTCAGATTTACTAGCTGTGTAATCCTACACAAGTCACTTTTCCCTGTTTGCTTTAGATTTTCATCTGTCAAATGAACTGGAGAAGGAAATGGCACATCATTCCAATATCTTTGCCAACAAAACCCAAATGGGACCACAAAGAGTTGAACATGACTGAAATGACTGAACAACAACAGCAATGATCTTTTTTCTTTTAGCTTCTTTTCCCCACCATATCGGAAGTTCCTTGAGGTTAAGGACTGTCATTCTTTTTTTTTTTTTTTTAAATTGAATCTCCAGCACTAAATAAGCGGTTTTCTCCCCCCCTCCTTTTCCTCCCCCCATATTAGCAGTATTTTCTTTTTATTTGAATTTTTTTTTTCTTTCTAGGGAAAACATGCATTTTACAGTTTCTGTTAACAATATGTTCACACTGACTTTGAACTCAGTGCATTGTAGAATGTTGGAATATTCATCAAACAATATAAACAGCAAAAGAGAGGAATACATTAGATTCAGACATTTTATAGTTAAAAATACTCATAACAGCTGTCTTTGAAAGAAGATTTTATTAAATCAAATTATTATACTTGATCATTTTATTGCTATAGCAAAATAAGTTAATTTTATTATTATAACACCTTTCATTTCTGAGTTTAACAAATTGCCTTATTCTGCTTATCCAGTATAAGCTTTCACATGGACAAAATGTTTAAAGATGATTTGGAGAACATTTCTTTGTGCTATGACCACAGTAAGAAAGAGAAAATGAAATTTCTATGCCATCAGGCCTACTTTTCCATTTTTATCAAAGACATCTTAACACTTGTGAAGAAAAAATATTAGACACAATAAATATTTTTTAAATTGAGAGTGTTCATTTTTGTTAAAAAGTGATTATTAAATTGAATTGATGGTAAAAGCTCTATTCTTAGGAACATCTTATCTTTTTGACTCTTAAAAATGTTATTAGTATATTTTGCTTCTCTGTCAACAATATTTCCAAATAAATTCCTTTTCCTTATTCTAGAGAGCCACTCGTTATTACAAAATATAAAAAAAATAAAAAGAAAGAAAGAAATCCACTACTATGGTGAAATAGCCAAAAATAATGTCAACCAAGTCTGACATTATATGAGGAATGTGATCATATTTTTCCTACTTTCCACTTTTAGAAACCTTTTTTCCTAAATAAAATAATAATTATATATCACATGTTTGCAAAAATTTAAAAAGTTTACAAAATTTAAAGTTTACAAAGCATTTTTTTCACAACTACCTTGAAGTTCTTATAATAACAGTAACAACACATAATAGCTCATTTATTTAGTGCTTTAAGATTTACAAAAACTCATTCAGAAATTGGGCTTTTTAATTAATTTCCACAGCTCTGAAGTAGCTCCTATTATTGTCACCCACTTTATAGAGGAGGAAATGGAGGCTAGGGATTATGGTGATGGTGAGTGTTTATGGTTTCCAATTTAATCAGTGTTGGAAATACTATTCAAACCCAGTACTCCTTGATGTCAAGTTCATACTAGTCACTGCTCAAAGCTTCCTCTCCTCCTCTGTCCTAGGAGAAACTACTCCTTTCCCAGCTTGTCTTTACTTCCACATCTCATTCAATTGTTTATGGTCAGAAAACAGTCCAGAGAAGCATTTTCCCTCATTGCTTCTTCTACTTTCTGAAAGTGGAAATGGCCAGCAAAGCAAGAAAGTGTCAGATGGTGGGTGAATCCCTGCAGACTGAGCCTTTCAGCAGCCTCCGGTGAGATGAAGTCATGAGAGAGAAGCCCACTGCCTCCCTAGGCAGACTATTACATACTTGGCAATGCCTAGGATTTCCCCTAATGATTAAGAATATTTTCTTGACTCTACACTAAACCTCCAGCCTCTTTGCTTCCACCCCACAGCTCCCGGGCATCTCTAGGGCCAGTCAGAACAAAACTAATCTCTGTTCTACTTGTTTGCCCTTGAACTGTTTGAAGACCTATTGCCCCCTCCCCAGGATCCATGCCTGGTTTTCCCCTCCAGCCTCTCTGCTCCAGTCCATTCTACAGGCTGCAGAAATCTCTTTCTTAGTCCTTAGCTCTCATCACGTTTCATTACATTTGTACCTTGCTCAAAGTCCTCAGTAGCTCCCTGTCCCTGTGAGGTTCTTTAACTGACCCAATGACCTACTTCAACTCCAAGAGTTCAGTTAAGCCATCATCATCATAAAACATATATAATGTGCATATATACATATATATAAAATAATAATAACTATTATTATTGTTATTTTATTGTGGGCAGTTGGGGAGAAGTGACTTACAAAGGGCCACAGAACTAGTAGGTATCTGATGTCACATTAGATCTCAGGTCTTCTTGTCTCCCAACTCCAGGGTCTGTGCTCTAGTTACTGTATTACCTAAGCTGACCCTACATCATTATTTTTGCTCAGCAAAGATACCTAATGAACAGCACCTCCTTCAGTTTTTCGTGAACTCTTGCTCAAGATCCCCCAGAGAAAAAGTAGCTCCAAGGAAAGAGCTATCAGTCTGAGAAGTCCTAGGCCACAAGGCAGAGCAAGCCAATTCAGGCTTCAAAACAATCCGCCTGTGGGGGAGTTAACTTGGGCTCCCCTAGGTTTGGGTTACAGCATCCTGGCCTGCCCTGCTCTTCATGACCCCCAGTGATTCAGGGCATACATATTCTTCTGTTTGGAGTTCAGCACCCTCTGTACTTTATTAATTCCACCTGGATGTTGAAAGGATCCCAGGGCACAGAGGATATTTAAATAACCATTTGGTCTGGACAGTTGTTGGTACATAAAGCAAGTATAGGGGTTACACAGTAGAGTCAGGTATCCCATTCTGCTTGTTCATCATCCATGTTATTAACACAAAACTCTCTGATCTACATTGAGTTTTTGTATTTTCCTCATATGAAACCCACAGTTGCCATCTTTTGTTTCTGGGCTAAAAACCAGAATAGATCTTCCCCAGATTACTTCTCTAGCCTTATTTCACTCTACAGACAGCAAGGTCATAGAGTAGATAGAGTCTTGGACTTGATTTCAAGACCATCTGATTCTCCATAAGTTATTTGACCTTCCTAAGCTTCAGTTTCCATGTCTGTAAAATGAAGATAATAACAACACTTATCTTACAGAGTTATTGTGAGGATCAAATGAGATACTGCTTGTATGCCTTATAAATGTTAACTGATGTTATTTTTATTGTTACAATCCCTTTCCCTTAATGTATTCTACTTTCCATCCAAATTGGACTTTGAACAGTTCCCCTGTGGCATCCTGTACTATTCTGGCTATGTACTTGGGTATTTTGCTAAGCCATCTCCTTTGTCAGTCAATAAACATTTATTCAGTACCGACTATGAGTCAGGAACTGTGTGCTAAGCTGTAGAGATGGAAAGAGAAATAAAAGATGGTCCCTGTTCCCAAAGGGGTTACAGTCCAATGTGAGACAACATGAAACAATCTGTGCAAACAAGCTCTATGTAGGATGAATTGGAAATAATACACGGAGGGAAGACACTAGCATTAAAGGGGATGGAGAAAAGCTTCTTGTAAAAGAGAGGCTTTTACCAAGCCTGGAAGGGAGCAGAGAAGTCATGAGCTGAGGAGAGAGAGCATTCTAGGCATGGGGGCAGCTAGGGACACTCCTTAGACAATGGCTTGTGAGAGGAATAGCTAGGGGACCAGTCTCACTGAATTGCAAGGGACATGTTTGCAAACACGGTTAATGTCTCCTTTTAGATTTTAAGCTCTTTTCAAGCATGGGATTTGTCTCTTTCCCCCACAATTCCAAGAGCCTAGCAAATGAATTTGATAAATATCTGTGAAGTTGAATGATCTGGTACAGTTAGGATTAGAAGTCAAGCTCCTTCCATTGTCTGGGACTGGGGGTAGTATATCAGGGATCACCTCTAGTCCCCTATGAGAGGTGCACTCTTCTATCTGGACCCTACTGCTTTAGACCAAAGGAGACTCTGTCTTAGCAGTCACATTTTGTTCAAAGAACCACTTCCTTTGGGCACTGAGCCATTTTTTCATGGGGGAAAAGTAGAGTTGACTATAAATGCCTGTGTTGCAATTGAAAACTTTTAGAGGCAGTACTCAGCAAAACAAGACTGCTTCACTGCTAGAACTTTTTTGGGTGTCAAGAATTGGGTAACTTTTTTTCCGGCCCTCTCATTTATCATTCAAAAGCTAGCGAGAGAAGTAGAGGGTTCCTCTTTGAAGACGCAGATGCACCAGCACCATGCAGGGCAGAGGAATTGTTCTTCTGGGTAAGTGTGAACTCAGCTTACTAACTTGATTCTGGTAGGCTTAGTGGTAGAGAGGGAGCTACTCATTCATCATATGATGTGGGACAGAGCTCTTTCCTTTCTCTGGACCTGAGTTCCCTCAGTCTTGGTAACAGAGATTCCTAGAATTATCCTTTTAGAATTGGAAGGACATTTAACCCAACTCCTTCATTTTAGAGAGAAAAAATCAGGGCCAACTTCTCTACATTCTCCTTGGATCCCATCCCATTCTCCAGATTGTCCTCACTATCTTCCCCTTCTTCATTCTTGCCTTCTCTAATGCCCACAAACATGCCCACATCTCTTCCATCCTTAAAAGACCCTCATTAGAGCTAATTTTCTTCACTATCTACTATTTTCTTCTCCCTTTCTCAACCAAACTCTGAAAAATCAGCCTATATTTATTATGTCTTTTTAATTCCTTGCAATTTGTCTTTTCACCTAATCACAACTGAAATTGTACGCTCTAGAGTTAACAACAGTCTCTGTGTCTGTCTGTCTGTCTGTCTGACTGTTTGTCTCTCATTTACAGTTGGGATTAAGACCCTTGCTCAGGGTCATATAGCTAGTAAGTCTAATGGCACATTTCAACTCGGACCCCCTCAACTTCAGGGTTGGCCCTCTACCTACTGTACCACTAAGCTATATATACTACTCCAAAAATTTCTTAATGAAATCAAATGGTCTTTTCCCAAACTTCCTGCTTCTTGGACTTTTTACATCATCTGATATTAACTATTTCTTCTTGGATACTCTGTGTTTCTGGGATTTTAGGACGCCCCTCTATCTTGGTTCTTCTCTTATCTGCTTAGTGTTTCCTTTTCTAGCTCCTTTTCTGGTTTTTCATATTTGTAATCTCCACTACTGGTAGATGAACCCCCAAAGCTCTGTCCTGATCCATCTTTCTCTTTTCTTTCTATACTTTCTTTTTTTGTGACTTCATCAGGTCCGAGGATGGCACAGTGGATAAAAAGAATATCCTGAGCTCAAATCTAATGGTGGATACTTCCTAGCTGTGTCATGGGCAAAGCTACAACTTCAGTTTCCTAAACTATAAAAATGGGATAATGGTAGTACCTACCTGTTATGATACCGGAGTCACCTGCTAGTGGCTGCTGGAGGTCTAACTCAGACCTGTAGAATGGATCTCTTCATGTGAGAGGATGATGATGATATAAGGAGATGATCTCTGATCTCCCCGCTGAGATGCAGTTGTGTTGTATGACCTCTTTCCTCTTCTCTCTGCCTCCAATTTATTTCATTCCACAAGGAACATCTGCATTTGTAAAGGCTGCTTTGCAGCTCCTTCAGATATTATGATTCACAGCTGTGGAGGCTCTTGGAGAATTGACCTGCCCCTTCATCTAGGCATGGTTCTTTTTTATTTTATTATTTTTTTAAATAGCCTTTTATTTATAAGTTATATGTATGGGTAATTTTACAGCATTGACAATTGCCAAACCTTTTGTTCTAATTTTTCCCCTCCTTCCCCCACCCCCTCCCCTAGATGGCAGGATGACCAGTAGATGTTAAATATATTAAAGTATAAATTAGATACACAATAACTATACATGACCAAACCATTATTTAGCTGTACAAAAAGAATCGGACTCTGAAATATTGTACAATTAGCCTGTGAAGGAAATCCAAAATGCAGGCAGGCAAAAATATAGGGATTGGGAATTCAATGTAATGATTCTTAGTCATCTCCCAGAGTTCTTTCATTGGGTGTAGCTGGTTCAGTTTATTACTGCTCCATTGGAACCTATTTGGTTCATCTCATTGCTGAGGATGGCCAGGTCCATCAGAACTGGTCATCATATAGTATTGTTGTTGAAATATATAATGATCTCCTGGCCCTGCTCATTTCACTCAGCATCAGTTCGTGTAAGTCTCTCCAGGCCTTTCTGAAATCATCCTGTTGTCATTTCTTACCGAACAATAATATTCCATAATATTCACATACCACAATTTATTCAGCCATTCTTCAATTGATGGGCATCCACTCAGTTTCCAGTTTCTGGCCACTACAAAGAAGCCTGCTTCTTAACACCTACCTCCCAGGGTAGTATGAAGATTCAATGAGAAATTGTTTGTAAAATTACCTAGCACAGAACCTGGCACATAATAAGAATTTAATAAATTCTTGTAACCTTCCTTCCATGGACTCAGTTACTATTTCTATTCAGATGACTTTCAAATCTAGATATTTAGTCCTAGTCTCTCTCTCCCCAAGTGACAATCTAGAATTGCAAACTACCTTTTTGATATTTCCAATTAAATATCTCAGAGATTTCTCAATCTCAACATGCCCAAAACAGAATTCCCTATATTTTCCCCAAATACACCTACCTTACTTATCTATTACAATGAATGTTATTACCATCCTCTCAGTGATTCAGCTTTACAAACATAGATATCATCCTCCTTACTCTTTCTTACCCCACATCCCAATCTCTTGTTAAACTTTTTTGTTTCTCTCTACAACTGTTGTGCCCTGCTTTCTAGAGCCCCCATTCTGGGATGATTAAAGTAACCTTCTAGTGGAGAAGTGATGAGGTGGGATTCCTGAGGATGGTGGGAAAATGGAGTCCATTTATTTCTAGGGCATTCTCCTTTTTATAATATAACAAAAACAACTCTGAGCACATAGGACCACATAAACAACTTGCTATTGTAGTTTGCCACCTGGTATCACTCTTCTACTTGTCATCACTCTGCTTCAATCTCAACACAGGTTGTCACCTCCCCCTGACTTCTCAGGAAGGCTGAGAACCTGTAGGGGATATGGGGAGCCAAATCAGACATTGTTAGCAGGTTCCCTCTGGGCTGAAAGGTCTTATACCTTACCCAGAGTTTCCCCACTGACTGTGACCCTCTACAAACATCTCTCACATATATCCCATTGGTCCTCTCTACTTACACAATCACCCCCTTAATTCAGAGACTCATTATGTCTGAAATAGATTATTGCAATAGTCTTTTCTTTAGTCTCCCTGGCCCAAGCTTGCCACTGCTCCATTTCATCTTTCCAATAGCTTCTAAAGAGTGTTTCCCTAATCTCAGGCTTCATTCTACTCTTTCCTTCCAGGCTTTTGCTTAATAAATTTTGGCAGCTCTCTATTACTCCAAGAATCATTTTATCTTGCCCTTTCTTATATTTCCAGTCTTCTTGTACCTCACTTCCCTTGTTGCTCTATGAAATTCAACCATACTGATTGACAACTTCCCACAATTTATCATCTCTATACCTTTGCATTGCCTATATAACAGTCTTTTTCTGCCATCTCCTGGAAACCTTATTTGTTTTCAAAATTCAGTTCAAGGACCACCTTTGACACCTTTCCCCTTTTTTCCAGTTTTTAGATGCTTCTTTTCCCAAAAGAAACTGTACATTTAGTATGTGTTCTCTACATATATGTTGCTGCTGTCAGTAGAATCCTTTCTTATAATAATATAGAATCCGTACTTATAATGGCTAATGTGGGAATTTGTTTTTGCCAGATTAGTCAGCTATGTATTGCAGGATTTATTTTTAATTTATTTAATGGGGAGGGAGTAGTTGGAAAAATAGATGACTAAAAACTTGTTACTTGAAAAATAGATACTTATTACTTGAAAAATAGATATTTGTTACTTGAAAACAAACTATTGAAAAGCATGATCTTCTTTAATATTAATAATAATAATTTTGTCATCATTTAAAAACCTCTTTTTCTTTGACTGGTTAAGTGACTAATCTAAGATCACACAGCTAGGAAGTTAGTATCAGGTACTTTGACTCCTGAGCCAGAATGCTTTCTACTATACTATGCTGACTCCCTACAAGTGAAGAATGAATTGGATTAAAACTTTGAATGGGAACAGCCTTCAAAGAGCATCTGGTCCAACACATTTTGGAGCCAATTTTTTTTTTTTTTTTAACAACAGGCTAACAAGCCTCTGCTTGAATCAAGTCTTCTGATTTCATAAAGCTCATGACCTTCTGAAGCAGTCTATTTAGCTTTTGGTTAGCTCTAATAGTCAGGCAATTGATATCTATGGTCTGTACCTTCTTTCATTTCTTGGCCCAAAGGAGTACAGATGATCCCTTTAGCTCCAATATTCTGTAACGCTGATGCCTGGTCAGAGTATGATGAAGAATTTAGAAAGTGGAGTGGGGGGAGGTAGATAGCTTCAGAGCAAAAGAGAAATCTCTGATTTGGAGGCAGAGAGCATTTGGATGCTCATCTTCAAGGAGCACTTACTCTCTTATGTGGGGTCATAGCTTCCAAGAGGCAGTGAACCGTAGGTTTTTAGAATTTGGAAAGAACATCCAGTCAATTTCCTTTACAATAAGAGAAACTGAGTCCCAGAGAAGGAAAAGGAATCCCCAAGGGTTATGAAGCTAGTAAGGCAAAGAGCCAGTACTCAATCTCAGGACTCCTGATTTTCAGTCCAATGTTATTTCTGTCACAGACTGTTCATACTTCCAGGAAAGATTTTTTTTTTCTGATTCCACTGAATATCAGGTATTGGGACTGAATGAAATATAAGATTTAATTGGAGTTTGATTATTTTTCCCCCACTTAATATTATTTTCCCCAGTTACATGAAAATATAGTTTTCAACATTCATTTTGAGTTTGAAATTTTTCTCTCTTCCTCTCTACTTTCCCACTTCCTAAGAGAGCACACAATCTGATATAGGCTTTACATGTACAATGATATTGAATGTATTTTCACATTAGTCATGTTGTAAAAAAAAAAAAAAATCAGAGCAAAAGGGAAACACAATTAGAAGGAAAAAAACAACAAAAAAGTTAATATAGCATTCTTCAATCTGCATTCAGATTCCACAATTCTTTCTCTTATGTGGATGACATTCTCCATCTTGAGTCTCTTGGAATTGTTTTGGATCATTATATTGCTAAGAAGAGTTAATTTCATCATAGATGATCCTTACTAATGTTGCAATATTCTCCTAGTTATGCTCACTTCACTCCACATCAGTTCATGTTTGCCTTTCTGCTCATTATTCTTTATTGAACAGTAGTATTCCATAAAATTTATATATCACAACTTGTTCAGCCATTCAGGGCTGCACATTGATGGGCTTTCCCTCAATGTGCAATTCTTTGCCACTACAAAAAGAGCTACTGTAAATATTTTTGTATATGTGGGTCCTTTTATCTTTTTTTTTTTTTGATGATCTCTTTGGTATATAGCTCTAGTAGTGGTATTGCTGTATCAAAGGATATACACAGTTTGATTGCTCTTCTGGCATAGTTCCAAATTGATTTCTAGAAAGACTGGATAAGTTCACAACTTCACCAATAATGCTTGTTGTTCCGAGTTTCCCACATCTTCTCTAACATTTATCATTTTCCTTTTCTATCACATTAACCAATTTGATAAGTATGATGTGGCACCTCAGAATTCACTTATCAATAGTGATTTAAAGTACTTTTTCATATGATCATAGGTAGCTTTAATTTCTTCATCTGAAAACTATCTCTTCACATCCTTTAACCATTTATAAATTGGGGAATAATTTGTATTCTTATAAATTTGTCTCAGTTCTCTATATATTTGAGAAATGAAGCCTTATCAGAAACACTGGCTGCAAAATTTGTTTCCCTTCTTTCTGCTTTCCTTCAAATCTCGGTTGCATTGACTTTGTTTGTATAAAGCCTTTTAAATCTTTTAAATTTAATGTAATCAAAATTATCCATTTTTGCACTTCTTAAATTCTTCCCTTTTCCATAGATACTGATAGGTAGACTATTCCCTGTTCTCCTAATTTATTTATGGTCTCCCCTTTACATTTAAATTATGTACCCATTTTAACTTGGTATAGGATCTTGGTATATATCTTGGTATAGGATGTGAGACATTGGCATATACATATTTTCTACCATACTTTTTTCCAGTTTTCCCAGCAGCTTTTGTCAAATAATGTGTTCTTATCCTAGAAGCTGGTCTTTGTGTTTATCAAAGAGTAGATCACTATGATCATTCTACTATCTTTTGCACCTAATAGATTTTACTGATCTACCCACTGTGTTTCTTAGGCAGTATCAAACAGTTTTGATGATTGCTGCTTTATAATACACAGTTGCAGATCTGGTATGGCTAGGCCACCTTCCTTTGCATTTTTTTTCTCATTAATTCCTTTGATATTCTTGATGATTTGTTCTTTCAGATGAGTTTTGTCACTTTTTTTCTAGCTCTACAAAATAATTTTTTGGTTTTTTGATTGATATGGCACTAAAAATTAATTTAGATAGTTATAATTTTTAATATATTAACTTGATTTATCTATGAGCAATTGATATTTTTCCAGTTGTTTAGATTTGACTTTACTTGTGTGAAAAGTGTTTTGTAAATGTGTTCATATAATTCCTAATTAGTAAGACTTTGAAATATTTTATATTGTCTACAATTACTTTAAATGGAATTTCTCTTTCAATCTCTTGCTTTTGGGTTTTGATGGTAATATATAGAAATACCAAGGATTTATGTAATTTTATTTAGTGTCCTACCACTTTGCTAAAGTTGTTAATTGCTTCAAGTAGTTTTTAGTTGATTCTCTAAAATTCTTTGAATATACTGTTATATTATTTGCAAAGAATGATAGTCTTGTTTCCTATTTTGTTTTCTGCCTATTCTAATTCCTTTAACTTCTTTTTCTTCTCTTATCACTAAAGCTAACAATTATAGTACAATATTGAATGATAATAATAATTATGGCATCCTTGTTTCATCCCTGATCTTACTGGGAATGCTTCTAGCTTATCCCGATTACATATAATGCTTACTAATGAAAATTCCTTATTAAGGAAAGCTCCATTTCTCCTATATTCTCTAGTGCTTTTTTTTTTTTCCTGAGGCAATTAGGATTAAGTGACTTATCCAGGGTTACACAGCTAGGAAGTGCTAAGTGTCTCAGACCAAATTTGAACTCAGGTCCTCCTGACTTCAGAGATGGTGCTCTATTCACTGTGCCACCTAGCTGCCCCTTTCTAGTGTTTTTAATAGGAACTGGATGTCATATTTTGTCAATTTTTTTTCTTGTTATTTTCTGTGTCTATTGAGATAATCATATGATTTGTTAGTTTTCTTATGGATATGGTCAATTACTCTCATAATATTGCCTCAACTCTCCATTCCTGTATATGAATATGAATGGGTCATAGTGCATTGTCTGTGTTATAAATTATTGTTATCTCTTTGCTAACATTTTATTTAAAAATTTTGCATCAATATTCATTAGGGACATTGATCTATAAATTTTTTTACTGTTTTGGTTGATCCTAGTTTAGGTATCAGTACCATATTTGTTATAAAAAGAATTTGGGTAGAATTCCATCTTTGCCTATTTTTTCAAATGGTATGGTATTGGAATTAATTGTTCTTTAAATATTTGGTAGAATTCACTTGTGAATCTATCTGACCTTGAGATTTTTTTCTTACAGAGTTCCTAGATGTATTCAATTTCTTTTTCTAAAATGGGGTTAAAAATTTTATTTACTCTTCTGTGAAACTGAACAATTTATGTTTTTGTAAATATTTATTTATTTCACTTAGATTGTCCTATTTATTGGAGTGCAGTTAGGCAAATAGTTCCTAATTATTGCTTTAATTTTCCCTTCATTGATGTTGAATTCACTCTTTTATTTTTTGATAGGGGTAATTTGGTTGTCTTTCTTTTTTTTAAAATCAAATTAATCAAAGATTTCTCTAATTCATTGGTTTTTTTTTTTTTCATAAAACCAACTTCAATTTTGATTTTTTAGTTCAATAATTTTCTTACTTTCAATTTTTAAGATCTGTCCTTTAATTTTTAGAATTTTTAATTTGGTATTTCATTGAGAATTTTAAATTTGTTCTTTTTCTATATTTTTAAGTTGCATTACCAAGTCATAGATCTCCTCTTTCTCTATTTTATTCATGTCAGAATTTAGAGATAGAAATTTTCCCCTAAGAACTGCTTTGGCTGCATCCCTTAAGTTTTGGTATGTTGGGTCATTATTGTCATTCCCTCTGATGAAATTATTGGTTGTTTCTATGATTTGTTATTTGACATACTCTTTTTTAGAATTATATTATTTAATTTCCAATTAATTTTTAGGCTATCTTTCCATGGCACTTTATTATATGTAATTTTTATTGCATCATGATCTGTAAAGGATGTATTTACTATTTCTGTCTTTCTGCATTTGTTTTTGAGGTTTTTATGTCATGATATCTGATCTATTTTTTGGTAGATACCATGTATTGCTAAGAGAAAGGTATATTAGTATCTATTTCCATTCAGTTTCCTCTGGAGGTCTATCATGTCTAACGTTCCTAAAATTCTAATCACCTCCTTAACTTCATCCTTGCTTATTTTGCAGATAGTTTTATCTAGTTCTGAGAGGTCCCCCACTTGTATAATTTTGCTACTTCTTACTATAATTCACTTAACTTGTACTTTAAAAATTTAAATACTATTATTATGTGTACATATATGCTTATTATTATTATTAAGACTTCATTGTTTTTAAAATCTTTTAGCAAGATATAGCTTCCTTCTTAATCTTTCTTAATTAGGTCTAGTTTTTCTTTTGCTTTGTCTGAGATCAGGATTGCTATTCCTACTTGAGTTTTTACTTCGGCTAAAGCATAATATGTTCTGCTCCAGCCTTTACTCTTAGTGTAGCCCTCTGCTTCATATGTGTTTCTTGTAAATAACATATTGTAGGAGTTTTTAATTCATTCTGCTATCTTTTTTTTTGGGGGGGGGAAGAGAGTTTATCCTATTCACATTCACAGTTATGATTGCTAACTGGGTATTTCCCTCCATCCTATCTTTCCCATTTATACTTTTCTCTGTATTTTCCATTCTCACTAATGTTTTGCTTCTGACCACCATCTCCCTCAATATGCTCTGCCTTCTATCAGCCCCATCCTTCTCTTTTGTTTCCCCTTTCCCTTCCTACTTCCTGTTGAGGTAAAAGAAATTCTTTACCCAATTGATGTGTAGATTATTCCATCTTTGAAAAAATCCAATGAGAGTAAGTTTCAAGCAATGGTTATCTCCTCCCTTCCTTCTCTCCAATGTAACAGGTCATTTGTGTCTCTTCCTGCGATGTAATTTACCTTATACTGCCTCACTCTTTCCTCTTCTCCCAGTACAATCTTCAATTTTTAAAAATATATCATCATGAAATTGAAACTATTTTCACTCATATGAAAGAGTGTTTGAAATCACTATTGATCAGAGAAATCCAAATTAAGACTACTCTGAGATACCACTACACACCTGTCAGATTGGCTAAGATGACAGGAAAAAATAATGATGAATATTGGAGGGAATGTGGGAAAACTTGGACACTGATGCATTGTTGGTGGAGTTGTGAACAAATCCAACCATTCTGGAGAGCAATTTGGAATTATGCCCAAAAAGTTATCAATCTGTGCATACCCTTTGATCCAGCAGTGCTACTACTGGGCTTATATCCCAAATAAATACTAAAGAAAGGAAAGGGTACCTGTATGTGCTAAAGTGTTTGTGGCAGCCCTTTTTATAGTAGCTAGAAACTGGAAAATGGATGGATGCCCATCAATAGGAGAATGGTTAGGTAAATTGTAGTATATGAATGTTATGGAATATTATTGTTCTGTAAGAAATGACCATCAGAATGAATACAGAGAGGTTTGGAGAGACTTATATGAACTGATGCTAAGTGAAATGAGCAGAGCCAAGAGATCATTATATACTTCAACAATGATACTGATGAGAATGTATTCTGATGAAAGTGGATATCTTCTACAAAAAGAAGATCTAACTCAGTTCCAATTGATCAATGATGGACAGAAGCAGCTACACCCAGAGAAGGAACACTGGGAAATGAGTGTAAAGTGTTTGCATTTTTGTTTTTCTTCCCAGGTTATTTTTACCGTCTGAATCCAATTCTCTCTGTGCAACAAGAGAACTGTTCGGTTCTGCACACATATATTGTATCTAGGATATATTATAACATGTTTAACATGTATAAGATTGCTTGTCATCTAGAGGAAGGGTTGGAAGGAGGGAAGGGGAAAGTCAGAACAGAAGTGAGTGCAAGGGGATAATATTGTAAAAAATTACCCAGACATATAGTCTGACAATAAAAAAGTTATAATAAAAAAAATAAAATATATCATCCCATCAGAGTCAATTTATACTCACAATCTCTGTCTATGTATACTCTCTCTAATTGCCCAAATAGGAATGCAATTTTCAAGAGTTACAGATATCATCTTCCCATGTAGGGATGTAAACAGTATAGTTTTAGTGAAAAACATGGGTTGTTTCTTTTTCTTCACCTTTTTATGCTTCTCTTGAGTCTTGTATTTGAAGATTGGATTATGTTTTCAGCTCTGTTCTTTTCATTAGGAAAGTCTAAAAGTCCCCTATTTCATTGAATATCCATCTTTTCCCTAGAAAGATTATGCTCAATTTTCTGGATAGTTGATTCTTGGTTGTAATTCAAGCTCTTTTTGCTTTCTGGAATCTCCTATTTCAAGCCCTTACATTCCTTAATTCAGAAGTTGCTAAGTCCTATGTAATCTTGACTGGCTTTTTTTGTTTGAATTGTTTTTATTTTTGAATTGTTTGAATTTATTTTGAATTGTTTCTTTCTGGCTGCTTTCAACATTTTCCCTTTGACCTGACAGTCCTGGAACTTGGCTACAATATTTCTTGGAGTTTTCATTTTGAGATTTCTTTCAGGAGGTGATTGGTGGATTTTTTTCAATAACTATCATACCCTCTGGTTCTAGGATTTTCAAGACAGTTTCCTTGACAATTTCTTGAAAGATGGTATTCAGGCTCTTCCTTTGATCATGACTTTTAGGCATGCTAATAATTCTTAAATTCTCTCTCTTGAATCTACCAGGTCAGTTGATTTTTCACTGAACCATTTTACAATTTCTTTTATTTTTTCAATTTTTTCAATTTTGTTTGATTGATTCTTGATGTCTGAGATGTCATTAGCTTCTAATTGCAAGTTCTCATTTTTAAGGAATTATTTTCTTCTATTAGCTTTTTTACTTTCTCTTCCATTTTGTCAATTCTCCTTTTCAAGGAATTGTTTTCTTCAGTGAATTTTTTTTTTAATTTGGTCAATTCTATTTTTTTCCTTCACTTAATTTTTGGGCTTCCTCTTTGGGAATTCAAGGCGTCCTTGGGCTGGTTTCCCCCCCATAATTTTTTTTCTGTAATTCTAATTGCTTTTTCTAATTTTTCTTCTTCTTCTGAAAGATTTATGATGAAAAATATTATCCACCTCAGAAAAAGAACTGGTGGAATTAAAAAACTTTAAAAAAAAACTTTCATTTTTTTTGGAGGAGTTTTTTGGGGCAGGGGAAAATCTGTATTTTCTTTTGTACCACAGTTAATATGGAAATAGATTTTGCATAACTACACATGTATAATCTATATCAAATTGCTTGCTTTCTCAAGGAAGGAATAAGGGAGGGATGGAGAGAATTTTGAACTCAAAATTAAAAAAAAAGAATGCTAAGATTGTTTTTACCTGTAATTGAAAAAATATTTTAAAAATTAAAATAGATCAATGAAGTGGGAAAAAATTATTTCACTCTGACTTTTTCTGAGTTCTGATTCTCCAGAATTTGTTAAGAGGCTTGACTTAATTTTGTTCTCAAGAGAAACTGGGCAGAGCTCAGGCAACTTCCTGACTTCATTCTACTATCTTGGCTTCACCTGCTTGAATTAGACATATTTTGATTCAATGCAAATGCTCAAGACCTTTGGATTTAGAAAAGGAATGGGCTTTGGATCATTAGGTCAAACCTCCTGATTTTAAAGATGAGAAGATGCATTTTTTTTCTTTTTGATTTAATTTTTCTTATGCAGCAAGATAATTGTATAAATGTATATACATATATTGGATTTAACATATATTTTTACCATATTTAACATATTGGATTACTTGACAGCTAGGGGAGGGGATAAGAAAAAAGGGAGGAAATGGAGCACAAAGTTTTGCAAGAGTTAATGTTGAAAAACTATCCATGTATATGTTTTGAAAATAAGAAGCTTTAATTAAAAAAAAAATTGTTACAACAACAACAACAAAAAAGATGAGACTATGGAGACCAACGTTGATACGTAAATCCATACATAGTTTGTTGTTATTCAATCATTTTAACCATGTTCTGAGTCTTTATGAGCCCATTTGGGTTTTCTTGGCAAAGGTGCTGGAGTGCTTTGCCATTTCTTTCTCTAGCTCATTATCTAGAGGGGTAAATTCTGGCAAATAGGGTTAAATGAATTGCTTAAGGTCACATAGTCAATAAATATCTACAAATGAATGTGAAGTCAGGTCTTTCTAACTTCAGACTTGGTCTTCTATCCATTATACTATATAGTTAGCAACAAAACCTAAGTTTCAATCAGGTCTTCTGAATCCAAGTCAAGGAATCTTGCTACTTTTGTCTAAGCCAACTCCCACCATGAACTTCTTTTCTTTCCAAACCAAGCTCCACAGTCATCCAAAGCTAGTTGGAGATGGAGCCAGCTCTCTGTCAATGAAAAAGTATTGTAATTTTGAGGTTGCATTAAGAGACGCATATAATCTAAGACTAGAGAAGAAAGGAAGGATTTGTTAAGGATTCATTTATATGTAGCAGTGCTAAGCATAAATAAGGCATTGTGCCAAGTGCTTTTCCAAACATCTCAATTGGTCCTCAAAACTACCTTAGTGGGTAGGTTTTATTCTCATTTTACAGTTGAAGAAAGTGGGGGCAAACAGATATTAGGTGACTTATCCAGGATCACAGAGCTAGCAAGTATCTAAGGTTACATCAAGACTCAAGTCTTCCTGACTCCAGGCCTAGAGCTCTATGGTCCATCTAATGGCTCAAAGTACCACAGGTTTTCCTTGATCAAAAATATCTGGCATATTGTAGTCAGTTCTGGGTGCTCATTGGTTGACTGAATCTTGATGTTTCCCTACCTTCCCCACCAAATTCTTGCTCCTTCCCATCCATATCAGAACTTTATGTCTCTGAACACTGTTGTTATTTGTGGAATGAATGAATGGATAAATGGATGATTTGATCCCATACACATGGTCCTGTGAGAGTGGAGAGCTCCTCAACCCTTGAGATCTCACAAGAAGCAATGTAGAATTCCTATGCTGAAGTTTTTGTTGTGACAGTACATACTACATTATCTGGCATACAGGAGGCACTTAATAAGTGCTTATTGATGACTTGATGGCTATAACATGATGCTTTTCTTTCTTTTCCTAGGCTTGTTCTATCTCATTTCCAAAATAATGACACAAACAAATAAAGGTAAGTTGCTTCTTTCAACTAGGAATTAGAGGTTGGTGGAATAATTAGGGCTGGGAAGTGTAGAAAAAGATAGCAATCTCTAGGAAGTTCATTGATAGTGAATAGTTCCCCAGGCCCTTGCTAAGTTTCTAATTATCCTTCTACTCTGGAATGGAGTGAGACACTTTGGAGTTATCCATGATGTGAGACAATATCCAAATTCATACTTGGAAGACACTTCATCTAGTCTATGGAATTAGAATTCCTTCTACAATATTCCTGGCAAGTATCTATCTGACATCTTTTTGAAGAATTCCTGTGATAGGAACTCACTAATTCACAAAGCAGACTCATCCATTTTGGGGTACTTCTCATTGTTATTAATTTATTTCTTTTCATAGAAATTGACTTTGTATATGACTCACATTATTCCTAGTTTTTTCCCTTCTCTTTTGGTTTTACCATTCCTGCATGGCGATCCTTCTCCAATTAGATAGCTATTTTATTGACTTCTGAATTTTTTTCTTTCCTAATTGCATAAGCTAATTTTTGTATGGTTTGAATTCACCATTTTGATTACTCTGTTCTAGAAATGTTCTTGTTCATCATTGAAAGAATTAAAGAAAATGGAAATGGGGTAAATCTTTCTTTGAAAGATCAAAGAAAGGAGATAAGGCTTTTATTCAATTCTTTGGCTCATTGTACTCCCCCTCTAAAAAAATCTCTAAAACAAAGCCTGGGCATGATTCATGTCTAGGGATTTTCTCAAAGGGATTTCCTAAAAGGGCTTGAACAGAGATTTTTGTAGGAAAATTACTCAATGAGCAGAGTAGTAGATAATAGATATAGGACAATTATTTATTTCTTCCACCAGAAAGAGATGTTTAAAATGCAAAAGATTCATAAGAACTCACTGACAAATATGTAAAATATGAGATAGCAATTTCTATTATACTTTACTGGAGGTAGAAAAGAATCTTTCAGGATTGCTGAACCCACTATATTTGAGCAGCAAGTCAAAGTCTTTATCTCCTTGTCAAACATGCATGACTCACTCCTCTGGCAGGAGTCATCTTTTCTATTGAGAAGGATTTAGTTGCAGAGAATACTTCCTGCTGGGCAACTAACATTCAATTAAATGACTGTATCATTTGAGCTCATGATTAAACCAATATTAGAAACACCCATCTCTCAGGATCAATATCTGTACATTTGTACTCACAGAAAGAAATATAGAACAGAGAAAGCAATTGAAACAGTCTCAGGCTGACAAGGCAAGCACATGTACTCACTGCCACAGGTCTGTAGCTGCTATTGGGAAGAATGTGGGAACAGAATGTATTACCATTCCACATATTTAGAAGGAGAGAAGAGACTGAAAGCATGCCTTGTGTATTTCTTCCTTCCTTCCTTCCTTCCTTCCTTCCTTCCTTCCTTCCTTCCTTCCTTCCTTCCTTCCTTCCTTCCTTCCTTCTTTCTTTCTTTCTTTCTTTCTTTCTTTCTTCCTTCCTTCCTTCCTTCCTTCCTTCTTCCTTCCTTCCTTCCTTCCTTCCTTCCTTCCTTCCTTCCTTCTTTCTTTCTTCCTTCCTTCTTTCCTTTCTTTCTTTCTTTCTTTTGCCAAGGCCATTGGGGTTAAGTGACTTGTCTAAGGTCACACAGCTAGGAAGTGTTAAGTGTCTGGGGCCAGATTTGAACTCAGGTCCTCCTGACTTCAGGGCTGGTGCTCTATCCACTGCATCATCTAGCTGCTCCTCTTTTGTATTTCTTTAAAGCCAACTAAGTGCACACACTTCTGGGCCAGTAACCAGTCATTTGCAAAAGAGGAAAATGGGGACCAATCTGGGTCATTTCCCGTAAGGGAAGAGCTTTTTTTCCCCTCCTATCTCCAGTGTTTAGTACAGTGTCTGTCACATAATAAGCATTGAATTAATATTTATTGACTCAATGAGGGGTTTCATTATACTACTCATATTCTAGCTGTGACATAATCTTTATTCCAGATCAGGATGCGTGTGCAGATTCCACAGTGTGCCCACCATATTCCATCTGTATCAACACCCCAGGAAACTACACTTGTAACTGCAAACGTGGTTTTTTAATGATGAAAAGTAATGATAACAGAATGGAGTGCCAAGGTGAGAAGGGATAAAGGGGATTTCTATAAAATGTTAGTCAAGTTTTAATATTATGTTAATAAGATCTAGAAATGAAAGAATTTGAACCTGGCTTTATTTAGAGGGTTGGTTAGCTTCCCCTTCTCTCCATCTGTCTGTCTGTCTCTCCCTCTGTCTGTGTCTCTCTTTCCCACTCTCTGTTCCTCTCTCAGTTTGCTATATGGATCACATCCCTTTTATACATTCAAATCTCAGATCACTCTGGTAGCATCCTATGAATTCTCCACAGAGGTGTCATTCAGTCCACTAGAGAATTTCCCATTGATTTTTTTAGAACTTTTGTTTTTTACTACTCACAAAGTATTTGAATGCTTATAATAATGTAATATAATAATAACATCTTTCATCCTTCATTCTTGTGCAATGATTGACCTCATTTTTTAAAATACACTCTATATTCTTCCATTAATCTTAGGCTAACTTGTAATGTGAATTCCTCTAAGACTGGGATGTTTCATGATTGTCAGTTATATTGTATCACTGAGGAGAATATAAGTATAAAACTATGGGTCTTCATGGCAGTGAATACCCTGAGTCACAGCATGAAACAAGAGGAAGAAGGAGGGATTTGAAGTCACAAGAATTTAATCATTTTTCTTTTTAAATTAAAAAAAATTAATCTAATTTTTAAAAAGACTCAATTTTCCGATCTCAGCTAGACTGGAAGTTCAGTTGTTACTCATGGGGTCAATATCCTTTTTTAGATGTTTCATTTTTGACTTGATCTGGTTTGTCCCTCCTTAGTCAATCAGGTGGTCCCTTTATCTGGGGACTCAACTTATTGGTGCTAATCTTAGTGTAGACACTCAAGTCTTCTTAGTTACTTGCAACTTAAAACTCCTGAGCTTGAGATCCACTAGCTTCCACCTCTCTGGCAGATTATGTGGGATTATAAAGCTGAGTCACTGTCCTCAGCTGTTCTGAATTCTAATCCTTGCTCTACAACTTTATGTCTGATATTGTGCCTCAGTTTTCTAACTGTAAAATGAAGTGGTTGTACTCAATAACTTTCAAAGTCCTTTCTAGTTTTAAAACTATGATCCTAGGATCACTGAAAATGCTGCACCATTTCTCCAAAGGTTCTCCTCTTTTGTTCAGTTTCAGTGCTAGTTCAAAGTTAAATGTAGTGGTAGACTAACTCCAAGGTCATCCCTCTATTCACAATCAGACTGCCTTTTTAATATATAAAATGTGCATTCTTGCTTCACTTTGTTTTTCCAGTGTGCATGAATTATGCTTAATTCTTTTGAATGATCATGGGTGTGCTTGAGAAAACTCTAATGTTGGAGAACAAAATTCCACTATCATCAAAATGAGCTATCAGTTAGTAGACTGAATTTCAGTGGTCTCCGACTTTGTGTGAGCCCATTTGGGGTCTTCTTGGCAAAGATAATGGAGTGATTTACCCTTTCCTTCTCCAGCACATTTTTCAGATGAATAAACAAAAGTACTTGACTGATTTGGCTTACTAAGGCCATTTGCTTTGGCTTTGCATTTAGGAGTGACAAAGTACATCTCCCTTGAAAAATCTGGAGCACATTAGTTCAAAAATAGATTCCATGTCCATAGGGATAAAGGAATGAGAGGTGGTGGGAAGGTACCTATTGATGCAATATAAATGGATAAGGCAACTCATAACTTCAGGGGTCTGTAGTGTGCGGGTTTCTCAGCTGGGCATCTCTTCATATGTTATGGGGGTTCCAATGAACTTCCTGGGTGTGTGGGATGTAGTGATCACTAACACAATCAATCAGGAGTCTGTGTTTAAGTGCAGGAAAAAGTTTATTTTTTTCTCAGGAGAAAGGGTGCACAGTCTCTGAAACACAAAGCATGGTTCGAGACAGAAACACACATACATAAGCAAGGGGCAGTCCCATAATGCAAACTCCCCTCCCCAATCCCCTGGTTTCTTTCCCCAGTGGCTGGGATTTCCAATGGGCCCTTCCTAAAAATGTGAGGCAAGAAAATTGAAAAGTGTCAAATACTTAACAGAGCTGTGTTTCCCATTCAGTCCAGTCCCTGCTCCCAAGGAGATTCCATTCTAGAGGGGAAGATAACAGTGGAAAGCTAGGAGCAAAGAACAAAACATTCTTTTCCAATCTCAGGCTGCCATCCCTGATTGCAACCTCCAATCCCTGACCCTAAGGGGTTTACATTCTTACATTCTTTTAGGGGAGATAACTTGTCTCCCTGAACAACCTCCATGTCCCTGTGGGTTTCAGTCCTATATTTCAAGTCCCATTTCCCTGATTCAACCTTCATAAGTGTGGAAACCAAACAAATGCCCATCTGTTTCTCACACTGACTTTGCCCTTTGATGAGCCCAAAGCCAGAGCTGATCCTTGGCTGGGGCTCTACTCTGTTCTTCTAGAAAGGCCTTTCCTGAGGGTTATTGCTTATATGGAGATCACTTGGCTGGTTAAGGTGCCGGACATTAAGGTCCTTTTTCAGTTAAACTGCCAAGTATTCAAACACTACTGCAGAGATCTCAATCCTGATGGACAGGTCACCTACTGTATAAGCAAAGCAGAATTGCAGTGCTTTAAAAGGAAAGTGAGATGTGCAGATTTAGAGACATCTCCACTCCAAATGTTTCTGTGCACTATCTGTGCTGGATGTGTGGTAGAGTCTTCCAAGCTCCTATTAGTCTGATCAGTCACAACTGGACTCCACCTTAGTGATGTCATTTGGGTCCTTTTAAATAAAGGACAATGACCAACCAATTAACACTAGTACCTGGAAGAATTGAAGTTTAGTTTTTTCTCTTGACAACTCTTCCTGCTTTGGGACTAAGTCTCCTTGGTGACAGAGCTCTTGGGGTAGTCATCCAGAACCGTTCCCCAATCTTTATCTCTGCAGGCTAGACTGTAATCAGGCAATCACCATTTGTCTGATAATCATCAGTGTTTCCATTAAAAGCAAATAAACAAAATTCCAAGGTTTTCCTGTTAGTATATGCAAAAGAAGGACTTCAGAAAAGATACAGAGATGGTCTGTGCTCTTGAGACACATCTCTCTCTCTCTCTCTCTCTCTCTCTCTCTCTCTCCTCTCTCTCTCTCTCTCTCTCTCTCTCTCTCTCTCTCTCCTCTCGTTCTCTCTGTCTCTGTCTCTCTTTCACTCTTTCTCATTCTCTGTGGCTCTTCAGAAATGAATGTGCTAGCATAGGAGTCAGTGATTTTCAGTATCTGGATGACCACTTGTTGGGAAATATTATGAAAGGGATTCCTGCTTTGTTCTGGGTTGTATTAGGGAGCCTTTGAGGTCTCTTCCAATTTAGAGAGCCTGACATGTTCTGGAGTTCCCAATACTAACTTTTCAGCAAATGCTTTGATAGATGGCACAGGGGATAGAGTATTAGTCTAGAGTCAGGAAGACTCATCTTCCTCAGGTTAAATCTGATCTCAGACACTCATTGCTTGTATGATGCTGAGCAAGTCATTTCCCCTTGTTTGGCTCAGTTTCCTCACTGTAAAATAACCTGAAGAAGGAAATGGCAAACAACTTTAGTATCCTTGCCAAGAAAACCCCAAATGGGATCATCTACAATCAGATATCACAGAAATGACTAAACAACAAAATGCTTTGTTTCCCATTTGCAACAATAACGTTGGCAACCTTGGTCTCGGCAACTCTTTTGACTACATTCTTCTTCTACTTAGATGTGGATGAATGTTCTGAGAATCCCCATCATTGTGGTCCCAATACTAAATGCACCAACACTTTTGGAAACTACGCCTGCAGCTGTTTGTCTGGATTCTTTTCTCCCAATGGAAACTCTTGGGTTCCTGGAAAGACAGGGCCTTTCCAATGTACAGGTAATACTCATGGTGCCACTGAGGACTTGAACTGGTGTCTAGGATTGTCTCAACTGGCCTTGAAACAGCCTGACCCTAGAATTATACTTGTTGGGATAGCCCAGGGAGTTGTGACTATACCTGCAGTGAACCTTTGAACCGTCACCTTTGGGAACTCTCAAGATGAAAATCTCAAGAGCAGTAAGATATGATCTATCTTGCAGCTTTCTTGGATTCATTTATTTATTCACTTTAAAAATAATGTTTTATCTCTGGAGTGCCTTCTCTCTGAGAAGCCTCATGAAAGTTTACAAACAAATGTGGGAGATGGTCCTTGTCTTCAGAGAGGTTGTAAATTAACTGGAAAGAAAAGATATATTTTCTACAATCTCCTTGGAAGAACATGAATTAATAAAATAAATACTTCAAGAGTCTGGGATTATGTTGGCCTATGGATGGAAGAAGGTGACACAGGAAGAGACAGAATTTGGAATCAGAGAATTTAGGTTCAGATTCTCTCATGACTTCCTTCTTTCACTAAAACACCTGATTTGTGTGATTAGAAAAGTCTTGATATATTTTTTCTCTTTGCTTTCAGTTGTAAAATTGATTCAACAATTAATTAATTGATTGAACAATTAATCTTTTTAGCACTTCTTAAATATTGCAAAGGTTAATTCTTTGGGCACCCTCATGGATCCTGCTTGACTGCCAAAAATATAACACAGCTCCCAGCAGGGCATATTCTTGCCCGTGTTGTTGCCTAGCTGCTATTTCTTTTTCCTCCATTTACTGCAGGTTCCTGGTGCTGCTCTTGTTTCTTCATGCTCACAAATCCAACTAATCCAGATTATTATGGCATCAAAATGGACTGAAGGAAGTAACATTAATTAAAGAAAATACCATCCCTCTAAATTCTAGGATTATGTTGTAATAGATTATTCCGTGTAAAAAGGTATACTTGTAAATGTTTAACAATAAGCTCTCTGTCCAAAGTAATCCCCACAGATTTTGAACAGAAAATGCCCTCTGCATCCAGAAAAAGAACTATGAAGAGTAAATGTAAATCAACACAAACTATGTTCACTTCTTTTTTCTGTTTTTTATTCTCTCCATTAGTTTTTCCCTTTTGTTCTGATTTTTCTCTCCCAACACAATTCATAAAGTAATGTATATTAAAAATTAATTAATTAATTTAGAAAGAACCAAAAAAAGGAAAAAGCAATCAGCTTTTCAAAAAAAGATTGTAGGGATGGCACACTTTAACTTTAAACTGTACAATTAACACTTTTGCCATCATTTTCTTAAGTGTAGACCACCAACAAAGTAATTAGTCAAGTCCTGATTTGTAGCATTTGCACTGAAATTTGAACAATTAGCTGTGGTTAGCTACTCTACCTCCAGAATATCTCTGCCTGTAAAACAAAGGAGCTGTGGTAGGTGATTTCTCTGATGTTTACCCGCTGGAGATCCATGATGCTTGGAATTCCCCTTGTTTGCCTCAAATGAACTATCAGTTAGTAGACTGAATTTCAATGGTGTCCGACTTTATGTGACCCCATTTGGGGTCTTCTTGGCAAAGATAGTGGAGTGATTTACCCTTTCCTTCTCCAGCATATTTTTCAGATGAATAAACAAAAGCACCTGACTGATTTGGCTTACTATGGCTTTGCATTTAGGAGTTACAAAGTACAACTCCCTTGAAAAATCTGGAGCGCATTCATTCAAAAATAGACTCCATGTCCTTAGGGATAAAGGGAATGATCTTGAAGTGAGGTAGTGGGAAGGTACCTATTGATGCAATATATGTGGCTAAGGCAACTCATAATTTCAGGGGTCTGTAGTGTGGGGGTTTCTCAGCTGGGCATCTCTTCATATGTTATGGGGGTTCCAATGAACTTCCTGGGTGTGTGGGATGTAGTGACCACTAACACAATGAATCAGGAGTCCGTGTTTAAGTGCAGGAAAAAATTTATTTTTTTCTCAGGAGAAAGGGTGCACAGTCTCTGAAACACAAAGCATGGTTCAAGACAGAGACATATACATAAGCAAGGGGCAGTCCCATAATGCAAGCTCCCTTTCCCAATCCCCTGGCTCCTTTCCCCAGTGGCTGGGATTTCCAATGTGCCCTTCCTGAAAATGTGAGGCAAGAAAATCAGAAGGTATCAAATGCCTAAAAGAGCAGTGTTTCCCATTCAGTCCAGTCCCAGCTCCCAAGGAGATTCCATTCTAGAGGGGAAGATAACCTGGAAAGCTAGGAGCAAAAAACAAAGCATTCTTTTCCAATCTCAGGCTGCCATCCCTGATTGGGAAATTCAATCCCTGACCCTAAGGAGTTTATATTCGTACATTCTTTTAGGGGAGATAACTTGTCACCCTGAATACCCTCCATGTCCCTGTGGGTTTCAGTCCTCCAATTCAAGTCCCATTTCTCCGATTCAACCTTCATAAGTGTGGAAACCAAACAAATGCCCATCTATTTCTCACACTGACTTTGCCCTTTGATAAGCCCAAACCCAGAGCTGATCCTTGGCTGGGGCTCTGCTGTATTCTTCTAGAAATACTTTTAATCCAGGATAGAGAAAAGCATATTTAAGGCCTGGATTCTAAGAGTTATCACTTATATGAAGATCACTTGGCTGGTTAAGATATCGGACATTAAGGTCCTTTTTCAGTTAAACTGCCAAGTATTCAACCACTACTGCAGAGATCTCAACCCTCATGGACAGTCACCTACTGTAGGAGCAAAGCAGAATTGCAGTGCTTTAAAAGGAAAGTGAGATGTGCAGATTTAGAGACATCTCCACTCCAAATGTTTCTGTGCACTATCTGTGCTGGATGTGTGGTAGAGCCTTCCAAGCTCCTGTTGGTCTGATCAGTCACAACTGGACTCCACCTTAGTGATGTCATTTGGGTTCTTTTAAATAAAGGACAATGACCAACCAACTACCACTAATACATGGGAGAACTGAAGTTTATTTTTTTCTCTTGACAACTCTTCCTGCTTTGGGACTAGGTCTCCTTGGTGACAGAGCTCCCCCTAACTTGGGGTAGTCATCCAGAACCTTTCCCCAATCTTTATCTCTTCAGACTAGACTATAATCAGGCAATCACCATTTGTCTGATAATCACCAGTGTTTGCATTAAAAGCAAATAAACAAAATTCCAAGGTTTTCCTATTAGTATATGCAAAAGAAGGACTTCAGAAAAAATACAGAGATGATCTGTGCTTTTGAGGCACCTCTCTCTCTGTGTCTCTCTCTCTCTCTTTCTCTCTTAACATCTCTCTCTGTCTCTCTCTTCTCTCTCTCTCTGTCTCTTTCTCTCTCTCTCTCTCTCTCTCTCTCTCTCTCTCTCTTCTCTCTTTTTCTCTGTCTTTCTTTCCCTCTTTCTCATTCTCTGTCTCTGTCTCTCCTTTTCTTTTTTCGCTTGTTTCCCTCTCTCCCTTTACATGAAAATGAGTTCCACAAAGCTTCACATCCTGTATAAAGTATGAAAAGATTCATTCACACCACAAGTGTCTCTATCTTTATTAAATTCTAAATATAGTTGGAATTGGAGGTATGTTTTCTTTTTTGGAATATGCCCATTATGGCTGCAAATTTGCTTTAGTCTTAAAGGACACATACTTCAAAAATATCTCCCTTACAATTTGGCTCTTCAGAAATGAATGTGCTCGCATAGGAGTCACTGATTTTCAGTATCTGGATGACCACTTGTTGGGATATATTATGAAAGGGATACCTGCTTTGGTCTAGATTGCATTAGGGAGCCGTTAAGGTCTCTTCCAATTTAGAGATCCTGACTTCTTCTGGGGTTCCCAATACTAACTTTTCAGCAAATGCTTTGATAGATGGCACAGGGGATAGAGTATTAGTCTAGAGTCAGGAAGACTCATCTTCCTCGGGTTAAATCTGACCTCAGACACTCATTAGTTGTATGATGCTGGACAAGTCATTTCCCTTTGTTTGGCTCAGTTTCCTCACTGTAAAATAACCTGAAGAAGGAAATGGCAAACAACTTTAATATCCTTGCCAAGAAAACCCCAAATGGGATTGTGAACAATCAGATATTACAGAAATGACTAAACAACAAAATGCTTTGTTTCCCATTTGCAACAATAACTTTGGCAACCTTGGTCTCGGCACCTCTTTTGACTACATTCTTCTTCTACTTAGATGTGGATGAATGTTCTGAGAATCCCCATCGTTGTGGTCCCAATACCAAATGCACCAACACCATTGGAAGTTATACATGCAGCTGTTTGTCTGGATTCTCTTCTCCCAGTGGAAACTCTTGGATCCCTGGAAAGACAGGGCCTTTCCAATGTACAGGTAACACTCATGGTGCCACTGATGACCTGATCTGGTGTCTAGGATTGTCTCAGCTGGCCTTGAAACAGCCTGACCCTAGAATTATACTTGTTGGGATAGCCCAGGGAGTTGTGACTGTACCTGCAGTGAACCTTTGAACCGTCACCTTTGGGAACTCTCAAGATGAAAATCCCAAGAGCAGTAAGATATGACCTATCTTGCAGCTTTCTTGGGTTCATTTATTTATTCACTTTAAAAATAATGTTTTATCTCTGGAGTGCCTTCTCTCTGAGAAGCCTCATGAAAGTTTACAAACAAATGTGGGAGATGGTCCTTGTCTTCAGAGAGGTTGTAAATTAACTGGAAAGAAAAGATATATTTTCTACAATCTCCTTGGAAGAACATGAATTAATAAAATAAATACTTTAAGAGTCTGGGATTATGTTGGCCTATGGATGGAAGAAGGTGACACAGGAAGAGACAGAATTTGGAATCAGAGAATTTAGGTTCAGGTTCTCTCATGACTTCCTTCTTTCACTAAAACACCTGATTTGTGTGATTAGAAAAGTCTTGATATATTTTTTCTCTTTGCTTTCAGTTGTAAAATTGATTCAACAATTAATTAATTGATTGAATAATTAATCTTTTTAGCACTTCTTAAATATTGCAAAGGTTAATTCTTTGGGCACCCTCATGGATCCTGCTTGACTGCCAAAAATATAACACAGCTCCCAGCAGGGCATATTCTTGCCCGTGTTGTTGCCTAGCTGCTATTTCTTTTTCCTCCATTTACTGCAGGTTCCTGGTGCTGCTCTTGTTTCTTCATGCTCACAAATCCAACTAATCCAGATTATTATGGCATCAAAATGGACTGAAGGAAGTAACATTAATTAAAGGAAATACCATCCCTCTAAATTCTAGGATTATATTCTAATAGATAGATTTTGGACAGAAAATGCCATCTGCATCCAGAAAAAGGACTATAGAGAGTAAATGTAAATCAACACAAACTATGTTCACTTATTTTTTTTCTATTTTTTTATTCTCTCCCATGATTTTTCCCTTTTGTTCTGATTTTTCTCTCCCAACACAATTCATAAAGTAATGTATATTAAAAATTAATTAATTAATTTAGAAAGAAACAAAAAAAGGAAAAAGCAATCAGCTTTCCAAAAAAAGATTGTAGGGATGGCACACTTTAACTTTAAACTGTACAATTAACACTTTTGCCATCATTTTCTTAAGTGTAGACCACCAGCAAAATAATTAGTCTAGTCCTGATTTGTAGCATTTGCACTGAAATTTGAACAATTAGCTATGGTTAGCTACTCTACCTCCAGAATATCTCTGCCTGTAAAACAAAGGAGCTGTGGTAGGTGATTTCTCTGGTGTTTACCCGCTGCAGATCCATGATGCTTACATGATACTGCCAATGCAGATGCCATGATACATAGATGTGTCATGGCACATTTGGGCTGCTTGTGGCAGAACATGCCTGAGAGTAGCCAGAAGCTGATTAAAATACACCTGGGAAATATTCAACAAAATAAATAAAAATAAAATAAAACAGAAAACATTATCTTTACAAACTAGGTCAATATGTGGAGAATAGGGATACTTATTGATCCCCATTTTTATCTGAGCTTCATATTACTGACTTCATAGACAGCTTCCTAAATTGCTGTAGACCTTCTCCCTCTCCCCCAACCCCAGCTATTACTTGGTAGTAAATTACTTGATGATAATGTTCTCTGCCCTTAGCTAGACTAATCCTCAGGAACTTACTAAACCCATCTGAACATCTTCCAGAGTTGGCAGCATCTGCCAAAATTTGTGATTTCTTGGTATAGCCTTTGCAAAGCTATGAGTGATCTCTATGTCTTGGAAAGTCATCAGAGAAGGACTTTAGGAAAGGAAGAGCATTCATTCCCATGCCCATGTATGAGAGGCTTTCAGCACATCATTTGACTCGTTCCACTCTCACTCAGAATACAACTATAGGAAAAAAAACTCTATAACAAAGCTAGGGTATGATTCACATCTAGGGATTTTCCCAAAGGGATTTCCTAAAAGGATTGTAACTGAGATCCTTCTAGGAACATTCCTCAAAGAGCAGAAAGTAGATAACTCATACAGGAGAGTTATTTATTTCTTCCATCACAAAAAGATGATTAAAATACAAAAGTCTCATAAGCACACACTCACAAACATATAAAATATGAAATTGTAATTTCCATTATCCTCTACAAGAAGGCAGCAAGGAGTCTTTCAGGAGACCTTTAGGATTTAATAGGTGTTTCATACTCACCATGGATCTGAAGTATTTGAACAGCAAGTCAAGGTCTATATTTCCTTGTCAGCCAGACATGTATGACTCACCCCTTTGGCAGAGATTATCTTTTCTTCTCAAAAGGGTTTAGTTGCAGGAAATATTACCTGCCAGGCAACTTCCAGTCAATTAGATGACTCTGTATCTCTTGAGCACATGATTTAAATAATACCAGAAACAACTCTCTCAGCACAAAGAAAGAAATACAGAGCAGAAATGACAGTGAAATATAGTCCCAGACCTACTGCTCCAAGCATGTAGCTACCTTAGCTTCTCTTGGGAAGGATGAAGGAATAGAGTCAAATGTATTGCCAATCCACACACTGAGAAGGGGAGAAGACAGTGAGAGCAGACCTACTTTCTTCTTTCAAAGCTCACTAAGTGGACATTCGTCTGCAAAAGAGCTCCTGGGGTGTGGATCATAAGGAACCAACCTGAGCCTTCTGTTCCGATATGCCCTTTAAGAAGGGGCCAGAAATTCAATAGGCTAGTGATGGAGAAAGCCATCCACATCCAAAGAGAGGTCTATGGGGACGAAATGTGGATCAAAATATAGGATTTTCAACTTTTTTGATGTTTGCTTGCTTGTTATTTTCTTCTCATTTTTCCCTTTTTGATCTGATTTTTCTTGTTCATCATGATAAATGTGGAAATATGTTTAGAAGAATTGCATGTTTAATCTATTTTGAATTATATATTGTCTAGAGGAGGGGAGGAAGTAGAGAGGAAGGGAGAAACATTTGGGACTCAAGGTTTTACAAGGGTGAATGTTGAAAAGTATCTGCATATATTTTGAAAAATAATAAAGATATTATTTGTTTTTTTAAAGCAGGGGGAACTGAGGGATGCCTCATAAAGTAATGAGTTCTTCATCCCTCAGGAAGTCCTCAAGCAAAGGCTGATCCAGCACTTGTCAGGAATGCTTTAAGAGATTCCTATTCAGGTCCTGTTAGACTCAATGGCCTATAAGTTTTCCCCCAATACTGTGATGACATGATTCTAATGAAATAATTACTTCATTAATTTGAGGAAAGTAAACCTCGGTAGGCTTTAAACGATTCTAGAATGTGACTTATAATCATTAAATTATAATTTTAATGAAATTTGGAATTATAATATTAATTAAAAAAAAAAAAAAAGACAGAGCCAGAGCACATCTGTCACTGGAAAAGGCCTAAAAGCATGACCAGCTCCTGAAGAAGGGCTTCAATTTAAACATTTTCTTAGGGATAGGGATTAGAAGGGATTCTTCTTCAGGTTGGACTACAAGTCCATTGATGACCTTTCTGGTTCTGAAATTCTGGGCTTATGTGAAGTCAGTGAAAGTAAATTTGATGAGGGAGGGGACATTGACAATGGGAAGCTATGATTTCTCAGAGGATGGGATCTCTGAGCTGAATCTTAGAGGAATCTGAGTATTCTAAGAATCACAAGTGAGGAAGGGATGATATATTCCAGGCATGGGACTTGTGATTTATTATAATTACCACACAAAATTTTTTATGAAAACTTTTTATTCTCAAAACATTTGCATGGATAATTTTTCAACATTGACCTTTGCAAAACCTTGTGTTCCAAATTTTCCCTTCCTTCCCCCCATGACCTCCCCTAGGTAGCAAATAATCCAATATATATTAAACATGTTAAAATCCAATATATGTATACATAGCTACACAATTATTTTGCTGCCCAAGAAAAAATCAGATCAAAAAGGAAAAAAATGAGAAAGAAAACCAAATCCAAGCAAACAACAACAAAAAAGTGATAATGCTATATCATGATCCACTCAGTTCCCACAGTCCTCTATCTGGAACACTTAAATGTGGAGATCCCCATGTAACCTACCTGCATCTGAGTGTCTCATGGGTTTCCTGGATCTAGGCCCTCCACTTTTTCCAATATCCAGCAACTGTCTGGACCCCATGACCTGCCTTAATAATTCAAGGTGCATAGATACAGGAAAGCATTACTACTGTTCCTGTAACCCTGAATTTGCTCTGGCCTCTGGAGACCAAATTTTCACTGACCCAAATGAGAAATGTGAAGGCGAGAGATGGTGGAACTGGGAATGGGGGGTAGGTGGGAGTGGGTACAGACTCTTGGTCAATCTAACCTAGATTTATCATGTGGACAAGCCAGGAGATGCTGAGGCTTCATGGGCAGAAACCTGCTCCTAAGAGAGACAGACAGGGCCTGCTAGTTGACACAGGATTGTCTGGGGAGAAGTTAAGTTAAAAGGCATTTGTTAAGTATTCACTAAGGGCTAGGAATAATACTAAGTGCTGGGGATGCCAAAAAATAAAGGCAAAAATGATCCACAAGAAGCTCACAGTATAATGGGAGAGACAACAGCTAAATAAGTAGAAACATACAGAATATTTAGAAGGTATCTCAGAGGTAAGGGCCTTGTGGATGTGAAGCGTGGGAGACAGGAATCTGGTAGAGGAGTTGAGTTTTGGAAGTAGACATTAAGTGGAGTTGAGGGAGAACATTCTAGTTACAGAGAACATAAAAAAAAAGGCAGAGAATGGGGAGAGTGAGTGCTTTGTATTAGGAAGCTAATGTCAGCAGATACTCCAGTGCATGGAATGGAGAGTAAAGGATAGGAAAACTGGAAAAGTGGGAAGGCTCCAGGTGGATTGAGAAGGGCTTTAAAAGTCAAACAAAGATGATCTTCTCAGCCCAGAAACTCTCAGGCAGAAAGGCATCTTTGGTTTAGTAGCAGTTCCTGATTCTGGAAGAGTGTCTTAGAAGAGATGGAAAGAAATATGGTCAGAGATTTCAAAGTCTTCCAGGGTCACAGGGGAAAGAAGAATTTGAACGGGTCTGATTGGTCCTAGAAGGAAAAAGTAGAAACAGAGGGTGAGAAGCAGGCAGAGAAGGTGCAGAAAGGCAATTTTCAACTCAGTCTAAGAAGCTCTCCAGCACTGCAGCAGGCTCCTGAGGAGTCCTGAGTTCCCCATTACTTGAGGTTTCCAGGAGATGCTGATGACCATTTATTAGAGGGTAGTCTTGCTCCGGTCTAGGTCAGATCGGGTGATCTCTAAATTTTTTCCAACTCAGAGACCCAGGTGTTGGATTTCCTTCTTGGCATCTTAGAGAGGTAGTAACTTCTCTGTGAATACTTTGATTTCCATATGCAACAATCAGCCCAGCTACCTTGGTGTAAATTTTGACCAAATTTACCTTCTGTGTTGATGCAGTTGTATTTTCCCAAAGTTTCCATCTTTAGAGTCCCAGTTCCAAGTGGATCAGTATCTGGGCAGGTAAAACTCTACCTGTGGTGACAGCTCAGGAGAAGGTACAGGAGAAACTCAGACATTATTAGTTTGGAAATTTCTTGGGTTCATTTATTTATTCAGTAGCTGTAAAATATAGTGGATAGAACATTGGACTTGAAGTGAAGAAAACCTGAATTCAAGTCCTGCTTACAACCTCTTTCAGCCTCAATTTTCATATTTGTTATATATTGGAATAATAATCATATGTATTTCACAGAATTGATGTGAGGATCAAATTAGAAAACGTATATTATGTACTTTGCAAGCTTTAAAGTGCTCTATAAATGCATACTATTATTTTTATTATTACTATCTATCAATTCTGTTGTGGGTAAGTTGGAGAAATTGTGAGATTTGGGGAAACTGTCTACATTTTACCATGTTGTTGTTCATATGATCCAGAAGTCTCTTATTATTTATCATCAAAATGATTCCTTCCTGAGTTCCAACTATGTGACCAGTTCTGTGCAAGTGTTTGGGAGAGTATCCAGATAAGTGTGAGAGATAATTTTCCTACTGAGAGGAGTTTCAGTCTACTTGAACATATGGTAGTACTAACTTCAATATAATTATCAGGACATAGAATTGTGAGAATTTATATAGTACTTAAGATTTGCAAAGCCCTTTGTAAACACTATCTCATTACCCTGGAAAGTAGGTGCTCTTATTATCCCCATTTACAGTTGAGGAAACTGAGGCTGAGAAAGGTTATACCAATCAGCTGCCTCTCCATCTCACGGTATTTCACTACCTGTTCTCTTATCTGGAATACTCTCCCTCCTCAAAAAAAAAAAAAAAAAAAAAAAAAAAAAGGAAGGAAGAAGAGCTTCCTGGCTTCCCTGGCTTACTTCAAGTTCCAGATAAAATCCCATCTTCTGCTGAATACCTTCCCTAATCCTCTTCATTTCAACAACTTCCTTCTATTTATCCTGAATATAACTGGTCTCTACATATCTTTTTGCGTGTTGTCTCCCTAATTAGACTATGAGCTCCTAAGGGAAAAAATTTTTTTTTCTCCTATCTTCAGTGTTTAGTACAGTGCCTATCACATAATAAGCATTGAATTAATATTTATTGACTCAATGAGGGGTTTCATTATATTACTCATATTTCAACTGTGATATAAACTTTCTCTCTTTATTCCAGATCAGGATGAGTGTGCAGATTCCACAGTGTGCCCACCATATTCCATCTGTATCAACATCCCAGGAAACTACACTTGTAACTGCAAACGTGGCTTTTTAATGATGAAAAGTAATGATAACAGAATGGAGTGTCAAGGTGAGGAGGGATGGAGGGGATTCCTATAAAATGTTAGTCTAGTTTTAATATTATGTTAATAAGATCTTAACATGTTAATAAGATCTAGAAATGCAAGAATTTGAACCTGGCTCTATTTAAATGGTTGGTTAGTTTCCCCTCCTCTCCTTATATCTGTCTGTCTGTCTCTGCCTCTGTCTCTTTCTGCTTCTCTTTGTCTCTGTCTGTCTGTCTCTCCCTCTGTCTGTGTCTCTCTTTCCCACTCTCTGTTTCTCTCTCAGTTTGCAGTATGGATCACATCCCTTTTATACTTTCAAATCCCAGATCACTCTGGTAGCATTTTATGAATTCTCCACAGAGGTGTCATGCAGTCCATTAGAGAATTCCCCACTGATTTAAAAAAAAAACTTTTATTTTTCACTACTCACAAAGTATTTGAACGCTCATAATAATGTAATATAATAATAACATCCTTCATCCTTCATTCTGGGGCAATGATTAACTCATTTTTCTTTAATACACTCTACATTCTTCCATTAGTCTTAGGCTAAATTGTAATGTGAATTCCTCTAAGACTGGGATGTTTCCTGATTGTTAGTCATATTGTATCACTGAGGAGAATATAAGTATAAAATTATGGGTCTTTATGACAGTGAATATCCTGAGACACAGCATGAAACAAGAGGGAAGAAGGATGGATTTGAAGTCATGAGAATTTAATTCTTTTTCTTTTTAAATTTAAAAAATTAATCTAATTTTTAAAAAGACTGGATTTTCTGATCTCAGCCAGACTGGAAGTTCACTTATTACTCATGAGGTCAATATCCCTTTTTAGATGTTTTATTTTTGACTTGATCTGGTTTGTCCCTCCTTAGTCAATCAGGTGGTCCCTCTATCTGGGCACTCAACTGATTGGTGCTAGACTTAGTGTGGACACTCAGTCTTCTTAGTTAATTGCAACTTAAAACTCCTGAGCTTGAGATCCACTAGCTTCCACCTCTCTGGCAGATTATGTGGGATTATAAAGCTGAGTCACTGACCTCAGCTGTCCTGAATTCTAATCCTCGCTCTGCAACTTTATGTCTGATATTGTGCCTCAGTTTTCTAACTATAAAATGAAGTGGTTGTACTCAATAACTTTCAAAGTCCTTTCTAGTTTTAAAACTATGATCCTAGGATCACTGAACATGCTGCACCATTTCGCCAAAGGTTCTCCTCTTTTGTTCAGTTTCAGGGCTAGCTCAAAGTTAAATGTAGTGGTAGACTAACTCCAAGGTCATCTCTCTATTCACTATCAGACTGCCTTTTTACTATGTAAAATGTGCATTCTTGCTTCACTTTGTTTTTCCAGTGTGGATGATTATGCTTAATTCTTTTGAATGATCATGGGTGTGCTTGAGAAAACTCTAATGTTGGAGAACAAAATTCCACTGTCATCAAAATGAACTATCAGTTAGTAGACTGAATTTCAATGGTGTCCGACTTTGTGTGAGCCCATTTGGGGTCTTCTTGGCAAAGATAGTGGAGTGATTTACCCTTTCCTTCTCCAGCCCATTTTTCAGATGAATAAACAAAGGTACCTGACTGATTTGCCTTAGTAAGGCCATTTGCTTTGGCTTTGCATTTAGGAGTTACAAAGTACAACTCCCTTGAAAAATCTGGAGCGCATTCGTTCAAAAATAGATGCCATGTCCATAGGGATAAAGGGAATGAGAGGTGGTGGGAAAGTACCTATGGATGCAATATATGTGGCTAAGGCAATTCATAAGTTCAAGGGTCTGTACTGTGTGGGTTTCTCAGCTGGGCATCTCTTCATATGTTATGGTGGTTCCAATGAACTTCCTGGATGTATGGGATGTAGTGACCACTAACACAATGAATCAGGAGTCCGTGTTTAAGTGCAAGAAAAAGTTTATTTTTTTCTCAGGAGAAAGGGTGCACAGTCTCTGAAACACAAAGCATGGTTCGAGACAGAGACACACATACATAAGCAAGGGGCAGTCCCATAATGCAAGTTCCCTTCCCCAATCCCCTGGTTCCTTTCTCCAGTGGCTGGGATTTCCAAAGGGCCCTTCCTAAAAATGTGAAGTAAGAAAATCGGAAGGTATCAAACACTTAAAAAAGCAGTGTTTCCCATTCAGTTCCGTCCCTGCTCCCAAGGAGATTCCATTCTAGGGGGGAAGATAACAGTGGAAAGCTAGGAGCAAAGAACAAAACATTCTTTTCCAATCTCAGGCTGCCATCCCTGATTGCAACCTCCAATCCCTGACCCTAAGGGGTTTACATTCTTACATTCTTTTAGGGGAAATAACTTGTCCCCCTGAACAACCTCCATGTGCTTGTGAGTTTCAGTCCTCTAATTCAAGTCCCATTTCTCTGATTCAACCTTCATAAGTGTGGAAACCAAATAAATGCCCATCTATTTCTCACACTGACGTTGCCCTTTGATGAGCCCAACCCCAGAGCTAATCCTTGGCTGGGGCTCTGCTGTGTTCTTCTAGAAAGACCTTTTCTGAGAGTTATTGCTTATATGGAGATCACTTGGCTGGTTAAGGTGCCGGACATTAAGGTCCTTTTTCAGTTAAACTGCCAAGTATTCAAACACTGCAGAGATCTCAATCCTGATGGACAGGTCACCTACTGTAGGAGCAAAGCAGAATTGCAGTGCTTTAAAAGGAAAGTGAGATGTGCAGATTTAGAGACATCTCCACTCCAAATGTTTCTGTACACTATCTGTGCTCAATGTGTAGTAGAGTCTTCCAAGCTCCTATTGGTCTGATCAGTCACAACTGGACTCCACCTTAGTGATGTCATTTGGATTCTTTTAAATAAAGGACAATGACCAACCAACTACCACTAGTACATGGGAGAACTGAAGTTTAGTTTTTTCTCTTGACAACTCTTCCTGCTTTGGGACTAGGTCTCCTTGGTGACAGAGCTCCCCCTAACTTGGGGTAATCATCCAGAACCTTTCCCCAATCTTTATCTCTTCAGACTAGACTATAATCAGGCAATCATTGTTTGTCTGATAATCACCAGTGTTTCCATTAAAAGCAAATAAACAAAATTCCAAGGTTTTCCTATTAGTATATGCAAAAGAAGGACTTCAAAAAAGATACAGAGATTATCTGTGCTTTTGAGACACATCTCTCTCTCTCTCTCTCTCTCTCTCTCTCTCTCTCTCTCTCTCTCTCTCTCTCTGAAGGTCTCTCTCTGTCTCTCTGTCAGTCTCTCTCTTTTCTCTCTCTCTCTCTCTCTCTCTTTTCTCTTTCTCTGTCTCTTTCTCTCTGTCTCAGTGTCAGTCTCTCTCTTCTCTCTTTCTCTTTGTCTCTCTCTCTCTCTTTCTCATTCTTGTCTCTGTCTCTTCTCTTTTTTCTCTTGTTTCCCTCTCTCCCTTTTCGTGAAAATGACTTCTTCAAAGCTTCACATCCTGTATAAAGTATGAAAAGATTCATTCATACCACAAGTGTCTCTATCTTTATTAAATTCTAAATATAGTTGGAATTGGAAGTATGTTTTCTTCTTTGTAATATGCCCATTATGGCTGCAAATTTCCTTTAGTCTTAAAGGACATATACTTCAAAAATATCTTCCTTACAATTTGGCTCTTCAGAAATAAATGTGCTAGTATAGGAGTCACTGATTTCTCCATCATCCAAGATCTCTCAACAGTATCTGGATGACCACTTGTTGGGAAATGAAAGGGATTCCTGCTTTGGTCTAGATTGCATTAGAGAACCTTTGAGGTCTCTTCCAATCTAGAAATCCTGACTTCTTCTGGGATTTCCAATACTAACTTTTCAGCAAATGCTTTGATAGATGGCACAGGGGATAGAGTATTAGTCTAGAGTCAGGAAGACTCATCTTCCTCAGGTTGAATTTGACCTCAGACACTCATTAGCTGTATGATCCTGGGCAAGTCACTTCCCTTTGTTTGGTTCAGTTTCCTCATCTATAAAACCACCTGAAGAAGGAAATGGCAAAAAACTTTAGTATCTTTGCCAAGAAAACCCCAAATGGGATCATCTACAATCAGATATTATAGAAATGACTGAAAAACAAAATGCTTTGTTTCCCATTTACAACAATAACCTTGGCAACCTTGGTCTGGGCAACTCTTTTGACTACATTCTTCTTCTATTTAGATGTGGATGAATGTTCTGAGAATCCCCATCGTTGTGGTCCCAATACCAAATGCACCAACACCATTGGAAGTTATACATGCAGCTGTTTGTCTGGATTCTCTTCTCCCAGTGGAAACTCTTGGATCCCTGGAAAGACAGGGCCTTTCCAATGTACAGGTAACACTCATGGTGCCACTGATGACCTGATCTGGTGTCTAGGATTGTCTCAGCTGGCCTTGAAACAGCCTGACCCTAGAATTATACTTGTTGGGATAGCCCAGGGAGTTATGACTGTACCTGCCGTGTTGACGTCACCTTTAGGAACTCTCAAGATGAAAATCCCAGGAGCAGTAAGATAAGATCTATCTTGCAGCTTTCTTGGGTTCATTTATTTATTCACTTTAAAAATAATGTTTTATCTCTGGAGTGCCTTCTCTCTGAGAAACCTCATGAAAGTTTACAAACAAATGTGGGAGATGGTCCTTGTCTTCAGAAAGACAAGGTGACACAGAAAAGAAGGTGACACAGAACGAGACAGAATTTGGAATCAGATCATTTAGGTTCAGATACTCTCATGACTTCTTTCTTTCACTAAAACACCTATTTTGTGTGATTAGAAAAATCTTGATATATTTTTTCTCTTTGCTTTCAGTTGTAAAATTGATTTAACAATTAATTAATCGATTGAACAATTAATCTTTTTAGTACTTCTTAAATATTGCAAAGGTTAATTCTTTGGGCACCCTCATGGATCCTGCTTAACTGCCAAAAATATAACACAGCTCCCAGGAAGGCATATTCTTGCCCGTGTTGTTGCCTAGCTGCTATTTCTTTTTCCTCCATTTACTGCAGTTTCCTGATGCTGCTCTTGTTTCATCATCCTCACAAATCCAACTAATCCAGATTATTTTGGCATCAAAATGGACTGAAGGAAGTAACATTAATTAAAGGAAATACCGTCCCTCTAAATTCCAGGATTATATTGTAATAGATTATTCCATGTAAAAAGGTATACTTGTAAATGTTTAACAATCAACTTTCTGTCCAAAGTAATCCCCACAGATTTTGGACAGAAAATGCCATCTGCATCCAGAAAAAGGACTATGGAGAGTAAATGTAAATCAACACAAACTATGTTCACTTCTTTTTTCTGTTTTTTATTCTCTCCCATGGTTTTTCCCTTTTGTTCTGATTTTTCTCTCCCAATACAATTATAAAGCAATGTATATTAAAAATTAATTAATTAATTTAGAAAGAAACAAAAAAAAGGAAAAAGCAATCAGCTTTCCAAAAAAAGATTGTAGGGATGGCACGCTTTAAGTTTAAACTGTACAATTAACACTTTTGCCAACATTTTCTTAAGTGTAGACCACCAACAAAATAATTAGTCAAGTCCTGATTTGTAGCATTTGCACTGAAATTTGAACAATTAGCTATGGTTAGCTACTCTACCTCCAGAATATCTCTGCCTGTAAAACAAAGGAGCTGTGGTAGGTGATTTCTCTGGTGTTTACCCGCTGGAGATCCATGAGGCTTGCATGATACTGCCAATGCAGATGCCATGATACATAGATGTGTCATGGCACATTTGGGCTGCTTGTGGCAGAACATGCCTGAGAGTAGCCAGAAGCTGATTAAAATATACCTGGGAAATATTCAACAAAATAAATAAAAATAAAATAAAACAGAAAACATTACCTTTACAAACTAAGTCAATATGTGGAGAATAGGGATACTTATCGATCCCTATTTTTATGTGAGCTTCATATTACTGCCTTCATAGACAGCTTCCTAAATTGCTGTAGACCTTCCCCCTCTCCCCTACCCCCAGTCTATTACTTGGTAGTAAATTACTTGATGATAATGTTCTCTGCCCTTAGCTAGACTAATCCTCAGGAAATTACTAAACCCATCTGAATATCTTCCAGAGTTGGCAGCATCTGCCAAAGCTTGTGGTTTCTTGGTATAGCCTTTGCAAAGCTACGAGTGACCTCTATGTCTTGGAAAGTCATCAGAGAACGACTTTAGGAAAGGAAGAGCATGCATTCCCATGCCCATGTATGAGAGGCTTTCAGCACATCATTTGACTCGTTCCACTCCCACTCAGAATACAACTACAAAAAAAAATCTCTATAACAAAGCTAGGGTATGATTCACGTCTAGGGATTTTCCCAAAGGGATTTCCTAAAAGTATTGTAACTGAGATCCTTCTAGGAAAATTCCTCAAAGAGCAGAAAGTAGATAACTCATACAGGAGAGTTATTTATTTCTTCCATCACAAAAAGATGATTAAAATACAAAAGTCTCATAAGCACACACTCACAAACATATAAAATATGAAATTATAATTTCCATTATCCTCTACAAGAAGGCAGAAAGGAGTCTTTCAGGAGACCTTTAGGATTTAATAGGTGTTTCACATTCACCATGGATCTGAAGTATTTGAACAGCAAGTCAAGGTCTATATTTCCTTGTCAGCCAGACATGTATGACTCACCCCTTTGGCAGGGATCATCTTTTCTTCTCTGAAGGGTTTAGTTGCAGGGAATATTACCTGCCAGGCAACTTACAGTCAATTAGATGACTCTGTATCTCTTGATCTCATGATTTAAATAATAGCAGAAACAACTCTCAGCACAAAGAAATACAGAGCAGAAATGGCAGTTGAAATCTAGTCTCAGACCTACTGCTCCAAGCATGTAGCTACCTTAGCTTCTCTTGGGAAGGATGAGGGAATAGAGTCAAATGTATTGCCAATCCACACACTGAGAAGGGGAGAAGACAGTGAGAGCAGACCTAGTTTCTTCTTTAAAAGTTCACTAAGTGGACATTCATCTGTAGAAGAGCTCCTGGGGTGTGGATCATAAGGAACCAACCTGAGCTTTCTGTTCCAATATGCCCTTTAAGAAGGGGCCAGAAATTCAATAGGCTAGTGATGGAGAAAGCCATCCACATCCAAAAAGAGGTCTATGGGGACGAAATGTGGATCAAAATATAGGATTTTCAACTTTGTTGATGTTGTTTGCTTATTATTTTCTTTTCATTTTTCCCTTTTTGATCTGATTTTTCTTGTTCTTCAAGATAAATGTGAAAATATGTTTAGAAGAATTTCATATTTAATCTATATTCAATTACATATTGTCTAGAGGAGGGAAGGAAGTAGAGAGAAAGGGAGAAACATTTGGGAGTCGAGGTTTTACAAGGGTGAATGTTGAAAAGTATCTTTGCATATATTTTGAAAAATAATAAAGATATATTTTTTTTTAAAAGCAGGAGGAACTGAGGGATCCCTCATAAAGTAATGAGTTCTTCATCCCTCAGGAAGTCCTCAAGTAAAGGCTGTATTCAGCACTTCTCAGGGATGCTTTAAGAGATTCCTATTCAGGTCCTGTTAGACTCAATGACCTATAAGTTTTCCCCCAATACTATGATGACATGATTCTAATGAAATAATTACTTCATTAATTTGAGGAAAGTAAACCTCGGTAGGCTTTAAATGATTCTAGAATGTGACTTATAATCATTAAATTATAATTTTAATGAAATTTGAAATTATAATAATTGTGGTGTTCTTCTTTTTAAAAAATATAAGCAGGTTTCTTGGAAAGGTTTTCTGGAGGCAGTCTTAGTTTCAGTTCAGATCAATAATCACCTCAAATGCAGCCAGCTGATAAAATCCAAACGTTTATTTTCTCCTTCAGAGTCTTGTCTCTTTCCTTGGGCCCGGTTAGCTTTCTTAGAGGCCTCTTTCCATCCTTGGTTCCAAGAGCTCTTGCAGCTTGTTTTTTAGCTCTTCCAACTTCTGCTTCTAGCTCAACTCTGACTCGTGGCTTCTCAATCTCCAACTGATGCTCCCCTCTGTCAATCTTCCAAACTGACTGACTTCACTAACTCAGCTCCTTTTTATGCTCTTTTAGAGGTGTGAATTCAAAGGTTGATTCCTCCTCTGAGAGTGGGATTATGGGAGGTGTGAATTCACAAAATTACAAAGTTAACTGTTTATCTTCCTTACTTGTGAACCCCAATGTGTGAGCCAATGTGTGAATTCTCAAAAATGTAAACTCAAGCATTGTTTCTACTAATTCCAATGAGTTATCACTAAGATTCTAACCAATAATAATTAAAAAAAAAAAAAAAAGACAGAGCCAGACCATACCTGTCCTTGGAAAAGGCCTAAAAGCACAACCACATCCTGAGGAAGGATTTCAATTTAAACACCTTCTTAGAGATAGATATACATAGCTATACAATTATTTTGCTGCCCAACAAAAATCAGATCAAAAAAGAAAAAAACAAGAAAGAAAACAAAATGCAAACAACAATGAAAAGAGTTAAAATGTTATGTTGTGATCCATACTCAGTTCCCACAGTCCCCTCTCTAGCACACTTAAGTTTGGAGAGCCCCATGTAACCTACCTGCATCTGAATGTCTCATGGGTTTCCTAGATCTAGGCCCTCCACTTTTTCCAACATCCAACAACTGTCTGGACCCCATGACCTGCCCTAATAATTCAAGGTGCATAGATACAGGAAAGCATTACTACTGTTCCTGTAACCTTGGATTTGCACTGGCTTTTGGAGAGCGAATCTTCACTGACCCAAATGAGAAATGTGAAGGTGAGAGACGGTGGAACTGGGAATGGGGGGTAGGTGGGAGTGGGTGTAGACCCTTGGTTAACCTAACCCAGATTTATCATGTGGACAAGCCAGGAGATGCTGAGGCTTCATGGGCAGAAACCTGCTTCTAAGAGAGACAGACAGGGCCTGGTGGGTGATACAAGCTTGTCTGGGGAGAAGTCAAGTCAAAAGGCATTTATTAAGTAACTACTATGTACCAGGAACACTACTAAATGCTGAGGATACAAACAAAGGCAAAAATGTGGTCTCTGGTCCACAAGAGCTCACAGTCTAATGGGAGAGACAACAGCTAAATAAGTAGATACATACAGAGTATTTAGAAGGTATCTCAGAGGTAAGGGTCTTGTGGATGTGAAGCGTGGGGGACAGGAATCTGGTAGAGGAGTTGAGTTTTGGAAGTAGACATTAGGTGGAGATGAGGGAGAACATTCTAGTTACGGAGAACAGCCAGTAAAAAGGCAGAGAATGGGGAGAGTGAGTGCTTTGCATTAGGAAGCTAATGTCAGCAGATACTCCAGTGCATGGAAAGTAGAGTAAAGGATAGGAAAACTGGAAAAGTGGGAAGGATCCAGGTGGATTAAGAAGGGCTTTAAAAGTCAACAAAGATGATCTTCTCAGCCCAGAAACTCTCAGGCAGAAAGGCATCTGTGGTTTAGAAGCAGTTGCTGATTCTGGAAAAGTGTCTAAGAAGAGATGGAAAGAAATATGGTCAGAGATTTCAAAGTCTTCCAGGGTCACATGGGAAAGAAGAATTTGAACTGGTCTGATTGGTTCTAGAAGGAAAAAGTAGAAACAGAGGGTGAGAGGCAGGCAGAGAAGGTGCAGAAAGGCAATTTTCAGCTCAGTCTAAGGAGCTCTCCAGCACTGCAGCAGGCTCCTGAGGAGTCCTGAGTTCCCCATTACTTGAGGTTTTTCAGGAGATGCTGATGACCATTTATTAGAGGGTAATCTTGCTCCGATCTAGGTCAGATCGGGTGACCTCTAAATTGTTTCCAACTCAGAGACCCAGGTTCTGGGTTTCCTTCTTGGCACCTTAGAGAGATAGTAACTTCTCTGTGAATACTTTGATTTCCATATGCCCATTTACCTTGGTGTAAATTTTGACCAAATTTACTTTCTGTGTTGAGGCAGTTGTATTTTCACAAAGTTTCCATCTTTAGAGTCCCAGTTCCAAGTAGATCAGTATCTGGGCAGGTAAAACTCTACCTGTGGTGCCAGCTCAGGAGAAGGTACAGGAGAAACTCAGCCATTATTAGTTTGGAAGTTTCTTGGATTTTATTTATTTATTTATTTATTCAGTAGCTGGGTAATGTAGTGGATAGAACATTGGCCTTGAAGTGGAGAAAATCTGAATTCAAATCCTGCTTAACTTGGTTTGAGACTATGAGAATAACCTTTTTCAACCTTAATCTTCATATCTCTAATATTGGAATAGTAATAGTATATGTTTCACAAAATTGATGTGAGGATCAAATTAGAAAACATTTATTATGTTTTTGCAAGCCTTAAAGTGCTCTATAACTGCATATTATTATAATTATTACTCCTATATATCAATTCTATTGTGGGCAACTTGGAGAAATTGTGAGAGTTGGAGAAACTGTCTACATTTCACCGTGTTGTTGTTTATATGACCCAGAAGTCTCTTATTATTTATCATCAAAATGATTCCTACCTGAGTGCCAACTATGTGACCAGTTGTGTGCAAGTGTTTGGGAGAGTATCCAGACAAGTGTGAGAGATAATTTTCGTACTGAGAGGAATTTCAGTCTACTGGGACATATGGTAGTACTAACTTCAATATAATTATCAGGACAAAGTAAGAATTGTGAGAATTGATATAGCACTTAAGATTTGCAAAGCCCTTTGTAAACACTATCTCATTTGATTCTCACAATAACCCTGGAAGGTAGGTGATATTATTATACTCATTTACACTTGAGAAACTGAGGCTGAGAAAGGTTATACCAATCAGCTGCCTCTTCATCTCAGGGCATTTCACTGCCTGTTCTCTTATCTGGAATGCTCTCCCTTCTCATCTTTGCCTCCTAACTTCTCTGATTTACTTCAAGTTCCAGATAAAATTCCATCTTTTACTGAATATGTTCCCCAATCCTCTTCATTTCAACAACTTCCTTCTTTGAATTATTTCCTATTTATCCCGAATATAACTGGTCTCTACATATTTTTTTGAGTGTTGTCTCCCTAATTAGACTGTGAGCTCCTAAGGGAAGAGTTTTTTTAATTCTCCTATCTTCAGTGTTTAGTACAGTGCCTGCTACATAATAAGCATTGAATTAATATTTATTGATTCAATGAGGGGGTTTCATTATACTACTCATATTCCACCTGTGATATAATCTTTATTCCAGATCAGGATGAGTGTGCAGATTCCACGGTGTGCCCACCATATTCCATCTGTATCAACACCCCAGGAAGCTACATTTGTAACTGCAAACGTGGTTTTTTAATGATGAAAAGTAATGATAACAGAATGGAGTGCCAAGGTGAGGAGGGATGAATGGGGATTTCTATAAAATGTTAGTCAGGTTTTAATATTATGTTAATAAGATCTAGAAATGAAAGAATTTGAACCTGGCTCTATTTAGATGGTTAGTTAGCTTCCCCTTCTCTCCATCTGTCTGTCTGTCTGTCTCTCCCTCTGTCAGTGTCCCTCTTTCCCACTCTCTGTTTCTCTCTCAGTTTGCTGTATGGATCACATCCCTTTTATACTTTCAAATCCCAAATCACTCTGGTAGCATCCTATGAATTCTCCACAGAGGTGTCATTCAGTCCACTAGAGAATTTCCCATTGATTTTTTTAAACTTTTGTTTTTCAGGTAATCACAAAATATTTGAATGCTTATAATAATATAATATAATAGTAAAATCCTTTATCCCTCGTTCTTGTGCAATGATTGACTCATTTTTTTAAAATACACTCTACATTCTTCCATTAGTCTTAGGATAAGTTGTAATGTGAATTCCTCTAAGACTGGGATGTTTCATGATTGTCCATCATATTGTATCACTGAGGAGAATATAAGTATAAAATTATGGGTCTTTATGACAGTGAGTATCCTGAGACACAGCATGAGACAAGAGAAAGAAGGATGGATTTGAAGTCATGAGAATTTCTTTTTTTTTAAAAATTTTTAAAAATTAATCTAATTTTTAAAAAGACTAGATTTTCCAATCTTAGCCAGACTGGAAGTTCAGTTGCTACTCACGGGGTCAATATCCCTTTTTAGATGTTTCATTTTTTACTTGATCTGGTTTGTCCCTCCTTAGTCAATCAGGTGGGTCCCTCTATCTCGGGACTCAACTTATTAGTGCTAGACTTAGTGTGGACACTCAGACTTCTTAGTTAATTGTAACTCAGAATTCCTGAGCTTGAAATCCACTAGCTTCCATCTTCCTGGCAGATTATGTGGGATTATAAATCTGAGTCACTGCCCTCAGCTGTCGAATTCTAATCCTTGCTCTGCCACTTTGTGTCTAATATTGTGCCTCAGTTTTCTAATTGTAAAATGAAGTGGTTGTACTCAATAACTTTCAAAGTCCTTTCTAGTTTTTAAAACTATGATCCTAGGATCACTGAAAATGCTGCACCATTTCGCCAAAGGTTCTCCTCTTTTGCTCAGTTTCAGTGCTAGCTCAAAGTTAAATGTAGTGGTAGACTAACTCCAAGGTCATCTCTCTATTCACGATCAGACTGCCTTTTTAATATGTAAAATGTGCATTCTTGCTTCACTTTGTTTTTCCAGTGTGGATGATTATGCTTAATTCTTTTGAATGATCATGGGTGTGCTTGAGAAAACTCTAATGTTGGAGAACAAAATTCCACTATCATCAAAATGAACTATCAGTTAGTAGACTGAATTTTAGTGGTGTCTGACTTTGTGTGAGCCCATTTGGGGTCTTCTTGGCAAAGATAGTGGAGTGATTTACCCTTTCCTTCTCCAGCACATTTTTCAGATGAATAAACAAAAGTACCTGACTGATTTGGCTTACTAAGGCCATTTGCTTTGTCTTTGTTACAAAGCAGATTCTCCTTGAAAGATCTGGAGCACATTCATTCAAAAATAGATGCCATGTCCATAGGGATAGAGGGAATGATCTTGAAGTGCAGTGGTAGGAAAGTACTTATTGATGCAATATATGTGGCTAAGGCAACTCATAAGTTAAGGGATCTATAGTGTATGGGTTTCTCAGCTGGGCATCTCTTCATATGTTATGGTGATTCCAATGAACTTCCTAGGTGTGTGGGATGTAGTGATCACTAACACAATCAATCAGGAGTCTGTGCTTAAGTGCGGGAAAAAGTTTATTTTTTTCTCAGGAGAAAGGGTGACAGTCTCTGAAACAAAGCATCGTTCGAGACAGAGACACACATACATAAGCAAGGGGCAGTCCCATAATGCAAGCTCCCTTCCCCAACCCCCTGGTTCCTTTCCCCAGTGGCTGGGATTTCCAATGTGCCCTTCCTGAAAATGTGAGGCAAAAAAATCTGAAGGTATAAAACATTTAACAGAGCAGTGTTTCCCAGTTAGTCCAGTCCCTGCTCCCAAGGAGATTCCATTCTAGAGGGGAAGATAACAGTGGAAAGCTAGAAGCAAAGAACAAAAGAGTCCTTTCCAATCACAGACTACCATCCCTGATTGTGAAATTCAGTCCCTTACTCTAAGGAGTTTACATTCTTTTAGTGGAGATAACTTGTAATGTGAATGTCTCTGTGGGTTTCCAATTCAAGTCTCATTTCTCCAATTCAATCTTCATAAGTGTGGAAACCAAACAAATGCCCATCTAGTTCTCACACTGACTTTGCCCTTTGATGAGCCCAAGCCCAGAGCTGATCCTTGGCTGGGGCTCTGCTGTGTTCTTCTAGAAACACCCAGGATCAACAAAATCCTATTAAGGCTTAGATTCTGAGGGTTATCACTTATATGGAGATCACTTGGCTGGTTAAGGTGCCAGACATTAAGGTCCTTTTTCAGTTAAACTGACAAGTATTCAACCACTACTACAGAGATCTCAACCCTGATGGACAGGTCACCTACTGTATGAGCAAAGCAGAATTGCAGTAGTTTAAAAGGGAAGTGAGATGTGCACTTTTAAAGACACATCCACTCCAAATGTCCCTGTTCCCTCTCTGTGCTCGATGTGTGGTAGAGCCTTCCAAGCTCCTATTGGTCTGATCAGTCACAATTGGACATGCTATACTTTCACTCCACCATAGTGATGTTATTTGGGTTCTTTTAAGATAAAGGACAATGACTAACAAACTACCAATAGGACATGGGAGAATTGAAGTTTAGTCTTTTCTCTTGACAAATCTTCCTGCTTTGGGGCTAGGTCTCCTTGGTGACTGAGCTTCCCCTAACTTGGAGTAATCATCCAGAATCTGTTCCCAATCTTTATCTCTGCAGGCTAGACTATAATCAGGCAATGACCATTTGTCTGATAATCACCAGTGTTTCCATTAAAAACAAACAAACAAAATTCCAAGGTTTTCCTATTAGTGTATGCAAAAAATGACTTCAGAAAAACATCCAGAGAGAAAGAGAGAGATTCTTCTGTTCAACAACCATCTTTCTCTTTTCTCTCTCTCTCTCTCTCTCTCTCTCTCTCTCTCTCTCTCTCTCTCTCTCTCTCTCTTTCTCTCTCTCTCTCTCTCTCTCTCTCTCTCTCTCTCTTTCTCTCTTTCTCTCTCTCTCTTTCTCTCTCCTCCCCCCTTTTCCTTCTCTCTGTTCCTGTCTCTTTCTCACTTTCTCTGTCTCTGTCTCTCTCTTTCTTCTCTTTCTTTCTCTCCAGTTCCCCTCTCTTTTCATGAAAATGAGTTCCTCAAAGCCTCACACTTTATCCTGTATAAAGTATGAAAAGATTCACTCACACCACAAGAATTTCTGTCTTTAGTAAATTTGAAATATAGTCGGAATTGGAGGTATGTTTACTTCTTTGTAATGTGCCCATTATGGCCTGCAAATTTGCTTTAGTCTTAAAGGGCACATACTTACTTAAAAAAAAAAAAAAAAAAAAAAAAAACTTCCTTACAATTTGGCTCTCCAGAAATGAATGTGCTAGCACAGGAGTCACTGATTTCTCCATCACCCAAGATCTCTCAACAGTATCTGGATGACCACTTGTTGGGAAATATTATGAAAGGGATTCCTGCTTTGGTCTAGATTGCATTAGGGAGCTTTTGAGGTCTCTTCCAATTTAGAGATCCTGACTTATTCTGGGGTTTTCAATACTAACTTTTCAGCAAATGCTTTGATAGATGACAGTGGATACAGTATTAGTCTAGAGTCAGGAAGATTCATCTTCTTCAGGTTAAATCTGATCTCAGACACTCATTAGCTATATGAACTTGGGCAAGTCACTTCCCCTTGTTTGGCTCAGTTTCCTCATCTATAGAACCACCTGAAGAAGGAAATGGCAAAAAACTTTAGTATCTTTGCCAAGAAAACCCCAAATGGGATCATGAACAATCAGATATTACAGAAATGACTGAAAAATAAAATGCTTTGTTTCCCATTTACAACAATAACCTTGGCAACCTTGGTCTGGGCAACTCTTTTGACCAAATTCATCTTCTACTTAGATGTGGATGAATGTTCTGAGAATCCCCATCGTTGTGGTCCCAATACCAAATGCACCAACACCATTGGAAGTTATATATGCAGCTGTTCATCTGGATTCTCTTTTCCCAGTGGAAACTCTTGGGTCCCTGGAAAGACAGGGCCTTTCCAATGTACAGGTAATACTCATGGTGCCACTGATGACTTGATCTGGTGTCTATATCTCATCTGGCTTGGTGTTTAGTGACTTATTGCAAACATCTCCTCCCTGCACTGCAGATATCAATGAGTGTCTCAGTGAAACAGCTTGCCCCCAGCATTATACCTGTTGGAATACTCCAGGAAGTTTTGATTGTACCTGTGGAGCTGGATTCACCTTTATTAATTCTCAATGTGAAGGTACCAAGAACATTAAGTTACGATATATTTTGCAGCTTTCTTTAGTTCATTTGTTCAGCCATTGTAAAAATAATGTTTTGTTTTCTGAGTGTCTCCTTTCTGAGAGGTCTCCTGAAAGTATACAAACAAATGTGGGAGCTGATCCCTGTCTTCAGAGAGACTATAATCTAATTAGAAAGACAAGATTTATTTTCTACAATATACTTGGAAGAACATGAATTAAGAAAATAAAAACTTCAAGATTCTTGGATTATGGTGGCTTATATCTGGATATGCATTTCTCTCTTTGCTTTCAGAAGTTATAATAATAATTCAAAAATTAATTCTCTTTTTAGCACTCCAAAGGTTAACTCTTTGTGTATCCTCATGGATCCTGCTTGACTGACAGAAATATAATACCAGCCAGCAGCGGGGCACATTCCCGTCTTCAGCTAAACAATTAATACTTTCTCCATCACTTTCTTATTTCTAGACAATCAACAGAGGAATTATTCAAGCCCTAATGTGTAGCATTTTCACTAAAAATTGAACAATTTGCTCTGGTTAGCGAATCTAAGTTGCTTCCAGAGTCCACCTGCATATCAAATAAAGGGATGGGAATAGGCAATTTCTCCAATATTTACCAGATAGAAATCCATGATGCTTGGATAATACTTCAGTGCAGATGCCATAAAATAGAAAAGTCAATTATGGTATATGTGGGCTGCTTGTGGCACAACACTCCTGATTGTAGCCAGAAGCAGATACAAATGTAACTGGGAAATATTCAACAAAACAAATAAATACACAATAACATATACAAAACATTACTTAGAAAACACTACAAAGTCCAATGCAGGAATTCCTATTGGCTTCTCTTTTTATTTGAGCTGATATCTCTAACTTAATAGACATCTTCTTGCACTGATGTGGACTCCCCACCCTGCACTTAGCTAGACTAATCCCCAGGAGTTTGCCAAATCCATATGAATATCTTTCCTGGTTGACAGGATCTGCCAAAACTTGTGATCTCTTGGTATAGCCTTTGCAAAGCTAAGAGTGACCTCCATGCCTTGAAAAGTCACCAGAGAAGGACCTTAAGAAAGGAAGGGTATGCATTCCCATTACAAAAAAAAAAAAAAAAAAAAAACCGTTCAGAAAGTGACATCTTTTGTATGAGAAACTAGGTAATGTGAAACGGTAAATGATACTATCCAACAAAACCCAAAGATGTCACAGGGTGGATGGTTCAGCACTAAGGTTTCAGAGAAGGGAAAGAGTGAAATCTCAGTGAGTTGAAGGTGGTCATCTGGTGAAGATAAGCGTTAAGAGGGATCTTAGAGAGGAGCCTCTGTGCTAGACTGAGCAGGAGACATAGTCAGATCCCAAGGCTCCATCTTACTAACTGTGTGACTTTGAACATATCCAGTGTCTCTAAGTTTCATTTTTCAAATTTGTTATGTGGAGATAATAATAGTTGTGATATCAATCTCACAGGTAAGAACAAGTGATTATGGGATCATCATTTTAGAGAAGCAAGGTTTTTTAAATTTTAACATTTTTATTTTCTTCAGTAACATGTTGAGTTCCATTCTCTCCCTTTCTCCCCAAATCCCCCCATTATGTGCAGTTGAGCAAAACATTTCCATAAAAGTCATGTTGCAAAAGAAAACATACCCTCTGTCCCCCAAGAAACCCAAACCTTGAAAAAATAAAATTTAAAAAAGGATGCTTTAGCCTGTATTCAGATACAATCAGTTCTTTCTCTAAGCATGGATAGCTGTATTGCTGAGAATAGCGAAGTCATTCACAGCTGATCGTCCCACAACTTTGCTATTAGCTTGTACACATTACATTTCATTTTGCTTGAGCTCATGGAGGAATTCCCAGGTTTTTCTGAGAGTATCCTGCTTATCATTTCTCAAAAAACAATAATTATCCACCATAATCACATAGCACAATTTATTCAGCCATTCCCCAGTTGATGGGCATACCCTGAATTTTTAATTTTTTGTCCTGAAAAAAGACTAGGCAGGGGATTTTAGAAGTCATTTGATCCTATACTTCCTTTCCTATTCCTCCCCCATGCAGAAAGTACAACACAAAGTAATTTGTGATTTGCTCAAGATCACACGGGTAATGATGGAGTCAGGATTTAAACCCAGTTCCTGTTTTCCTCTTCAAGGCTCTTCCCACTATACCATGCTCAGTTCAGGTATAAAAAGTGCTTTGTAAATCAAAACAATTATTGAAGAAGGAAGAGAAAAGGAGCAAAAGAGAGAGGGCATTCTAGGTAAAGAAAGTCCAATTTCAATTATGTGTCCAAATTGTCATAATACTTATACTGATGACTACCTAACACTAATTATTATTTTAAATTAACATTAAAACAAATTAACATTAAAAAAGAAATGTTTTTTTTTTTTTTGAGAGACAGTATGGTGTAATGTTGCTGCTACACATTGGTTGGGTGATCCCTGGACATGTACACCATAGGCAATTTGGAGCAATTGCTAATTATTATTAGCGCAAGTTTCCTGTCTGGGAGTTCCACATATCAATTGAAGCATAGGTTTAGATTCTCTTCTTCCTCGTTAGATACTTAACATTAAACATGAAAAAAAAAATCTATCCTGTACCTCGAATGGTATAGAAAATTCTTTGCATTGAAGAAATTCCTTTAAACAATATAGATTGGTTTTTATCGTCAACTTATAATTTTGGAACAGTGAGGTCTAAGTTAGATAGAAATGAGAGTCATTAAGCCATGTGTGAGGATCCCTACAGCTTCATGTTAACTTTGTTTACACATGTACTGTTATCCATATTTTATTGTATTTTTTTATCTATTCTCATCACAATTTCCCAAGTACATTTTAAATGTAGTTGGCTGCATTCTGGAGTGTTCCACCTGTGATTTTTGACACTTCTTCTCTGAGAGGTAAAAGTATTTGCTCAGAGTCCTCTCACAGCATGCACCAAGACTGACCCATGGTCTTCCTGAAGATTCAGTTCTGTTAACTATAGAACCTAGAACTTGAGAGAGAATTCTAGTTATTATAGACAGGGAAGCAGGAAGGACAGGCTCTGGTGAGAGAAAAAGGGGGGAGGGTGTAGGAGAAGAGAGAAGATAAAGAACTTATCCCCTGACACAGTCACATTCTGTATAGTCTCTAGGTAGTGATCATTTACTAACTCTTCTATTATTTATTCCCTTAGAGTACCCCCTCCTCAACCACACTGGCAGAAAGAATTTTGTTTGGCTCAAAACAGCTGGAAGAATGAGCTATTTTATTGACTCTACATAGAAGAGAGATAGGAACAATTTCACAAGTAAAATATTTCCCAAAATATCCCTTTCCCTCCCCCCAGAGAGCCATCCCTTATAACAAAGTATAAAAGAGGAAAAAAGAAAAAGAAAAAACCACTACCTTGGTAAAACTATCCAAAAATAATGTCAACCAAATCTGATGTTATTTGAGGAGTCTGATCATATTTCCCCTACTCTGGACTTGGAGGTACATGGAGATTGTCTTGCTTTGGGGTTCCAGGGGCTTGGTTGCAATGATCAATTTGTGGAATGATGACATTTTCTTCTTCAATCCCCAGATGTGGATGAATGTATGAATGTCACAGCTTGTCCAGCACATGCTACGTGTACCAACACACCAGGAAACTATTCCTGCACCTGCAACCTTGGCTATAAGTCCAGAACTTCAGAAGTGAGCTTCCAAAACCAGGGAACACAGTGCAAAAGTGAGTAAAGGCATTCCTGTGAATCTGTCTAGGATCTTCAGCAAAATAGGTCAGGGAATTTGGACCTTGAGGACTCTTTAGCCAGGAGTGATGAAAGCAGAAAGGAAAACCATGATCTTAGTCCACAAAAAAGATGATATTTGGATGAGGTAAAAGGTACCTTATCCATCCACTTGTGGAACACCAGAACTAGAGAGTGGCCTGGGGGCTTCATTCAGAGGCTGGGGTGCAGCATAAAAGCAAGTGAGCATCTCTTCTGTTCTGGTTATGCCATTTTGGGAAGGGCAAGGATAAAGGAGAGAAAAAAAGCTCTAATCCACAATCAAAAAGAGACTGACATTTCCACTTTGGGGCAGAACAGTAGATGATGGCTTCTCTATTTTTTTTATCTCCAGAATGGATATTGGGCTAGAATTACATCTATTATAAATTTGATATTTGCATTTAAGAGGTGCACTTTTATGTTTTAATAATAGCTTTTTAGTCTCAAAATATATGCAAAAATAGCTTTCAACATTAACCCTTGCAAAACCTTACATTTCAAATTTTTTCTCCCTCCTTTCCCTCACCCCTCTCCCCTAGACAGCAATTAATCCATTATATATTAAACATGTGCAATTCTTCTACTCATATTTTCCCATTTATCATGCTGCACAAGAAAAATCAGATCAAAAAGGAAAAAAAGAGAGAAAGAAAACAAAAAGTAAACAAACAACTATAAAAAGGTGAAAATGCTATGTGATGATTCACATTCATTGCCCATAGTCCTCTCTCTGGATGCAGATGACTCTTTCCAAGACAAGTCTATTGGAATTGGCCTGAATGACCTTGTTTAAAAGAGCCATGTCTGTCAGAATTGATCATCGAATGCACTTTTAGCAGCTCAAGGTGCAAATGACTTTTCCTTATTTCTCTAAAGTGAAAGATAAGAGTGAGCTTATTATTAACCAAATTAGACAGTTCTCTCCCACCAAATGCTTATTACACAAAATATAATCAAAAGTAGTGAAAAAGATTTAACTAAGCAAGCAGCAATATAGAAATGTGGAGAAATTATGCAGAATAAATAGACCCTGTTAGTATTGAAGTAAAACCTCAGTTCAGTCAAGGAAGGAACAATTTCACCAGAGATACCTCTCTTAGCAGCCTCTGGGAATGTAGAGAGATATTGGGGAGGAGGAAGAGTTGACTTTCTCCACAGGTCTACAATTCCAGGGTTTTCCCTTTACCCATTCCAAATTTTGCATCATTCCTCTCTCAGTCTGTTTTGTTTTTTTTTTTTTCAAACTCTGAGTTTTCTTCTTTTCTAAATGCAAAGTCATGTCTCCCACCTGTATGGAACATCTGTATGCTCAGAAGTATCTCAATCACTCAGCATCATATCTCCTTATTCATACTATGCATAGCATTCAGTGTCACAGGACTATCCTTCAGGAAGCCACCAAATCTAGCCTGGCCAGATTGTTACAGCCAAAACTCCTTTCAAGTATGGTTTCATTAGATTGCTGCTGATAGTCCCTCCAATTCTGAAACTCTAGATTTCTGTGAATCTGTAATATGCTGCAGCAATCAGTGAATGATTAATGCTGAATTAGTGATCTGAACAGAAAGTGAGGAAGGACCTGAAAGGAGGGAGATATTCTTTGAGATGGTGTGATCAGGGAAAGCATCCTAGAATAAAGGACCTGGAGGAGGGAGAGCTTGCTCTGATTCTAGAAACAAAGTGCTTTGATTAAAATGGCCAAATGAAGTAAACAGAGTAAGGAAGGAGTGCTATAAGCAAATACTTCCAAAGAGGAAAGGGATCATGCTCTCAGATTCATCTGAGCTATTGTATTTTTAGTTTGTTTTCCCATTTCTCCTTTCTATGCCCACCGTTCCTAGTTCCAGAAGTTGGAAGTTAGATTTCTCCTAAGTTAATTAGCATTTATTAGGCACCTACTATGTGTCAGACACTGTGTTAAATGTTGAAGATAGAAAGGAAAAAAAATTTCCCTGTCCTCAAGGAGCTTGCACTCTAATATTCTCAGTTAAACAATATGTAAATAATTAGATACATACAACATTTATGTAGAATAGATGTAAGGTAGTCTGAGAAGTCCTAACCTTGAAGGGAAAAAAAATAGGATTCTAAGAGGTAGATGTGATAAGAGAGTGTGTTTAACATAGGAAGGATAGTTTAGAGGGGAATTATGGAATAATGAGTCTCTCTAAAAGCTAATAATTCAGTTTATTCATTAACAAATAGGGAATGAAGAGGAGTAAATTCCTATAAACTACAAAAATGATTATGAAGATATGTTGGGCCCAAATTTTGGTTCATTGAACACTAGGCTGAGGACTTCATATTTTACTGCATCCTAAAAGCAACAGGGAGCCACTGAAGGTTTTTGAGAAGGGGAATCACATGGCCAGATCTATTTTGAAAAAGACTTTTCTGGCTATCAGGTAAAAGAACAATAATGGCAATTCCCATGTATACAGTAACTCTGGGTTTGCAAAATGCTTTCATTAAAATGACCAAATGAAGTAGATAGAATAAGAATTATCCTACATCAACAGTCAATAAACATTTACTAAGCACCTACTTTGTGTTAAGCACTAGAAATACAACTAAGAAAAAAGACAGTCCCTGCCTTCAAGGAGCTTACAATCTAATCAGGGAAGACATTATACAAAAAAATATGAAAAGTGGGGAAGGGGGAGGGGCGTTCCAGAGGGTACATGGCACAGGGACCCTAGATATTTACAGAGGTGAAAGTGAGCCAGACAACTGGCTGGAAATTCTGAACCCTCTAGGATTCAACTATAGCATTCTTTCCCCAATACCAATCTAGAACACAGACGTGATAGGTGGACTGAGGAGTGTGGGTAGGGACAGTCATGGACCAGATCCTCTCCTGAGACAATGAGATGTCTAACCACATGGAGAGAGGCATACAATTCCTCTCTTTCCCCTCCTTGCCCACCCACACCCCATGGTAACCCTCACTTCTCCTGTACCTTGACCTGACTGATGCTTTGGGACTCTTAATTAAACTTCACCTTGCTGAAGCATAAACATATTTTTATTTGGGGGCCTCCTAGGGACTCTTGTCAAGTGCAAAGAAGACTTGGATCAGGAACAGGTGCAGCATTGCCACAGCAACTCAACTCTCCCTGGGCTCCCAGAATATGTAAGTGATGATTTTCCTAAAAAGTGATTTAGAAGTCTTTCCTTTGTGGTCAGAAGCAAAAACCCCCTTGGGTATGGAGGGAAGGAGAGAGAGCAGGACCTGACCCTAAATGAAGGTTTTCTCTGGAAGATGGAAATAGATCTATGAGGCAGAGAGGCAGTTCTAGGTGTTCATTGGGTAAAGTCTTGCTTCACTCTTTGTGACTCCATGGATCAGAATATCCCAGTTTGGCAGAGCCTGGAGTGGATTGTCCTTTCTTGTTCCAGTGGATCAAGGCAAACAGGCTAAGTGACTGTGGAGCAAGTGTCTGAGGTTGGATTTGAACTCAGTTCTTCCTGACTCCAGGCTCAGTGCTCTACCTCCTGAGCCATCCAGTTGCTGCCAAAAGCCCTGAGTTGAGTGCCTGGTTTTCTACCACTCTTAGTCAGTAGATAAAAAGAAGGAGAATCGTATTTAATTTGGGACATTGCATTATAGTGGTTAAAGTGAGAATTTTAGAATGAAGACAAGCAAAAGACTTGGGTAAGATGGCAAAGAAATCCCCCTGTAGGGATTAATGAGGCTTGGCTAGTTTCCCATGATGCTTTTAGGTTGTTGTTTCTCTGTATTGTGGGTGTTTCTGGGTAACTCTTGCTAGTGATGGTGCCAGAAGCTGCCTAAGGATTAGGCACAAAATATATTGAAGGACTGGCCACATGCTCAACAACATTTTCATCCTTGACATCTTCTGTAACCTTTCTTATTCCTGTGGCTAGTCTTGGGTCAAAGGTTGTGGGACCTGAAATCTCTGGTTATTAGAGCCTAAAGAATGGCAAGCCAAGTTGTCTATTGGTCACTTTATTGGGCACTTGCTGTGTGCCACATGCTGTGCTAGGCTCTAAGATATAAAGAAAGGCCAAAAAATTCAGTCTTGCCCTCAAGAAGCTTACATTCCCATGGGGGACAATGAGAAAAACAACTATGTTGTCTACAAGACACGTACAGACTAAAGGGAGGTAATCTCAGAGAGACTGCAATAGCGGTGTGATGGAAGGGGGACTACAAGACAGTTGTTTGGGCTTCTTAGTAATGTAATGGGTCAGTTTCAAGGACCAATAGTCCATGGCAGCTCTTGGGGCAGGGTTGATGACCACCATTGCAAAAGTAACTGTGTAACTTCCTCAGGGAAGCTTATGGAGTTGCTTATGATTTGTACAAGTCATCCCTCTTAAGGTCCTATTTACATAGTTTTGCTAGTTTGGAGAGTTTTACATGTTTGCTAAATGGCAAAGGTCCAGCTTTCATCAGATAGTGAGCTTTGACTTCTTTATATGACATTTTCTCTTCTGCCATCTTTCTCCAAAGTCTCATCATCTTTGGTGAGGTGAACTCTGGCTCTCCAGGGCAATTCCAAGGAAAGACAGCTAGGATTTGAATCCAAGACCTCTGCCTCCAAATCCAGGGTTCTCTTCATTGCATCATGCTGTCTATGGACTGGGAGGTTGGACTCAAGGTTTCAAAGTTTTAGTGACCTCAAATTTAACATAACCCTTGTATTTTTCCTCCTTTAGACACAGGCTTCCTTCTGCATGCTACTGGACTCCATCTTCAATGTTCTGGAAGACACCTGTGAGAATAAGACCACCACTGTGTCTTTAGAGGTAAGAGTTGAGTTAGAAGGGTCATGGGAATTCATTGAGACATGAACAAAGAAGCTTAGTAAGAGCTGACCAGCATTGAAATTAAGGTGGGGCAACCAGTACTTTGTGCCAGGGACAGAAATAAGGAGAGTGCAAAAATGTAATGGGTACTCTACTTCAACAGTGTAGTAAGTGAGGCAAGACGATACTCTGGGAAGATGCCAGAGAAGTAAAGGAAGAGGACTTTTAGGGACCAAAAGGTATAGGGACCATGGGCTGCAGTTTGCACCCTCCATTCCACAGAGACATCCACAATCTGTCCCATGCAGATCCTTTCCTAATCAAGTCAAGTGCCTATGGACTTAACTCCTCAGAGTTCCTTCTCCTTCCTTGCTTCCTTTTTAGGTGTGTCACCCTATCTCCTTCCTTCTTTCCTTAAGCAGTATTTTTTCACCCCAGAAAAGGCAAGTGTGGGAGGAAGCAAAAAGATTATGTGATCCCCAAAGTCATGGGTTGAACTAGATGACCTCTGAAATCTCTTCCAATACTAGGATGCTATTCCCTAATGTACTAGTAATGGATTTCACTCTCCCTCCCCTCCCAAGCAAGTTGTTCTCAATTATTAATTAAATAATTGTATGATTCTTTTGTTTTTACATTGCCTTCATTTTCAAATATATCCATCCCTTTTCTGCTATCTAATGAATAATCCCTTGTAACAGAGGATGAAAAAGTAAAGGGTGAGAGGAGCAATTCAGCATCAACCCTATCTGACAGTATATGGAACATTCCATACCCATAGTCTCCCATCTCTGCAATATTTTCTATGAGTCTCCAAGCTTTGTCATTACATGAATCCCTCTTTGAATTTTGAGGGTATATTTCACATTGCTTGCCCTACTTTTTGCCTCTTATTCTTATTAGTGCAAACCCTGGTACTCACTTCTTCATTTACAATTCTATGTCTGGATTAAGTATTTGGTTTAAACCATGATTTTATTTATGTGCTTGAAGGGAGAAAGATGGAGGTGGGTTAGGAGCTATGGCTCTGAGACTTTATTTCAGAGTTATGGAAAGATTCAGTTCAGCCTCCCACTCTCCTCCCCTGCCTCTGTCTCAAACTCCTCCCCTCTCCTTTCCTTTCTATCCATCTCTCTGTGTGTCTCTCTCTTTCCCCGCCCTCCCCTTCCTATTTTTCCTCTCATTGTCTTTATTCCCTCACATAGAGGTAATAGATTGTACTAGAAGTTGATCAGGATTGCCTTTGAGATGACAATCGAGGCAGAAGAAATCAAAAGGAGAATGAATACCTTTTCTTCTCCCTAAGGGTCTGTTGCCTTTCTTAGTGACTAAGTTTAGATGATGCTGAATGGACTCTTGTGAACACTTGAGTCTCTCATTACATAAAAATCAGTAAGTGTGTATTGAGAAAAGTCTTTTCTTCTGACAGAAAGCTGCTGAGAAGTTGGCATCTGTTCTCGAAGAGACATCCACATGGCACAACTTGAATGAGAAGGAGACCTCAACCCTGGCAATAATTTTTCTGGACAGTGTGGAGAGTGCCATATTGGAAGCTTTTAAAAGTCTTTCTGGGAATGCCAGTCAGACAGTGACAAATGAATATCTAGGTAGAAATCACTACCATTGATCAGCTGAAGCCCATTTCTTTTTATTCTCCCTCCTTTCCTTCCTTCCTTCCTTCCTTCCTTCCTTCCTTCCTTCCTTCCTTCCTTCCTTCTTTCCTTTCTTCCTTTCCTCCTTCCTTCCTTCTCTCCTTTCCTTCCTTCCTTCTTCTTTCCTTCCTTCTTTCCTTCCTTCCTTCTTTCCTTTCTTCCTTCTTTCCTTCCTTCCTTCTTTCCTTCCTTCCTTCCCTCCTTCCTTCTTTCCTTCGTTCCTTCCTTCCTTCTTTCCTTCCTTCCTTCCCTCCTTCCTTCTTCCTTCCTTCCTTCCTTCCTTCCTTCCTTCCTTCCTTCCTTCCTTCCTTCCTTCCCTCCTTCCTTCCTTCCTTCCTTCCTTCCTTCCTTCCTTCCTTCCTTCCTTCCTTCCTTCCTTCCTATATTCATTCAACACACCACATGTAGAACACTGTCTCTCTAAAGATTCTGAAGAAATACAAAGTTTATATAAAACAGAGCTTCTACTCTTGTCAAATTCAATAATGAATGGGACATAAATCTAAATAAACCCTGGCACAAAATAATACAAGAGAAGGGCATCAAAGAGATACAAAATCAAGTGTTATTTGAGTCTGTAGAGGGAAAAGTTATTACTGACTAGGGGCAATGTGATCAGGGAAGGCTTTATGAAGAAAATGGTATTTCCAATTCTAGGATTCTGTGATTCTCAAACAAGCCAGAAACCTGTAGTCACAGCAGAGAGTTCCCCGAAAGTGATTGCCCCCTGCCTCTGCTCCAAGCTGTTGCCTTTGGGCTTTAAAGCATTTATAGATTTGGGACAAACTAGCAAGTAGACCTTGCCTCTCTCTATTTGCAGTGCTCTTGGCTTAGCTCCAGCTTCTTCCCCCTAATTTGCCTCCTCCCAGTTCCATCTTTTAGGTTGGAGAGTTTTCTATAGCCTCCTTCCTCCAGCCTCTGCCTTCATTTCTCTGCTATCTTTGACTCTTCCCTTGAATTCAGAATCAAAGCCCTCTGGAATCCCTTCTCATACATCAGCTGACCGTCCACTTTCTTCTTTTTACTGAAAATTTGAGTCATAAGATCCTAGGCTTTAGAGCTGTGAGGGCCTTTAGTGGTCATCTTATCTAACTCCCCTCATTTTATAGAAGAGGAAACTGAGATACAGAGAAATGAATGGCTTGTCCTAGATCACACACTTAGTGGCAAGGCTAGCATTTGCAACCCAGGTTTTTCTGAGTCCAAATCCTCTGCTCTTCCCATGACACATAGTCTGGCTCTTTCTTGGAATGAAACTGAATTCTTTGGAGCATTCCAGGTTATTGTGTTGCTGGGAGATGTTCTCCAAGATGAGCTCTTCCCTCTCTTTCTAGAGATTGAAAGCAGAGTTATCCAAGATGACTGCCTGGCCGAAAACTTAGTCTTGTCAGCCAAAGGTGATTCCATGAAGATTGAGTGCAGTACCATCAGTGAATCTATATCCTCAGGCTCATTGTCAGGTGAGTCCATACTTTAAGGGACTCTAGGAGAGGGTCTGAGACAGATGGAAGGAAATAGGATGGTGTAACTGCAAAGCAGAAAGAGGTCCATTTTAGTATCATTACTGTGCATCTGTTATTGGTCACACCAGTAAACTAGGTCTATAGTCCTAAGCTATTCCTTTCCTCTAGTGATAAATTTTGGCAGTAAAAATGCTACTAATAACTGGCCTTTGTGCAGGCACCAAAAGATTTTCTAAGAACCTCACATGGAATTATTTGATCTGTATAGCAACCCGATCAGGTAGGAATTATAAATATTCTTGTTATTTTGTATGCAAGATGGAGATTTTCCAATGAAAGCTAAATCCTTAGAGAATTCTCAGTAGCCATGTAGACTGGCCATAGGGATGGGACAAGTCCCAATGAGTCACAAGAGATAAATCTTTTGTTGTTGTCCAGATCTTCATGATCTTATTTGGGGTTTTCTTGGCAAAAATACCGGGGTAGTTTGACATTTCCTCCTCCAGCTCATTTTACACATGAGGAAACTGAGGTAAACAGGGAGAAGTGACTTACTCAGTGTCACACAACTGATGAGTGTCTGAGACCAGAGTTGAACTCAGGAATATGAGTCTTCCTGTTTCAAAATCTGGCACTCCTTCAACTGTAAGATCTAGCTATCCCAAATAGGGAGACCTACATTCAAAACTAAAATTAAACGCTGTTTGTCTCTGTTAGCTGGAAAGTTATATAGTTTCTACAATTCTAAAAACAGAATACTAATAGCATCTATCTCTCCATGTCATTGTGAGGATCTATTGAGAGTGCCTGGTACAAAGTAGGTACTATATAATTGCTGGCGATTATTAGTATTATTAATGTTTCTAGTTGCTATTGCTGGCTCTCTCTCTTCTCTCCTCAAATAATCACGGTTATAATTATGTGTTAACTTATAGCTTCTCAATGAAATATAAGTTACTCTAATCAATCAATTAACTGAAAAAAAATTAAGTGCTTTATATGTGCCTAGCACTATGTTGGGCTCTGGAGTTACAAAGTCTAGAGTCCTTGCTCTGAAGAAGCTTACATTCTAATAGAGGAGACAATATGAATAGAAATAGTTATATTCAAAATAGATGTAAAATAACTTTGAGAGAGAAAGCACTAGTGGGTTGGGTTAGGGGTATGGAGCAACCAGGAAAGGACTCATTCAGGAGGAGTGGCTTGAACTGAGTTTTGAAAGAAAGGAGTAATTCTAAGAGTTTCTTGGGACTCTTCAGTTGTGTCTGAATAGCACCAGTGCCTAACCAAATTCCCAGAAAACAGTGAAGCTTAATAAGTGCTGCTTGTTGGGTTCTCATAAAAAGGTTCAGCAAAACTTCCTAATTGAATGGCTGGTCTTGAAAAGGGAGTTATTTTCCATTTGGGAAGTTTGTTCTTGAACAGAAAAGTGCCACCAAGATTGTAACTTTAATCATTTGGTATCAGCATTGTCCCTGGTTATTGCCACAAGTCTTGTAGCCTTCCAGAGTTGCCTTCATTGGCACAAGTTGTGGACATTGCATTTATTTTCTCTTAATTAGACTTCTTTCATTCTGCAGCATTTCCTACAAGGTTTTCCATGTTTCTCTCAATTCTACATATTTATTGTTTTTACAGCCCATTAATATTCTATTGCATTTATCTATGATAACCTGTTCAGTCATTTCCTGTTTCCCAGTTTTGGCTTTTACAGATAATATTGCTATTTAGATCCCTAATTTAAAATTTTGGTACGCTGGGAAATTCAGATGGGATTGAAATCCAAGAGACAGCAGTGTTGGAGGGTCTTAGGAGAGAGTCTGATAGAAAATACTGTTGTGGGTTATGAATATTTTTGGTATATATAAGTACTTTCATTTTATTTTGGTATATATAGATGCTGCACTAAGAGAAAGGTACATTTTACAAAAGCATATATATAGAGACAGAGACAGAGAGAGAAAGAGAGAGAGAAAAAGAGAGAGAAACAGAGAGTAAGAGAGAGAAATAGACAGAGAGAGAGAGATTATTCTTTTCAACAACTAATGAATGTTCAGGCTACTGTGTGAAATCTTGCTTTAAAAAAAGATAGCTTTGGTCACAGGATCTGCTCTTAAGGAGTTAACATCTAACTAGGGCAACTAGCTGGTACAATGGATGGAGTGCCAGGCTAGGAGGCAGGAAAACCTGAGTTCAAACCCAGAATCAGGTTACCTGGGTAACCCTGGTTTGTTTGTCTCAGTTTCCTCATCTGTAAAATGGGATCATAATTGTGAAATGCTTAGCACAGTTTCTAGCACATAGTAAGCTCAACATAAATGTTATTATTGATTGATTGAGGTGTTTCTCTATGGAATGTTGATCAGGTATCACGGGAGTAGCTTTTACCTCTCTCCTGGGCATGGAGTCCATTCTGAATGAAAATTTCTTCTACAATCCAGAGGCTAACTCAATCAACTCTCCTCAGAAACTTTGGATGAATTCTCGCGTTGTAGGTGGTATTATCACTGGCGACAAGAAAGACAGTTTCTCCAATCCAATCATCTATACTTTGGAGAATCTCCAAGTAAGGATGGTTATCTCTGTCTTTGAACTGATCCTCCTGCAATCCCTGCTAAGAGCCCCTGATAAATCATTGATAGGTAGAATCTCTCCCCATCAGTCATTTCATAAATATGTACCGAATGCCTCCCCTGTGAAGTTACTAGGGATTTTTCTCCAAGACATCACAATTATAGGATGCTGATGGCTCTTATAATCCCCTGGCATTTAGGAATAGAGTTTAATAACCAGCTAGCTAAAGTAGGAAGCTATTGCATGGTGGGCTATGGTGAGCTCTAATTTTGCCTTCTGTCCTCCACATTGGTAACCTTGCCTCAGGAACCCAGGATCTTTTTTCCCCCTCCTTCTTCTACCCCTTGCCAGAGGGGTAGTGACTTGCATTTTGACTTATCTGATGACACATTCCTTTCAATTCATGGTTTGTGGTATTTGCTCCAGATGTAAAAAATTCCATTCTCTACCTTCTACATGCCCAGCCCTATATTCATGGCATTTCCCTCTGATACTACTAGATTTTGGGCTTCCCTTTCAGTTCTGTTAGTGGGAGGAATGGGTTTGTTTAGAGATCTCAGTATTTCCATTCTACCACATCTCCTATACCCCTGCAGTCTCCAGGCAACTCTCATTGCCATTAACAATGCCTCCCACAATACTTTACAGTTACAAAGTGATTTATGTGGGGCAACTATGTGGCACAATAGAGCACCCTGAAGTCAGAAGGACCTGAATTCAAATCTGATCTCAGATACTTAACACTCCCTAGCTATGTGACCCTGGGCAAGTCATTTAACCATGATTGCCTCAGCAAAAACCAAAACAAAACAAAAATTCAAAATCATTTATGTATACTATCCCCATGAGGAAAATGAGACCCAGTGACAGGACACAGATCAGATGCAGTAACACAGCTATCTGGTGCAGAAGTGAGCCTCAAATACAGTTTTTCTATCATGCTACTTTTGCTATTAACATTGAATATATTAGGGATGAACTATTTTGTCCATTTGGGCTTATACTTTTGTAGCCAAAGAAGAGATCGGACACATCCATCTGCGTCTCCTGGGATATAAATGTTGAAGGTGGGCGGTGGACACCTAAAGGCTGTGTGACACTTCATTCTACTGAAACACACACCCAGTGCAGCTGCAATCACCTGGCCAACATGGCTGTTATCATGGCTTCTGGGGAAATTACGGTCAGTGGGAATGACTGGGGGAGCAGCTCCAGGGTAATTTCTTCTGGTCAAACAAATCAACTAACAAGTATCAAAGTGTCAATGATTTACTCATTTATTAATTCATTTGACAAAGATTTATTAAACATCAACTAGATATCATTGTGATCCGTGCTTTAGGAGATCCAAAGCTTAGATAAAACAGGGTCCTGCCCTCATAGAACTTCTATTTTAATAAGTACTAAAGACATAAGCACAGATAAAACAATATACATATTTGTCTGGCTTCAAATACTGAAATATGTCAAAGTCCTGTTGGGGAGGGAAGAAAAGGTTGTTATTATTATTAAGGGGGAACCACAGGACGTTTCCTGGAGGAATCAGCATTTAAGGTGAGATTTACAGGCTAAGAAGGTATTTAAAATATCAAAAAGTGTAGGGGAGACATTCCAGGAATTAAGGGCAAAAGGAACTAGACAAGGACACCTGAAATTGTAAGTCATGGTTTAGGGGCAGAGAGTGAGCCAATTTGAACAATAAGGCTGAGAAGGCAAAATGGTGCCAGATTGTAGAGGGTCTTGAATATTGGACTATAGACTTTGAACTTGATTTGGAGGCAATAAAGAGCCTTTGAACATTTTTGGGGAGGTGAAATAATCATTTCTATGTATAAGAAAGATTCTTCTGAAAGTGCTACAAAAAGTGGATTAGAGAATACTGGGTTGGACAGTAACAACTGTCCAGATAAATGATAATAAAAGACCAGGGTTGGATGGAGATAGTAAGTAGAAAGTGGATAGGTAGAAGGAGGAGACAGGAGAGAAGTCACAGAAGTAGAATGAGGGGTAGGCAAGTAAACCAGGAACTGGTTAGATGTGGGTAGGGTTATAGTTGGTACAAAGAAGCATAAGACAAAGTCCTTGCCCTCAAAGAGCTTAGTCTAGCTAGAAGACAAGTATCATTACCAACAGAAAATAAATGACATACATTCATAAGGGCTGAGTAGGATGATGTTCAGAGCTGTAGGAACTCAGAGGAGGAAGAGAGATTCTTTTGGGTTGGTGTGGTCCAGGAAGGCTCGCTGGGAAAGCTGGACCTTGAAGAATGGGTGAGATTTGGAGAGGGCAGAAATGAGAGGGGAATGGTGTGAGGAAAGAAAGAAGTCTAGGAAAGTGACATCCTGGAGTGATAAAGAGGGAAATCAGACTTTCAATTTATTTTAACCAGTTTAGAATCCTTGCACAAGCTAGAGTCTCTGCTATTTAGTGTGGCAGGAAGACACTTTGCTAAGATGGGGGAGAGTGGTAGAGCATGAGCCCTGAAGGTGCCTGTCTAGGAGGAACCTGTAAATCTGGTACTGTGTAAGTGACCTCTGTGGGCCACCTTCCTTTCAGATGGACTTTGCCTTGTTTGTGATAAGCCACGTGGGGCTGATTCTTTCACTAGTGTGCCTTGCCTTGGCCATTGCCACTTTCCTGCTGTGCCACTCCATCCAGAATCACAACACCACCCTCCACCTGCACCTGTGCATCTGCCTCTTCCTGGCTGAGCTCCTCTTCCTCACAGGAGTGGCCAAGACGGAGAATAAGGTACGTCCCAACTGCCTTGTGCCACGTGGCCCTCTCCCCATCCTTCTGGTCAGCCTCCTCTCTCCTCCCCATCCTCTGGTGAGAGTCCCCAACCACCTATTTCCTATATATGTTTCACGCTTGGTACTTTAAGACCCCAGGCAAATAGAGAGGCAGCATGGCGCAGTGGATAGAGCACCAGACTTAGAGTCAGAAGAACTGGATTTAAATCTTAAACATTGACTGGGTTTGTGTTCTTAGACCAATAACATAACCTACTCTGTTCCTTGGTTTCCTCATTTGTAACACAAGAGGCTTAGGATACAACTGTCTTGAAGGTTTCTTCCACCTCTAAGTAATTCCCCAGTGAGATACTAATCCTCTTGGCCAAGGAAAGCCTGGCCCATTGCATCATGGAAGTTCAGCTAAGTGTGATGAACATATAGAAAAGTAAGAGTATCACCTGAGATCTCTTTATGGCAAGATGGATGAAGTCTGAGACTCAAGCACTCTGAGGGATGTATTCTCTGCATGTGTACCTGGATCTGTGTCCCCCAGCCTCTCTGTGCCTGGGGACTCTGCTTCTTTGACCTGTGCTGGACAAGCTCTTGGGCTGACGTGTCCACCTGAAGGAGCACTAGAGGTGAATCCAAAGACCTGTATTTGAATCCTGACTTGGTTATGTACTCTTTCTTTCTTTTTTTTTTTTTCAGATTGGATACCACTACCTTTATTTCCTGTTCTACACATTTTTCTTTTCTCTTTTTAATTTTTTTATTATAGTTTTTACCATAATTATAGTATTTACAAAACATATGCATGTGTAATTTTCAACACTGACACTTGAAAAATCTTCTGTTCCAAATTTTCTCCTCCTTCTACCCATCCCCTCCCCTAGGTAGTCCAATACATGTTAAATATGTTAAAATATATGTTAAATCCAATATGTGTATACATATTTATACAGTTATCTTACTGCACAAGAAAAATCAAATCTAGAAAGGAAAAAAAAAAAAACCTAAGAAGGAAAATAAAAATACGAGCAAACAATAACAGAGTGAAAATGCTATGTTGTGGTCCACACTTACTTCCCATAGTTCTCTCTCTGGGTGTAGCCGATTCTCTTCATTACTCAACAATTGGAACTAATTTGAATCATGTCATTGTTGAAGAGAGCCACATGCATCAGAGTTAATATAGTCTTGTTGTTCCCATGTATAATGACTTCCTGGTTCTGCTCATTTCACTTAGCATCAGTTAATGTTAAGTCTCTCCAGGCCTCTCTGAAATCACCCTGTTGGTCATTTCTTACAGAACAATAATATTCCATAACATTCATATATCATAACTCATTCAGCCATTCTCCAATTGATGGGCATCCACTCAGTTTCCAATTTCTGGCCACTACAATCAGGGCTGCCACAAACATTTTTACACATGTGGGCCCCTTTCCCTCCTTTAAGATCTCTTTGGGATATAAACCCAGTAGTAACATTGCTCAGTCAAAGGTCATGCATAGTTGGAAAACTTTCTTTCTTTTTTTTTTTTTTTTTTGCTGAGGCAATTGGGGTTAAATGACTTGCCCAGGGTTCACACAGCCTGGAAGTATTAACTGTCTGAAACCAGATTTGAACTCAAGTCCTCCTGAATTCAGGGCTAGTACTCTATCTACTGTGCCACCTAGCTGCCCAGTTGGATAACTTTTTGAGATTAGTTCTATAATATATGTCTATAATTTTCTTTCTCTGTTTTTGTCCTGCCTGGTTTAGTTATCATATCATGTCTGTGTCATAAAAGGAATTTGGTAGGACTCCTTCATTCCCTATTTTTTCAAATAGTTTATATAGTATTGGAGTTAATTGTTCTTTAAATGTTTGGTAGAATACGGTTATATACTCTTTCTATGGCTCCAAGTCAGTCTTTTTGTTTTTCCAAGCTTTGGTTTTCTCCTTTGTACCCTAAGGGATCCAGACTTGATTGCTTGTGTCTCTCCTAGCTCTACAGCCTCTGACCCATGTAGACCTAGATGATCTTGTGATCTTTAGCCAAAAGGATAGTGATGGGGACAGCCTGAAACAACACCTACTGAGGGTCTCTATCTTTTGAGAGGAGTCTCAGGAGACTCTAGCATCCTTTTGACCCAGGCCAAACCTACAACATCCCTTTCCCAGCTCTTTGGCCAGTAGAGGCACTTTGTCCTTGGGGTTATTGGTTTATTTGGCTGGGCACTTTCCACCATGACCCTGTGGAGGCAGAGAACACCATCTTGCATGTAGAGGCTATATGAGAGCTTTCTCCTCCTCCCCACCCTTCCCATGATGCTCTCAGGGGAGAATGACAGAATCTCCTTTCTTTGCAGATAATATGTGCAGTCATTGCTGGCGTGCTGCACTACTTCTTTCTGGCCTGCTTTGCCTGGATGCTGGTGGAGGCTGTGATACTTTTCCTGATGGTCAGGAACCTCAAGGTTGTGAACTACTTTAGCTCCCAAAATATCAAAGTGATCTATCTCTGTGCCTTTGGTTATGGTCTTCCGGCACTAATTGTAGCGGTGGCTGCTGGAAGCCGATGGGAAGGCTATGGGATGCATGACCGGTAAGTATGGGGAAGGGAAGTTTATTGTGCTGAAGTGGGGAGTCCAAATTGTGAGGTCCAAATCTGGTCTCCATTGCTTACTAGTCCTGAAATCTACAGACAACCCCTTTCACTTTCTGGGTTGCAGGTACCTTCTCGATTTTTATGGTTGAACTAGGTTATAGCTAAGCAAAGCTATTCAGAGATTTTTAAACTTTTCCCACTCACTATCCCTTTTCATTCAAAAACATTTTATGCAACCTTGACTATATTAAAATATATATTTGATTTGTTATACCTATATATGTATATATATATAAAATATATAAATAAATAATATACCTACATATATATGTTTGATTTGTATACCTAAATATATATTTATATATATATATAAGTATATAAATCAAACATTTACTTATAATAAATCATAATTTTATGATGCTACATTAAGTTATATGACCCTGTATTTGGTCATCACTTACAGTTTAAGAGGCTTTATGCTATATTTTATGCTTTAACATCCCTTCTTCCTCTGTTCCAAGGCTCCTTCCAGCTCTGACATCCTGTTGGAGAAAAGAGGTTTGGATCCCAAAAGTATATTGGGATCTTGAGCCAATGTTGTAAAGTGTCTCAAAAGAATTTATAGGCTTATACTATCTCCAAATCAAGAGGTAAAGATTTTATTATTACTCCAATTACTGGTGGTCTTAAATTCCAAAAGGGAGTTTTAGCCATTAACAAGGGGAAAGACACATGCTTGATTCCCTGATGGAACCCACCACTAACCAAGAGAAGATACTGAAGGCAGAGTAAGTTGTAATGAACTTGCTGCCATAAGGCAAGCACTTCCTACTGAACCCTCAATACCATAGGGCAGGCTAAATAACTAAAAAGGAATTTAGCATGGAACATGCCAGTCTGGTGGGCTAACCCTAAAAAGGACTGAGGGTCCTAACAGGAGTTAGTGGGGTATTGGAGTACCTGGAGTCTTTTTTATAAAAGAGACATGACCTCAAGGTGTGACATCATAACTTAATTTTCTGACTGGATATAACTGTTGGATTGTGATGATTTTGTCAATGCAAGGAATTCAACCAGGGCTTATTGCAATAAAGACTTTGAATAATAAAAAGCCTAATCAAAATCAAAATGTCCATTTAAAAAGATAATCATATCAATGTTCCCCCTTCCTTGGCTCAAGAAGTAGCTTGGCTTCCAGAGTGTTAATAGTAATTCAGTTTTTCACAGTCAGTGCCTCTCTCTATGGCCCATCTAGACACTGGATTGGTAGCAGGGACATGGACTTTCTGTTGGGAGCTTATTTATTCTCAACAATCCCATTTTCTAAGATTACTTTAAGCTCTGATTTTCTACGTTCTAAGAACCTTTCCAGTTCTGACAGTATTGCTTGGGGAATATTTATCCTAGAACAGGAGAAGATTTTTTTGGGAGACATGATATTTGAAGGGATATCACATAAAAGAGGGATTAGATGTGTTCTGCTTGACCCCAAGAGGCAGAAGTAGACGTGAGAGTGAGGAAAGTTGAAGAGAGAAGGGTTTAGACTAAAGATATAGAAGTCTTATCATTGAGACAATCCCTAAAAGGGCTTTCTCTTCCCATAAGTCTTCAGTTAGGGATCTTAGAGATGGAATTTTTGCTCAAGCCTGGCTTAAACTGGATGCATTTTGAGATTCTCCCAACTCTCTGGGATTTGGGGGATTTTTTTTTAGTCCTAATATTTTATGTTCTGCATCCTGAAGACCCTCCTAAGTGTTAACATCCATGTTATAAGAGCTTTTCTACCTTTGCCAAGAATTTTTAATCTGGGGCCTGTGAACTTGGTTTAAAAAATATTTTTATAAATATATTTCAATGTAATTAGTTTCCTTTGTGAAGCTATGTTCTTTCCTTTTTTTCCTTTTCTTTATATAAAGACATTATTTTGAGGAGTCTGTAGGTTTCTTTACTCACAATCACACACACATATACATATACACACAACTTAAGAGTCTCAAATCTAAGTTCTTTTCCACTTTAAAAAGTCTCTGTACAAAAAAAACTTTTTAGCTCTGACATTCTGTGCTTGGGGTTCTAAGAAAACTTATAGTTGTGACATCCAATGAAACTATGCCCAGAGCCTGCTTCTCCAGAGCAATAGTTACTCAGGAAATACAACTGTTACATGAGGGCTGGGGCAGGATGGGGCTGGATTGTTTCACCCCCATTACTCGCCCCCCAACTCCCTAACTGACTGGATGATAAATATTGACTTTCCTTTGTCATTCCCAAGCTGCTGGCTAAATACTGACACTGGATTCATCTGGAGTTTCCTGGGACCTGTTTGCACAATAATAATGGTATGTGAGTCACTAGTTGAAGTGTCTTCCTGAGGAAATTTGGAAAGAGGGGCAGGAGAAAGGAGTTCAGCTCAAGACCTGTGCTCCTTTTCATCATGACCAGGTTGGGAGATCACTGAGCTCTGGACTTGAATGGGTTAGTCTTATAAATCAGGGAAAAGAGCATTTGGTCTAATGTCATGATTCTAGGGGTTCCAAGATGATCTTCCATCTTTTCCCTGACATTATATGATTAGAAATTATTTTTTATTTTAATTTTTAAGACTGGGTCTCCCTATCTCATCCAGGTTGGAAGTATAGAGGTTTCTGATGGATCAGTTTCTTCTCTAATTGACAGGGGGACTTTGCCCTGCTCTGTCTGGTTTGCTTCTCCTCCCCATTCCCATAGATATGTTTGTATTGATGTCAAACTTAGAGTGGACATCCACTGGACTTGCTCTCCAACTCTCCTTTTTTAGTTCTGAGTTTCTGAGCTCAAGAGATCTATCATCCTGTTTCAGTATTTCCGGATAGCAGGGATTATGGTTATTGGCCAATAGACTTGCTAGACATTCTTTTTAAAATGATTTGAAGAGGACATGAAACTTGTCTTCAAGTATTTGAAGGAGAATCATATGGAAGAAGGATCAGATTGATTCTTCTTGCCTGTGGAGGAAAGTATCAGGAGTGATAGGGAGAAATTGGCAGATTTATGTCCAAAATAAGGGGGAAAAATTCTTAAAAATTAGAATTATCCCAAAGTGGAATGGGCTACCTTGGGACAAAATATGTTTTCTCCCTACTAGGGATCTTCATAAGGATGAACACATATCAGGTTTGATGTAGAGCAATTTTTGTTCAATTATTGCATTAGTTGAATTTAGGGGGCACCTTTTAATGCTCAGACTTTGTAAATGAGATGATTAGATGACAGCAGCTTTGGATGCAAGGTGGGCAGGGACCAGAACTCTGAGAATTTAGTAAAGAGAACATGACCTTGGATGAGTAGTAAGGGATATAGCAAAGGTAAAAGGACATTGCTTTTGAGCAATATCTTGGGTTTTGAGGTTTTTTTGTTTTTTATACTTTTTGAACTCTTTTGCGTCATTAACAATTTGATGAAGCTTCTGAAGCCCCTTTCAGAAAAATACTTTTAAACGCATGAGATCAAATGTACAAGATTATGAAGGAAAAATAGACTGAAATCCAATTATCAAAATATTTGAAAAAACAAGTTCAGAGATTCCAGGTCAAGAACCCCTGGATTAGAGTTCTTTATAGACCTATTTTAGGTGTGAATCTATGATCTTGGGCTTTTACATTCTTTCATGAGAGAAGCCTAGGGGGAAATGGGATCTCTAGGCCCTTCCTCTAGCCCAGCCCTAATTCCAGTCCAACTTCTCTGATCTTCTTACAGATTAATTCAATACTCCTAGCTTGGACCCTTTGGATTCTGAGAAAGAAGTTGTCCAGTGTCAATGCAGAAGTATCAACCCTCAAAGACAACAGGTGGGCTTAGTGAGAGGCCCAGTGGACCAAATGCTTCTGATCAAGATGGAGACATCACAGGGATGAGGGCTGGAGAGTACGGATCCCTTTCTGCCACAGAGGGCCCGGATGGGACAAGCCCAGATTGAGATTCTCCAATGTTCATTTTAGAACTCAGCCTCTCTTAGTCGCTTCTTTCAATCATATTCCAAAGATGGTTGGGGTCACAGAATAATGCAGAGACAGATCTATAATGGTATATCTTGAAGAATGATTTCAATGACCAATAGGATGAATGAACATGAGAAAAAGCATGTATTCCGTGCTTATTGTAATAATATGTATATTATTATAAGGCACTGGAGATACAAATTGGATTAAGCAAGACAATTCCTTCCTTTAAAGAGCTCAAGTTTTAATAAAGACAATAATAAAGAAGAACTAGAAAAGAAGACAGAGGGGAACACAAACATGTGGGAACACAAACATATGGCCACATGATTTGGAAATAGCTCAGAAGTGACATGCTGGCTCATTTCCACCCTAGATAAAGTGAAAGATAATCTTTCAAAACTTAGGGCAGTGTGAGAGACAGAGCCTGAGTTCCTTTGAGACAGAGATGAAGATGATGCTCATATTTAGGCAGCATAGTTTAGAAATAGCCAGGAAGTGTCCTGGCAGCCTGGTTCTGGGCAAGATAAGGGAACAGCTCGTCTACAGGAGCTCAAGCCCCCAGGGACAGAGTCTAATTTCTCCTGGGAGGGTAGAACAAAGGGATCAGCTGTGCCATGCTATTCTAGACACTTAGACAAACTGGGATCTGGTGAGACATCAGAAAATTACCACTTCTCTGGTTTTCCAAATCACTTTGTAGTGTTTTCTTTGCCTCAGTTATTAGCCCATATTTTTAAACTTTTGTCCTTTTCTCTGAGCAGAAGGACCATCTGCTAATTTTTGGGGGGGAGGCCGCAAGGGTGCTACTTGGAGCAAATCTTCCCCATTGAATTGGCCCCAGAGACTTTCTGTGGCAATTGTTAGCTTGTGGTTAGAGAGTCTTCTTGCTTGCTCTATGGTCATCCTGTGGTTGAGATAGTCTTCTTTCCCCTGTTTGAAGATGAATATTGGTGCAAAAACAGATGCATCCTATCAGCTGAGCTCCTTCAACATAACTATAAACCTGATATGTATGTAAATCAGTTGTTGGTATTAGTCACTCTGACACTCAGCTGTGCTCCAACACATTTAGATGCATGGATTTTTGCTCAATAAAAAAGAAAAAAGAGATAAAAGAAAGGGTTGACAGAGAGGAGTCAAAGAAGATATGTAAGTTATGAGCCTGGAAGATGGAAAAGATGGTAATGTCTGATAGTGACAGGGAAGTTTGGAAGTGGAAGAGTTTAGGATAAAAAATAAAGAGTGCAACTTTGGATATGCTGATTTTAAGATTCCTAATTTAAGATCTCCTGGAGATGTGAGCAGGTCACAGGTCAGCAGAGACTTTAGGGCTGATGAGTAGATCTGTGAATTATCAGCATAGAAATAATTATTAGATCCTTGGGAACTGCTGAAATCACCTTGTGAAGTCATATAGAGGGAGAAGAACATAGCTCAGGATAGACCTCACAGGGACATTTACAATTAAAGGATGTGACCTGGATAAGGAACTAGGAAAGTACCCTGAATAGTTAACAGATAGGAAGAGAACCAGGAGAGAAAAATTCTGGGGAAATCTAGAGAGAAAATGAAGAAGAGGGAGATCCACAGCTCTAGAGAAGTCAGGAATGAGGATTGAAAAAAGACCATTGAATTTAGCAATTGTAAGATCATTGATAACATTCCTTTCCTTATTTACCCAATTCTTCCTTGTTCATGTTTCTGGACTTCTTCTCATGAATATATTTGCTAATAGATAAAGTTACTTTGCATCCTCTTTTATCTGTAGTCATGGGATTGTCACTCATTGTTCTGACATTATTTAGCAAAGACAAATTGACACCCATCATTATCTTCTCTGCATACCATCTTATAATAAAGGATATTCTGAAAGTAGCTGCTAAGCTATTTTTGGCTCTCAGAGAGATTTTTATTTCTCCTTAGCTCTGGTATTATATGGAAAACAATATTTATTTCATTTATCTTGATTGTGTGTGTGTGGGAGGGTATGTGTGGGTGTGTTAATAAGTCAAGTTTTGGCTCGGTCTCATCCTACTAGAAAAATTTTTTCTTTTCTTTTCCTGGCTCATGTTTCACTAATTCTCTTATGAGTCAAGGTTATATTGTAATAAACATTTAACTAAAGTAAATTTAAAGTAATACAAATGGAGGCATAAATCAGCATACAAAAAAAAAGATATAGACACACATTAGAATTCTGGATCCATTCCCTTACAAAGCTTTTGGGAATGAAATTTTTCTTTCCTTTTCTTACTAATCTCACAAGTTCAGTTCTCAGGTGCTTCTAAATGGGAAATGAGAAACAGAATTTCTCCATCTACACATCTTTGCATCTGTGCAAAGTTAGACTATTCATTGACATGAATCTTGGAGCCACTTGGGAGTCTTTCCTGAGGCTGATATAAATTTGTTAAATAGGGTGGCACAGGTTGTTGGGCCTGAGTTCTCAAACCCAACCATTTTGCCTTAGGTAAATCTCTTCAAGGAATTTAGGAGAATAATTACATTTCCAGTCTTCTCAACACTTGTCACTTCGGTGGGATTGTTCCTTTGTCTACAACTATGTGTATAGAAAAAGAACTTGACTGCTACACATTTACCAACTCTATTTTGAATAATAAAAGCACTTTCCAAAGTTTCCAGGGACCAGTGGTTATTGTCCTTGGTGGTGGTTGTCCTTGGTACATCTCTTCAAAACATTTAGGGGAATGATTCAGTTTCTCAATCTTTTCACCACAGGTTACTGACATTTAAAGCCTTTGCTCAACTCTTCATCCTGGGATGCTCCTGGATTCTGGGAATTTTTCAGATTGGTCCCATAGCAAGAATCATGGCTTATTTATTTACCATCATCAATAGCCTACAAGGAACCTTCATTTTCATCATCCACTGTGTCCTCAATCGCCAGGTAAAAGCCATAGCTACCACTTCGTCTTCCATGCAGCCTTCCCTTCATGAAAGCAGCTGAAACCCAGAAATGTATAACCTTGTTTCTCAATCTCCAGGTACGAGAAGAATATAAAAAATGTTTCACAGGGAAAGCCAAATCTAGCACCCTTTCTCAGTCTTCAGGAATCTTGTTATCCTCGGTGCCATCCACTTCCAAAATGGTAAGTTCTTAGGGTTGGTCTGCGGAAGGAAAAGAATTTGCCTCATAAGAGCACATGATTAGGAAGATCAGGGCTTCTTAAATTTTTTCCACTCATGATCTCTTTCTCTCAAAAAAATTTTAATATGACCCTGGGTATATAGTTATATAAAATAAGTATGCAAATCAAATATTTACTGATAATAATAATTTCACGATCCTCACATTCAGTTACAAGACCCCATATGGGGTTGTAACCCACAGTTTAAGAAACTGGGCCATAAAGGAAAGGGCTTCCAAAAGTTGGCAGGCAACACACTTTTATTAAGCATTTATGTGCTGATTCTGGGCTAAATGCTAGGGATACTAATACAAATATAAAGAAAGATAATCCTTGTCTTCAAGGAGCTTATATTCTAAAGTATGAAAACAACACAGAAAAAGGAGTTAAAGGAAGTAGGAGGAGGGAGCAGGAGAGTAGGGGAGGAGATGAAGATCCTAAAAGGGACATACTGTTAAAGTCTGTAAAGACAGAAAGAAGCACTAGTAGAGGAATGAAGATAATGACTGAGGAGATAAAGATACCAAGCAATGTGATCCTTGCCCTTTATGTATATTCTAATAGAGCTCTATAATAGATATAACAAACCAAATGTCAATGTTCACAAATATTTACTGAGTCTTATAATAAATCTGCTTATTCATTTATTCATTCAACAAGGAATTCTGAACCCTATTGTTAATTCATTCAGCCATTCAACCATTGTTTCCTAAGCTTTATGGCTTATTCATTCATTCTTTCTTTCCTGTGCCTTATTCAAGGAAGTTATATGGGGTTTGGAACCAGGAAGACTCATCTTCATGAGTTCAAATTCCAGCTCAGACTTGAACTAACTATGTAATCCTGGGCAAGTCATGTCACCCTGTTTGACCCAGTCTCCGTACCTATAAAATGAGCTGGAGAAGGAAATGGCAAATCACTCCAGTATCTTTGCTAAGAAAACTCCAACTGGGGACATGAAGAGTCGACACAAGTGAAAAATGACTGAACAACAAAAGTCCTATTCTTTTTTCATTGAACAAATATTTATTTATTTATTATGATATGCTTCAGAAGAGGAAACATACAAAATTGAAGAAAGATCCTATTCTCATGGAATTTACAGTCTGATAGACATATAAACATATAAATTGAGCTACTACAAAAGTCTGTTTACACCAGGGGAAGAAAAAACAGGCAATAACATGAGTTGAGAAGCTATTTATAAAAATCCCAGTGGTTATACATACACACACACACACACACACACACACACACACCCTCTCTACTGTGACAAACCTGACCGAATTGTCAAAGAAAACAAAAAGTCTAGAAGAATTTCTGTTCCTCTTGAAGTAAAGTAAGATTCCAAATTCTATCACTGCAGATTTAGAATGGAAATAGTTACTCTAGGTGCTTCTAGTTAAGTCCAATACAATTGGACAATGAGTTGGACTCAGGGAGTGAGGAAGAGCTTTAGCAAGTTAGCTGTTGTGAATTTTGAGGAGAATATGGACCAGAGTCACATCGGATGAGTAGGCATGAATGAGTTGCAATCTGAATCATTGGAGGGAACTTTCAAATCAATGAGATTGCAGATCCATGAGATCGCAAATCCCTTTCTGTATTTCAGCAAAATTGAACAGGACATGTTGCTTCAGGAATTTATATTTCAAATATGAATAAATATAATCCAAAGAAGAATGCTATTGTAGGTTAGAACATTAGGAGAAAATGCTGAGAGATTAGAGGAAGGAGAGAACATTTTTGGCTGGGGGTAGGAGTGAAGATTTCCAGAAAAAGTTGGTTTTTGGATTTGATCTAAAAGAACAGATAGATCATTAGCAGACAGAGATGGTGGGAGACTATTTTGGGATACTGGACTGAGTAAGGTGTAAAGGCAGAAAAATCCCTGGGGCTGGTTAGGGTAAGTAAGAAGTCTAGTTGGGTTGGAGTTCCCTGAATGGAGCTCAGTCTTTCTCAATCAAAGTTTCACATGTGAAGATTGGAGGGATAGAAATTGGAGGGCGGGGGAGGTGCTGTGATATTGGTACTTCTCTCTATAATCTGGGAAATTATTCTTTTCTCTCATAGGACTGAAGTCTCTTTAAGCTCCTGAAGATATCACAGAATAACAAGGAATATGTCAGCAAAGACAAATTCATTGGGATTCTTTTGTAAGCTATCCCAAGCTTAATGTGATAATGCAGCAGGATAGTCATCTGGAGCAGTTGTCAAGTACATCGAAGACATCTGAAACATCTGTCTCCCACTATGATTCCCTTTGTCCACTTTGAAGTTATGACTTCTGCTTCAGGAATCCAAGGTTACAGAGATAGTTAATCCTTGTAACTTGAGAAAGCAAAAGCCATACATCCCAAGTGATCAATTTTGTTAACAAATATTATTTATTTCTTAATTTATTTTTTTTTTGCAAGGTATCTTCCCCTATCCAATTGTTAAACATTTATTCTTTCCCCTTCATTCCATTTCTTCTCCTAACTGAAAAAGAAAAGAAAAAAAACCTTGGAATAAATATAGGTAGTTAAACAAATAAATATAGATATATAGATAAATGTAGATAGTAACAAATTCTCATATCAGTCTTGTGAAAAAATTGAGTCTAATTCTACATATTTAATCTATCACCTCAGGACGTGATGAATTCTTTGTCAGTGATACTGCTTCATCCCAAGTTCTCTGGAATCATGTTTGATCCTTGTATATTAATTAGAATTCTTTAGTCTTTCAAAATTCTTAATTTTTCAGTGTTTCTGTTATAGTACAAATGGTTCTCTTGGCTCCATTCACATCATTCTTCATCAGTTCATACAAGTCTTCGAAATTTTCTTTGAACAACTTGCTATAAATGAACAAATGCCTCTTGCTGCTTGTATGAGCTAAGAGGAGTCCCATTCTCTCTGTGCTAAAGTTACCTTATTTAGAGAAAGAGGAAGTTGGACCCAACTATATACTTCCTTAGATCTCTTCTGTCTCTAAATCACCCTATTCTTTGATATGGAAGCATGTCATTTTAACTTTTATGGGTCTCATTTTTCTAGCTGTAAAATTAGAAAATTATGCTAATGATCTCTAAAGTCCTTTCTAGCTCTGCACCCTAGGAGTTTTAAATTAGTGATGAATAGGAGAATCTCTTGGCATTGATCTTCCCTCTGAGAAGTTTATTTGGGATAGCAGCAGTGATTCTGCTCTCCCCCCAGACAAATTTTCCATTGTTCTCAAAAATGGCCAATTCAATCCAAAGGCTCCATTTTACTTGCCCACAGGATTTCCCTTCAAACACTTGATGTTTCAGTCAAACTGAATAATTATCAATCCCTTTTTTCATCTTTCCTTTCTCCTTCTCTGGGATTTTGTTCAAATTATCCTCATGTCTCCAAATTAACTCCTTTTCCCATTTCCATCATCATCCATTAAATTTCCACTTTCTAAGCCTTTCATTATATGTCCAATTGGAAGAGATTTCCCTTTCTTTTGATTTCCATAGTATTTTACCTGAGCCTTGCCTTTCTCCTTAGCTCACAAGGGATGCATCCTAATTATTTGTGCAACTGTCCTTCCCCATTGTTGTTATTGTTCAATTTTCTTTTACTTGTGTCTGCTTCTTTGTGATCCCACTTGGAACTTTTTTGGCAGAAATATTGGAATGGTTTGCCATTTCCTTTTTCAACTCATTTTACAGATGAGAAAACTGAGGCAAACAGAGTTAAGGCACTTGCCCAGGGCCTCACAGCTAGTAAGTGTCTGAGACCAGATTTGAACTCATGAAGATGAATTGTGTGTGCTATGGCACCACCTAGCTGTCTTTACTTCTCCTGTTAGAGTATAAATTAAAAATGAGAGCAGATGCTATGTCCTATTAATCTTTGTGTCCCTGACACTGGAATTTCATTGTGTATTTAATAAAGAGTTAATAAAATGTTTGAAAAAGAAATCTTAGTATGTGAAAAAAATTAATTATTGTGTGGATGATGTATGGAATTACTACTGAGGCTGAATTTTTAAAATGGAGTAACAGATAATAATGATGGAGATGAATCCCTGCCTTTCAGTGAGAACTCTTTCAATCTCTGCCCCCACTTTCAGTACAGTGCTTTGAGCTCACAGGAGGGGAGAGATTACTCATAGCCCTAACTTGCATGGGATACCTGTTCCCAGTCCCACCCAGCCCAGCCAGTGTTCATCCCAAACACTTCAGGACCCAAGAAACTTAAAAGAACATTTTCACTGTTTCCTTGCGCAAAGCTTTCAAATACAGCTCTTTGTTTAATTCAGATAAGTTATTCTTCTGATCAGAGAAGACTAGGCAAGGTATGGGGCACAGAATGAGGCATCCAAGAAACAGGCTTCTCTTCTATGGACATCTTGTGATGTATCAGGGGATGGACTGTGTTAAGTAGTGACTGTATTTTATTAGAGTTCTTGCCAAGCCATGAGCTATGATCATAGAATTGCCAAACTGGAAAGGAGAGAATTACAGCCTCTTAGAGGCAGGTGGAATTTCAGAGCAGAACTGTAACAAAAGTGAGGCAAATGGGGCAGTTCTCCTGAGTGCACAAAGCTGAGGGGCACAGAGAAAAATATGACACTAACAAGATGACAAATGTTCAGGACAGGGTATCTGGGTAGAGAACATTGAAGACTATGCCATAGGAGGATCAATTAAAATAGAAAAAGAGAAGGGAATGAGTATTTAGCACCTATTATGTCAGGTTCTGTGCTCCATATTTTACCCACATTATCACATTTGACCTGGGATGTAGGTTCTGTTATTATACTTATTTTATAGTTGAAGAAACTAGGGTTGAGAAAAAATCAGTGACTTGCCCAGCAACACAACTATTAAGTGTCCCTTAAGTGGATTTCAACTCAGATCTTCCTGGCTTCAGACACAATGCTTTATCTACCATGACCCACCCAGCATAGAAAAGCTCAGCAAGTACATCAGCTAGAAGGAGATGAGGGGGGAGGGGGCTTCCCTTTATATTCTCGCATATAGGTAGGACTACACTAATCACAGATTAGGCTAATTTAACAGTTCACCCCATTACATTACTGAACTTTCTGAGGCAAACCAAACCAACTCCTTCCTGAGCAGGAGTCTTTTTAATGAGATCTCTGGCAAGAGGCCATATGGCTCCTGAATGCAAACCTCCAGGGGCAGAGAGCCCCCAACTCTGCAGGTTGCCCACACCTCTTCTGGACAGCTCCAGTTGGCAGGAAGTTTTTCCTGATATCAAGTCCCATTTGGTCCTTTCACAACTTCCAGTAAGGACTGTCACCACTCAGATAATGAATAGCTCAGCCCCTTCATTTCCAATGGTCAGAGCGTCTTGGAACTTAATTCTTCATTTTCCCCAAGGGGACAACTTGATTTGGGCTCCCCATTCCATGCTTCCTTTCTTCAATACTTGTAACCAGACCACACCTAATTTATGCGGAAGCCTCCCAGCATCCTGTGTCTTGCAAGCAAGGACACAATTTCTTTTATATGTATAATAATAATAGCTTTTTATTTTTCAAAATACATGCAAAGGTAGTTTTCAACATTCATCCTTGTAAAACTCTGTATTACAATTTTTTCTCCTTCCCTCCTCATCTCTCCCCTCTCCCCTATATAGCAAGTAACCCAATATAAATTAAATGTATGCAATTCTTCTAAACATATTTCCACATTTATCATGCTACTAAAAAACATCAGACCAAAAGGGGGAAAAAAAAGAAAGAAAAATAAACAAACAACAACAAAAAGTTGAAAGTACTATGCTATGATCCACATTCAGTCTCCATAGTCTTCTGGATGTAAATGGCACTTTTCATCACCAGTCCATTGGAATTTCTCAAGGACAAAATTTCAAAGAGAAAGGAAAAGACTACTTTCACTCAAACCTAATCCAGCTGCTGAAGGAAGAGAATTTTAGCCTGCTCACTCTGCTATCCTAAAGAGCTTCTTGCCTATTGAGCAAAGTTGCCCTATGGGCAGCTGGTAGCCTAGAGACAGCTAGGTGGCTTCTTGGACAGAGAGCTGGGCCCAGAGCCAGCAGGATCTGTGTCAAATCTGGCCTCTGACCTGTCCTAGCTGTGTGATTCTGGGCTAATCTATTGGTTTTTTCATCTACTATATGGGAATAGTCATAGCACCTCCCTACCTCCCAGGATTCTTGTGGAGATCAAATAGAATATTTATAAAGTGCTTTAGCACAAGACCTGGGATCTAGTAAATACTTGATAAATCTTTCCTTCCTTCCTAGCTGCTCTTAGGCTGCCATCTGTAAGAACATTTCACGGTTTCCCTGCACAAAGCTTTTAAATGCAGCTCTTTGCTTAATTCAGATAAGCTATTCTTCTCATCAGAGAAGACTAGGCAAGATATGGGGCACAGAATGAGGCATCCAAGAAACAGGCTTCCCTTCTATGGACATCTTGTGATCTATCAGGGGATGGACTGTGTTAAGTAGTGACTATATTTTATTGGAGTTCCTGCCAAGCCATGAGCTAAGGTCATAGAATTTACAAATTGGAAAGGAGAGAATTACAGTCTCTTAGAGGCAGGTGGGACCTCAGAGCAGAACTGTAACAAAGGTGAGGCAATTGGGGCAGTTCTCCTGAGTGCACAAAGTTGAGGGGCACAGAGAAAAATATGACACTAACAAGATGACAAATGTTCAGGACAGGGTATCTGGGTAGGGAACATTGAAAATTATGCCATAGAAGGATCAATTAAAATAGAAAAAGAGAAGGGAATGAGTCTTTATTTAGCACCTATTATGTCAGGCTCTGTGCTCCATATTTTACCCACGTTATCACATTTGACCTGGGATGTAGGTGCTGTTATTATACTTATTTTATAGTTGATTTCCCCTCAGGCAGAGTTCCAGGAAAACAGGGAACCTTTTCCATGGCCTATAAGAAAAGTGGGTGAGGTGAATGTTCTTTGGTACCTCCTCTGGAGCCCTGGAAAGAGAAACTGAGATGGTAAACAGGAAGAGGCTTGGGATATGGTTGGATGCACAATTGGTGGAGGAGTGCTGAAACCTTTTCCTTCGCATTTTCCCAAGGTGCAGTAAATTATGTGGCTAGTGCCTGCTGATGACCTCTGGGCATCCAATCCAAAAGAATAAAGTCAGGTTTCAGAATATAGTTTTTTAAGTTCTGTAACCATAGACTTTGTATTTTAATATTTTAAAGAATATCACATCTATTCCTAGTCTAAATTCAAAAAGCAGGCAGCAGGGATTTCATCCTACACAGTCACTTATTGCCATACAACTTGGAGGTGGTTAAAGTTGGATACACTCTCCAGAAAGATGCCAATGAGCCTTCTTGGTTAATGGCTTGGGAACAGTGCCCCCTCGTAGACAATGCAGATATTACATCCTTGCTGAGTGCGGTGTATAGTGGTACACTCTTGTTCTGTAAGCTTAAAGGAAGGTTGCACCTGAGCCAGTGTAGGCTACTTCTTTTACCACATGTATCCCAAGTGTCATATGTGGTGTTTACAAAGTATCACATTGTAATATACAAACATAATAAGTTCCATAGAGAAGTGTGAGGGAGTGGGATTTTATATGGTGGAATAGCAGAAACAAAACAAAATAAAACAAAACAAAAAAAAAAACAAACCGAAACAAAAAAAGAACTGAATTCAAGTATTGGTTTCCCCCACATTTATTCTGGGAAGCAGAACAGTTTATGACAATCAGCAAATGGAGAAAATGTTTAAAAAAGAGAAGGAAGTGCACTTTCCCACAGAAGTACATCTTAGAAAATGAGAAGTTCAAAGCCACTTCCCCATTTAGCAGCCCTAGGAATCTCCAGCTTTAAAGGGAGACCACCAAGTCCACATGAGTGAGATGGAGGTGACAGAATAGAGTTGAACATATTTAACAGAGGTAAAAAATGAGGGCCAAAGAGGTGATTGGGTAGCAACATTCCACCTTTTGTGGGGAAGACAAATCACTTCTTCTCTTGAAAGTTATGTATCTATTTAACATGTATAGGACTGCTTGCCATCTGGGGGTGGGGGGAGGAAGAAGGGGAGAGGAGGGGAAAAGTCGGAACAGAAGTGAGCGCAAGAGACAATGCTATAAAAAATTACCCAGGCATGGGTTCTGTCAATAAAAAGTTAAAATTATGGGGAAAAAAAGAAAGTTATGTATTCTATTATTTGATACTTATTTCTATTCTCCATATGTGCTGGATTTCATCAATGAGGATGTTATCTCGGGCAATTTAAATTGTAATCTTTCTGCAACTAAGAATTGCCAGGATCTCCCTAAAATTACCATCGTGGTAATGTTTTCTTACAGTTAAATGGAATAGTCCTCAGACAAGCAGATACACACTCTATCATTGAAGCCATTTCTGAAGTATCCTGCCAAGTTTGGTTGAACCTTCAAGAACTTATGTTAAGGTAGCACAACCTTTAGGAATCCAAAGTCATCATTGTGCCATAGAGAAAAAAGATTACATATGGAAGTGAAGAGGAGCTGTTTTAATTTTTCATTTTTCTAATCAATAGTGACTCAGAACATTTTTTCATATGACTATAGATGGCTTAAATTTCTTCATCTGTAAATTATCTGTTCATATCCTTTGACCATTTATCAATTGGGGAATGACTTGCATGTTTATAAATTTGACAGTTATTTATATATTGTTAAAAGGAGGCCTTTATCAGAAACATTGATTGTAAAAATTTTCCCCCAGTTTTGTTCTTTGCTTCTAATCTTGGTTGTGTTGGTTTTGTTTGTACAAAAACTTTTTAGTTTATTTTCCTATGAGTATGATCTAAAAACTTACACCCTTCCTTAAGGAAAAACTGCCACAATGTATTCAAAATTATTTTATAACATAGTTTTCATGTATAGATTCCACAAACTATAAGTTTTCCCATAAGAGAAAACTGCCATGGTAGTCTTAAAACCACCACGTCTAAGCTTATAGCACCTATATTTGAGAAATGATGCTTTCTCCTGCTCTCAGTTCTCTGCCTTGGTCCCTGTGTGTCCCTGAACGATGTGATGGTCCCCTTCCTGCTTCTCTCCATCCCTTTCCTATGTCTGGTGGCAAATTTGCAATATGTAAGAATCACTTTCAATAGAGTTCTGTGAAATAGTCCTTTTTTGTAAAGTGAAAATTGTATGTATATTTCAAAGGATCTATGTTGCCTATGGTTTTATTGCAATATGAATAATTGTATTATATCATAAAATGCATTATCAGAAGAAGAGGCATTTGACATTTCTGCTTTTTAAAATTTTCTTCTGAGATTCCCCCCCACCCCATAGTCAATTTTTGTGAAGATATCATGCATAGTTAAGAAATAGGAACACTCCTTTCTATGCCTATTAAATATACCCTGGAAGTCCTGTATATCACAGTTTTCTAAAAATCTCTTCAGCTCTTTTAACTTTTTTCTTTTATTTTTAGTTGGATTTTTCTAGGCATAAGAGGATTAAATAGAGGTACTCCATTACTATAGTTAGAGACTGTCTATTTCCTCCTGTAACTTATTTAGCTTTTCCTTTAATAATTTATATGTATGCCATTTACTGTATATATATATGCAGTATTGATTACTTTATTGCCTATAGAGCCTTTTAAGAAAATGTTTCTCTGTTTATCTTTTTAAAGTAGATCTATTTTTGTTTTTCTTTTATCTGAGATCATGATTGTCACCCTTATTTTTATTATCTCAGCTACAGGAGAATAGATTCTTTTTCAGCACCCTATTTTAATTTTGTGTGTATCTTTTTCTTTTTGAAATATGTTTTTTTGAAAACAACATTTTGTTGGATTCTAATTTTTAATTAATTTTGATATCCTCTTCCATTTAATGAGTAAGTTCATCCCATTTATGTTCACGTTTACAATTGTTAAATGTGTATTTCCCTCCATCTTATTATACTTACTCTTCTTTTTTTCATCTCATCCTCTCTTTAAGAATCTGTTTTGCTTCTGACAATTGTCTCACTTAATCTATCCTTTCTTTTATTTCCCCCTCCTCTTTCTCTTAACCTCTTTCCCATCTACTTCCCTATTTATTAAGGTGAATTTTTCAACTCAACCATGTAAATGTATATTCCTTCCTTCTTGAACCAGTTCAGATGAGAATGGGGTTCGAGTGTTGCTCATGCCCCAATACTCATTCTACCCTCCAATGCAAAAACTCTTCCTTGTGTGCTCCATTTATATGAGACAACTTTTCCCCTTCTTCCTGTTCCTTCCCTGCCTCTCAGTACATTCCTCTTCCTCACCTTTACATTCTTTTTTGGAGATATAACAACAATAAAACCACATTTAGGTTTTCTGTCTAAATAGATTTCATCTAAGTGATAGTAATGCTAAAGTTCTAAAAACTTATATATATATCATCTTTCCACATAGAGATGAAAGAGTTTGACTTCATTAAGTCCCATAGGGTTTGTCACTCACATTTACTTTTTTATTATTCTTTTGAATCCTCCGTTTGGATGTCAAATTTTCTATTCAGCTCCATTTTTTTTCATCAGGAATGCTTGAAAGTTTTCTAATTTTATCTATTCTTACCCTCATTAGGTTATACTCAGTTTTTCCAAGTAGATTATTCATGTTTGTAATCCTAGAACCTATAAGATATCTTGCAGAAAGTATATCATCAAAGCCCTCCATTTCTTTATAAGAGTGATTGTTTAATCTTGTGTGATCCTGAGTGTGGTTCTGTAATACTCAAATTCTTTCTTTGTTGTTGAATGCTATATGTTCTCCTTGAATGAGGACTTCCAGATTTTCCTTAATTTTTTTTCATTTTAAAGTTTTGGGTTTTTTTGGGAGGAGAGGGAATGATATTGAATTCCTTCAACTTATATTTTTCTTCTGGTTCTCAGGTATCCTGTTGATTTTGTACCAAAATTTCTTCAAATATTAATTCAAAGTTCTGTTTTTTACTCATGGCTTTCAATGACTCTTAAATGATCTCCCCTTGTCTAGTTTACAAATGAGTTGTTTTTCCTTTCAGATATTTTGTATTTTCTTCTTTTTTTTTTCAGTCTTTTGACTTTGTTAAATTACTTCTTGATCTCTCATGAGGTCACTAGTTTCCATTTGGTCAATATTAATTTTTTAAAGAATTTGTTTCCTTTAGTGAGATTTGTACCTCTCTTACTAAGATATTAATTTTCTTAAATAAATTTTTTGATTAGGTCTCATTCTTTTCCCCCCCTATTACCAAAGTAGTTTTTTTATAGTTGAGTTGCTTTTTTGTTTGTTTGCTCATTCCTTGTTTCCCTCTTGACTGTATTTGATATCATTGTTGGGCTTTGCTCATTTTTTTGGGAGAGAGTGTGTGTGTGTGTGTATGTATGTATATGAGAAATAGCAGCCCTGAACTTTTTTTCCTCCTGCTGCTTTCATGGTACAGTTTGGGAATCTGCAAATTTTTAGTGCCTCCAAAATGATATGACTTTAGAAGTAGTCTGTTTTATCCCTCAGTTTGTGTCTGTTGGATTGCATGTGGCTGAGTTTCATTAGACTGTTGCTGGATACAGTTACTGTTGTCTGTTAGGAGGTTCTGCAGATTCAAATTGACCAAAGTGCTGGTCCCTCCCTTCCTCTCTTTTTTCTGTTCTTCCCTGTTTTTTTCCCCTTCAGGCTTATGTTTTGGACTAAAGGTTAGAATTGAGTCACTGGTCAGCTCCTGGGCTCAGAGCCACATAACTAAGTTTCTGGAATTTGTTTTGTATTCAATACTCGTCTAGGGCTTTGAGTTATCTTGGCCACTCCTTTCCACCTTGGATCTGCAAGTTGTACTAAGACTAAATAATGGGTAATGGAGCTGCCAGATGGCAGTCATTCCTGCTTCCAGCACTACTTCAGGGGTCCCTTTATGTAGTGTAGTTCCTTGGGAGACTGGAGGAATAACTCTAAGGTGTCACCTAGCTTTGGGAGTGCTGTAGTTCCATAAACAATGCTGGCTGTCAGATAACAATCTGTTGGTCAATAATAACAAAGTTTCTGAGACAATTTAAGCCATAGAATTCAATAATAATTCAATAATAGGGTATAACTCCACCTCTAAGCCATAGAATTCAATAATCTTCAATTCCACTTCTAAGACCACTGCTCAGTTCTACTTCTAATCTTTAAAATTAGCATATCAGTGGCATTAGTCACCTGATTTTTCTATCGTCTTCATACACATTTATCTTCTTGCTCCTGGTTCTTTGCTAAATCTTTTGGAAATTAGCCCATTTCAATTGGCATTACAATTCGAATAGATTTTGCCTCTTGTTTTGGAGATGGATTCAATCCTGCAACTTCTTTTGAAATATCTTGCAATACCAATTTAGAGCCCCACATTTTGGGGGGTCTCATTTGGGAGAACCTAATTGAGATCCCCAAATATCATAAATGTACAAAATATAATGAATGATGTCAGGGCAGCAGTAGATCTAGATAGAAGGTTCAAAAGTGGGTGCAGACCTGCAAACTGGTCCTCTCCATTTTGGCCTTTAGAGAGGGTTTGCAATTTTTCCCACTTAGGCTTCTGACCTGTCATTCCATGCCTTCTCTTTCATGTCAGTGGGAACAGAGTCTTCTGAGAAATCAGAGTTCCCATAGCACAAGGAATCCAAGCTGCTATAATACTAGATGACATTACCATTTCAGCTTGAGTAGGATACTGGAAATGAGGAGCTAGAAGAAACATAGATAGATAGGATAGATAGAGATAGTAAGAGAGAAATCTCAAGCCATGATGAGGGTAGGACATTGAGGATGCAAGACATTACTATTAACAATAATAAAAAATATATTGATTTATAATGTTAAGGTTTACAAAGTACTTTGCCTATATCATATCATTTATAATATCATAATATCTCTGTAAAGAAAATACTATTACCATTGCTTCACAGATGTGAAGAATAAGAATGTGAAGAAGAATTGTCTCAGGATAACTACAACTAGTAAGTGTCTAAGGTAGGATTCAGACTCACAAAAGATTGATTCTAAATTCAATCTTTTATCCATTATACTTTCTAGTTCCCTTTCTGTATCAGCGACCTTAGACTAAATTAAAGCAAAATTGAATGAGCTTGGCAGCTTATATGAAACTTCCCCCTCCCCCCAACACACACACACACACACACACACACACACACACACACACACACACCTCCAGATGCAATGTGACTAAGAGACAGTTACAAATCTCAGCCTCACTCCTTTTCCCAGCTTTTCTGTGATTGCTTGCTGGATTAGGCAGAGGTGTGTCATTTAGGAGATCAGTCAATTAGGCAAAGCAACATCTTTGCTGTTTGCTTTTGGGAAGATTCTTTAGTTTTATTTTCTACTCTACATGAGTTTTTTTAATAGGAATTTTTGTTTTAATAAGTTACTTGATGTTATTTAGTAATTTCTGACTCTAGGTGACCCCATTTTGGTGTTTTCTTGGCTAAGATATGGGAGCAGTTTGTAATTTTTTTTTCCTCCAGCTCATTTTATAATGAAGAAACTGAGCCAAATAGGATTAAATGACTTACCTAGAGTCACACAGCTAGTAATGGTCTGAGGCTGGATTTGAACTCATGAAGATGATCCTATTCACTGTACCCTCTACCTGTCATTTAATAAATCACAGGACCACTAAATAGATGATCACCTATCTTATAAACAAAGTCAGTAGGTTAAAAGGAATAGGTCGAATAAATGAAGGATTAGGGGTTTGGATCTCCACTACCAGACTTGTACTTGGTAGAGTAGTTTGTATGACCTTTGAGAACCCAGATCATAGATTCAGAATTGAAAGGGTCTTAGAGATGATTGATGGAAAGCTGGAAGGGATCACAGGGGGACTCATCTCCTTTGTTTTATGAATGAGACAGATGAAGCCCAGAGAGATTAAATGACTTGTTTTTAATCACACAGAGGATGTAGTAGAATTGGGATTTGAACAAGGGACGTTCCCCTCTGTGTCATGATTGTTATTTATTCTTGGTATTACCTGACTTTCTTTTCCTTACTTACACAAGACAAAAAAAAAGAGGCATTCCATATCCTCATTCATTTCTTGGTACTCTTTATTTTGTTTTTCCTAGTTTCACAATGATGTTCCTTCCAGCCTCAGCTGATGTTTCTCAATCCCATGGAGAGTTTCTGAAAAAAATTACCATGAATTGCTCCTCTACTTGAGACAAAAAACCTGGGAATGGAAGAAATGCAACAAATCACAATTCCCAGGCTGTTGCTGATAAAGAGGGGAGCAGTAATAATAATAATCTAGACATGTGTATGGGCTTGGGGTGTGTTCACAGATATTATCTCACTTCAGATGTTCAATCATCTGAGTCATGTCTGACTCGTTGTGATCTCATTTGGGGTTTTCTTGGCAGAAATACTGGAATGGTTTGCTATTTCCTTCTCCAGCTCATTTTACAGATAAGGAAACTGAGGCAAACAGGATTAAGTGACTTGCTCAGGGTCACATAGCTAGTGAGTGTCTGAAGTCACATTTGAACTCAGGTCTTCCTGACTCTAGGTTTGGCTTTTCATCAAGTTCCCCTAATTGGCCATTATCTCAATAACCACTCTCTAAGGCAACTGGGACATTTTACATAGTCAATTTAATTAAACAATTCAAAGAGCATTTATTAACTTAGAGAGGTTAAAGGATTTGCCAAGTCACTTAAACAGTAGGCACCATGGTCAGGAATAGCATCCAAGTCTCATTCAGTGATTTCCACCCAATCACCACATTTCCTTTGCTTCCTTGCACTGACCCAAACAGAGAGAGCAGGAGGAAGGAGGCAGTGGTGGTTTTGGGACAGGTGTCACGTTCTAATTGCTTGATCCCAGCCATGAGATCTGTCTCTCAGTCTAGGTTGCTTTGGTTGGAAATATATCTGGAGGGACGAGACAAGATTCCCTGTGCCCCCATGTCCCAGAGGAGAATCAGGAAGGCTTTTTATGGTACTCTCCATCATGTTGCTGGTTCCAGTGGCTTGAAGAGTATAGCTTAAACTTTCATGTGATACCAACAGCACATAGAATTTGTTTTCATCTGGTTGTTTTTCTCTGCGCAACAGGTCTATATTTTGCTGCCATAGTTCTGAGCAATGTCCTCCCCATGTATCCCTCCCAGGGCATGGGTCTTTAGTGAAGATGAGCTGTCACTCATTTATCTATTCACAAAGCATCCCTAAAAGTGCTCATGGGATCTTAGCAATAGGCTTGGAAAGGACCTCAGGAGGCAGCTTGTCCAACTCCCTCATTTAATAGATAAGAAAATTGAATTTTTTGGAACTGCAGTGAATTGCCCAAAATCATACCAGGTGCATGTGGCAGAGGCAGGATTTGTACCCAGGTCTTCTAACTCTAAAACCAATTAGTTCTCTTTAGATTTGTACCACACGATACTTGTAATGCTAGTGTCTTGTGATGGCCAGAGCTTCTCTGCTCTGTGTTCTCTGAGATGCTTGATTGGAGGAGCTTCTCAGGACTGCTGCCAAATGGCACTCCCATCTCAGTCTTTTTCTCTTCTCTAGGAAGCAATCCCCTAATTATTTTTCTCTGCTGTGCTTTTTAACTCCTGAATTATAGAGCCATTGGCCTCTTTGATGTTATATTTGTCAACTTAATAGAAACTTAACTTGAAATGTTCCCGGAAAGGACAGCAATGTGACCTGAAACAAGATTGTGTATTTAGAGCAGGAAAGACATCAGAGGCCATCTAGTCTGTCTTTCTCTTTCTACTTATGAGAGATAGATTAAGAAACAGAAGTAGGATTCTAAATCCAGCATTCTGTTTTTGCAAATTTGTATTGATATTTTTTGTTTCTTTGTCCTACAGTTCTCAATGTATCCATCTCCCCTCCAATATTGATAAACAAGTACTTCCTAAAAGAGAGAAATATATTTCAGCAAAACTAAATATGTTGAGGAAATCTGATGTTATATGGACTGTTCCCATCTTGCAATTTCCTACCTCTGCAAAGAATTGAAGGAGGTGTGAAAGAAAGAGCCATCCACATCCAGAGAGAAAACTATGGAGACTGAATGTGGATCAAAACATAGTATTTTCACTTTTTTGTTTTTATTGTGGTTTGCTTGTTTTTCTTTTCTTGTATTTTTCCCCTTTTGATATGATTTTTCTTGTGCAGCACAATGGATATAGAAATGTCTTTTTTTGTTTTGTTTTTGAGACAATTGGGGTTAAGTGACTTAGCCAGGGGTCACACAGTTAGGAAGTGTTCAATGTCTGAGATCAGATTTGAATTCAGGTCCTTCTGACACAAGGCTGGTACTTTATCCACTGAGCCACCTAGCTGTCTATGGAAACATGTTAGAATTTCACATATTTAACTTAACAGATTACTTGCTGTCTTGGGGAAGGAGGAGCAGAGGAGAAAGGTAAAACTATTTGGAACACAATGTTTTGCAAAAATGAATGCTGAAAACTATTTTTGCATATATCTGGAAAAATAAAATGCTACTAAAATGTAAAAAAAGGAACTGATTTTGAATTTCTCTTTGGAGCAAAACAGTCTTAATTTCACAGCATATAGTTTCAATTGCTTTGTTGTTGCTCTTTTCATTTATATTGCCATAGTCATTGTGTATGTGTTTTTCTTGTATGGGTTCTCTATCAGTTCATAAAAGTCTTTTTATGGTTTTCTGTATGTATTATATTTATTGTTTCATATAAGATAGATATGCCATTTAATCTATGTACTACAACTTGCTCAAACATTCCTCACATGTTAAATATCTAAATTATTTATAATTCTTTGCTACTTGCTTTAAACTTTATTTCTCTGAAAGATTTTTTTGTGTGTGGGGGGGAGATCTTGGTTTTATTTTGCAACATGACTTTTATGGAAATGTTTTGCATAACTTCACATGTGCCTTCTCAGTGGGGTAGGGAGGGAGGAAGGGAGAGAATCTGGAGCTCAAAGTTTTAAAAACAATTGTTAAAAATTGTTTTATGTGTAACTGGGGTAAAATGAAATACCAAATAAATGAAAAAAAACATTAAATATGGCACTTAGAAGTGAACATAATATGTAGTTCGACAAGGGGAAAATAGAGCTATTATTGCCGTTGGTCTGGGAACTAAACCTCTATGTTAAAGCAACCACGAATAGCATTAGCTTTTCTTGGCTATCATGGAAGACTTGAAATGTTGAGTTTAGTGTTTAACAAAAATCCCAATATCTTTGTCATAAAAAAAACCCAATTATTTCTACTGCAAAAGTACAATTTTAGTAATTTTCTTCGCACAATTTCAAATTGCTTTTTGGAAGGGGGTTAAAGCAATTTATAGCTCCAACATATTGCTGTATCTATCTTTCTACAGCCTTTTCAATATTGACTATTTTCTTCTTTTGTCATCTGTAAGATGAAACAATAGAATTGTTTTTAGGTGCATTTTCTTTGTTTTTTTTTTTAACAGTCTTTTGATATATTTTGTTTTTATATCATCTGCCTTTTCCATTATTTCCCTCTCCATCTCTCTCCTAGAGAAAAATACCTTATAATAAAGAATAAAAAAATGATTTTTAAAATTCAGAAAAACTAACTGAAATATTAGAAAAATGTTATGTTCAGTTGTTTTGATTTTCATTTTTCTTATTATTAATAATTTGGAATGGTTCTTAATGTTAATGTTGGCAAATTTTTGGAAGCTTTTTATATACTTTAAATAAATAACCAAAGAAGTATTTTTGGTCATAAACATGACTAATTTGTTTACTTAGCTAATGTTCACTTCTCTGACTCAATCAGAGAGGTTTTCATCTACTTCATAAAAAGTGTCATGGCTTAGACTTATTTTAACAGTTCCATTAATATCTAGTACTTGCATTCTAGATTTTCAGTAACTAAATCAATTTGATGGGGATGGAGTAGTAGAGATGGCTACATCCCTATTCCTATCTAAATAGCAGACACCTATCAGAGATATTTGATATAAATATTTTTCTCCCAATCAGCTGCTTCTGATCCTACTTGCATTCTTTGTGCAAAAGATTTTCTATTTAATTTAAAAATCCAGTCTCTATTCATATCTTTGAAATGTGCCTGACCTAGATCTCTTCTAATATTTTTTATGATATGACCATTAAAATCTAGATCCTGGATCCATGTGAAGTTTATGATAGCATATGGTATAAAATATTGCTATAAACATAATTTCTGCCAGATACTTTTCCCAAAAAAAATCTTGTCAAAAAGGGAATTCTTTTCCAAGTAACATCATCAAATTTACACCCACAAATTTAAAATTTTTCTATTATATCACAAGAATTATAAGTGTAGACCTAAAAAATTCTTCCAACTTATGACCTAAAAAATTCCTCCAACTTATTATATTTCATGTAGTTCTTACAGGTCAGTTTGTCTTTTAATTTAGTGATCTTATGGATTTTGAGATACAGACTTTCCTCACTGAACAAATAAGATGGAAATCATCTTATTTGAGTCTTCATAAGATCACAAATTTAGAACTGAAGTGGAATTTAGCCTTCATCTAGTTTAACTTCTGTATTTTGTTATTGGGAATGCTGAGACCCAGAGAGGGAAAGAAAATTTCCCATCTTATAGGTCATAAGCAGCTAAAACAGAGTTTGAACCATGGGAACTGACTGTTTAGCACATTACCTGGCAGATAGTTTTTATTTTTTTTTTATTTTTTTTTAATTTAATTTTTATTTAATAATTACTTTATATTGACACTCGTTTCTGTTCCGATTTTTTTTCCCTCCCTCCCTCCCTCCGCCCCCTCCCCTAGATGGCAAGCAGTCCTTTATATGTTGGATATGTTGCAGTATATCCTAGATACAATATATGTTTGCAGAACTGAACAGTTCTCTTGTTGCATAGGGAGAATTGGATTCAGAAGGTATAAATAACCCGGGAAGAAAAACAAAAATGCAGATAGTTCACATTCATTTCCCAGTGTTCTTTCTTTGGGTGTAGCTGCTTTTGTCCGTCATTTATCAATTGAAACTCAGGTCTCTTTATCAAAGAAATCCACTTCCATCAAAATATGTCCTCATACAATATCGTTGTCGAAGTGTATAATGATCTCCTGGTTCTGCTCATTTCACTTAGCATCATTTCATGTAAGTCTCGCCAGTCCTCTCTGTATTCATCCTGCTGGTCATTTCTTACAGAACAATAATATTCCATAACATTCATATACCACAATTTACCCAGCCATTCTCCAATTGATGGGCATCCATTCATTTTTCCAGTTTCTAGCCACTACAAACAGGGCTGGCAGATAGTTTTTAAACACGTTTGGTGACTCACTGGAAATCCACTGCTCATTTCATGAATGAAGAGGGAAAGGTAGATGACTATTTGAGGTGCTTAGAAACAGAAAGACATCCCATTTCTTTCTTAAATTTTCAATAGAACCTTGACTTTTAGTCACCTTTTTCAGATTTTCATCTTTGGTTTGCTCTTAGAATCTTGTCTTTTTCCCTGATTCAATCAATATCTGAACCTGTTAGGACAATCATTGCCTGAACTTTTATCATTATCAACACCCTACAAGATTATATGGCATTTTCAATTGCTAGATAACATGGCCTCCTTTGATTTTCTCATTAACTCCTCCCAAAGATATGTTTCATGGTTGCTGGTCACACTTTTTACCTGCTATTATCACTATTATGATCTTCTAGTATATATATATATATATATATATATATATATATATATATATATAATCTTTCTCTTTCCCAGGGTCGTCCCTTTCTTCTGAGTGTGTGTCTGAAGGAACTTGCCTCTGTCAAATTGCCTAGCTATTTTTATAGTTTCTGATCATCTAAGCAAGTTCTGATCATCATCTAAGTGGTTGTTGTTTTTATTACTGCTTAACATGATGTCTCAGGAAAACTGATGATAGACCAAGATGCTTTTTCCAAAATGGTCCTATAAAACATTTGTGCTTTTCACCTACAGTTCTAAGAACAGTGTTTATTATCTAGTCCTTTATACACAGTGGTTTTGTGTCATCTTTACAATTGAAAGGGATTTTAGGGATTCTTTTATTCAAAATGCTACCTAAAGAAGAATCTCTTCTACAGCATGTCAGACAAGTATCATCTTGAAGCCCTCCAGCAATGTGCAAGCCTCTACTTTTTGAAGCATTCTATTAAGGGTTGTTTTATCATGTGAAATGTTTAATTTTCCCCTTGACTCAGACGTGATCAGAGCTGAAATAACTATTCCATGCAATACCTATATTTATCGCTAGGTGACACTGCGTGCTTTAGTTATTTAGTTGATTACTTTCGGTTTGGCTGAGCAACTTCTTGGTTCCAATCTTGAACCATTTGCTCTGTACTATTTATACATGCTCAAATTTTAGACCACATCTCCTCCCCCTAGAATAATTGCTTTCTGTTTCAGGGTTTACAGCTAAAAGCATGATTTAATGCCATCATAATTCATAACTTGCTTGCCTTTTGCCCCTATTCACAAAACATCCAATCTGTTTCTCAATTTCAGTGACCTGAAAGGATTATTCATTTACATGTAAATTACTACAAAGAAAACAAAATTAACAATGTTAGTTTTAAAACTCCTGAGTATTATCTAATCCCAATACCTAGTAAGATCTGAAATGTCAGTTTCTATAGTCTGCCATGTCTAGTGTTCTCCAGAGACTATATTGATGAAGGTTCATCTATCTTTATTTTATTTTTTTCTATTTCTTTTTTTCTTAATTAATGGAATAAACCAGGCATTTATTTTCTTTTTTAATTTAATTTAATCTTTAGTATGCATTTCTTTTAGTATGCAACATGAATCATGTTGGGGGAGAAAAATCAGAACAAAAGGGAAAAAAACTACAGGAGAGGAAAATAAACATAAAAAGAAGTGCTATGTGTTGGTTTGCATTCCATCTCCATAGTTCTTTTTTTGGATGCAAATGACATCTTCTATCTAACATTTATTGGAACTGCTTTTGAACCAAACATTTATTTTCAAAGGCAAAAGATACATGGCAGTTTCTAGTTTGTCTCACCAATCTCCTCTTCCCACCTAGATGGACTAATAGTGTGACCTTCACTCAATGCCTTGATGGATTTTTTTTTTAAATTATCCTTCTAGATAGATATCTTTATCCAGAGAATTTTTAGATCTACCTATCCTTCTCCAATTTTTCTGCATCTCCAACTACTTTTCAGACATCTCAGCTGGATGTCAGTAGACATCTTAAACTCAACAAGTTCAAAACAGAACTTTTTATATTTTCCCCTAAAACACTTCCCATCTCCTGAAGATCATCTCCAGTCATCCTGATCTATCTCTTGCCACTGAACCCAGATGACTTTGGAGGAGGAAGTAAGGGTGGTGATGTTGCACAATCCACCTTCACTTAAATCCATTTCACTTGCAAGTCATGGCAACACATTCCTAATGCCATGGTCCTCTTTAAGAACAAAGGACAAACAATAATAACAATATCCCTATCTCCTACATTCTCTATTATTTTAGAAGGCAATACAAGTCAAGACTAAAGTGGAAGAAAAGTTGACTTTTTTGTTCACAGACGATTGTGCACTTGATGTAGCCTTTGACAATGAGGTGCAACAAACTGTAGATTGATTCTCTGCTATCTTTGCTAATTTTGACTTGATAATTAACACGAGGAGGCTGAAACAGGATGGAATGTAGTTTTTTTGGTTGTTGAAGATGATACTTCTTCTTTCTCTCTTATTCTCTCCTTTCTCCCTTACAGTGAGGGTACGTTTATCCTGACACATCTTTTTTTCTATAAAGATTGTATTTTATCATTACTGTTCACTTGGTTCATGGCTTAAATGAGAGAGACAGAGAAACTAAGACCAAGATAATATACACAGAGTGGTAGAAATGAAGAGTCAAACATTCTCTTTCTAATTTGCCTGGGTAACTGGTTGTGGATGAAATGAACCAAGATTTCTTATGGAAAGCATATTATTAAAGTCTTAAAAAACAGAGATTAAAATGAGACCAGACCATTCCTGGATTCACAAAAGCAAAAATTAGATAGTGGTAGAATTGAGGGGGGGAGGGGGAGGGGGGGAAAAAGCCTTGTTAAATAGAGTTGGTATTATTCTCTCAGAGAAAATGACTCTATTACCTAGATTGTTTCCTTCTTATAGTTTCCTTTAAGGAAACATCTCCCCAGAAGTGGAGATCTGGGCAGGGGTTAGAAAGGGTCATGTCTGAAATGAGAAGCTAGGAAAGTATCCAAATGAGAATTTGAGACAAAGAGAGGAATAGTCATTTTATCTGGTGAAATGCTTCCAATCCCAGTTATCCCTTATAAGGGGTAATCATTCTTCTTGGGATAAATTATTTTTTCTCTATTTTAGACTTCAAATACAATTTTGATTATTTCTTTTTTTAAAGGGAGAAACTTTATTACTGCTATAAGCAATGGAGCTATCTATATTTGGAAAATCTTATTTTGAATTTTTGAAAGTTTTATGGATAGACTGGCAAAAGGCCTTATCTTAAGATTCTACTAAACATGACTACCTTACTTTGGGATGCATATAAAGGGAGTGGTGTTTGTTAGTGGTGTTTGTTAGTCACCGACACTTTGACTCTCGATGAATCCACATTGAGCAGATAATCTATTCAAGACATTGCATTAGTCACTGTTGAGTATATGCCCACAAAGAATTTACAATCAGGTTGAGGAAGAGAAATATATTTTTTTCATGAATTATACATCTACTGAATGGCTAAAGTACTTAGAGCTCTGTGTTAGGCACTGGGGCAAGTGAAAACTTTAATCCAGCGCATGCTCTCATGGAATGTGACAAAAACAATTTTTGACTTAGTTTTCTTTCTGCCATTTACTTAAACTAAGCATATCATGTAATTAATTAGTTCATAAAACCAAGCTTGATATATCAACTACAACTTTTATATTAACTGACTAGTTTTCTGTTTGACCTAAAATAGAGTTTTCTCTTCAGTCATCTGTTCTTTGATGTCTAAATCATTAACTTTCCTTACTGTTCTTTGAAATGACATTGTCTCTATCCTACTTATGTAACCAAAACTTACAGAATTTATTCTAAAACTAATACTTGAAGTTCACTGACATTTTGGTAGTTATTTAGCGTAACCACATTATGAGCATAATAAAATACAGGATCCCCATCTCTGTAGTATTGATTGTGTGATTTGCAGCAGGACCAAATTAAGGGACTCTTGGACAATTTTTGTCACCAACTTTATAATTTGGTTGGAAAACAAGAGTATTCCCTCATTCCACAACAATTTACTAAGCAATTTCTATTTGCAGAGTATTAGGAGCTAGAGAATATACAAAGTTTAGATAAGACATTGTCTCTGTTCTTGTGGAGCTTATAGTCTGGTTAGAGAAAATAGCATACTCATTCATTTATTCACAAGGACTAAGTTGGGATTTTGACCTAGGTCTTTTAATTTTCAGATATGACCCCCCAAGAGACACTAGTGAATAGTCATGTCTTGAGCATATCTTAAAGCAAAGTTTCTTAAACTGTGGGTCTTTTGACCTCATATGGAGTCTAGTGATTGAATGTGGGAGTTGTGAAAAATTTGTCAACAATAAAAGGTTTCAAATATTCTGCCAAGATTTAATTCTTTATGCAAAAATAAATGAGCACATCCATTTCATTATCATGCAAATTTGCTTTCGACTTTAATAAATAGTTAAATTATATGTATACCAAAGAATTGTTTTAAAATAATTTTTTTATGATTTATTACCAATAAATGTTTGATTTATATATCTATTTTATGAACCTATATACCTAGAGTCATTTAAAATTTTTCAGGTGAAAAGGAGTTGTGTTGTAAAAAGTATAAGAAGCCCTGTCCTATAGGACCTGAGCATGCCTAAGAAATCATTTTTTCTTTACCTTCTACCTTTCTCAGCAACTCTATACCAACCCCCTTTGATTTGTGGGTAGAGAAAGATATCTCTTCTCCTCCCATGCTCCTGTAGCATTTTTTTTTATTGAGATGTGTGTGTGTGTGTGTGTGTGTGTGTGTGTGTACCTGGACTTCAGATTCTTTTGTCAGCCTTGTTAAAGTCCAATATTGATCTTCCAATTTCATCTTAATGGCTCCAAACCCTAAGTCTAGCCATTTTAGTTTGAACTATTTATTTTGTCTCTAAAATCAGGAATCATGTCTTTTAAACAAAGCATTCCCTGTGCCTCCCTTCCTCATCTGTAAATCTGAATAATAAAGTAATAAGTACCATACATTCATATTGGCCAGTTTTTTTTTTAAATCACATATAAAGACTTAAGAAAGAAAAGACCAGACAGTGTGATGGGAAAACAAAAGGACAATAACATCCAACCCTCTGAGATGCCTTCTCAAGATTCCTAACAGGCAGGGTTAAATAAAACAGGGGATAAGAGAGTGTATAATTCAAGGAATAAATAGAAAGAAGTTCACTTGATCCAAAGACTAGGAAAGGGGAAGGAAGGCTTTTTATGTTACATGTTACAATTTCTATGTTTCTTTTTATCTTCTACTCCAAAGCAATATGTCTGGGGACAATCTTGAAAAGTTGCGTGATGTCTATTCAATGAATCATGTCCTTCTTCCTCCTCAGGTTTCCTTGTCCTTTTATAGATGTAGCTAAATGAGGCACACACATCATTTATATAAATATAGTTTGGCCTTTCTATTCCTGGGGTAATCAGGTAAAAGAATAATAATAATCAAAGCTAGAAAAAGTACTCAGGCATAGAATTCCCAGAGCTGAGATTTCCCCATCTCTTTGCTCTTCTTTTTTGTTGTTAAAGAATTGTCAATTTACATCTCTAACAAAGTGTTATAAACTCACATTAAAAATAATTTTTGATTCCTTGAAAAATAAAACAAAAGATTAGCTTGTTCAGCAACTTATCTATTGCTGTCAAGGCATAAAACAGAGAGAAATATATTTGCCAATAGTATCTACCACTCTCTTTTTTAAATTTTATTTGATTCTGAACTTAAGAAAGAAAATAAGCATTTTTATACCCTCATGGAATAGGAAAAAAAGATGATTATACATAAAACAGCAAATCTATTATGTACAACTTGCTATTCCTTTTAAGTTTATAATAAAGTTATCATGTAACTTTTTTAAAAAAACTTTTGAAAAGACTTCTACCTAAACTTTTGTAAACCATCAAAAGAGGAAGCCTGCCCTGGCATGGGACAAGAAAGGGAGAAGGGCATATTGTGCAATTATCTTCAGTAGAAAAAATCAGAGCTGAAGAGAGAACACTTTATGAGGCCATTTATAGACTGGACACAAGCCAGAAGAGGCAAACTGGAGAATGCAGAAGCACCAGACTCCAGGATGCATGGTGAAGATTGTTTTAGGGCAAACTAGAAGGTGCCAAAGATTGAGATACAACCAGGGTTCCATAGAAGTGCAAGAGGGATCACAGTAAGAGTAAGTCAAATTCCAGGTCATTGTTTCTTTCTTCTTTTCTTCCTCAAAGCACAATAGAGGAAGTACCTGCTGCTGTTTCAAATCTGCTCAGTTTCTTTCTCTTCAGTGTCCTTTTGCATTAGTTGGGTGGAAGATGCTGAAGAAATGGAAAACTCGACCCCAGCTGTGACAGTGTATAACTTGCTAAGAGAAGTTCTATTTACTATTTGTTATACTATCTGCCTATGGTAATAAATCCCATGGCTATTAATAGTAAGATATTAAATCTTATGCATTTGATGGGTATGACAGGTGGTGATAAAGACAGACTACGGTTTCACTATGAAAAGTTGAGAGAGAGATTTTTATCTTTTTTGAGAATTTCTGAAAATATTCCAGAATATGGCCACTAGACTTCCATTGAGCCAGGAAGAAGTTGTGGGTGAATGGAATAGAATTGATACCAATCTGTTATCTTGGGTACCATCTGGTGGCCAGACAATATATTTCCCTTACTGTCAGATGTCTCATGGATAGATCATATGGCAGAGGGTTTTCTCACTAGAATAGTAGGGAGGAAGAAAGGGAATAAGCCAGCTCTGCTGCCATTAAGTGCTTCTGTGAGCACTACTTCTAGCATTATTGATAGCCATATTTTATTATGCATGACAAAGGAATTCTAGCAATTTAAAAGTCCTCTTTCATTTCTGTTGTGTTTTCATTTTTCCCCCATTTATGATGCTCTTTCTAGCTTAATTCAATCTTTCTCAAGTACCTGGAGATTTATTGGAACATTTTATTTTACAATGGCCCTTTCCTTTTTTTTTTTTTTTTTTTTTAGGTAATGGGTATCCCAGATTCCCATGCTGTAACTATCAAAAAGGGTAAAGAAAATGATAACAGCTCCTAATATTTGTGTAGAGTTGGTGGGCCATCCCCAAACATCACCTTGTTTGATCCTAACAGTCACCATCTGAGGGGGAGGCAGAGATACTATTATACAACTCCTATAATGCAATAATTTCCTAAATTTTCAATAACTCAACAAATCATTAATTTAGACTTAATCCTTATTCCAAGATCACATCACTAGGAAGTAACATAGCTGAAATTAGAATCCATATCTTTTGATATCTAGCCAATCACAGTCAACAGTTATCAGTCAACAACATTTAAGTGCTTACCATGTTCCAGGCACTGTGCTAAGCCTTGAGAATACAAAAGCAATGGGGCAGCTAGGTGGCTCGGTGAATAGAGCACCAGCCCTGAAGTCAGGAGGACCTGAGTTCAAATCTGGTCTCACGCACTTAACAATTCCTAGCTGTGTGACCCTGGGCAAGTCACTTAATCCCAATTGCCTCAGGGGAAAAAAAAGAAAAGAAAAGAGAATACAAAGGCAAAATCATGGTGGTCCCAGAAAGAACTACTGAAGGTGGGGTAGGGGAAGGGGAAAGGTCTCCTGAGGAAGTTGTGATTTGAGCAAAGTCTTGAAAAAAAATCATGGAAGCCAGGAAGCAGAAGTAAGGCTATCCCTCCATTTTAGATATAGGGGACAGTCAGCACAAATGTACAGAGCTGTGATGGAATGTTATCAGTATGCTAACGTGGCTGATATAGATAATGGCAGACACCAAAAGTTGGTGAAGAGTTCACAATGGGCATTCTCTTTAGCAAAAGGTAAATTTATTTAGGGAAAGAAGTTACAGACAAAATGAAGGGATATAATAGACAGCAGGAATGGTAAATGTGAAATAGAGTTGGGAGAGCATCGAAAGGGGTTTTAATAAGGGCAAATTCCCTAGTGAAACTTGTGATTTACCAGGAAAAAGAAAATACCCCATGAGTTTGGGGTATGCTCTTAACTGGCAGGCTAAATCCTGAAAGGTACTTAGCACCCCAAAAGAGTTAATTACAGCTAAAAACTAGAAGGAGGAGAAATGGGATCAGAAGAGACACCACAAAACATGGTGGGGTTAGGAAGCTCAAAGGAAGCATGGGGGCATGAGGGAAGGGTAAGGAGAAGGATACCAGGAGGCAGGGTGTCATGGCAGACTGACCCAAAGGAGGGCAGTCAGTATGGCATGGACCATAAGTAGATTTTATAGGGAAAATTTACCCTCAGGGACAGAGCAGGTATTTCTGACAGGCCATGGCAAGGTGAGGTTGCCCAAGTTCCTTACAGAAGGTGTATCTCAGGGGTTTGACATAACTTGGATTTCTGACTGGACAATCTCCTCAGAGTGTGGGACCATGATGCTAAACTGATCCTTACCAGTGCCTTCCCCTTGCCTGTCTCAGGGATCAGTTCTTAAATTTCTCTCTGCCTAACACAACATTTAGGACCTCATCAGCTGTCGTTTCTTTCGTTTACTTCTAACAACTCAAATAGTGAAGCTAGATGGTGCAGTAAATAGAAGTACTGGGTTTGGAGTCAGAAGGACTCATCCTCCTCAGTTCAAATCTGCTGCTGTTTACCACCTGCCTGCTGGATTTGAGAAGCATCAGATGGCTGCTTGCAAATGACACTCCATCTCAGTTATTTTCTCCTCCTCAGGAAGCAGCACCCTTATTTTTATTCCTCTACTTTGCTTCTCAGCTTCCTGAATTATCAAGCTAATGGCCTCTTTGATGTTGTATTTGCTAATTTAATAGAAAGCCAGGCAGAGAGGTTCATAAATAGAACAAGAACATGTTCTGGAAAGAGCAGAGGCATTTTTTTTTCTGATTATAATAAAATTTTGAGGGCAGTTCATAAGATGTAAAGATTTAGAGTTAGTACCTAGGATTCAAGTTTAATCCCTTTGTTTTACAAAGAAGGAAACTGAGACCCAGAAAGGGGACGGCATCAGCCTAAGATCACACAGGTAGTAAAATAGCAGAGCCAGGAAAGTGATTCCAAGTTAATTTCTCTAGCTCTTTTTTCTAGCATGCAGTATTATAACAATAATTCTAAATATTAACCCTGGAAAATCTTCCAAGTTACTATTTCACATTGTTCCAACAGCTCAGCTTGTCTTATTTTAGATGACTCTGAGGATTTTGAGACAGACTTCCTTCAGTCAAGAGTGTCTGCTATCCAAAAGCAAGATAAAAAGGTACCCAAAAGAAGAAGGGCCCTGTGATTTGAACTTGAGATAACTTATGGGGATTTGTGTGTAAAAAGCTTGAGAAATGACACTGTGGTTCTGAATTGGAGGTTCAGCAAGTAAGTAGGTAGTGATGATGTTTATCAAAATGGGCTTTTGATACAAAATGGTTGTGAGAAATTCCAGAATTGTCTTCATAGACTCATGAGGTTTAGATCTGGAAGAGACTTTAGAGATCAACCAATCTAACACTGTTGTGATTCAGAGGGGACCCCAAAATGTTGAGTCACAGACCATAAGGTGCCTTAAAAGAATTTTCAGACTTGAACCCATCTCCAAATCAAGGAGCAAAGTTTATTATAATTGTAACACTAATTGAAGCAGGTTAAATTCCAAAAGAATTTAACAAAGAACCAGGAGCAAAGAGACAAATTTATCCAGTTCTTCAAGTCACTGATATGCTAATTTTATGGCTTAGTAGCAGAACTGAGGAGTGGTCTATTCACTATTGTCTCAGGGATTTGGTTATCCGCAGATTATTTATCAGACAGCAATATTCATAGGACTATTCTAAGGTTAGAAGACTTGAGAATCAGACAGATTGTTAGAACAAAAGTACTCTAAGATCAGAAAGCCTCAGGATCACTAATATATCTTCCCTAAAGTTTAAAAGAAGAAATATTATATTCCTAGGCCGAAGACTTTTACAATCATTGATGGACAAATTATTGAAACAACAGCACTCTAAGGTCAGGGGTAGAGGTGGGAACCTCAGGATTTCTGATTCTAAAGTCAGAAGACTTTAGACTCACTGACAATATTAGAAGAAAAGTACTATAATGTCAGCAAACCTTAGAATTACGGAATATTCCCCCTAGAAGCTGTACCCTACCATTTTTCCCTTAAGTAGTTTGAACCCCAAATTCATTTGGGACAAATGGACAGAGATCTCATCTTCTGGAACTGCTTCATGCTGATAAGAGGTGTAGAGCTATTCCTGCATACTGGGGTCCAGACTGTGAAGGGGAGGCACCCAACTTGAAGCTGTCAGCAGGAACATCCAGAGGATGCTAAGTGTCAGAATCAGTTAGCCGATGGTATTCAGGTTGAACAAGTAGTTGGAAGTTCATAGCTTGGGGTCTGGAGAAAACAAATCTCACAAGTAGATTGAGAAAAAAAAAGAATATGGAGATTACTAGGCACAGTAACCCACCCAGAGAAAGACTGGGGGAGAGGGGATAAGGCTATCATGAATGTCTCTCATTCAGACAGCTTTTTCTAGGATAAATACCAAAGAACATTTGCCTCCAAATCCCTTTTGTTCCCTAAAATGAGTAGGGGAAATGAGTAGAACAGTGGCAGTATACACAGTTAAAGGAGTGCTCAGGCTGATGAGATTACATTCAGGGAACCAAAATGATGAGATTAGGGTTCCTGGTGGTCAGGGAGTTAAATGATAAGGTTAGTGGCAGATGTAGGATTCGGCTCAGGGCAGGGACTTGTGGGAACCCTCTTCTGGCAGCGCAGAGGTCCTTTGTAAAGGAATTTACAAAGCTGAAAAGCTAGACTGATAAAAAGAAGCTTATTATTGGCATTGGGAAGTCAGCTTTTGCTATGCATGAATAGAAAGGTTGAATTCCTGAGTGGCAAGGTCCTGGCAGAGAAGTAAAGTTTCTAGTAGAGAAATCCCGACAGAGAGACATAAAGTCTCATTAGGGGAGGATAAAGAGAGGGTAATGCTGAAAGAGAATATTCCAGCGGGCAGAATTTGCTGTGTGCCAGGAAGAGAGAGAGAGTTTCCTTGGCATGGCATATTAGGTCCTCTGCAAAGATTGAGCCCCAAATTGCTGTTTTTATAAGGAAATCTGAGACAGACGTTTCAATTGAATGAGATTCCCTCAATACTGTCATTGCCTCCAGGCCTAGATGAGACCACTTACTGGGATTGGTTTTGAGCCAACAATAGGCATAGAAAATCTTGGAATTGAATACCTCAACTAGTCCCACCAAGATAAACCACTTTATCTTGGTTCCTTGGGGTGGGTCTCACAAAAGAGAATTTCTCCTTGAAGGAGTTTTCAGAGAATTTCAGGGTCTCTTCATCAAGGTGACCTATGGTACAAGCACCATAAAGTTTAAAAGGCATTAAACATTGGGTAGAGAGTATGACATGCAGAGTGGAAATAATAATTAGGTTTGATCTTCTTTACCATAAACTTCTGAGCCTTTTCAGTCTTACAAGGGAAGACTTTTACCCAATTAGTGAAGGTATCAACAAAAAACAAAAATAGGTTGAAGCCCCTGAAAGGGAGCATATGTGTAAAATCCACCTGCCAGTACTTCCCCAAGTATGCACCCTTCCTCCAAATAGGCTTCAGGATGGAGGATTTAACAGTTCTTTCAGAATTTACTTGGGCACAAACTGGGCAGACCTGATAGATCTGTTTAATTGTTTCTCCTAGCTTGTGACCAGTAAAAATAGGTTTTGCAAGGGATTGGAAAGCAGTTTTTTCCCAAGTAAGTAGCTTATTTTAGGCCATAGAGAAGTTTCCACTGGCTGGCTTCTGGGACTAGAAGTTGGTCTAAAGGTGTTTGAAGCCACCCAGAAGGAGAAAGCATGTACCCTTTTAGCAGAGGCCTGTTCCTGGGAGCTATGAGGGAATGTAGGAGTTGGGGAATTAAAGATGCCATAGTCAGAGGCAAACAGGAAACAGCATGGGTGGCTGAATCTACAAACCAAAGCCCGAAGTGAATTCCACTTCTGTTGTCCTTATAGGTCCATGGACAGCTTGCGATAATTGTAGAATTTCCCCTGTATACTTAATGGGGAATTTATTTGTTCACTTTTGCTATCAAAAATCCCCTTTCTTTCCATAAAGCCCCATGAGCATGCAAAATGTGAAAGGCATATTTGGAGTCAATACAGATGTTCACTCGCATTCCTTTCCCCAATTCTAAAGTTCTGTAAAAGCAAAAATGCTCCAAACCCAGTGGGGGGGTTAGACTGCCAATGGCTGTCCTAGAGTGAGCTTAGAGGCTTCCTTAATTAGAAGGGCTGCTCTAAGGCAGGAGGGTCACCCCAAAGACACCCAGTTTCTTTGAGAAGTAAGCAAGGGGTCTGGGATCGGGTGCCAGGAACTGAGTCGATACCCCTAAGACCTGTTCTTGTCTTCAGGAACAAAGAGAGTTAAAAGCTTCTGGTAGGGCTAAGACCGGGAGCAAAAGATTTATTTAGCTTTCAGGGTCTTAAAGCCTTGGCCTGATGAGGGTCCCATTCAAGGGGAATTGTGTTAGGTCCTGGAATAGAACAGTAGAGGGGTTTGGCAATAACCAAAGTTAGGGATTGGGATTCTACAAAATCCAGTCCCGTGCAGGAAAATGCACAGCTATTTCTTTGAGGAAGGTTCAGGGAGCCTTAAGATTGCTTCCTTTCCGCTGTGAGCAAAAGGGAGGTGGGAGTTAATTCATGGCCCAAATACTCAACAGACTGATAGACAAGGTGGGCCTTTAGACAAAGAAACTTCATAGCTCTGAGGGGACCAAGAAGTTAAGAGTATTTATGGTTGCAAAAGAATGCTCTTAGGTTGAGCTGCAGATCAAGATATCATTTACATACTGGATAGCCAGTGACTGTCTAAATATGTGGGGGCTGTCATGGAAGCCCTGAGCTACCTCCATGTAATGGACATGACTGCCCATGTTAATTAGTGAGGGCTACCTTCCCCTGGATTTGCCCCTTCAAAGGCAAAAAGAACTTGTGAGTCTTTATACAATGGCATGCAAAAGAAAGCATTTGTGCAGTTCAGACAGAGAGGTGAGTGACCACTGTATAATAAAATAACTGGAGATAGCTCTAGGAGCAAAACGAAGGTTTATTATATGTTCTCCCAAGAAGGGGCATCACTCCAGTTGAATAAGCAATTGAAGGAAGGAGGCACTTTACAAAAATAGAACAGCAGATTGTCTAGTCCCTAATGCAGAAGATTCCTCCCATCACTGACCCTCATCTTCATTAGCCAAAGGAATGTGGTTTTGTAGTCTAAACAGGAACGACAGGAAATTGAGTTTTGGCCAATAAGAGTCTAGCTACCCATATTTGGTTTAGATTGGGGTAGCAAGTGAATGCTGTCATGGGAAAACAGCAGGAAGGGGAGGCAGGTAGGTTCCAATGGCTGTTAATTCAGGTCTACACTAACTTTGGGGTTAGTGAAACCTTACTCAATTTCCCATTTTATTTATCCCCTGAGATCTCTTTAAATTTTTGTAACATAATTTCATATTCTCTGTCTAATTCCTCATCTTCTTCCAGCTCCTATTGGTCTTCTTGGGCCACTGGCTCCCACTCTAGTCCTCTTAACAATCTTTTTTCCTTCATGTATTTTATATTTTATTTTTATTTTTAAAACTTTTTATTTTCAAAATATATGCACAGATAATTTTTCAACATTGACCTTCATATAGCCTTGTGTTTCAGATTTTCCCCTCTTTCCCCTCACCCCCTTCCCTAGAAGGCAATCAATCCAATATATGTTAAAATATGTGTTAAATCTACTATATGTATACATATTCATACAGTTAATTTGCTGCACAAGAAAAATCAAATCAAAAAAGGAAAGAAAATGAGTAAGAAAAAAAATGCAAGCTAACAACAACAAAAAGAGTGAGAATGTTATGTTGTGATTCACATTCAGTTCCCACAGTCTCTCTCTGGGGTAACACCATCAATCTTACAGACCCTTCAGCTTTCCCTTCCAACCTAAGCATTTTAGATAATGTGTTTTGGATTATTCTAGTCACCAAGTGGATTAAACAAGGTAGGCAGATAGTGAGTAATATAATAACACTTAGTGCTATCAGGCCAAACTAAAAAGTTGCTTTCATCAGCTTCCCCCAAATCAGAACTGCCAGGAAGTATTGAATAGTGAGGTCCAAGTTTGTGCAGGAACATGAGCAAGTTTCCTAATTTCCTTGGTAATTTCTTTCACTAGATTCCAAGCGTCATCAATCCTTATGCAACATGTCAATGAATTTAGTTTCCTACAAACCCCTCCTTCTTCAGCCAACAAATAGTCTTGTATAAGGCCAGAGAAACATATCTTACATAAACATACAGCATCACATAGGTTTTGGATGTCCCAATGACTGCCCTGGTGCAGTGGCTGAAGAACCTGTATCCTGGTGTGTTCCCTTTTGTCCCCCACTACTAATAGATCATCCACATACTGTAACACCCAAGTTCCCATTCCTAAAGTGGTCTCCCATGGAATTTTCAAGGTCTCTGCCAAACAAATTCAGGGACTCGGTATAGTCTTGGGATAAAACATACCACCTCAATTGCTACTTTCTTCCAGTCTCTGGGTCTTCTCATCAAAAGCAAAGAGGTTTCTACCATTCTCCTCTAAAGGGAAGCTCCAGAACACATCCTTCAGGTCCAATATACTGAACTACTTGGCAGGGCTGAGAATTTGACCCGGGATGGTATATATGCCCAAAACCATGGAGTGGGATGTTAACACAATCTTGTTAATCTCCCCCAAATGCTGAACTAACCTACATTTCTTTACAGGAAGTATAGGTATATTGAAGGATGAAATACAATGTCCTATTAATCCATTTCTCAATAAGCCTTGTATCACAGGTTACAAATCTCTCCTTCCATCTAGAGAAATTGGATATTGCCTGACTCTAGGGTTTTTAATGTCCCTAGGGATTTCAAAGTGATTTTTATTGGAACTATGTCTGCTCTGCCTGGATTATCAGGCACCGCCCAAACCTCACGGTTTATCCTAATCTGCTTTTCCTCATTCATTAATGCCATTCTACTGGGATATATACTGGGTCCCTGTGAAATCAACACAATTTCTAGTTCAATTATCAAATCTCTCCCCAGCAAGGTTACTTCTGCTTCTGAGATGAGTAAAAATCTGTCCAATGTTTCCCTTTTTCCCATATGTATTTTACAAGTCATAGTTAGAGGTACAAGAAAAATTTCTCCTTTAACCCCAGAAATCACCAGCATCTCCTTAGACAATCTAATGCCCTCAGGCAAACAGGTCACCAAGGATCTTGATGACCCAGTGTCTACTAATAACACTGTAATGCCAGAGAAACTGAGCAAGACAGAGGTTAGAGATCAATTTAATAGTTTATTAAATAGAGAGATATACTGGGATCAAATGGATCTTGGGAGCTTGGTCCCAGGGCTGGAAGAGACTATTATCTCAAAGAATCCAGCACTAAGTATCAGAGAGCAAGCTTTTTTATGGGATAACAAGAACAATGACATAATGGGGGAGGTACCTGGATGGAATAACCTAATGGGAGGAGGCGCCTAGTATGACACAATGGAGGGAGGTACTGGAGAGGTTACTGATGTTCTAGTGATATCTAAAATGGATGAATCTTATCCTGTCAAACATTAAGAAGGAATAATTATAACCTAAAGATATAAAACCTTTATCTCATCAACCATTTAAGAGGGAATGATTATAACCTGGGGTTTGGGGGCAGAGCAACTGAGGTAGACCTTTATCTCATCAAACATTAGGAGAGAAAGGTCATAACCTGAGGCAGAATAACTAAATAGGACGATTAGGGAAACCAGGTCAGAACATCAAAAGGGAACTGTGGCACAATAACACAATAGCTTCCTGATGGAGTTTCATTCTTAAATTTATCAAGGGTTTCAGGGGATGTCTTTCAAGAACCCCTGACTTCCCTACTCTTTATCAAATTCAATAAGGGATTTGGATTGGAAAGGCTCTTATTATTCCATCTCTCTAATTTTGGTAAGTTCTGACATCCAACTATGCATTGGTCACAAAGTGCAATTTCAAGGTGTCTTCCATTCCTGGGTAATCGGGATCAAACCCAGAGTACTTCCTCATGCTATCTTTTAATCTAGTCAGATATTCAGCTGTGACTAGTCCTTCCCTTGAGTCATCCCAAAGGAGTTTTTCATGATCTGTGCCTTTGGTACTACATTTTGAACTCCTATAATCATCAGTTCTCTAAGATCCTTCATATTTTTCCAGTGTACAGGGTTATTGTGATTCCAATTCGGATCTATTAAAGGATATTTCTGGTCAGCCAGGATTACTCCTGAAGCTGGAGGGATCTATCCACTCCTTCATAGCTGCTCCTCTAATTAGTCTCCTTTCTTCTTGTGACAAGAGAGCATTCAAAATAGACGTAAGTTCTCCCTAGGTAAAAATATTAGACCCAGGAATTTGTCAAATTGTTCTGCAAGCCCAATGAAATCTTCTATTAAAGGTCTCATTTCCTTCTTAAAGTTCCTAACTTCTGTGGTATCAGGAAAGCATTGGCATCCTATGCCAATGGAACTTCTCTTAAAGGATGCAATTTAGCATTCAAAGTCTTAAGATCATGAAGAAGGTAAGTCTGGATATTTCTTTGAATTTGCTCTAATTCTTTATGTAATGAAGCATATGGCCCCTGCCAGAGCCTGGGAAGAGTTAATTGGATTAAGTGCTCTCTTGCCCTGTCCAGAGCACTCTTCCAGAGTCTATAACCCTTGACTCAAGTGGGTCTCACAGGTCTTACCTTTGGGCTGTGTGACACAAGTTTTGTCTTCACCAACCAGCTGGAATTTTGCCGTGGTGTTTCTTACTTTCATTTTGCCCCTAGTTACTCCACTTTGGGTCACTTTGCTTTGGAGAGCAAGGAGAAGCTCTGGATACTTGCAAATTGCCTAAAATAGGGCAGGATGCCATCCCACTAGCACCCGAGAGTTTGTCCGCTCACCAAGTCACATGATCCCAGACAAGCTCTCTAAACTGTGTAGTTCACATGGAGAGGGGAGTGACCACCATATAATAAAATAGTCAGAGATCTCTCTCTAGGAGCAAAATGAAGGTTTATTATATATTCTTTGAGAGGTAAGTGTCACTCCAGTGGAATAAGCAATCAAAGGAAGGAGATGGATGCTTTACAGAAACAGAACAGCAGATTATATAATCCCTAATGTAGAAGACCCTTCCCACCACTGATCCTCATACTCATTGGTGAAGGAATGTGGTCTTACATTCTAAATGCAGGAACTACCCCAGAGACAGGAAATTGAGCTTTGGTCAATAAGAGTATAACTGTCTATATTTGGTTTAGGTTGAAGAAGCAAGTGAATGCTGTGATGGAAAAATAGCAGGAAGGGGAGGCAGGTATGTCCTAATGGGTGTTGGTTCAGATTTACATTAACTTTGGGATTGGTGAAGTTTTACTCAATTTCCCCAGCTGTATGAGAGATCTCTCTCCATTCATTCACATCTTTAAAATCTAAGGTAGAAAAACCATTGTGTCCCCTGGGATTCTTGTATTGGGCTCATGACTTTTACTGACCATTTCTTCTGATTATAGAAATTTGCTATAAGAGGAAAAAACAGGGACATGATTATAGTAACGTCAAAATAGATCCTTCAGGCTTCAGCTTGAGAGCACACACATGACAGGATAAAGCATCCTTAGACAGTTTGACAACTAATCATACAGTAAAAATTCCACTTCATAGCCACACTCGGGAATAATCAGGTGGAAAACAAAGAAACAGTACTGGGGAATTGAGTCAGAAGTCTCCCACTTTGAACAAAGGCTGAGGTTGTCCTCCCAGCTCTTGTCCAGACAAGTCAGTCACCTATGACAGTTCAGGAAAGCATTCCTCTGAGTAACTTATGGAATTTTTCTTGAATGGTGGGTTACTGACTTAGTGATCAGGCAATCAAATTCAAAACTCAAAAGAATATCAGTTACAGTGCCAAGAAATTTTGTTTCTAATAACAGATTCTACTAATTGTAGCTTAGGACTAGATACATTATTTTTCAAAGTTTACCAAAACATACAGACATAGGAGATTTTATTTAAGATGTTTTATATGTTTAAACTTATCCTGGTGCAAAGGCTCAATCATTAAATAAGCTTATAGACTCTTAGAAAACACATTCTTTGTTTAGGAACTATATATCCTAAACAGGCTCATTTCTCCGGGCTGATGACCTTGCTTACCCTAATGGTTTCAAGAAAACTGGCAAGCTTGCAAATTAAGGGGAGTTGATAAACACCCCAAAGAAATGGCTGAGCTTGCTGTTGCCCACCCCAACTATTCTTAGTTTTTTCCTGGGTTGTGCTGCTTGATATTTCTCTCCATTTTGTGAAGGGGAAAAAGGTGTTGCACACCTCATACTTGGAGGTGAACTGATAAGGTTTTTACCTCATCCCTCTTGTTCCAGTGATTATCAATTTTAGGTTTAATATGATGACAATAACTCCAAATAACTTAGTTGACAATTTCATAATTTTCCAAATACCTTAAATAAGTTTCCCTTTTGTTTTAGAGAGAAAACAAGACAATTCTTAAAATTGAGATAGAACAGATTTTAAAACTGACTTAATTTTAGTTAATGAGATTCCCTAAATTCTAATTGAATGTTCCAGACAAACTAAATTGTCCTTTGGTTATTTTCCAATTCACACAAATTATTTCTCTTTTGTGAGGCAGGAAAAGGATTAAAGTGACCGTTCTTACTGACTATCAATTACTCAAAAGCAGGCTGTTTGTTACCAGTCTTTAAAGTAGTAGCAAACTGTTAAACTGTAAAACCCAGAAAGTCTGTAAAGGGTTAAAGGGGACTATACTATTAAGGGGCGGTTGGTTTTCTGAAAGCTCCTTCAATTATGAATCATAACATATTTGAAATAATTGAACATCAGGCTTTACTGATGCAGATGTTGCTTATGAATTGGAAATGAAATAAATTGGAGGCACGAGGGAAGACAAGGGAGGTCAGAGAATGCAACTGCCTCTCAGTCTCCTTGTGTCCTTATCATCTTCTCACATGAAGGGATCTACTCTGCTTGTCAGAATTAGCTCCCCAGTAGTCACTAGCAGGTGGCTCTCATAACAGCAAATTGCTTTTCTGTTTTCCTAAAGGTCCCAAATTCTTAATCTTCTGTTAGCACTATCAGTGCAAATAGATTATAATTTATATATCCCTTTAATGGACTTTGATTAGAGCTCTTTTAAAAATTGCTTTTATTATCATATCTCAAATAACAAATTTCACTGAACTGAATATATTTTTTTTTCTCTCCATCTCACATCCCTATCCATGTAGCCTTGCTGAAGTCAGGGAAAGAGGGAAGAGAGAAGAAAGAGAAAAAGACTCTCTTTCCTCTATGTACTATTCTCCTAGTCCTGGAGAGGTCTTAATTTAGTTGAATTTCTGATGGAAGTGGATTTCTATGACAAAGAGACCTGAGTTTCAATGGATAAATGATGGACAGAAAGAGCTACACCCAAAGAAGGAACACTGGGAAACGAATGTGAACTATTTGCATTTTTGATTTTCTTCCCGAGTTATATTTACCTTCTGAATCCAATTCTCCCTGTGCAACAGGAGAACTGTTTGGTTCTGCAAATATGTATTATATCTAGGATATACTGCAACATATTTAACATATATAGGACTGCTTGTCATCTTGGAGAGGGGGGTGGAGAGAGGGAGGGGAAAAAACGAAACATAAGCGAGTGCAAGGGATAATGTTGTAAAAAATTACCCTGGCATGGATTCTGTCAATACAAAGTTATTATTAAGTAAAATAAAATTTAAAAAAATTTAGTTGAATTTACTTCCAAATTACTTTACACACACACACAAACACACACAACATTTATCTCAACACTGGCATTGTATGTTGGTCACATCTAAAATCCCATGTAAAATTATCAAATATGAAACAATTATATACAACATAGTAGTTTCATATAGCATTTGTTTTATGCTAAGCACTTATGCAATCACATGATCTTCACAACAACTATTGCTACTTTTCTTTACAAATCAGAAAATTGGACAGAGATAAAATAATTTGCCATAAATTACATAGCTTATACATATCCGCAACTGAGAGAATGAATGCTGGGCTTACAAATGCAGAGGCTGATTGGCTTTCTCTCCTCGCACTATCTGAGTGGTACCAAGGATATCCAGATTCTTCCCAGGCAGTTGCTGGACAGAATCTTCTGAAGGCTGGAGTAACTGGTGCCAGGATCCTTTTTAGTTTCAGGTGCCAGGCTTGGCTCATGGAATGCTGACCATGGAGCCTGACCCTCACTCCATTTCCATTTTCCCAAGGTGGGTTGGAGAGATGTTTGGGCAAAATTGTGTGTGGTCCTTACAGCTGTTGCTGCTTTCCCCATTTTTTTATAGTTGAGGCAGAATTTGAATTTCCCTATAGTTCCTTAGCATTCTCTTTTCTTAATCTGATCTGAAATAAGAAGAGTTAGCAGACAGAGGAATCAGTGCTATATTGATCTTGTTAACAATCTCCATAACTGAGAAACACACAGGACTCTGGGGAGTGGAGTGGAGAGGGTCCCTTAATGCCTTATGGGGTGCTTTCTCAAAGAAGCAAAAGGGCATTCCAGACAAGACAGGAGTCAAGTAAGGATTAGCAAAAAATTGCTATTTGCCTAATTTGTTTTTTCTTTTTCTTTTCTTTCAGAATGTGGTAAATTTCTGGAATTATCCCCAGTGTTTCAGGAATTTTTCTAGCAATCTTAAAATGACTAATTGCCAAACTTCTTAATCATTGCTCTCAAAACTTTGAGAATCTGCTAAGATGTCATTTTAATTTTAATTAGCTAACTTTATTTCTGTAGCCCCCAGCTCGGTCAGAGCTGAAGTCCACAGAGAAAAGTTAGGCTTTTTCCCTTTTGAAGGATGTTAAGAAATCTTTTCCAGCATTATAATTACAACAAAGAAATTTTTTTCTGGATGGCTGTGTTTTAAATCTTTCCAGCTAATAAAATCTAGCTTACAGAACAAATACAACACAGACATTCTGCACAGAGATGCAGACACAGACAGAAATGATATAAAAGAGGACTGTCCCATCTTTAACAAAAGCCATAAAATTTCTTTTTCAAAATTTCTTTTCATCCTATAGCATTTTGTTTCCTCTGGCATCCCAGAGAAAGGTGGCAAATGTTCCCTAGAAACTTTGCTGAAAATTGTAGGAATTTCCAAGTCTGAGCATCCCCAGTCAAAGAAAATTTGCTGAGTGTGGAACTCAAGATGACTCACACAAGCCTTCTCCTAGTGGCTTGGGGTGTTCCAGCTATAGGATTGAGGAAGAAAAGAAATGAGGGACTTATTGAAAGGAGGCAATCAAGAGAAGGAAGGCCAGATTCTCCCCCTACACAGCCACCAAATGTTATGATTCAGAAAGAGACACCAAAAGATTAGGGTCACAGGCCAGTGTCACGAGTTGTCTCAAAAGAATTTGCAGGCTTAAACCTATCTCCAAGTCAAGGGGCAAAGTTTATTGTATTTGTAATGCCAATTGAAGCAGGCCAAGTTCCAAAAGAATTTAGCAAAGAACCAGGATCAAGAAGACAAATTTATCCAATTCTTCATGTCACTAATATGCTAATTTTATGGCGTAGCAGAAGAACTGAGGAGTCTATTCACTATTGTCTCAGGAATTTGGTTACCAGTGACTAGCAGATTATCTATCTGACAATCAGCGAAGTTTATAGGCCTATTCTAAGGCTAGAAGACTTGAGAATCAGACAGATTGGTAGAACAAAAGTACCCTAAATTCAGGGGACTCCATCACTGCTGTTTTCTCTAGGAACTTTATCAACACCCCCCCCTCCCTTTAAACCTGGAGAAACAAAGTCTCAAAGAGAAGAAGCCATATAGTTTACAGCCAAACCAGGATTAAAACTTAGCTAGAGCTCTTCTCATCTTCTAGAATTTGATTTTAAAGGAGACTCTAGAAATTATCTAATAATGAGATCATAGAGTGATTGATTTAGATTTCTTAGGAAAGTGAATGATCTCCTGCTCTACCTTTTTCATTTGAGACAAGGGGCAAGCTGAGATTCTTAGAAGGGAAGAGGCTTGCCTAATATGACTGGAGACATGTAGAACTTCCCATAGCTGTTAGAAGAGGACTAACCTTTAAAGCCCATCCTTAGACCTTCATGTTGGGCTATTCTTAGTGTTTTTAACTTTCTGACTGGATCACTAGCTGAATATTAGTCACTGTGTAGGATGTCACCAAGAACTGAAACCTTCAGAGGATTCATATGTTGTTGCACAGGAAAAACAGACTCCTTTGATTGTCTAATTACTTGTTATTCTTGCCTTTTCTCACTTTTTAACATACTTTCCTTGAATTTTCCTATATTCACTAGGAGCTTTTTCTACCTTTTTCTGACCATGTGTCTAGAGGAGTTCTTTATCTTTGCTGTGTTTTCCCGCTCTCATCTTTCTAGTTTTCTATCATTTAAATATACTCTGAACTTGCAGAGGATTTGGTATGACTACTTCAATAAACCTGATATTTTAGGAGAACTAACGGAAAATATATTTCTCTCAGAAAGATTGTTCTGAAATTGTGGCTTTCAACTCAAGACTCTATAATGCTCAATCCCTGCATTCTGTGTTCAAAGTGAAGCCAAATAGTCAAAACTGGCTTATTTTTGATGTCATAGAGTCTCCATGTGGAAAGCGATCTTCTTAGAGGTTACCCATCCTCCTAAATTCTAACGGTTAAGTTTCACTCTGATTCAGCTAGACTGTGTATAGATGCAACACAGAGAAGGCAGCTAGGGAATAATGATGGAGACTGCGATATGTAATTGGACCATTAGGTGGTGCTCCAATACACATAATAAAACAAACAAAAAAGAATTCCTTGTCCAATCAAAAAAAAAAAAAAAAAAAAAAAAAAGAGTTATTCTGTACTTTTGAGTCCATCACTTTTCTCCCACAAATTGGGTAGCAAACTTCATCATCATTCTTGGGTTATTGAACTGATAAGGGTTTTCATGGCTTTCAGATTTGCCTTTTGCTATTGTAGAACTTGTTCTCTTGGTTCCACTCATTTGCTGCTGTGTCTGTTCATTTCAGTCTTACCACGTTTCTTTGAAGTTTTCCTTTGGTCATTCCTCACAGAAAGGCAAGCCAGCTGGAGCTCTCTCCAGGAAGAAGCAGGAGGCAGAATACAGCAGATGACCTAGCCACCCCAGCCACACTTTGACTTCCATCTCCCTTTAGACCATGATGCAGACAATTCAATTCAAGAGGCTTGACCCCGAGGCCACCAGAACTGCTTTCAGATCATCTCCCATTGAAGGGAGAAATCATTGTGGAAAAGGGCTCATTTTTTTCCCACCATAACCAACTGCCACTAATGGGCAGGTAAGTTCGGGAGCTCTGAAAGAAGCAGTACAGCACACCCCTTTCCTCCTTACTCTTCCCCTACAGCATACACGGTCTTGTTTCTGGACTAACCATCATAACTATTGTCTGGGAAGGCAATTGTGGAAAAGCGACCAAGTCATCCCACCAAATACCAACCAATTGGCACTCATAGGGCAGGCAAGCCAGTCTAGCTAAAGTGAGAAGACATGCCCAGGAAGAGACAAGAGGCAGTATAAATCAGGGAAGTGCAACCACTACCCTGTTGACTATCTTCTCCCCTCAAAGCCAGATGAAGACAATCCAGGACTCTGAAACCAGGAACTTTTCCTTTGATCTTCCAGTTCAATGTTAAATGATTTAACATTAGAAACTGATACAATTTTATCAGTGAAAATTCCATTAAAGAAGAGACATTAATATCTATCTTGCTGCTAGACCATAAGCACATTGGGACGTTTCTATCCGATCTTCCATATGTGTTGTTTCCTTCACTAGAATGTGAACTCCTTAAGAGCCAGAATTATCTTATTTTCCTATTTATATCCTCAGCTCTTTGCATGTAATCAGTGTTTAATAAATGTTTGATTCATTCATACACTCATTGTACAATAGCATTGCATTACATTCATATCCCATAATTTATTCCGTCTATCATAGTTTATGGGACTCACTTAGTTTTCAATTCTTTGCCTTTCTAAACACAAAAAAGTTGCTATGCATATTTTTGTACATTTGGATCCTCTTTCTTTTTCTTTGGGTCATGAACTAAGTAGTTGTTTTACTCCACACTTAAGATTGTCTCTTTTGAAGTAAGTCGTCTCTCTTCTCTGACTTAAGGTTAGAAAATTTAACTTCTTTTAGCTCCCTAAGTGTCAACATATAATCCTCCAAATCATCTTGGCAACTTTATCTTAAGGAGGTAAGTAGTGCTCCAGTAATAAGGCTCTCTTCGGTTCCAATAATACTCCTTAAATGAGGTGCAGATAAATGTATGAGACAAGAAAAAGGGGTGAGGAGGGTAAAGGGAGTTAATAAGATCATCAGCCTCTGTCTACTTCATTCCACTTTCTTACCTTTTCTATCCATACCAGCCAATAACATAATGACCAGAACAGCCTTTATAGCATAGATCTGCTCTCTCTACATATTGCCTGAGTATGGCACTGAATTGAGCAGATCATTAGGCACAGAATCATTGTGCTGATGTCATTGTAGTATCTATTCTTGTGACACCGGATTGTGTCAGGAAATTGAATCATTTCCACTTGAATTTTCTTTCTTTCTTTTTCTTTTTTTTAATTAAAGCTTTTTATTTACAAAGCATATGCATGGATAATTTTTCCAACAATGACCCTTGCATAACCTTTTATTCCAAATTTCCCCCTCCTCCCCCTAGCTGGTGGTTAGTCCAATACATGTTAAATATGTTGAAATACATGTTAGATTCAATATATGTATACATATTTATTCAGTAATCTGATTGCACAAGAAAAATCAGATCAAGAAGGAAGAAAAAGAAAAACTAAGAAAGAAAACAAAATAACAACAGAAAGAGTGAGAATTCTATGTTGTGTTCCACACTCTGTTCTCATGGTTCTCTCTCTGTGTGTAGATGGCTCTCTTCATCACCACACAATCCACTTGAATTTTCTTAGGAAGATTTTGAAGATCACCTGACCAGATGAGGTATGGACACTAAGGTATTTTCTTGAGCTGAACTTCCAAACATTCAAACTCTGCTACAGAGAATACAACTCTGATGGACTGGCTACATTGCTCAAATGCCAAAGGTACATTTGCCTAAAAGATTATTTTGTAGAGTACTCACGCAAGGCAAGCTCTCACATGGAGGTCAGAAAAAGCAATACAAGGACACTTTAAGAAGGTCTCTCTAAAGAACTTTGGAATCAATTATAAAGACATGGGTACAAGACTACACAGCATGGCATGTCCATGTCAAAGAATGTGCTATGCTCTATGGGCAAAACAGAACTGCAATAGTTCAAAATAAACATGAGAAGCACAAATTTAGACATCTCTAAATATGATTATTTATGCCCAACCTGTGGTAGTGTTCCAAACTTGTATGATCTGGCTTGCCAGTTGGACACATCATAACCTGATCCTGATATAATGATATCATTTTGATCTTTTTCAAGTATAAAGGACAATAGTATCTATGTATATGTATCAATCTTTGACAAATGCTGCAAATCAGCAATGAACTGGACCTGGGATTAAATAAGAATATAAGGTTGAACTGGTTTATTTTTGAACTTTTGATTTCAACCTGCTTACTGCCACAGAAACTCATTTTTAGATTTCACTATTTTCCTGTGAACTTTTAGTATTCTTCCATTGACTATGACTCATGAAACACTATGATACTAGAATCAAAATCATAGATGATCCAGAAAGCATGTGGTAGGGATAAGTACATTGCAATATTTCACCAATGGTAGTTTATGTCATGAAAACATCAAGGACATATAGGACCTGTGCCTGACACATTACCTTGGAATGGAAACACTCAAGAAATGTTTGCTGAGCTGTGCAGCAGGTGAGTTGACTATTTTTATTCCCACTCTTTCATCCCAACCTTCTTCCCTCAACATCCCTTCCCAAATCTATTCCCTCCTCCCACTTCCACGATACTCCATGGAACACCTGCTCTGTAGGTACCAAATTTACTTTCATTATAAACTTTTGATATTTCATCTACTGACTCTCACTGAGATATTGCTCCTTCTGTGATGACCTTGCACATTCTTTCAGTAATGGTGGCATTTTTTCTCATGCCCATGGACTCACTGATGTGATAGAATTAGAATATTCCTGCTTCCCATAGCTGTTTCCAGACTCCCTAGTACCACCATCACTCAGTAACCTTTCCTCCTTTCACATTCATCTAATCCATATCTATCATCTATCACCCAATTAAGATTTTGATGGCTTTTATCTACTGACCTCCAACCATCTCTCCTTCCTTCCTTGATGAATGCAAGATCTGCCTCATGGTATTTCCTTTTTAACTCTTGACCTCTTGCAAGATGATTTCAACATGCATATTGATACTCCCTGAAGCATCTTAACTCCTCAGTCCCTCAACTTATTTACTTCCTATGACTTATTATATCCCAACTTTAGCCACATAAAGAGATAGTCATACCATTGATCATACCTTCATCCATGTTGTTCTACTTCAGTGTTCATGAGCTCTGAAACCCTTATCCAATCATAATCTTTTATTATTCAATCTTTACTTATGTCTTACCACTTCAAACCCTGTTCTTTGTCCTTACTGTTCTTACTGTACTTACCTTCAAATCCTCCACCCTTCAGTTGTTTCCCAATACATCAATATTTCACTGACTATAATCTCCTTTCATCCCCATCTTGACTTCTATAGTGCTTTTTCTCTCTCAAGTCCTTTCCCCTTTTCCTTTTAATGATCTGAGGGAGACTAATCAGAACAACCAATCAACAATTATTTATTAAATATCTACTGTATGTCATGCACTGCCCTTGCCAGTAAAAATACAAAGACAATAGTGAAACAGTTCCTATTTTTAAAGATCTTCCATTCTAATGGGGAAGGCAACATGTCCATATATAAGTGTAAGGGTAAGTACCGACTCCCATTCCAATTAATCATAGGCCCAGATTACTTTGCTGAATCAGTTGATCAAAAGTAAACTAGATATGAAAAAGTCAATTTGGGAGAATTTGTTCATTGAATGAAAACAGGTGATGCTATATAGTAAATGTCTTACAATTGGCTAGAACAATCAGACACATTTCTGGGCCTATGTATAGATATAGCCAGATTAGAAACAAGCATTCCATCGGGAGTGAGTTAAATGATGGTCAGATCCAGTGTTGAAGAACTTCTGAGATTGAATTGTCCTTGCAGGTATTGGGATTGAGTGCCTCTCCTCCCTTTGCCTACTTGTAGGCAGCTAGATGGTATAATGGATAGAATATTGGGTGTGAAGTCAGAAAGACTTGAATTCAAATTTAACCTCAGGCACTTAATTGTTGAATTGGGCATGTAGCCTTTGTTTGCCTCAATTTCCTCAGCGTAAAATGGGACTAATAATGGCATCTACTTCCCAGGGTGGTTGTGAGGATAAAATGAGATATTTATAAAGACTGGCACCTATTAAGTATTTGTTTTGTTCTGTTTGGGCAGTTGGGGTTATATGACTTGCCCAGGGTCACACAGCTAATAAGTTTTAAGTGTCTGAGGCCAGATTTGAACTCAGGTTCTTCTGATTTCCAGAGCCATTGCTCCAACCACTGTGTCACCTAGCTGGCCCATCTAGCAGGCATTAAATAAAAATGAGAAGAGGTCATAAACTTAGTTCCTTCTTTGTTATCAGTAAATAGTAAACAAATGATAAGATTTGATGTCAGGACTTGAACTTTTGGATAAGTATTCAATAACTTATTATCTTCCAATATATTATATCTGTTGAAAAATTCATAACTTAAGAGCTGGTCTACAGAAAATATTTTGCTTTCAAAATTTTCCCTAGTGTTAAAGCTCTTTATGTGGCTTTAACATTTCCTTACATGTTATAATAATAGGGATCTAGGCTCTTTGATATTTACTATTGCATAGATTGGTTAGTTTTGTTGTCCTTCATTTCAAAGAGGACCAAAATAACATTATTATATTGGAGTTAAGGTATAATCTTTCTAACTGTGGATGATCAGACCAACCTGATGCTCTACCACAGGTTGGGCACAAATAGTCCACGTGAACATTTGGAGTGGAATTTGCGCATCTCATATTTCTTTTGAGATACTGCAATTCTTCTTCCTTCATAGAAACAGCGTTCTCTTTAATGCTGGCATGCCAGGCTGGCAGTCCTTTGCCAGTGTCTCCCATGTTTTAATCGATTCCATATTTGTTTGGAGAGACCAGAATGTCTTTCTTTTTTATTTTTTATTAAAGTTTTTTTTTTTATTTTCAAAACATATGCATGGATAATTTTTCAGCATTGACCTTTATAAAACCCTGTGTTTCAAATTTTCTCCTCCTTCCTTCCACCTCCTCCCCTAGATGGCAAGTAATCCAATACGTATACATCTTTATACAATAATCTTGCTGCGCAAGAAAAATCAGATCAAAAAGGGGGGAAAAAATGAGAAAGAAAACAAAATGCAAGCAAACAACAATGAAAAGAGTGAAAACACTATGTTGTGATCCACACTCAGTCCCCACAGTCCTCTCTCTGGGTGTAGATGGCTCTCATCATCAGAAGATAATTGGAATGACCAGTATCTTTCTATTTCTTCTTCTGATTTTCATGTGAGAACTTCTGAGTTCTCTGTAAAATAATCTTTTAGACAAGTGTATGTTAGGCATTTGAACAATATGACCAGTTCATCAGAATCACACTCTTTGTAGTAAAGTTTGAATGTTTGGCATTTTATCTTGAAAAAGGCCTCAATATCCAGTACTTTATCTTGCCAGGTGTTCTTTAGAATCTTCCTAAGACAATTAAAATGGAAGTGATTCAGTTTTCTGGCGTGATGCTGGTATAAACTGTATATGTAGACTGACACATGATATAGATTTCTCTTTTGATTGAATCTTTTTTTAAAGTTTGACTTTGAGATAAATGATTAACTACTTCTACTTTTTTTCTAATAAATTCTACTCCTGATCTTTATTATTGAGTTTGTGTATATCTCTTATTTTCTATCCCTATTAACTCTTTTACTTTAGTTTTATGCCTTGACTTGCCTTGCTATTACTTAATCTCCCAGCCACATACCACCCCATGGATCCCTCCCTTATCTTCTCCCTCCACCCTTTCCATTCCTTTTTATTCCTTTCCATTAATTTATAACAGCTTACCCCACTCCTCTTAATCTAAACACCCTTCTATACCCCACTTTATCCTATTACCTCTCCTTATCTCTGTAGATTTTTAGAGGGTGTTACTCTTCTCTATGTATATATATTGTTTGTTCTCTCTATAACCCATTATTGATAAGAGTAGGATTTCAGAATTACCATACCTCCTTCCATCTAATTCCTCTGTGTTAGTTCTTGTTCTTGCACCTCATTCATATAGCATAATTACTGTGTTTTACCTTGTCCTAGTATTTTGCTTTTGAGAGTTACAACATACTCAGGCCTACTCTAATCTTTCTTCTGGATTACCTAATTACAAATTTCAATCTTAGATATATGGTTTACATTTCCACATGTAAAACATCAACAATTTGTTGTTACTGAAACTTTTAAAATTAGTTTTTGATGTTGGTTCTTATACATCACATTTTCTATTGAGTTCAGATTTGCGAGACAAAATCCTGAAAATTTGACAATTCATTGAATGTTAATTTTTTCCCATTCAATATTATAGTTAATTTTGCTGGATATAATATTTTCAACCACAGCTCTAGTTCTTTTGATTATTAATATGTGGTCCTCTAGTCTTTTATTGTAGCTGCTAATAGGTCCTATGCATTTCTAATTGTAGCTCCAAAATATTTGAATTGGGTTTTTGTTGTTGTTGTTGTTGCTTGTAAAATTTCTCTTTTATCTGGGGGTTTGAAATTTAGCAAGAATATTTCTGTATGTTTCTTTGTGGGATATCCTTGAGGTAATGATCAATAGATTTTTTTTCTATTTCTATTTTTCCCACTTGTATTATTACTTCAGGACCATTTTCTTTAAGTATTTCTTAATACATTTTCCCCCCTGAGGCAATTGGGATTAAGTGACTTGCCCAGGATCATATAACTAGGAAGTGTTTAATGTCTCTGATCAAATTTGAACTCAGGTCTTCCTTACTTCAGGTCTGGTGCTCTATCCACTGAACCATCTAGCTGCCCTAAGTATCTCTTGTATTATTGTGCCAAGGTTTTTTGTTTGTTTGTTTGTTTTGATCATAGCTTTCAGGTAGACCAATTATTCTTATTTTTTCTTTTTTTGACCTATTCTCCAGATCTAAATTTTTCTTATGAGATGTCTCACATTCTCTTCTATTTTTTCATTTTTAGAATATTTTGTTTTATTATTTTTTGGTCTCATAACTTTGCTGACTTCCCCTTGCCCAATTTTAACTTTCAAAGAGTCATTCTCTTTAAGAGTCTACATCTACCTTTTTACATAGTTGGCTTTCCTTTCATAATCCTCTTGTTTTTCTTGAATGGTTTGTTTATTTTTAGTTTTCCCTCAATCTCTCTTACTTGATTTTTAAATGTTTTTTTTTTAAAGTTCTTCTATAAATTCTTTTGGGGCAGATAATCATTTAGCATTATTCTTTGGAGTAGGAGAGGCTTTTTTTTTTTTTTAACTTCAGTATCCTCTTTGGAAGATGAACTCTGGTCTTCTCTATTCCCATATTAACTATGCACAGTTGGGTTCTTTCTCTTTTGCTTGATCTTCTTTTTTTTTTTTTTTTAATTTGTTAGTACAATCACTTACTATCCTGGGGGTGGGGAATATGGTGCCTCTGGCTTCACTTCAGTTTTTGCCTCTGGCCTGGAACCTCAAACAAAGAACTCCACCCTCCTGTAAGTACATGAAGCCAGTAGCTACCCTGCCTCTCTGTTTCTGCACTCACAGGGCAAATGTGTGTGGATTCTTTAGGGCCCTAACTCAGTAGCACAGCTGGACCTGGTGGTCTTTATCAGCAGAGGTTCCATCAATCTTCTGCCCCCAACTACTCATATTGTCCTGAAGGTAAAAGTTCCTGTAGTTTGGGCTAAGGCTACCTCTGAACCTAGTTAGCCCCTGGGCTCCCTGTTTGCTATTTCAATGCAACTAGCCTGGAGGTGTTTAAACTTCACACAAGCCAAGCCTTCATCCTGGAGTCTTTTTTCAGTTGTCCCAAGAGCACTCTGTTATGCCCTAAGTTTTATTGTTTTTCACTCTGAGGCACAATTTTGTTTTGTTTGTGGGGGAAATCTGGAGATGGAATTTTCTGACTTGTATTCTCTATTTCTCCAGAATTCTCTTGCCTTGTAGCTTTTTCAAGTTAAAACAATTTACCATCAGTGCAGTGACTGACTTTCATGCCATATTTTTTCTCATTAAAGGCATCTGACAACATTGCTGAAAATATTATGCTTAAAAAGCATGGTAGCAAGTGCACAGCCTTGCTTTACTCCTTTGATAACTGAGAAAGCATGACAGCATCATCCATTATCCAGAACCTGTGGAAGTATGTTGTCATGAAACTGACATACAATACTAATAAACTTCTCTGAGCACCCAAATTTTGACATAATTTTCTACAAGACATCACAACTGACAGTATCAAAGGCCTTGGTCAGTTTGACAAATCTTATATGCAGATTTCTCACCTGTGACATTTCTCCTTGAGTTATTGGGCAGCAAACACCATACTGATCATTTCATGTTCGTTTTTGAAGCCACGCTGGCTCTCAGGTACAAGACCTTTTTACAGGTGAAGGATCAACTTATTAAGGAGAACTCTAACAAAAATCTTGCTAGCAATGACTGAGAGAGACATCCCCTGCACCATGATTGTCACAGGATAATCATGAATACTGAGGGTGAACAGATCCATTTCAAACAACCATTGATCCCTAGAGATGATGGGTATTATATTCAATTATGGGAACTTATTTCAAGAAAAAACATGGAAAAGTTGCATGGCATCCAAAGGAGAAAGAATGGATAAAGCTTTTGTTGTTGTTTAGCTGTTTTTCAGTAGGGTCTAACTCTCTGTGACCCCATTTAGAGTTTTCTTGGCAGAGATACTGGAATGATTTGCCATTTTATTCTCCAGCTCATTTTACAGATGAGGAAATGGAGGCAAAAAGTTTGAAATGATTCACTGAGGCCCAGTGGGACCAATTTGAATGCAGAAAGAACATTCCTGATACCAGGCCTGGTGCTCTAACCATTGCACCATCTAGCAGCATTTACTATTCTTTAAATATTTATTGAGTACTATATTAAGGTGCTGAGTATAAAATATGAGCAAACAATATAGTTCTCTCCCTTTCTTTCCAAGGAGATTATATTAAAATGGAGAATTTTAAATTGGAAAAAGGGGGAAAGACAACTTGCGTAGTGGTACTAGACAGTGAGGCAAGAGGGTGATAAAAGGTACCTGAATGAAGCAATTCAATTGTTAAGAAGTAGAAGGTAAAGTTCAGAGAGAATCAAGATAAGAATGAAATGAAACTAGGGTCTATCCCAAAATGGTGGTTCTAATAAGAGGAGAAATGAGGAGGAGAGATAAATCCTAAGATGGAGATTTCTCAAGGAGTCCTTTTAGGAGATGACCAGAAGGGGGTAGCAGCCAAAAAGAGTTGAAATTGGCCAGAATGATGAGAGATTTGGCAAATAGTCATGTAGGATACAGAAAGCAATGGGAATGTTTTTCCTGGAGAAGACGAGACCTAAGGGAAACATAAGAGCTAATTTCACGTATTTGAAGTATATGGGAGAAGGAGCAATGGGTGGGAGGTATATAGATAGGTAGATTTCATTTGAACATAATGAAAAGCTTCTTATTAATGAGAATTGTCCAAAGATAGAAAGAGCAGTTTTGAGTATTGGATGTCTTTAAGTCTTTATTATGAGTAAAACTATAGAAAAAATTCTTATTTAAGTACAGGTTTGAATAGGTAGTGTTTGAGGTCAATTCTAATGATGAAATTCTGCCTTGGCTCTAAGCTCATATAGTGTAGGATTATGCACTATATCAATACCAATTATTAACATCATCAGAAAGAGCACAACACCAGGAGTTAGAATCTAACTGGGTTCACATTCCAGTCATGTCACTTACTAGATCTTTAGAAAGTCACATCTCAGAGTCTTAGTTTCCTTTTTCTACAACTCTGATATGAAGACAATATCGCAGACATTACATAAGGCTAAATGTAACATCCTGACTTGTTGACACAACCTTGCATCGTGCAGTATCAACAGTACAAAGGAGGAAATTGTGCAAAGCCAATGCCTTCTCACTTCATGGAAGAACCATGGGTCTCTAGAAGTAAAAATTTTATTTTCTTTGGGATGTGTTTATGCATTTTTTAAATTTAAAGATGTTTCATTGATGCTTTTTTTTTTTTAAAGAAAATAGCTGTCACTTCTCTCTCCCTAAATACTGGCACTGTGTCCAGTCGAGTCTGACTCCTTGTGACCTTATTTCAGATTTTCTTGGCAAAGATACTGAAGTGGTTTGGTTTGCCATTTCCTTCTCCAGTTTATTTTATAGGTGAGGAGTTGAGGTAAATAGGGTTAAATGACTTGCTAATAAATGTCTGAGACTAGATTTGAACTCATGAAGATGAGTCTTCCTGACTTCAGCCTAGCACTCTATTCACTATAGCACCTAGGTGACCTGTTGGAAAATGTTCAATGATTTCAGTTTTGTCCAACAACTCATGACCCCATTTGAGGTTTTCTTGGCAGAGATACTAGAGTGGTTTGCCAGCTCATTTTAAGATGAGGAAACTGAGGCAAACAGGATTAAGTGACTTGTCCACGAACCTACAGCTGGTAAGTATCTGAGGCTGGATTTGAATGCAGATCTTCCTGACTCCAAGTCTGGTGCTTTATTCATTTTCCCACTTCAGTACCGCATCACATCCTTCCCTTATTAGGAAAGAAGTGAAGTTAACACATTGCTATATCTGACAACCCATCTCTCATTCTGTACCAAAAAACCATTTACTATCTTTCTGCCAATAGGTAGAAGACATGCTTCATCGTATTTCTCAGAAGCCATGCCTGGCCATTGATTGATCACAGTGCTGATGATTTTCAGTGTTTTCTTTTACATTGTGGTGATTAGAAAAATTGTTTTTCTTCCTTTGTGCTACATTTGTTTATATAAATATAGTGATCATAGATCATTAGATGATAGATTTATAACAAGAAGAACTTGGTTCAATAGTTTTATTTTAAAAATGAGGAAACAAGTTTCAGAAAAGTTGTGACTTGCCCAAGATTTCTCAGGTAATAAATTGGAGTCAATCAGACATCAAGCATTTATTAAGTGCCCAATATGTGCCAGGCACTATGCTAAGCAATAAATAAAAACAAAATATAGTCTCTGGTCTCAAAGAGTTTACCATCTAACGGGAGAAGACAACACATACAAAGAAGCTAGAAAGCCATGTGGGAGAGGGTACCTTGCTTTGGATTATGATGAAGTTCAGGAGAGAAGCTAGGGGAGAAAGAATGAGGTAGCTGGCTTCACTGGGCTCTTTCCCTAAATGGAGACTCTAAAGGGAACTCTCCACTGTCCACCCCAAACACTCTGATCAGATAGAGGGAGGGACCACAGGAGGATGGGGTACTGAGGAGATGTGAGTTTCAGGGTTGTTATGATCTGCTTATGATCCAGAGGGCATGATGAAACCCGGAGAAGTGTCAATGGGTGAGAAATAATTTTACAGAGTCAGGATTTGAAGTCAGGTTCTTGAACTCACACCCAGAATTCTTTCCATTAAAACATATTGCCCCTTTCCAAAGTTTCTCTGCATTCCTCATATTCACTGTTTCCTATGACAAGATAATATTTGATTATATTTATGTGCTACAATTTATTCAGCCATCTCCTAGTTGATGGACAACCACTTTGTTTCCAGGGTTTTGGTTTTTTAATATCGCAAAGGTATTGCTATGAACGTTTTGATACATTCTTTCTTTTTGTCCTCTTTGTGGTATGTGGCCCACAATGAAATTTCTGGATGAAAGGATATATTCCATTTATTGGTTTTTCCCACATACACAATTCAGAAGTATTGTCCAGAATGATTAGACTGTGCAGACAACAGTGTATTAATGTGTCAGTTTCTCACAGCCTCTCCAAAACATTTTCAGCTTTTATAAATTTTCCCAAATTGATGAGAAAACACAGCTGATGGACATGTGCTTTGTATCTAAGTTATCACAGAAAGTGATATTTTGGAGGATATAGGGACTTTTTCTTATTAATTCCTTCTTTGAGATATAAATCCCTAACAGAAGTTTCTGGTCTAGAGGATATGGACATTTTAGTCATTTTATTTGAATAATTCCAATTTGCTTTCCCAAATGGTTCCATCAACAATATACTAATATGTCTCTCTTCCCATATTCATTCCCAGACTGACTGTTGTCATTTTGGGGGTCATTTTGGCTAATTTGTAGGATGTGAGATAAAGTTTAGAGTTGTTTTGATTTGCATAACTCTTGTTAGTTATTTGGAATGATTTTTAAAATGTGTTTCTGAATATTTTGCAGTTCTTTTGTGAATTGTTAGTTCACATCCTTTGAGAAATGGTTTTAGTCATATATATTTATTAATTGTTTATACATCTTGGATCCTAAGTTTTATCTGAGAAATTTGATACAAAGATTTTTTCCACACTTAACCACTTCCCTTCTTATCTTATATACTTTAAAGTTATCTGTGAAAAAGCTTTTCAGTTTCAACTAATCAAAGTCATTTTATTTTTTGTAATTTCCCCATCACTTATTTAGTTAAGAATATATCTTTTGAAGTGGAGCCAAGATGGTAGCGTAAAAGCAAGAATTAAAAGCAAGAATTTGGCCAGTCTCTCCCCAAAACAGCTCCAAATTCCTTTAAATAAAGATTCTAAACAAATTTTAGAGCATCAGAACTCACAAAAAAGATGAAGTAAATTATTTTCCAGCCAAAGGCAACTAAGAAGCTCAGCAGAAAAGGTCTGTGACCCCAGGGTGGGAATCCACTGTGCAACCCTGGTGCAAGGGATGCTGACCCAGTCCCAGATTCATCCCAGCGCAACCTCTGAATCAGCCGCACTACTGGTGGTTTCCAGACCTCTCAGCCCAGAGGCACCAAAGAGGACTTGGAAGGTTAGCAGAAAGAGGGATACCAAGGGAGGCCTTGAAAGGTCCATGGAAAGGGTCTTTGATTTCATTGAACTAAAAAGTTTTTACACAAACAAGATTAAATGGGAAGTACAAAACTGGGAAAAATTCTTAACAGCAAGTATTTCTGATAAAGGTTTTTTTTCTAAAATATATAAAGAACTGTGTCAAATGTATACGAATATAAGTCTCCTCAATTGTTAGTTAAAGGCTATGAACAGACACTTTTCAGATGATAAAATTAAAATCATTTTATATGATAAATGATTAAATCATTGCTAAAATATAGCGATGTATACTATTGATTAGAGAAATGTAAATCAAAACAACTCTGAGGTACTATCTCACACCTCTGAGATTGACTAAAGTGATAAGAAAAAATAATGATAAATATCAGAGAGGATGTGGGAAAATTTGGACACTAATGAATTGTTGGTGGAGTTGATCCAACCGTTTTGGAGAGCAATCTGGAACTATGCCCAAAGGGTTATAAAACTGTGCGTATTCTTTGACCCAGCGGTGCCATGACTAGGTCTGTATCCCAATGAAATCATGAAGGAAGGCAAAGGATCCACATGTGCAAAAATGTTTGTAGCAGCTTTTTGTGGCAGCAAAGAATTGGAAAATGAGTAAGTGCCCATCAATTGGAGAATGGTTGAACAAGTTGTGGTATATGAAGGTAATGGAATATTATTGTTCTATAAAAATGATGAACAAGCTGACTTTAGAAAGACCTGGAAATATTTACATGAACTGATGCTGAGTAAAACAAGCAGAACCAGGAATACATTGTACACAATAATAGCAAAAATGTACAATACTCAGTTAAAATAGACTTGGTTTGTTTTAATGGTTCAGTGATCCAAAGCAATCCCAATAGACTTTGAACAGAAAATTCCATCTGCATCCAGAAAAAGAACTAAGACTGAATGTAAATCAACACATGCTATGTTGATTTCTTTTTTCTGTTTTTTTTTTTTTAAATCTCTCCCATGGTTTTTCCCTTTTGTTCTGATTTTTCTCTTTCTCCGTGATTCATAAAGCAATGTGTGTTTAAAATCAATCAATCAATTAATTAAAAATTATTGATCTAACTAAAAGTCATGATCAAAACAAAAAGTCTGGACATCATCTTTCATGAAATTATCAAACAAAACTGTCCTAATAGTCTAGAACCAGAGGATAAAATAGAAATTAAAAGAATCCAGCCATCACCTACTGAAAGAAATCCTAAAATTATAAACTTCCAGGAATACGATAGCCAAATTCTGGAATTTCCAGGTCAAGGAGAAAAATTTTTCAAGCATCTTGTGCTATCCTGACTGGATTAACAAGATTTAGCAGCTTCTACATTACGGGACCAGAGGGCTTGGAATATAATATTCCAAAGAGCAATGGAGATAGGATTGCAATCAAGAATTACTTACCCAATAAATTGTGGTTTATGAATGTTATGGAATATTATTGTTCTGTAAGAAATGACCAGCAGGATGAATACAGAGAGGCTTGGAGAGACTGACATGAACTGATGCTAAGTGAAATGAGCAGAACCAGGAGATCACTTTACACTTCGACAACGATATTGTATGAGGATGTATTCTGATGGAAGTTGATTGCTTTGACAAAGACTCAGCTTCAATTGATAAATGATGGACAGAAGCAGCTACACCCAAAGAAAGAACACTGGGAAACAAATGTGAACTATTTGCATTTTTGTTTTTCTTTCTGAGTTGTTTTTACCTTCTGAATCCAATTCTCCCTGTGCAACAAGAGAACTGCGCGGTTCTGCAAACATATATTGTATCTAGGATATACTGCAACATAACTAACATATATAGGACTGCTTGCCATCTAGGGGAGGGAGGTGGAGGGAGGGAGGGAAAAAATCGGAACAGAAGTGAGTGCAAGGGATAATGTTGTAAAAAAATTACCCTGGCATGGATTCTGTCAATATAAAGTTATTATAAAATAAAATAAAATATAAAAAAAAGATATTAAAAAAAATTTGGTAACATTAACAAAAAAAAAAAAAAGAATTACTTACCCAGGAAAACTAAGTACAAATACTTCAGCGGAAAAAAGTGCCCATTCAATGAAATGGAATTTTCAAGCATTCATGAAGAAAAGACCAAAGCTGAATGGAAAATTTGATTTTCAAGTACAAGACTCTGGAGAAACATAAGAAGGTAATTAGGAAAGTGTTATCATAAAGGACATAAGGGAAGGGTGGTAAAAGAGAGGGCATATTGCAGGAGGGAGTGCTCAATAGCAAAAACACTTTTGAGAAGGGTGGGGTGGAAAGAGAGAGAGAATAAATGGGGGAAATAAAATTAGCAATAATTGTAAAAAATTTTTTCAAAGCAACTTTCTCCAATGGAATATTATTGTTCTTGGGAAATGATGAGCAGGATGTTCTCAGGAGAAAAAAAAACATGGAAAGTCTTCTATGAACAAAGTGAAATATTCTGTATACAAAGCAATGGCAATGTTCTGGGATGACCAACTGTAAATGACTTTGTTATACTCAGTAGTACAATCATCCACAACTTCTCTGAAAGACTTATGATGAAAAATCCTATCCATACTCAGATGGATCAAAACATTGTCTGTCTCTTTCTTTGTCTCTCTCTGTCTTTGTCTCTCTCTGTCTCTCTTCTCTCTCTCTATCTCTCTCTGTCTCTCTTTTTTAAACTTGATTTTTCTTGAGGCTTTTTATTTTCATTAGGGTGGGAGATCTATATTTTCTTTCAGAATTTGACTTTTATGGAAATGCTTTGCATAACTTCACATGTGGTTTCTTAATTGTGGGTGGGGATAAGGGAGAGAAATCATAGAGAGTTCTATGATTTGGAACTCAAAACTCTTAAAAACAAATGTAAAAAAATTGTTTTGAATGTAACTGGGGGAAAATATTAGATAAACAAATTAATTTTAAAATATATCTTTTATATAAAAATAATGTCTCTTACCATAGCTGTGAGATTTTGAGAAACAGAATCTGTTTCTCTTTTAATCTTTTTAATAGTATGATATTTTATATTAAGATCATGTATCCATTAGAAATGTGTTGTGAAGTGTCATAAAAAACAATTGTCTAGGCCTAATTTCTGCTAAACTACTCTTCAGTTTCCCAACAGTTTCTATCAAAAAGAGAGTTTTCTTCTAGGTGGTTGATACTTTCCACTTTATCAAACACTGGGGTTACTGAGTATTATTGTTTATGAATTTCTCTTATCTAGTCTGTTCCACTGATCAATCTCTCTATTTTTTAACCAATAGCAGATGGTTTTGATGACTGCTGCTTTATACTACAGTTAAAGGTCTAGAAGTGCTTTTATCCTTTATTTCATATTTTCCTTAACATTCTAGATGTTTTATTTTTCCAAATGAATTTTTTCACATTTTATCGAGCTCTTTATTGTATCCCCTTGTTATTTGATTGGTATAATGTTAAGAGCATAAATTGATTTTGGTAATATTATCATTCTATATTATATTGGCATATTCTGTTCATGAGTAATGAATAGTCCTTTCATTATTTAGATTGGATTTTTTTTTTGTAATTCTTTCAGGAAGTTTCTGTTTTGATGTATGTTAGAAGGTTGATCTCCAGATGTTTTATTTATTTTGTAGTTATTTGGAATAGGCTTTCCTTTTCAATCATTTTATCATCATCAGGGATAATTTTATCTCCTTTCCTATCATTAGTCCTTTATTTCCTTTCTCTTGTCTTAATTGTATTGCTAATATTTCCAGAAATTCATTAAATAATAGTGAGGAGAATAAGCATCTTTGCTCATTTTTTAAAAATGCATGTTCAATTCATTAATTTTCTCCTTTTTATTTTGTTAATGTAAGATTATAAAGATATGATTCCTCATCCACCCACTCAAGAACTGCTTCAGCTGCATCCCTAAAATTTTGGCATGTTGCTTCATTGTTACCATTTTCTTTCACATAGTTGTTAATTTTTTTGTGATTTGTTTTTTGATCCACTCATTATAATATTCCAGTATTAAATCTCCATTTGGGTCTGTATCTTTTGTTTGTGATACCTGAACCAATTTCTTTTCCTATTGCTTTATGGTCTGTAAAGGATGAATGGACTATTTCTGTCTTTTTATATATATTTGTAATATCTTTGTACCCTATACATGGTCAATTTTTATATAACTTCCCTTGAGATATTGAAAAATATGATTTTTGATTTTTTTGGTTGTTGTCCCATTTAGAAGAAGCTACAAGTTGTTTTTTTTTTAAACTTTAGCTTCTCCAGAAATGTATTCAGTTCCACATTTTCCTTTTTATTTATCTTCATGTTACATCAATGGAGGGGTATTGAAATTTCCTTATGACTATTTTGTTATTTTCTGTCTCATTTTGAAGCTCAGATAATGTTTCCTCTGTGAATTTGAATGTTAAGGCATTTGTAACATAAGGGTTTATTACTGATATTTGTTTGTTATCTATGACTCAGTTCAGCATAATATTGTTTCCTATTTTGTCCTTTTTAGTTTTTGGATGATTGTTTTTGCTATTCTGATAGCATGATGGCAGCATCTATTTTTTTTTTTGGGGGGGGGATTCACTTGATGTTTAATACATTTTTTTTACCCCATCACTTTAATTTTGTGTGTATCTTTGGTTTTTTTAAGAAAAAATTTGTAAGCAACAAATTATAGGATTTGTCTTCTTACACAATCTGTTTTTATTATATAATTTATTCACACTTAAAATGTTGAGTTAGGTTTATATTTCCCCCCATCTATCATTAAAAGATTTCCCCCCACTTTTGTTGTTGTAATCATTATATTGTTTTTTCAGTTACTTTAATCTTTTTTTAGAATGTTGAAATGTGGTCATATAGTTTTTCTATTCTATTAATTATTTTTGCTGTGCAAGAAATAAATTCTGCTTTCATAGTTTTCATTTCTTTTTTAAAGCATTCAGGAGCAGTGTGCTGTGGCTCTATTTTCCTGTGTCCACAAGACAGAGTCCTCTGTTTCAATTATTGGATATTTTTATTTCATTTTGCCTTATTTATTCAAAGATACCTGAATTCATTTACTAGATCTGGAGGCCATATTTTCTCCTGTTGTTTTTCCTTTTGATTTATTTTTATGTTCAAGATCTTTGAGTTTCTTCTTCTTGAAATCTTTGTTATTTTGAGCTTCTTTTTCACTCCTCTTCCCCCATTCTGTTACCTTATTTTTCTTTATCAGTCACTTCTGACTCCCTCCCCTCTAATTATGGTTTCCTTGGATGCTAGATCTCAAAGTATCTCAGCCTCTTCTCACACTGGGCAATTGATGGTTCATTAGCCAAGCTCTCTGCTTCCATTTTCTGTGGTCAGAACTAGCCCCAGTTGGTTGCTGTGCTTTTTCCTCAGACTTGGTGGAGTTCTGCACAATTCCTCACATATAGTATCCTGTCCTAGTAACCTGCCCATTCTTTATGTTCCTTAGTTCTCTGTCTTAGCACCAGTTGTTAAGAACCTGATGGCACTAATAATGCAAAGGGTAGAGGCTGTTTTTGCTGACAGTAGTATTAATGCTTTTGGGTTTTAGCTGTCCCTCTCCCACACTCCTCCAACTTCTGTTTTGCAAGGGCAATGCTCAAGCTGTTGAGAACTAAGGAAATATCTATAATTGGGATCTGGGGCTCTATGGTTCTGGAACGAAGAAAAGGGAAACCAAAGTGTAGGGATGGATTTTGATGTAAGCCTGTGCCATATTCTTGGGTATGCTAGTGTAGCCTACCTGCAAAAAAAACATGGAATATAGGGAAGGCATGCTGAGTAACTTAGGGTCAGAGAGTGTCAGTTTCTGAATTTTTAGTGTTTGTTTTGCCTTCTTTGGGTTCTGGATTAGGACCATGGTAAACAGCTGAAGTTGTTTTTATCTTTGGTGCATAATTTCCGCTTTGGAGAAGTTTGAGATGTGCAGATGAAATGTTTAGTCTGCTATCTTGTTACTAAAATGCTGGAATCAATTATTCTGGGACTTCCCTCTTATCCAAATCCACAGAACATAGAGCTGGAAAGAACCTTAGTTTCCACAGATATTGATTAAATACATACTATGTGTAAATTGTTGTTCTAGACACTATGGTAAGATAGAAAGATGAATAACATAGATTTTCTATTCACAAGGAATTTTTCGTCTAATAAAAATAAGATAGATACATAAATAACTATCATCAAGGCAGAATTCAAGCCAATTGTTTCTCTGTAGCTATTAAGTACAAAGTCTTGTAGTAGACATTGGTATGAAATAATTCAAATATGAAATAAGGTGTGTGGAGTCTGCTCTCAAGCAGACTTGATATATGGGAGGAATAAAAAACATGAGGTCAGAGAGAGTAAAATAGTTTTAAAAGAGAGATCCAGAAAAATAGGAAGGACAGATGCCTTCTCTAGGAGGTTCAAAAAAACCTTCATGAAGGAGAAAATACTAGAATTGTCCCTTGAAAGGAGGTCACATATTAATAGCATTGGCGAGGAAGAGAGAATTCATTCAGATTATTGGGGACTCTTTGAGCAAAGACATAGTGACAAGACAATAATAAGGAGGGGAACAATAGGTGGTCTAATTTGGATAGGATGTATAAATGGAAGACAAGACTAGAAACACCATCATACAAGCAATGGAGAGCCAATAGAAATCTGAGTGCAAGTGTGACGTGGTTAGAGTCACACTGGGGATGTTTACTTCCATATGTTTCCAAAGTGTGGAAATAAGAGTGGGAAAATTACTTATTCAGGGAATTTAAAGACAATTTAGCATAGGAGGAAACTGAAGGAAGAGGGGATAAGTTAGGGGTCTTTTACAATAAACTAAGCACAATATGAAAAGTAACTTTTTGTGAAGAAAAAAGGGAACTTTTGCAGAGTGATAGAGCTAAAAGAGACTTTCAAGGTTACTTAGTCCAACTCCCTCATTTTATGAATGAGGAAACAGATTCAGAAAGAAAATGACTTACATAAAACTATATCACTGAAATGATAGAATTTAGGAGTTGAAACATTCAAGTAGGATATCTAGTGTTTTTGTTTTTGTTCAGTCATTTTTTCCCCATTATGTATAAGTCTAGCTGATCCTATTTAGAGTATTCTTGGTAAAAATAATGGAGTGGTTTGTCATTTCATTTTCCAGCTCATTTTATAGATGAGGAAACTGAGGCAAATGGGTTTAAGTGGCTTGTCAACTAGTACTACTAGTAGTAATACTAGTACTAGTAGTACTAGTGGTGGTTTACAACTAGTAAATATCTGGGGCTGTATTTGAACTCATGAAGATGAGACTTCCTAACTCCAGATCTGGCACTTTATTGACTAAGCTACCTAGATGTCCCTTATGTAGTCTAACTCATGTCTAAGCAAAAATTTCCTCTATAGCACCCCCAGTGAGTGGTTAATCAGTCTAAATAGGAAGCCTCCAATTATAGTGAACTTACTACCCCACTGCAGTTTTGAACAGCTTTTTCATGTATCAGGCCAAAAATCTTTGCTTTGAATACCCATCTATTGCTCCTCATTCTGTCTTCTGTCAAATCTAACAAGTCTGATACTTCTTCCACACAATGTTCTTTTGAGTAACTAAGGACTGTTACAAGGTCTCTCTTCTCTAAGTTAATTATGCACCAGTCCTTTAACTAATCACTTGTCAGTCTCTAGGTCCATTCCTTCCCTTCCTCTGGGTATGTCCCAGCTTGTCACAATGTTCTTTCCCAAATTTAGGATCCAGATTGAATATAATATCACAGTTATGATTTGATTTGGACATATTACAACAGGACTATCATTTTTGTAAACCAAGAAACCTTTCTTAATGCATTCTAAGATTGTATTAGTTTTGTTGGCTTCCATATTATGTCACTTAATTATATTCTACTCAGAATCTAATTAAAAGACCCAGATGTTTTTCACTTGATCACTTATCTATCCACACTATCCACTCCTCAATTTTATATTTGTACAATTAAAAGGGACCTTTTAATTCTATTAAATTTTATTTTATTAGATTATTGCCCATGAGTATAAGCAGCTTGCATCTCAATCACTCTATATTTTTCCTTTCTTTTTCAACCAATTTACTGGGGTAGGAGGAGGAAATCTGTGCTTATTACTTCAATTTCCTTTCTTTTCATTCACTTCCTAACCCTTTCCTTTTTGACTTCTTGAGCTTATCACTCCAGTAAGAATTCTCTTTCCAAAATTACCAACAATTTTCTAATTTCCTCAAATCTGATGGCTTCAGCAGCAAGAATGTACACTTTCTGGAATTCATATTATTAGGTTGTTTCAATGCATATGAAGTGAGATTGTGGAAACTGTCTTATTAAATGCCTGCATTAGTGTAGCTCCTTTCATCTCCAGATACATAATATAGACTTCTTCCCAAATGATTAGCTACTTTTTATTCTCTTCTTACTTTCCCAAGCCATATAATACTAAAAACCCAGATCTCAGAACATTAAATCCAAATTTCCAGCTTTTGTTGCTAACTCTCAAAACTATATCCCTCACCCATGTCCTATCCCATCTAGTCTCACTCACTACATCACGTCCTTTGAAAATTGTGCTCAATAATCTCTAAAACTTCTCTTCATTTTAGACCTCTTTCTCTCATGTTCTCTTCATCTTAGGGCTCTCACAAAAATTTGATTCTTCCTGTGAAACAGATCACTCCAGGTGATCTAATACAACTTACACCTTCTTTTAGGTCTCAAAGCTCACTGGTCCCAAAAATGGAATTGGAATACTCCTTACTCTCTATTGCCACTTCCAGATTCTCCCTCTACCACTGTGAGATTCACTTTATCCAGATTTATCACCTAATCCAAGTCCTAATGGCTATTATTTAGTAACCTTCAGGACATTCTCCCTTCTTCCTGAATGAGTTCAGTACCTGGCTCACAGCATCTTTTTCCATAACTCTTTACTTCATTCTATAAAACTTCATTCTATGGGCTGATATCCTCTTTAATACTCTAGCTTTCCACTTCCTCATTCTATCCAGTTTCCATGTCCTTCCTATTTCTCTACTATATGCTGTTATGAATTTGTAGACTTTCCCATGAGTTTAGATAATTACACATTGGGGATTTTGAAGAGGAATTTCTGCTCAGGAACATGCTAAATTAGATTTCATGCTCTTGATTTTTCCATTACCCATATATGTTCCATTTCCACATTTGCAAACTCAAAATTCTTTCTATTCAGATCACAACCCATTTCTCTCCAAACCTATTATTCATCCTCATGGTGAGTTGCAATCTCTTTATTCCTGAATAGTTTGCTCAGTCTTCACTGTGTTCTTGTTATACTCTCTTCCCTTCAAAATATGGCTGCCTCAGTGAACTAGCTCCACTTTATACTACCCCACTACTCTTGCATCTTTTGTCTTGTTACTGCTCACACATGGCTTAATCTCAATCCTGAATTATTTCTATTATCTGCCTCCTCTGATTATCCTCAACTGCTACAGGAAATCTTAATTTGTTAAGTACATTCAGTACAAATTTATTTTCTCTAATCTCTATTGGAGCTTCTTTGAAGCAAGGCAATCAATCAATCATTTTACTTCTCCCTAAGTGATTCTTTATTTTGTTTTCCACAATGACTAGACCAAAGCTTTTTGCTCTTCAAGACTCTCACAGTATTCCTTAACACCAGCCCTTCTTCTGAATCTTTCACATCATCTTTTAATCCCATGAAACTGAGATTTTTTTGCAAGAACTCCTTCTCTTTCCCTTTGTACCCATTTCACATCCCCACTTTCTTATCTCATAATTCCATGAAATCATTCCCCACCTTTAACTTCTTTTAATCTACTCTATCCTAAAGAGTCTCTGAGGGAATCAAAGAGAAGAGACTTCTATTTTATGCTAAGGGTTCTTGTTATTCAGTCATTTCAGTTGTGTCTTACTTTTTGTAATCCCATATGGGGCTTTCTTGGCAAATATGCTGAAGTGATTTGCTATTTCCTTCTCCAGATCATTTTACAAATGAGGAAACATAGTTAAATGACTTGCTGAGAATGACACAGCTAGTAAGCATCGTAGGTCACATTTGATCTAAGTTCTCCTAATTCTAGGGCTGGTGGAATCCTATCCCCTGTACTGCCTAGCAGATTGGTAAGTCAGATCTACAGGAACTTATATAAATTGCACAAAGGCTAGTAATGTGTAGAGTTTAGGATTAGTCCTGGGGGGCGGGGAACTTAGGAGAAATTTGGGAAAAATTTACAAATATTTCAATTCCTTGTAAGTGTAATCAGGGTAATGTGTATTAACTCCTAGAGTTCTTTTCTTTATTACTTCCTGAGTGATATGTACTCTCATTGGCTCATTTTACTTCCATCAACGTCCAATTTATTGTCCCACTAAATATGATATATTATTAACAAATCATGTAGATGTCTTAGGGTCATGAAAGCAAACCAGTTTAGTAAGAAAAAAGTATGGCAATATCAGCAGTAGCAACTCCAGTAAAAGAAACCACAGCTAAGTTTTTTTTTGTTTTGTTTTTTTTTTTCGGTTTTTTTTTTTCATAATTATAACTGTTTATTGACAGAACTCATGCCTGGGTAATTTTTTTTTTTACAACATTATCCCTTGCACTCACTTCCGTTCCGACTTTTCCTCTCCCTTCTTCCACCTCTTCCCCCAGATGACAAGCAGTCCTATACATGCTTAATATGTCACAGTATATCCTAGATACAATATATGTGTGCAGAACCGAACAGTTCTCTTGTTGCACAGGAAGAATTGGATTCAGAAGATAAAAATAACCCAGGAAGAAAAACAAAACTGCATACAGTTTACATTCATTTCCCAGTGTTCTTTCTTTGGGTGTAGCTGCTTCTGTCCATCATTGATCAACTGAAACTGAGTTAGATCTCTTTGTCAAAGAAATCCACTTCCTTCGGAATACATTCTCATACAGTATTGTTGTTGAAGTATATAATGATCTCCTAGTTCTGCTCATTTCAGTTAGCATCAGTTCATGTAAGTCTCTCCAAGCCTCTCTGTATTTATCCTGCTGGTCATTTCTTATAGAGCAATAATATTCCATAACATTCATATACCACAATTTATTCAGCCATTCTCCAATTGATGGACATCCACTCAGTTTCCAGTTTCTGGCCACTACACAGCTAAGTTTAATTCTTATATCACAGAACTCTTGGACTATAGAAAAAAATTAGGGAGTCTTCTGGTTCAGCAGCAAAAAATATTCATGGTCATCTATTATGTTATCATGTATAAGACAGAGGAGAGCAGTTTCTTGATATCTGTAAGTTAGTTGGTCCTAGAAGTGATATGATCTATTGGATCCTAATTACATGGCTGCCTTCCTTTCAGCTTCTGCCTTTGTCTTTCCTTTCCCAACTCAGCCCTTACTACTATATGTTCTAACATCACATTCACATGGCTATCCATTCATTAAAGTGAAGACTGGGCACTATAGCACCATTTGCTATTCATTACTCAGTCAGGTCAATGTGCCACCATTGGGATAACCAGTGAGTTCCTTATGATGGGTGGTCCATAAAAGAGAGTCTTTTTGACTGTAAAGGAATTTTTCATTTGTTCGGAGTTTATATTGGTTTGTATTGAAAGAGATGTATAACATCCTTTCCAACCTTGTGTTCTACGATTCAGAATCTTCTAATGGATTCTCTGATGTGTTACTAATATATATTTCTTTGTAAATGCCTTGATTCCTATTGATAAAATCTTAGTGGCCATGATGTCTATAGCACTTTTCACTAGTTGTATCTTCTGCTTTGATGTGGATGACTGTTTCCAGACTCTACTTCTTTGTGATCCCAATGCCAACTAAACCAACAAAATATACTGAAGCTCTCTGCTTGTATTTTCTTTTTTAAGGGAAGTTCTTGGATCTCTACATTTTCAGGTCTCATCCAATATATAAATAAAACCAGTGTCTTTACTATTATAAATGATTAAATTCTTATTTATTGATGGATATTTCTCTCATTCACATATTTCTAGTCTTATGTCAAATCATTCTTGTCTCTCTTAATCTTTTCAAATGAGTGTGACAACATTGCTGTGTGTGTCTCTAGAACCTCACTTATGACAACAGCCAGGAAGTTATCACTGCATCTTCAAAGTTGGCTCCAGCCTCAGGAACAATAAAAAAAATCAATCAACAAGCAATTATTAAGTACTTATTATCTTCCAAGATTATATCAAGTGTTGGAGATCCAAAGGGGAAAAAAAAGTCTTTACCCTCAAAGAGCTTACATTCAAATTGATGAAAGAACATAAATAAAGCAATACATAGAAGATAAATGTAGAATAAAAGGCAAGTAACCTTAGAGAGTAAACACAGCACTTCAACCAAGTCTTTTTTTCCCCTGAGACAATTGGGTTAAGTGACTTGCCCAGGGTTTCCTAGCTAGAAAGTGTTAAGTGTCCGAGGCCAGATTTGAACTCAGGTCCTTCCAACTTTAGGGCTGGTCTCTATCTACTGCACCATCTAGCTACCCCAATTGAACTAAATATTAAAGGAAAATCAAATATTCCGGAAATCAAATGTTGAGAGGAAGAGCATTCCATGCAGGGCAAACACATAATACAAAGGCACAAAAACGGGAGATGCAGAATTCTAAGCTAGGAACAGCAAGCAACTGTCAGGCCAGTATGACTGTATCACAGAGTTAACAGAGGGAGAGAGTCTATAAAAATTGTTAAGACCTTCAAATGGAAAAGGATTGTAGAGTTGATCTTGGAATAAGAAAGAGCCACTGGAATAGGGTGACATGGTCAAATCTACCATTTAAGAAAGTCATTTTGGCAACTGGTTGGAGGACAAATTGAAATAAGGACATAAGAATCAAGGAGTGCAATTAGAAGGATATTGCATCATTTCAGGTAAGAGATAACAATGACCTAATTTAGTAGAGAGAAAGGAATATATGTGAAAGACGTTGTAGAAAAAAGGGTTATAAAATTTGATTAAATTGATTAGATATGTGGGGAGAGCAAAAGAAAAGAGACAAGAATGTAAAACAGGTGACTGGGAGGATGGAGATGCCCTTGACTAGTCAGAAGAGGGGGTTGGAATTAAAGATAACAAAGTGGACATATTGATTAGAGATGAGTCAACTGGACCAAATGGTCCTCTAACCTGTGGATAGCCAGACAGACCCAAACAGAGCAAGTTAGAGTCAGGAGAGTCAGGACTCAAACAGAATTTTAATTTTAAGTTGAGGGAAATGGTTTGCAAGCAAGGGTACATGTCTTGGGACCTCACCCAGTAGGAGGATGATCTGAAACAACGTAGGGAGATCTCAATACTTAGTATAGTGATCTATAGTCTTGACAAGGTGGGATAACAGCAACAATCTGACAAATTTTATTCATGGCAAGAATTCATGATCAGAACTTGTCTAAGCGAGGAGAACATCTGGTGCTGTTCAAAGCAATATAATTATATGAAGAAATTCTGGGATTTTGCTACAGCTGAGATCATCCAGAAGATAAGTGCAATGGATTGTTGCTGTGCCAAACTCAGGGCACAGCTTGCTTGTTTGCTGGGTCTTAGCTTTAAAAAAGCAGAGTGTCTCTTAATATCTTGACAGATACCGATGAAAAATTCAGTTTGAAATATAAAATGGGAGAGTAGTAGTATGAGACTGAAACTCAAGAGAGAGAGATGAGGGTTAGATAAATAGATTTAGAAATCATCTGCATCAGGATGATATTTGAATTAATAGGATCTGATGAAACCATCAAGTGAGAGAATGCAGACTTTTTTTTTTTTTTTTTTTTTTTTTAAGAATCCAAGAAGAGCCTTGAGGCTGATAGTCTGATGGTAGCAAGTTTGTAAGAGAATGAGAGGAGAGGAAGTAGCTATTTTGAAGATAGACTTCCAGTGATTTAGGAAATGAACTCAGCTGAGAATGGACCAATAGAAAGGCAAGAGGAATTTGAAGAGAGAAAGTTTAGATATTTGCTGTGAGTGGAATAGGGAATCTTTTAGGAATAGTAGTATTGAATTGCGGTAGTGAATGCTCAGTCAATATTAGCTAGTAAAAATGTGTAATGGACTCAGGTTCATAATTTTCTCCAGCTTCATTCAGCCGCATGTGAGTAGAAAGGAAGGATATAGATGGTAGGAGTACCTAACCATTTATATATCAGGATTGGGTTGGGGAAAGTATAATGTGTGAGAGAACAAGAGCAATAGAAGATGGTGTAAAGTTGATCTTGTTCAATCTGGAGTCAAGATTGAGAAGAGAGTAGTGTATCGTCAGAGTAGGCATAGAGATCTAGTCTGAGGGAAGTCATGGTTAAGATGAAGAGCAGACTGAAAGTAGATTGAAAAAGAGTAAGGCTTAAGGAGTGATGGAAAGATAAAAGATTATGAACAGACAGAGGAAATTTGGAGTACATGGAAATGAAAATGGAATACTTGTGAGTAACGGCAAGACTCAGAATAGACTTTTGTGTGTATCTAAGATAATGGAAGAATAGATCATGTAGATTGAGGATCTAAAAAGTTAAGCTTTTTGAGGAAAAATCAACAATGTAACAAAATCAATAGAGAAATCCATTCTTGGTGGCAATATTCCTTCAACTAGGACAATGTTTATGCACTGCTTGAATACAAGCTGTATCATAATTAGAATCTGAATTCATATTGTATGACCACAAATTTAGGGGTATTTTTTTAACAACATCATATAACTCTCCAATCATAAATAGTAATAACATTTAAATATTTCTTTATTCTTTTTTCTTAAACACACTTTAATTCCATAATAAATGTTTAAAGTTCCCACTCCATGAGTTATGAACCCCTTCATTCAATTAACAATTGGAATTGCTATTTTTGTGAGTTCTAAGCATTTTAAAATTAGGAGATGATCAATTTATCTTACCTATTCTAATTCCAACATTTAGAAGTGATAAGTTTTTTTTTTTTTTCCAAATGAATAATTATGTGGCATCTAGACTATGAACTGAACTAGATAGCCACTAGGGTCCCTTCCAACCCACAGATTGTGATTCTATGTATGAGTAGAAATCAAAAAAAAGGGGCAGCTAGTTGATGTAGTGGATAGAGCACCAGCCCTGAAGTCAGGAAGACCAGAGTTCAAATTTGACCTCAGACACTTAATACTTCCTAGCTGTATGACCCTGGGCAAGTCACTTAACCCCAATAGCCTCAGCAAAAAATAAAAACAACAAAACCTCAGTGCCATCTTCAACTCCTCACTATCACTTATACCTCACATATCCAATCAATTGCCAAGTCCTGGCATTTCTAAGAACATCTAATACATACTTCCTCTTCATTTCTCTCAACTGACACAACCACCCCACCACCCGAGCACAGGTTCTCATCATCTCATGTTTGCTTTTTTAGATAGCTTTTTTTGGGGGTTGGCTAAGAAAGAGAGATAGAGAAATAGGATAATAGCTTGAAGAGTTAGCTATCCAAATATTCTAGCTCTTTTGACTTTGCTCTTTCAAAAAATATTTTTATTATTATCTTGGTCTTTCATCACCATAATTTCTCCCTCCTTTTCCCAGAAAGCCATCCCATAGAACAATGGATCTGGTAGCTGATTGATTGGTCTCCCACCCCAGTCTATCCTCCACTCAGTTATCAAATTGATCTTCCTAAAGTACAAGTTTAACATCATCCTCTCTACTTTTCAATAAATTCTAAATATCTCCTTATTTCAATTAAATATAAAAAATTGTTTGTCTTTTAAAGAGCTCTCCATAATTTGGTCTCTTTCCACCTTTCTAATCTTGCTCTTTATACTTGTCATATATTCTGTGATTCAATGGCACTGATTCTTTGCTATTCCTAGCTCTAGACCCTCCATCTCCACTCTCTAGGTACTCATTCCTGAAATACTCTCCTTCACCATCATTGCCCATTTGTTTTTCTGTCTTTCTTTAAATCTCAGCTCAAGTTTTACCTTCTGCTTCACTCATTCTCCTTAACTCTAGTGCTTTTCCTCTGTTGGTTACCTCAGATTTAGCTTGTATATATCTTGTTGCTATATAACAGTTTGCATGTTGTCGCCTTATTAAGAGTGTGAGTTACTTGAAATTGGAGCCCTTTCTTTGTATCCCCAATGCTTAGCACAGTTTCTGGCACATATAAGATGCCTAATAAACATTTCATAATTAACTATTGACTAAAATATGTTGATTAATTTTGATGAATTATTTTTTCCCTCTCTCTTTTTTTTTTTTTTTTTTGGCATTTTCACAAAGAATGTCAAGATGGACATTGATTGGCTGATTATAATTGAATAAGTTACAGACTGACTATAGACCCTTGGAATCAAGAGTCTTTGCTTTAATTCATTGCCTTTAAAACATTCTCCATTACAATGAGAATTTCATTTTTATTCTCAGGGTGTTTTGAATAGATTCAACATTTTATTTTGCTGTTTTTATTTTTTTATTAAAGCTTTTTATTCACAAAGCATATGCATGGGAATTTTTCCAACACTGACTCCTGCATAACTCCCTGCTACAAATTTTCCCCTTCTTCTTCTCACCCCCTCCCCCACCCAATAGGCAATCCAATGCATGCCAAATATGCCAAAATACATGTATACATATTCACACAGCCATCCGGTTATGCAAGAAAAATCAGATCAAGAAGGAAGAAAAGAAAAACTGAGAAAAAAGAAACAAAATGCAAGCAAATAATAACAAAGAGAGAATGCTATGCTGTGTTACACCCTCTGTTCCCATGATTCTCTCTCTGGGTGTAGATGGCTCATTACTGCACAAGTAGAACTGGCTTGAATCATTTCATTGTTGAAAAAAGCCACATCCATCAGAACTGATCATCATATAGTTTTGTTGTTGTTGTGTATAATGATCTTCTGGTTCTGCCCATTTCACTTAGCATCATCAGCTCATGTAGGTCTCTCCAGGCCTCTCTGAAATCAGCCTGCTGTTCATTTCTTACAGAACAATAGTATTCCATAGCATTATATACCATAATTTATTCAGCCATTCTCTAGTTGATGGGCATCCACTCAATATCCAGTTTCAGGCCACTACAGAGGGCTGCCACAAACATTTTTGCACATGTGGGTCCCTTTTCCTCCTTTAAGATCTCTTTGGGATATAATCATAATTAGGATATAATATAATGGATCAAAGGATGTGCACAGTTTGATAACTTTTTGAGCATAATTCCAAACTGATCTACAGAATGGTTGGATCTGTTCACAGTTCCACCAATAATGTAGCAGTGTCCCAGTTTTCCCACATCCCCTCCAACATTCATCATTATCTTTTCTTGTCATCTTAAACATTTTAAACAACCTATAAACATCCTTAGCTTATCCAGAAAATATTCATCTATTTTATATTGGTAGTGGTGCTGGGATGAGAAGAGACTTCAGAGTCCTCATCTCTCCCTTTCCCACTCTCTTGCTTATCTTCTTCTCTCACTCTGTCTCCTATCCTCCCATACCCTCTTCTACCTTTCTTCTGCCCTTTCTTCCTGCCTTATTAGAGCCCAACCTCTTCCATTTGCTCTGCCATCTTGTGACATTGGTTTTCTTGCTCTTTCTCGCACAAAACAGCTCCTGATATTTTCACTAACTGTCCTCCAGTCCTGAAACTCTCTCCTTCCTCATTTTTATCTTCTCATTTCCCTGCTTTCTTTGAGTCTCAACTAAAGTCTTACTTTCTGCAAGAAACCTTTCCCATTTTCCAATTTTAATGCCTTCCCCTGAGATTATTTGCAATTTATCCTGTTTCCATTTCATTTAAACAAAGTTTTCTGTGTCTTGTCTCCTCCATTAAAATGAGCTCAGTGAGCTCAGGATCTTTTTCTTTGTATCCCCTACACTTAGCCCAAGGCCTGGTATGCAGTAGTTGTTTAATAAATGCCCACTAACCAACAACCTGTGTGGGAGATAGTGAAAAGAAGAAAGTTTAAGTTGTCGAGACATGACCTGTTGAAGAGTTCCATAAGTTAACAGAACCAGATGAAACAGAACCAGATATGACATACACTATGCCCTTCCCTATCACTTGATTTGAGTGAACCATAATTGCTAAGCAATTTCTAAAAGGAAGAAATTATATTTTTTTAAAAAGGGGAAGAAAAAGCACTTCATCATGAACTTTTTACACTTGAATAAAAGAATGTTGAAATTTAAGAAATTGCTAGCATTGATAGCAGGGATCTCTGATCTGTTCTATAGCTCATCCATCGCAGAACAGGGTGAGTGGACACTGAGATGGGAGCAGACAAGTAGAGAGTGGTTACCTCCATTGTCACACTATTTTTTTTTGGCCCAGCTTAGAGCACAATTCCTTTTTTAGACATAGTTTTGTTACGTCACTTTCTCTGAATATCAGTCTAGACCTTTGTCTTAATCTGGCTAGGGGGTGCCTAGTTTGGAAACTCCATCTATCAACAATTGATAGTGTGAGAGAGTTAAGTGGCTTGCCTGTGCTCACAGAGGCAGCACATTAGGAGTGAGACTCTTAGATTCAGTTTTTATGTCTCTAAAGCTGGTCTTCTGTCCGCCAAGACATGCTGCCTCTCATAGGGTACTGTTTCTTTTTTTTTTTGGGGGGGGCAGATTAATTAGGACAAAATAAAAATAGCAAATAATCACAAAATAAAAATAGCAAATCATTACAAAAAAGGACCACTCATACAAAAATAATCATCATAACTGATTTATATACAGTACTTTAAAGTTTATGGATCACTTTTCAAACATTATCTCTGCAATAGCATATTATTACATTATCTGCACCTTCCCCTTATTGCATGAGGCTTTGACATGGTAACTGAAAAGTGCAAAATGGATAGAATATAGCATGGAGATCAGGAAAATCAGATTTAGGATAATCGTAGACAAATATAAGCCATGTGACCAAGGACAAATCATTTACCCCATAAGTAATTTTTAGGCAACTATGTAGGACTATAAGTTTTATGAGAGAAACTTATACTCACTCAAATTGGTCCTTTCAGTACAATTGAGCATTTACAGAAAATGCTTTTGGATGAATGCTATAATAATGATGCTCATGACCCCCTTCTGGAATAGATAATTTCTCTGAATTATGAATCATGTGATGCTTCCTAACTCAAGTAACAAAGCTACTTCAACTATACTACAAAAACAGCCTCCTAGGCTTCTTGAGAAAACTCAGATGATAAAAGGATGGGCTGTTAGTTTCCTCTTTCTTATCAGTAAACAGTGAAGGACCATCATGGCTGGGAGTCAGGGCTTGCTACTGTGGGGTAAGTATTTAATAACTTATTGTTTTTCCAATTTGAACTAATTGAAAAATGTTAAATTTTTGAGCTGGTCCACAGAAAATTTATTGTCTTCAGTATGTACTTCAGAGAGTGAAGCAATCTGTATCCCTTCTACAATGTGTTTTCTATTACCAGGATGGGTATCTATGCCCTTTAGCCTTTTTTGCTCTTATATACATAGACAACTTTGTAACTGCTCACAATTGGGCAGTAATAAATCTAATTCAGACATCAACCCCAGGTATGTTGGTATACTACATCCCTCTGTGGGAGAATTGTTTATATGTTTTAGGAAGGATGTTGAAAAGTTGTAATGTGTCCATGATAGATCTAAAAAAGTGAGAAAAGCACTAGAGACTAGTTCCTGAGCTGAAAGAACAAAGAATGCACAGTCTGGAGATGAGAAGATTTAGGAGAGACATAGTAATTAATCTAAATTATATGAAGGATTATTATGTAGAAAAGAGATGAGACTTATTTTTCTTGGCCTCAGAGGACAGAAATAGGAGCAAAGAGTAGAAAAGACAAACAGTTAGATTTCAATTTAAGAATAAACAAAGAGAGTTGCCCAAAAGTGGAAAGGAGTCCCTCAGGAGCTAGTAAGCTCTCCATCAATGAAGATCTTTAGCATTAGTTCAATGACAGTTAGTAGAGAATATACTGTTGAGAAGATTCATGAATATGGTAGACTGAACAGTCTTCAAATATCCTTCCAACTCTAAAATTCTTTGAATCTGATTTGGTTAGCCTTGGATTTGGGGGTTATTATTTTAATTCTTAAATTCATTACCTGACACAGTCTTCTTTTGGTTTTCTATGTAAGTGTCTCTTCCTGCAGAATCATCACTTTTTTGTATATAATAATAGGAAATAATTTTATTAGAAAATGAGTGGTCAAGTAATTTTTAAATATTTGTATCTCCAGTGCCTTGTAAGTTTCTGTTATTTGGGGTTTTTTTTCCTATCAGGGCTTGTGATTTTATCAGTGTAAGGAACTTCTAGTGAAGAAACTTCTCACAGAAAAGGAAGTATCAGCAAGTTATCTGTAACTCACAGTATTGGAGGAGAGTTGCATGAAGGCAACTTGCCCAAGAACCCATAGCAAGGGTATATTAAAGGCAGAACTTGAAATTAGGTCTTCCTGATTCCAATCTAGCCATCTATCCCATACCATCTTGAACACAAGATATTTAAAAAGTCTTTTTTGAAAATAAAACCATAAAAGATCAAAAATTTTATTCATTGAATTCACTGAAATGTGCCCTTGCATGTTGAAGTAGAAGGAGCCTTATATTTGGAAGAATATATGTGGAAGAAGTCTTAGATCTGAATCCCAGCTCTTTCACTTTCTAGCTCAAGAGTAACCATTCTCTTCCCATTTCTGATCCTTTGTTTCTTCCTATGTAAAATGAACCAGCTGAATAAGAGGCTTTCTAAAGCCTCTTTCAATTCCAATAATATATGATTCTAACATTAAGAATCTATGATAGGTGACATCTTGAATAGAATACTGGACTTGGAATCACTTTGGACTTGGAATCAAAAAAACTTGAGTTTCAATTCTAGCTGTGTGACACCAGGCAAATGACTAGGAAGTTAAATCTATGTGGCCTGAGGCCAGGAAGTCTCATCAAAAGCAACATAAATTAAGTCTTGGCTCCTTGGTCTTTGGGGGAGGGAGGGGAGAATTAACCTGGTTTCTGTAATGAGGATAGAGGTAGGGAGATGCGACTCTGGAAGGTACTGACACGGCTTCCTGATACCTATGGAATTTGGATCTAGCAATCCATGAATTTCTAGAATATGAACATTTTGAGACCACAGCCTTATACTGCAATTTTTAATCAAAGTCAAAAATGATTCTCAGAACTAGTTACCTTCCCAGCAAGTCTTCTTCATTATTTTTTTTTTCTGGCAATCTGAGAAGGGAGCTGGGTTAAGAATTTCAGCATAAAAGTAGGAAACCGGTCAGATTACTATAGGAATGGGCCAGATCAGGCTGTCTTTGGAACCAATAGTAGTAATGATTTCATTATCATTCTTTGTTTTCAACTCTCCTTGCCCAGGAAAGGCATTCAGGTATATGAAGAGTCACTAAAGCATGAAAGTGCCCATCAAAAACATGAATTAAACAAAATGGCTTAAAAAGAATTGATTGTCCATTTTCTATTATTTAGTAATTATTAGAAGAAACAAAAATTGTGCATATTGAATTTAATAAGGAAGTAACCAAGTCAAGGGAAGTTTTAGAGTGGATTTTTGTTGTTGTTATCTGACACAGACATACTTGGTGTGTATCTCAGATGACACTTGAGATGCTATAGCATAACCATCTACACTAATTTACTTTCCACAATTCTGCATCACTTTGTCATTAACCAGCAAGTAAGTGTACTGTGTAATTTTTCCCACCAGGTGGCACAATACACCAAAGCATCATCAAGTTTATCAAGGTCTCTGAAACATAACTAAAAGATTTGTGAGGTTAAAAATAAATAAATAAATAAATAAAAAAGCATGAAGAAACCCGTCAGTGATTCAGGTTCAGAAAAAACTGGCTCAAAAGTATTAAAGTATGGCCATCTCTGTGACTTTCTCTACTTTTCTTCTCTAGGAAATTCTTTCCCTCAATTTCTAGCAATCAATCAATAAGCATTTATTAAGCACCTACTATGTTCCAGGCACTGTGCTAAGTTATGCACCTACTCTGTTCCAGGCACTGTGCCAAATTATATATCAGGCACGGTGCCAATTTTTGCCCTCTATATTGACATTAAACAGGCAATCAATTTTTCTGCAGCCACATAATTTGTTATATGTTACAACATTTCAAAGAAACTGGCAGGTGGTCCCCTTTTTTAGAATGCTTTGTCCAATTATCAACTAAAATAACCTCCCATCTTCTTGGGGCTATGAAAATGCTCATTTTTCTGTGATTATAATTCTGTAGCCTCTATCTTTTATCCTTCTGTTAGAGCATAGTCTGTGCTTTTTCTGTTCCTGCTCCTTCCGACCAGAAAGGGGCAAGATAAAAAATTATCCAGACTCCCCTGTCCTTGCCTCCCAGGTCAGCTGGGGCTGGATCTTTACCTCCGGTCTATTCTTTCTTACTTATCTTTCTTTATTCTCTCTGGAGAAGGAGGGATTGAGATAAAGGAAATCCTTAACTTCAGAGGCTTACTATAAAGGCAATCATATTAGATAAGTGACCAAGAGAAATGAGATAGATTTGGGATAAGAGGGGCAGACTGAAAACCCCAGGTTCCATCCCAATTCTGTTCTTGGACTTCAGCTAGGAAACACAATAATTGCTTTTAAAATATGCCCTAAGGAAAGGGAGAAGGGGAATGGTGCAAATTATCTACCATAAAAAAAGAGACAAGGAAGAGCTTTTACATTGGAGGGGAAGAGGAGGAAAAAAGGGGGAGTGAGTGAACTCTCATCAGAATTGACTCAAAGAGGAAAGTACATACATACTCTCTAAGGGTATAGTGATCTTACTCAGCAAGAAAGTAGGAGGGGGATGAGCTATGGCAAGGGGGAAAGGTGATTTAAAAATTAGGGTATATTGGGGGAGGGAGTGGTCAGTAGCAAAACACTTTTGAGGAGGCACAGGGTGAAAGGAGAGAAAGAATAAATGGAGGGAAATACAGTTAGCGATAGTAATTGTAAAAAAAAAAATTGAAACAAGTTTTCTGATAAGATCTTATTTCTCAAACAGTGAGAACTGAGTCAAATTTATTAAAAAAAAATAAGAGGCATGCTCCAATTGATAAATGATCAAAAACATTATCTGTGCCCAAAGAGCTATAAATCCATACATATCCTTTGGTTTAACATCAGTACTAGGCATGGATACCAAAAGAGATTCAGAAAAAAACAAATAAAAATGGAAAATGACCTATATGTATAAAAATATTTATATCAGTTCTCTTCTCAGGGCAAAAAAATATTGGAAATTGAGGGGATGCCCATCAATTGGGGAATGGCTCAATAAATTGTGGTATGTGTTTGTGATGAAATATTATCATCCTCAGGGAAATGATGAGCATGTTGCTCTCAGGAAAAAAAAAAAAAAACCCTGGGAAGTCCTCCATGAACAAAGTGAAATGTATTGTAATCAAAGTAATAGCAATGCTTGGGGATGACCAGCTGTAAATGACTTTGCTAATCTCAATATTACAATCATTCAAGACTACTCTGAAGGACTTATGATGAAAAAGCCTATCCATACCTAGAGAAGGAACTGATTGTGTCTGAAAACAGATTGAAGCTTTCTCTCTTTCTCCCTTTGTCTCTCTTTCTGTTTAACTTAACTTTTCTTATGGGTTTTTATTTTCATTAGGGTAGGAGATCTGTATTTTCTTTCACAACTTGACTTTTATGGAAATATTTTATATAACTTCACTATTTTTTAATTGTGGATGGAGATAAGGGAAAGAATCTAGAACTCAAAAAAAATCTTAAAAACAAAAGTAAAAATGTTTTGAATGTTAAGTGCAGAAAAATATTAATTTAATTAGTTAAAAACAAAATAATATATGCCTCTAGGTAGTCTTCTAGAAGAGATGTCTAACTCGTAGCTATTGCAAATGGCCTGAAAAACTCCCAAGTATAGCCAGAACTAGATTAAAATGTAATTGAGAAATGTTTAATAAATGAAAATACAACACAACACTATTGTCTTCTAAATCATTATGCAGCCAGCAGAGAACTGTATCCATTTAAGTTAAGATACCATTGTCATAGACCACCAAATCAGGATTGAAGGCCTTGCTTATATATTCTGTGAATTATTAAATGTATTAAGAGCTGCATATAATCAGCTCTTGAGCAATATTTATACTCATTTATACTCTCATAATGGAGAATGGATATTTTCTAAATGAATAAATTTGAGTAATAGAAAACACCATTGCACAGGAAGAAATTATCTAGCCACTAGAGAGAAAACTTTTTATATGGAGAGAAAAAATTAAAGAAGATATTTTTAGTACTTGTTTCCACTGCCAATGAGAAAAGACAGGATAGTGCCTGTATGCTCACTTTGCCTATCTGCTCTTCCTGGAACAGTCTGTACTAAGTGCTAGAAATATAGAATCAAAAACCAGTCCATGATCTCAAGAAGCTCACAATTTAATGTAGAGGGACAACAAGCAAATACATACATACATACATATATACATATACATATACTATATACAGGAAATAATTAACAGGAGAAAGCACTAGAATTAAGAAAGTTTGGGAAAGGCTTCCTATAGAAGATGCAATTTTAGGTAGGATTTAAAGGAAGCCATGGGAGTCAATAGGTGGAAATGAGGATGAAAAGTCTTCCAGGCATGGGGAAGACATTCAGAGAAAAGGCCCAGAGTGGAGAAATAAAAAGTTTCACTGGTCGATCAGCAGGGAAGCCCATATCACTGGACTGAAGAATACAAGGAAGTCTAAAAAGACTGGAAAGTTGAGTGAGAATGCTGGGTTACAAAGGGCTTTGAACATCAAACACAGCATTTTATATTTGATCCTGAAGGTGATAAGGAGTCAATGGAGTTTATGAATTAGGAAAAGTGACAGAGTTGTATTTCTGAAAAATCACTAAACATTTGGTTGAATGAAGGATGGATTAGAAAGGAGAATCGACTGCAGTCTGCAGAGCCACCAGCAGGTTATTGCAATAATCCAGGCCTAAGGTGATAAAGGCTTGCACCAGGATGGAGTCGTCAGAGGAAAGGAGGGGGCCTATTTGAGAGGTGCTGCAAATGTAAAATTGACAGGCCTTGTCAACAAATTGGATATAGGCGAGTGAACGATAGCAAGGCTTTGAGGTTGTAAGTCTAAGGGATTGGGAGAATGGTGGTGTGTATGTGGAAAATTCTACTTTGGACAAACTGCATTTAAGATATATACTGTAAATTCAGTTTAAGATGTCTGAAAAGGCAGTTGAACTGGAGGTCAGCAGAGATTTTGGGACAACATATCTAGATATGAGAATTAATTAGTGATAATTAAATCCATGGAGAGTGAGGAGACAACCAAGGGAAGCAATATAGAGGGAGAAGAGATGAAAGCTCAGGAGAGACCCCCTTTAGGACACCTACAGTTATCCAGTGTGATTTGGAAGAGGGTGATGCTCCAAAAATGTAGAGGAAGCATCAAGGAAAAGAGAATAATTGAAATCCAGAGAAATCAAGGAGAATAAGGATTAAGAGAAACTCATGGGGTCTGGCAAATAAGAGATCATTGGAAATCCTGGGGAAAACAATTTCAGTGAAATGGTGAAGTCATCCACCAACAGGATCTTGGGATATTCTGTTAAATCATCTATCACAAAAGGATTTTTTTGGTAAGAGGAGGGAAATATGTATCTCATCAGCATCTGTTCTTCCAAGCCAAGATCAGTCAATACAATTAACTGGAGCTCACCTGCCCTTAAGTATTGTTAATATTTACATTATGATATTCATTGGTTTTGCAACTTCGTTCTACATTCATTCTTGCATGTCTTTCCATGCTTCTCTGAATTTCTCACATTGGTTGTTTCGTCCAGCATAATAATATTTCATTACAGACCACAATTTATTTAACTACTCTTCCAATGGAGGACATTCTCTTTGTTTACAGGAATTTTTTGTTTCTATAGAAAGGGCTACTATAAATATTTTTATATATGAGACAGAGTTCACATTTTATGAAGGATATTCATAAAATGGAAAACATCCAGAAGAAGATGACCAGAATGAAGAGTGGACTGAAGAACACACCAAAAGAGAATTAAATGAAGGAACTGAGGGATGTTTAGCTAGAGGAAAGATGACTTAGGCCAGACACACCTTCAAGTATTTCAAGGGCCCCAAGGGCAGAACTAGGAGCCATGGATAGAATTTGCAAAAGGGCAGATTAGATATTTCCTTACCACTGGATCTGTAACAAAGGGGCATGGGCTGCCTAAGGAAAAAGTGAGCTTCCCATCCCTTTTAGGAATGAGTTTTTCAAGAGACTGTTGAATGATCATTTATCAGGGATGTTACAAGCTCTTTCCCAGATTGCAAGTATGTGGTACTACCTGGGAGGAAGGCTGGTATGTACCTGAAAGAACTTCATGGATTCATCATACATTTAATAAAATACGTCAACTGCTTAATCTGGTCTCTTTTTTCTCTCACCCAGGTGGCATCTGCTTCATTTATTTCTTGAAGATTCAAATTTCATCAGGTCAAGGTATGTTAATATTTAGAAACAAGTATGCTTATATTAAGGCCTACATTTGGGTTCAAATAATAAAATGTACCAGCATAGGAAAGAGAAAGAAGAAATAAGCACTTTTTAAAGTATCTATTGTGTACCAGGCTATATAAAGTACTAAAAAACTTTACAAACATTGAATCTCATTTCATCTTCACAACAGCCCTGGAAATAAGTCCCATTATTGTCCCAATTTTACAGTTGAGGAAACTGAGGCAGATAAGAAAGCTGAGGCAAATAAAGTTAAGTGTCTTTTCTGAGATCTGTAGCTAGTTTGGAATTCAGGTCTTCCTAATTTCAGGCTGGGAGCTCTAGTCACTGTTTATAGTGAATAGATGCTGCTTATAGGATGGGAGTGGAGATGTGTGGCTAGAAAAAATTTCTCATGAAAAATATTTGGATCTTTGATGAGTTGCAATCTAAAAATGGACTATCAACATAGTCCAGAAGCTAAGAAAGGGAATGTAATCTCAGGTTGTCTTTAGAAAAACTTTATTTCTAGAGCTAGTTAGGTGGAAGTCCCAATATATGCTGCCCTGTTCAGATTCTCTCTGAAATAATGTATTCATTCCTAATCACCACAATTTATATAAGTTAAATGGACTGGGGATGTTTAAACTAGAGAAAAGCAAAATTAGTATTAGAATTAAAATGAGAAAAATAGCCCCTCTCACCAAAACAATGTTTGACCATAATAACCTAGCATCATTCCACCTTTCTCTATGTCTCACCCCTCCTAAATCCATTATTGACACTCTTCCTGACCTTCATTCCCTTCATCCCCCAATGCTTTTTCAGGTTACTATTCTTGCTTGGACTTTTCATTGTCCCTTTTCTAATCTGATATTGGAACCTTCATCCTGTTATCCTATCACCGCTCATTCCTTGTCAAAACCAAGGCCTGGATTTTTCCTATAGTCCACTACTTTCTCTCGCCCTACTTGAAGTACTGCTCAGTCTTTACATTTTCCATTCTCAAATCTCAACCAAATTTTATTCTGCTATTGAAACCTTTGCCCTCTTATTCTATCACTGCTCATCCCTTGTCAAAATAAGTCCTGGATTTTTTCTATGATTCACCACCTTCTCTCCTCCTACTTGAGGTACTGCTGCTCCAACCTGGAAAAGTTACGAATACAGTCTAAATTCATGGCATCTAATTTCAATTAGGCAAGGCAATCTTTTAATTACTCTATAAAGTCAAGAAATAACTCTATAATTGATTTCCTATGTCAGAAATTATTTCAAACATCTTCTATCATAAAACTTCCCATACATTCCCCTCACTCCTCTTCCTCAATCTGAAGACATGACCTTTTATACTACAGAAAAAAATGCCATTTAATATAAGGTATCTTTTCTATCTTTTTCTTTATTTTAAAAACCCCTTGACATCATCTTTTGCTCTCTCCTCTTTTCCTTCAGTCTCTGACAATGACTGACTTTTTCCTTATCAAGGCAATGCCCTCTACCTGTATCCTAAATCCTTTATTTCATCTCCAGAGTTATGATGCTTCAACCATTCCCTCTCTAATCTTCAATCTCTTCCTATATACTGTTCTTATGTACTGCCCAGAAATACCCCATCCTTAAAAAATCCCCCAACAGACCCAATTTTAAGCTATTATTCTATATCATTCTTCTCTTTCTTAGCCAAGCTCCTAGAGGAGGCTCTCTATCCTTATTGCTTCTATATTCCCTTCTCTCACTTATTCTTCAACTTTTTGCAATCTGGTACCCAACCTCATCATTCAACCAAAACCACTCTTTTCAGATTTACCAGTAATCTATTGATAGTTTATTCTCAGATCTTGTCTTTTTCAATTATCTACTGAATGGACAATCTCTCACCTGAGTTTTTGTGACACTCCTTGCTGGTTCTTTTCTCTTTTGCAGGCTCATCAACCAAATCAAGCCCTTTAACTATGGATGTTCTGTAAGGTTCTCTGTCCCAGGCTCTCTTTCCCTCTCCTTTTATACACCAATCTCTCAGTAATCTAATCAGCTCTTATGCCTTTTATTATTTCTGTGCATATGCCTCCCACATCTATATATACAGCTCTACTCTCTCTCAAATTCTAGTCTATATCACCAATTGCCTATTGTACAATTCTAATTGGGTGTCTCATAGTCATCTTCAATTCAGCACATCCAGAACAGAATTTAGGTCATCTGATTCTACCTCTAATTTAACTCTCTACTAAACTTTGCTATTTTTATTGAAATCACCACTGCTCTATTTGGACATTTTATTTTCCCCACATTCCTAAAAGCCTTGTTAATCTCATTTCAAATATGTCATCAGATATCAGTTTGTGCCCTTCATTATTTCATAGCAGTCATTACCTTTCCCCTAGAAATAATCTAGGGGATTATCCTCCAATAAACAACTTTCCTATTTCCTCTTCACTCCATCAGTCTTCCACACTGCTGCCCAGTAATTTCCTTAAGTGAAGATTTATGTCCTTCCCCTGCTCAATAAAGCTCAATAAAGTGATTTCTTATAGGAAAAAATGTTAACTCTGGCCTTATGTGCAATCATGTCTTAAACTATCTTTCCAGATCTCATTAGCTATTACTAGTTCTTTAATATTCTCTGATCCAAACTAGCCTTCTTTCTTTCCCTCATATCTAATACTGCATTAGGTTTCCATTCCCTTCATTGACAGTCCCCACATCTAGAATGTATTTCCACATTACCTCCACCTTATAGAATCCCCATTGTCCCTTACCAGACAGCTGAAGCCCCACTTTGTGCATGAAAGCTTTTACCGATACCACTTCTCCCCCGCCCCCAGTTGCTAGTGGCTTCCTTCTCAACCCACCCTGTATTTAACTACTCTGTATTTGTATTTGTTCTTTTTACATTTATTCTATATGCAATATGTTACCATCACTTCCCATTCCAGAAGACAAACTTTTGGTGGCAACTGGGGCCTCTTCAGTTGAGGTGGGGACATCGCCATCTCCTGCTCCTAGAATTCCATCTCATTCCATCAGCTCTGGCTCTCACTTCAGCCCGAGAAAAAGGAGGACTCGAAATCACAGCCTAGCCCCATCTACGCCTACACACCCACCCCTGGCTCCCAAGACCCACAAGAAGCCAGTAATGCTGTATCCTGCAAGGCAGAAAAACAGCACTTCCCATCTCCTGAGCCTCAGGTTGCTCTTCGGGTCTGGTCTGAACGTTTCCAAGCACAAGATGGGGGCACCTTCCGCCCCTCAAAGCCATCATCCTCCAAATGGAACCTGGAAGGCTCCAGTTGTGACCCGCGAGGCTCAAGACTGCTATAGCACTTCTCTTCAACCCCAGTGGCAGCAATCTAAGAGTGCTATCTCTTGTGCCTTTTGGCGACAGTTGATAGCGAACGGGCAGAAGGGCATGACGCTTTCCCGTCCTCGTGGGAGACCCCGACACCGCCATGGCTCACCTCACTGGGTCGGCCCTCCTCACGTGGCAACCTTGGCTCCTTCAGCCCTCTCCCGCAGATGGGGAGAACACAACGACTCTATGTTTCTCCCTTTTCAGTTCATTCGGTGGCAACTGGCCACCACCACCATTGCCCAGCCTTCGAGCACTGGCTTCTTCCGGCGTCAACGTGCATCACCCCAGATACTGTCAAGCACAACACTTCCCCATCCTGAGCACAAGAGAGCACCTTCCTCCTGTGGAAAGTTAGAAGTCTCCTACATTGGTTTTGGGGGGTGGAGGCCACAGAGACCAATCCGCCGTCATTCCTCTCTCAATGAAGATTTGGAATACAGACCCTGCTACCAGCAGAGACTCTACAAATTGACTGCTTCTGTGACAATTCAGGCCTCCCCAGCATCCATTGAGAGTGAGAAAGCACAGGATACCACCACCTCCCATTCCCCAATAACTAGCTTCCCTTCTCAGCAGCCCAGCCCTCTCCTGAACCATTTTACTTGGCCAAAGGTCACAACAACACCTCCTCCAGACCCCAGCTCCCCACCTTGGACTCTACAGGCAGCTACTCCCCAAGTCATCACAGACCACCCCAGTCATAGAGTCAGAAGGTTGATAAACTTCCAAGATTTACGTGTTGGCAGTTTGCAAAGATTCAACTCCCTTCCATCCAGGACTATCATCATCCGGAGACCTCACCAACCTATGCCCAGCAGGCCACCAGTGACACTGCCACCCTCCTTTGCACTCCGAAAAAGAGCATCTTCCTCTAATGGTATCCGAGGCCCTCCCGGATTACGCCGTGGCAAGCCTATCTATGGCTATTCCCCATTCTTTAAAGATAGGCTTTCTCCTTTAGTAGCATCAGTATCAATGTATCAATCCTAGTCACCTCCAGCTTTTCAACTGAATCTCCAGATTCTAGAGCATAACAACTACTGGAGCTTACCAGAAGCCTTTGAACAGAATAATCACTTGCCTACCTTAAAGACTTCCTCCCATACATGGATATCTAAAGGAACCTAGACTCATTCCTTAATAATTTGCTAATTTCAATATCATACACCCTTCCTACCCCAGTATTAGCTTGCACTCAGACTAGAAATGAATAAATCCATCCTGTTCCCAAATCTGTTATTCTCTCCTTTTTCCCCCATTCATCTCTACTTTTCTACAAGTCTTCTACTCCAGATCCACTCCTTCCTTTGTACCTTCTGAAATGCTCTATCAAGTAATAAACTTCCTTTCATATTAAACATCTTTCCTTCTCACTTTTTCTCTCTTATGGCCCTGAAACCTGGCTCTCACTTAGAGATACTACTTCCCTAACCACCTTTTCCCTCTCTTTTAACTCTGTGTTGAAACACAGGCTGTGGTGGTTGAATTGGGAATTCTTCTTGTTCCTCTTTGCCACTCCCAGATTCCAGGTTCTCCCTCTATTACCCTTTATTCCATCACTTTAGGTTCAAGAACCATCTCCTTTAAGGTTACTTTCCATCTGCTTTCTATGTTTTGTGTATGTATCTCATTATTTTCATGCTGTCTTACCCATTAGAATGTAAGTTCCTTGGGGGCAAGGAATGTTTTTGTCTTTCTTTGAATCCCAGATGTTAGCATAGTGCATGGCAAATAATAAGTGATTAATAAATACTTGTTGATGGATTTATTGCATGTTTAATCCCAAGGAATAGAATGTCTCACTCTTGACCACTAGGGAGGATTTTTCACCTCAGCTGATCATCAATAATTATCAAGTATGTGATCCTCAGAAAAGAGCTACCACTACACAGTTACAACTCAAGAGACTTTCAAAGTACTTGTTGTATGGGAGGCTACATTCCTACTTGTGAGGTCCAACAATTCATAAGGTGGAGGAGAGTCATTTCCAAGTCAAGGAGCAAAGCTTTATGATAACCCTTAGCAAGCAGGCAAAGTTCCTAATGAACTCGCAATCAACAAGAGGAGAAATGGGATCTTTTATGGGAAAGGACTAGAGCTAAGGTGTGCTAATTATGCTGGTTGCATGTATCAGTAAATCAACTGGTAGTCATGATCATCCTATTTATACAAGATAGCCTTGAGAATTGACATCTATAGTTTAACCTCAGATTATATAAGGTAACAGTGGGCTTCAGTACAAGTTAGTTCTGTCTGTTCAAAATAATTCTGCAGAGTCACTTTGTTCCTCAATGAGACCCACTTAGATACTGAGTTGTTATCAGGGACATAGTTTTTTTTTGCTAGAATCCATTCACCCCATCATTACTACCCATGATTCTAGCTCCTGAACTTCCACTGGTATGATTTCCATTTATGAAAAAATAAAGCATTATGACACTATTTACTTTCAAACATATAATATTTAGTTAATAAGACTAAAGCAAAATTAATTGTAACATTCTTGTTACTCAGTATAATGCAAATAACAATAAAAATATTGAAGTCCATCCATAAGCCTAGATCTCCCCCTTCCACTAATGCAGTGTCCATTTAGGAGGGTGATCACAAACCTAGCAGAGAGCTTTATGAATGGTGAAAACATAACACTCAGGATAACACACAACTCTGTTGGCTTTTCAGGAACAATCTACATTACATGAAGATATTTCTCTACTACTTATTCCCTTTTTTATATTCTTTCTTAATCTGCTGAGCAAACCCAATTCTCTTGTTATCAAGCTGAAGAAGCAATAACAAGCTCTATTAATTTACAATCACCCTTAATGGAATGCTGAAAAAATTTATTGTGGCAACAATTCTTTTGTTGCAACAAGTAACTCTCTTAACCTAGATGCTACAAATCCCCTGAACAATGCAGAGAAGTCCAGGATCATCAGGATTCTGCTTTATCTAATCTTCTCTCTACCTTTTCTTGCAAAGCAAACAAACAAATAAACAACAACAACAACAACAACAACAAAAACCACTATTCTTTCTTTTAAGTGTTTTATTTTTCAGTGGACAAAATTTATTTATCTCCTTCCCATCTCCCCATTTAAAAGAATACAAAGAAAAAGAATATTTTTGTAATAAATATTCATGTCAAACAAAATATATCCCTATATTATATATGTCCAAAACTATATATTTCATTCTGCATCTTGAATTTCCCACCTACCAGTGATTAGGAGAGTAGTAAAATTAATCATCATTCCTCTGGATTCTCATTCTCTTCTTATTGCAAAACATGACACAACAAAATTCCTCAGATTAGCTCTCAAAGAAATGCAGACAAACCTCGCCAAATCCTCACTGAACAGATTACTTTGTTATCAATCAATTTTAAATCTTTTCTTATAGCAAAACAAATGCAAAGCCTCTCCTTTCCCATTTCTTCTTTTCAAACCTGAAAAGATAGTAGAAAGCAAAGAAACCCTTAAAATGTTTCACCTCTTTCAATTTGGAGATGATACTGGAGAAAAACAGCTCAAAGAAAGAGGAGTTTAGATCTCTTCCAATGATTTTCCCAGAAATTTTTTTTTATTCAGGCAGTCCATAGTAGTGCTTCTTTTCCAAACACCAAACTCCCAGAATAATACCTGAAAATGAATTCTACCAATGACTCCTTTACACTCAGTTTCTTCAAAGTTGGATATTGGATTGTTTCAAATATTTCAAATCAGAAGTTTCTGGTGATTAGAGAAGTTTCTTTTGTGAAAGAAAGGTCATATAATCCCTCTTTCTGTAAACTGCAAATTAAAAACACTCACCTTTCCAAGCCACTATAAAGTTATAAGTAACAATATTACAATTTAAATAACATTGTCACGTATTACCTTTAGAACTCTAAAAACAATCACATGCAAATAAGTTTAGGGGCCAATGTGTCTCAAGTCCTAAATAATTTCTCTACTTTAAAATACATTTTCTCAGTACATTAATTTGTGACGCAGCTATCTGCTCTTTCCAACGTCTCTATTTCAGTTTTATCTGAGATACTTTATCAGTTCTTTCATACATAAAAGTTTTTCCTGCTACTTTTAGCAATCAAAATTATGCACATATAAAAGAATTAGTACCATACTTCCTTTACAAGTTGATTTCATACTTGTTCTTTCCACAAAAATTATATTTCCATCTCTTCAGTGACTAAGTGAACTTTTTAAATGGGCAGCATTTTATAATGTACATACTGTAATCTACTTAGTGTTCCCACCCCCTCTGATTAAAAAGAAATTAAAAAGTGAATTATCTTATTTTTCATAACTGAATCTCCAGCATCTAGCACAGCACCTGGCATATAACAGATGCTTAAAAATACTTGCTTATTGATTAAAATACCTGTGAATCAATTTCCTTTAGTTTATTACTGCCCAAATCATTCCCTCTCTCTCTGAACCCTTCAATTTCTTTTTTATTGTAAGAATTATTATATATTCAATGATTATTGAATCATTACTTGCTTCCTACAAATATTCTCGGAGTTTCCCCTATCCTTAAAATATCTTCACTTGACCCTGCCATCCTGTGAAGGTCTATCTCCTCATTTTCACAGTCAAGCTCCTAGAAAAAGCTTTCTGATTTTGTTACCTCAACTTTCTCTCATCTTACTCACTTCTCAATTTCTTATAAATGGATTCTGACGTTATCATTCAATTGAAACTACTCTTTCTAAATTTACTTATATTGTGATGGAAGTAAAGATAGACTGAAGCATAATTCATTTATTATTTAAACTAGTTGTAGCCAATAAATGAGGTCAATAACTCCTTAGTAGTCAAAGACCACCTGAGTGAGAGAGGGCAAGATCTTTTTTAGTGATTAACAGGATGACAGAGCAAAATATCTTGAGCAACATAGTTATGTATTCTTCTAGTTGGCCATAAAGTTATTAAAAACACACACAAAACCTCTGATATCAAATTGCTATTATGATTGTTTGGACATCCCCTTCTGAAATCCCTGTGACCACAAATAAGTTGCATGGTTTGATCTCAAGACAAAGATAAAATAATCCTGATTGGTAGACATTTCAATGAGGAGATAGGATAAATGACATCTTAGTTCTTCTCCATGATATCACTGAGAGATGAGATAAGTTCTCAGGTGATGGCATTAGTCTACAGGTGATCAGAGTTGCTATCACAGTTTAGATTGAAGAGATCAATCTTTAAGCAAGTTTCTCCAGAATATGGTTAAGTGGGTGAAGTTGCAAAGGTGAAGATATAAGTTTCCATACAAGAATGGAGGTACTAGTTTCAAGATAAAAATTGTGAGATAAGTGACCTGACATTGCCTGATTAAACCTTACAATGAAGGGAAATATTAAATCTTTATTTTAAGTCTTAACACAATTACAAATCATTTTTCAATTTCACACATTTTCATTGCTGAATGTATTGGCCTTTTCTCTGTCTTTATCCTTCTAGACTTAAGTATCATTTGACACAGCTGACCTTTCTTTCTCTACAATCTATTCTTTTTGAATTCTTATAATTACTGTCTCTTCACTTCTTCCATTCTTCCACACCCCAGACAACTGAATTAGGTGATTTGCCCAGGTGACTCAGCAAATAAGGGTTTGAGACTGTATCTAAAATCAGATCCTCTTGACTTCACAATGTGGGCTCTATCCACTGCACCACCTAGCTGCCTTTCCTTTTCAATTTACTCTTTAGCCTTCTTTATTGGGTAATCATTGATATAATGCTCTATAATTGTAAGTATAATTCACTTTACATTTGCTTACATTTGCTCCCTTGTGAAGTCATTGGCTTCCATTGGTTTGAATATAATTCCTCTGCAGCTTATATTTAGACGTAAATGATTCAATAGAAATCAAAATCTTATCAAAGTAAATGTTGAAAACTATTAAATAAAAACCTTCACAACTTATCACCTTTCCCTTCCAAAGCTACTAGTTACTTAGCTTTACAAACTTGGAATCAACCTTATCTCCTCATCTTCACCCACATATCCAGTCATTGACAAATATTATTAATTTTTAACTCGACAACATTTCTTGAATCTTTATTCTAAACTTCAAGTCCTCCTCACCTCTCTCTTGGATTACTTCTTTTTTTTAAAATTATAACTTTTTATTGACAGAGCCCATTCCTGGGTAATTTTTTACAAAATTATCTCTTGCACTCACTTCTGTTCCGACTTTTCCCCTCCCTCCCTTCACCTCCTCCCCTAGATGGCAAGCAGTCCTATACATGTTAAATATGTCACAGTGTATCCTAGATACAATATATATGTGCAGAACCGAACAGTTCACTTGTTGCACAGGAAGAATTGGATTCAGAAGGTAAAAATAACCCGGGAGGAAAAACAAAAATGCAAACAGTTTACATTCATTTCCCAGTGTTCTTTCTTTGGGTGTAGCTGCTTCTGTCCATCATTGATCAATTGAAACTGAGTTAGATATTCTCTTTGTCGAAGAAATCCACTTCCATCATAATACATCCTCATACAGTATCGTTGTTGAAGTATATAATGATCTCCTAGTTTTGCTCATTTCATTTAGCATCAGTTTATGTAAGTCTTTCCAAGCTTCTCTGTATTCATCCTGCTGGTCATTTCTTATAGAACAATAATATTTCATAACATTCATATACCACAATTTACCCAACCATTCTCCAATTGATGGGCATCCATTCATTTTCCAGTTTCTAGCTACTACAAACAGGGCTGCCACAAATATTTTGGCACATACAGGTCCCTTTCCCTTTTTTAGTATCTCTTTGAGGTTTAAGCCCAATAGTAGCACTGCTGGATCAAAGAGTATGCACAATTTGATAACTTTTTGAGCATAGTTCCAAATTGCTCTCCAGATGGCTGGATGTATTCACAATTCTACCAACAATGTGTTAGTATCCCTGTTTTCCTATGTCCTCTCCAACATTCTAGCCAATCTGACAAGGGTGTAGTGGTATCTCAGAGTTGTCTTAATTTGCATCTGAAATAGCTTCTTAACTTAACTGGATTCTCTGTCTTTTATTTTCCTCTATAATTCAGCCTCTACTTTGGTGCAGAAATCTGACCATACCGTAATGCTACTTAACAAATTCCAGAAGCCTCCTATTATTTCAAGCTTGATAAAAGAAAATATTTTCTAATAATTAGAGTTAAACAAAACTAGATTGGTAGCCTCATGAGGTAGTAGATTCCCCTTGGAAAGGAAAACTGGACTTCTTCAAGCAAATGCTATATGACCACTTGTTAGGTATTTCATACAAAACATTCTTTTTATTTTAGCAATTTGATTAGATGGCCATTAAAGTACCTTTAACTTAGAAATTCAGTTGTTCTATTATTTGAAAAAAAAATTTCACAATGATAAGATATATGCAAGTTAGTAGTTGTACCTATGAGGGGAGGAATCCTCATATTGTTAAGCACATGAATCCAGCAAAGGATTTTATTGAAGAATGCATGATAATAAAAGAGAAGTTATTAGTCTCTAGATATCCCACAGGCAAATGGTAAAAAACAAAATAAAACAAAGAAATTCTATCAGTCCTATTCTGCATAATGTCTTGACATATACATTCATTGAAAGATGTTTCAGGCCATCTGTGAAAATACAGTCTTCTACTTATAGAACAATTTCAGTATTAACCAAAAACTAATTTGCATTCTGTAACACAGTGAATTACAGTCACTAGATAATCCACTTTTTGTAGTTGTTGAACTTTTGTAAATCTTCCCTAAAGCAATCAGTTTTTTCTTTCTCTTACTAAACTTTAAGGACCACTTCTCATTTACATATAGCATATCCCTCACTAATCAGAATACATCCTAAACTTAACATCAATGAGAAAAATAAAAAGAAACAAAACTTTAGATTTCAAAAGTGTCTAGATATTTTCAATCTACACCAAGGTTTGTGTTGGAGTCCTAATGTTTTTTCTAATTTCATACAATCTGTTGTCCACAATGGGGATTCCAATACACTTCTAGTAATCTACACCATGGAAGCAATATTTGTGCAATCAAATTCAAAAATATTTTCCTCAAGTTCTTAGGTAATGATTCTATATGTAATGGGAGCATATTTTACCTCTGAATCTGAGCTGCAATTACATGGACTCAGGTTAAAAGATCTATATCCTAATAAAATAATAATTACAAAAACAAACCTTACTTATAAGATAATGAAGGCATTTATTTCAGAGATCAAACTGTAATGGGTATCAGTTTTGGCGTTATTTTAAAGTCTCTTCATGGGCAATCTCAAAATAAACCGACTAAATCTGTATTTGGGCTGCTGCAGTTTAATATTTTATGTATGTGTATATACATGTATATATATATATTTGTTTATACATACACACATATTTATGTACACATATATCTATCATATATGTATATATGATTATCAAAAATATGTATACGTGTGTGGGTGTATGAAAAAGTTACAGTGGCATGCTTTTCATATTTTCAGAAGACTCTGAACTAGAGGAGATAATGAACACTTTGCATGACAAGGTCAGAATCCCACAAGATGTCCGTAGAATGGATAGGACAATGGACTTAACTCAATGATCTTGATGAATAACTCATAAAATTAGAGCTACAAGGGATGGTAGTGGTTATCTAAACCAATCTCCTTATAACACAGAAGAATAAAAAGAGGCTCAGAGAAACTGAATAATTTATGCAAGGGTATATTTAGGGGATGGTTCTATCACAAGTAGCAGAGCTAGGATTCAAGTCCAAACTCTGTTATTGTGTGTTTTTTTACTTTACTAAATTCAGAGCTCTTCTCACTGTCAATATGCCTCCATGATGATGATGATGAAAATGAAGATGATAATTATGATAGTGATGTGTGAGTGGGAGGACAGATGGAATATTTTGCATTTTGCAAATTGCTTTATAATGGAGCCTTTCAACAATCCTAGGAGTAGGTACTACAGGGATTTTTAATGGTCATTTTAGAGATGAAGAAACAGAACAGAGAAGGAAAAGAGTTGTCTATAGTCACACAACCAGTAAGTATTCATGAAAGATTTAAAACACATACCATCTTGATTTTTTATTATTATTATAGCTTTTTTTTGACAAAACATATGAATGAATGGTTTTTCAACTATGATCTTTGCAAAAACTTCTGTTCCAACTTTCCCCTTGCATCCCTCCACCCCCTCCCCTAGATGGCAGGCAGTCCCATACATGTTAAATATGTTAAAGTATATGTTAAATACAATATACCATCTTGATTTAAAGCCCAGGATGCCATCTATTATGCCAAAAGTATGATAAAATATAATTAGAATAGAAATAAAATCCAACCCTTGAATTCAAAAGTACAATTATACAAGAACAGAAAGGAGAAGAGCATGGCTAGAAAAAAAATTTATGGGGGAAAAAATCCATGCAGGTTTTATCATATGTCAAGCTTGTAGGAATTAGTGATATATGGCAGATAAAATAAATGCAATCTTAGATTTCATTAAGAGATGCACAATTAGTGCTATGTGTCAGACGTAATCTAGGACAGTTCAATGGTACAGTGGATAGAGCACCAATACTGGAGTCAGGAACACCTGAATTCAAATGTGGCCTCAGATACTCACTCACTATGTGAACCTGGAAAAGTCACTTAACTCTGTTAGCCTCAGTTTCCTCATCTGTAAAATGAATTGGAGAAGAAAATGACATCTCTCTCAAAAAATAGGATTACATCAGAGAAATGCAAATTAAGACAACTCTGAGGTACCACCATACATCTCTCAGATTGGCTAAGATGACAAAAAGATAATGATAAATACTGGAGGGAATGTGAGAAAACTGGGACTCAATACATTTTTGGTGGAGTTGTAAACTGATTCAACCATTCTGAAGAGCAATTGGAACTATGCCCAAAGGGCTATCAAACTGTGCATACCCTATGATCTAGCAGTGTCTCTACTAGGTCTATATTCCAAAGAGATCACAAAAAGGGAAAAGAACTCACATATGCAAAGATATTTGTAGCAGCCCTTTTTGTAGTGGCAAGTAGAAACTGACTGCCCATCAGTTGGAAAATAGCTGAATAAGTTATGGTATATCAATGTTATAGAATATTATTGTTCTATAAGAAACAATCAGCAGGATGATTTCAGAAAGACCTGGAGAGACTTACATGAACTGATGCTAAGTGAAGTAAATAGGACCAAGAAAACATTGTACACAGCAACAAAGGATTATATGATGATCAACTGTGATGGACTTGGTTCTTTTCAATAATGAGGTGATTTAGGCCAATTCCAACAGAGTTTAATGGAAAGATACGTCTGCATCCAAAAAGAGGACTGTGCCTTCCCTGTCCCTCACACTAAGCCTGAGGCTGGTTCCACTGAAAGAGTTACCTTCACTCTCTGCTAGTTCTGGAAGATCTGAGAGTTCTAGTTTGTTTGGATAATTAGATTCTTTCCAATGCAAAGGGGATGGTCTCAACCAGTGGGGACCGAATGCAGATGACAATATAATATTTTCACCTTTTGTTATTATTTGATTGGTTTTTTCCTTTCTCATTTTCCCTTTTTTTTGTAGCATGATAAATATGAAAATATGTGCAGAAGAATTGGACATGTTTAACATATATTGGATTACTTGCTATGTAGGGGAGAGAGTGAGAAAAAGGGAGGGAGAAAAATTTGGAACACAAGGTTTTTCGAGGGTGAATGTTGAAAACTATTTTGCATATATTTTGAAAATAAAAAGCTAGTATTAAAAAAAAAGAAATAGGATCATAGTTGGACATGACTAATTAACCCAAAAAAATTAATTAAATAAAAATGCTAGATACTATACTGATTTAAATATACAAAGAAATGCAAAAAAAAAAAAAAAGTAAATTTAAAATAAAAAAAAACAAAACAATCCTTTCCTCCCTTCTATCCAGGGAGACACAATATAAATAAGCAGGTACATACAAAACACAGAGTACATGCAGACATTCTTTTAGGGCAAGTGTTTAGCAACTGGGAAAACTGTGAAAGCCCTCTTATGAAAGCTGGAATTTTGGATGAGTCTTGAAAAATATAGGGAAACTGTAATGAATATAGGTGTGAAGGATGAAACTTTCTAGTCATTGGAGAATTCATATAAAGGTATAGAGATGGAAGATGGAGTGCTGTTTCTACAAGTAGGCCACTGTTATTGGATCATAGAGTGCATGGAGTGGTGTGTAGTATGAGAAAACTTTAAAGGTAGGAAGGAGGCAAGTATTGAAAAAATTTAAATGCCAAACAGAGGATTTTTATACTTGATTCTGGAGGATATAGGAAGCAGTTGGAGGTTTTTCAAGGAGGTGTGGCAGGGTATGTGACATGGTCAACCCTACATTTTAGAAAAATTACTTTGGAAGCTAAGTGGAGGTTGGATTTGGTATTGGGAAGAACTACATCCAGACAGACAAGTTTTAAAGGTTGTTTCAGTGGTTTAGTCAAGAGGTTCCAAATTAGGCTGCGTGAATGAAGAGAAGTGGAAACAAAAAAGAAGAATATCACAGACTATGGTCTCAAGGAACTTAAAATAAAGTAGAAAGCATAAGTAGAATAATGTCTGTGATAGGGTTTTTTCCCTCAAAAGACTAAAAATTGTGAATGGACAAATTTGAAGGAGAGAATCCTTTGAACTGGGACAAGAGGAAAGGAATAAGGAAGGATTCGATTAGAATGTAAACTCTTTAGGGACAGGAGGACTGTTTTGGTTTTCTCCTTGTATCTTCAGTGTTTGGTACACCGTATCCACTGAATAGAAAAGGATCCAAGCAGGGATGAGGAGGCAGTGGGCACAAGGCAGTGGGGGACAGCATGGATGCATAGAGCAGAGGATGACAGGGTGAGAAAGAGAAGCAAGACTTCCCAAATATGACTCATGACAGAATACTTTTCCTACTCTACAAAATATTTACTTTTATAAATGTTAAATAAAAAATCACTTATAGTCTTAGAGCACTGATAAGTTAAGTGATTTTCCCTGGATCACACAGCTAACCTGTATCATTGGCAGAACTAGAATCCAGTATTTCTGGTTCCAAGGCCAGCTCTTTATCCCCTGCCATATCCTTGCCTCTCTAAAAGTACCAGTAAAACATTTAAAATCCAAAGAAAAGGAAGCCCAAAGAGCTTATTTTTGAGGTGCTATGCAGGTACAATGGATAGAGCATTGGATCCAGAGTCAGAAGAAACTGAGTTCAAATCCAACCTCAGATGTTGTGTGACCTTAAGAAATTCACTAAACTTTTGTCTGACTCAGTTTAATAACCTTTAAAATGGGCATGATAACAGCATATAACTCCCAGGTTGTTGTGAGGATCAAGTGAGATAATATTTGTGAAGTGTTTTATAAACTTTAATGTGGTAAATAAATGCTACCTATAATTGTACTTATTATCCATAGGCAGGTTGTAAGTAGCTGCTAAAGAAATTTATGTTATCAATGAAAGGCTGGGGAAAGGGGATTGGGAGGAGCAATGGAACTAACCTTGGCTCTGGAGTCAGAGGAGGGAGAATCAAGCCCCACTTTTGATATTTACTGACTGTGTGAATCTGTACTTGGCACTTCTGCACTGTGGGCTTCTCATTATCTAGAAAAGAAAGAGTTCAGAATGATCCCTCCAGCTCTAAGCATGTAATGCTTAATCCTATATTTTGGATGAAATTACTGTTGTTAAACTTTCACTGGACCTTCCCTCTCTGGATAATAATACTTTTATTCTCTCTGTCTCTATGTCTCTCTGTGTCTCTCCCTGATTCTCTTTGTGTGTCTCTGTCTTGCTCTGTCTGTCTCTCTTTGTGTGTCTCTCTGACTCTATCCCCGTTTCTGTCTTTCTGTGTTTCTATGTCTCTCTGTGTCTGCCTGTCTGTTTCTCTCTCTCTCTCTCTCTCTCTCTCTCTCTCTCTCTCTCTCTCTCTCTCTCTCTCTCTCTTTCTCTGCCTCTGTCTCTCTCTCTCCTTCTCTGTCTCTGTATCTCTGTCTCTATCTCTCTCTGTCTCTCTCTCTCTCTCTCTCTCTCTCTCTCTCTCTCTCTCTCTCTCTCTCTCTCTCTCTCTCCCCCTCTCTCTCCCTCTCTCTCTCTCTCTCCCCTTCCCCCCTTGTCTTCTAAGTAAAGAAGGCACCTGGTCTCAATCTCACCACTGATTTCTTGGCAGAGAGTTTTCTCCTGTTCCATTTCAAATCTGTGCTGGGTTTTCCCTCCCTAGGCAGCCTGGTGGCCCTTCCTATCAGGAACTCACTGTACTGGTGTCGAACCACACTAAGACTTTGATACTTAGAAACATACAGACACTCCATTGACTTTAACCATCCTATAGCTCAGAACTCCAAAACTCAAGGGATCCACTTCTGCCTCCCGTTTAGGTAGCAGGGATTACAAGGGATCCTATCCTTTTATTTGTCCACATTTTCATCTCTGTAATACTTTTAGACTCTAAGCTTCTAATGGGGTACTTCAAATCCTTCCCATCTCCTCAAAACCCTCATGGCCATGACCCCCTGCCTCCTTGGTTGTTAGCAGAAAACCTGGCCTACTTTCCTGAGGAGATCAAAGCTGCCCTTCCAGTTCCCTTACCTCGGAGATATCATGCCTCCCAGATGCATTCTATTTTCTTGTTCCTTTGTTTCTGGGAAAGAGATAGCTTCTTTCCTTGCCAATGCCAGCACCTTTACTTGTGCCCTCCATCTTGGCCCTTCTCATCTCTCTAGAATAGGCCCCGGAGACCATGACCTGACCCTCCACATCCAAATAATCAGTTTCTCTTTGACCAATGGCTTTTTCCTGGCTGCCTATAAACCCATAGAATATTTAGAAATCTCTCCCTTGATTCCTCAAGTTATCATCACATATCGGTACTTCCTTTAACTGTCAGAGTCCTAAAAAAAGGCTTGACTCTGTCCCTGAACCCTTCCCCTTCTGTTACATTATTACTCTTTTTTTCTTTTTTATTTCTTTTGTTTAATTTTGATCTCTTCCTTTTTTTCCTTTTTTTTCAATCAAAAAGCATGTCTTTTCTTTTCTTCCCACTGCCTTGGAAAAGAAAAAGAAAATGCCTGTTAGAAATAGAATGGTGTCATCAAATGAAACAAATTCCCACATTGGCCATGTATAAAAATGCATGCTTCATTTCCTTTTTGTTTTTTTTTCTTTTCTCATGTTGCAGATATTGATGAATGTGGAGGGCGCATACCAGTCATGTGTGGTCCAAATGCAAAGTGTGTTAACACTCAGGGAAGTTTCTACTGTACCTGTATTGATGGATATATACTTCCTTCTGGGAAGAAGATGTTCCAAAATCCCAGTCTGAACGATTGTGCAGGTATTCTTTGCATTCTTTGAGTAGCTTGGGAATCAATAAAGAGCTCTTTCTGCTGAGGCTGAAAGCAGAAAAGTCTCTTCTTGCACGAGAGTGCCCTTCATCTGCTCACGGGGGCCATCTCTGACCTTCTCCTTCCTCTCCCTCACTCAGGCGCCTCTGCTCAGTGTCCTTAGCTCCTCCCCACATGGGCCACCTCTAATTCCTGGGAACTCTGCCCTTTTCCCTGTTCTGTCCATCCCAGCTCAGTCCCCTTCAGGAAACCCATTTCAGGTGCTTTGCTCAAACTCTGGCTAGGGCTGGAAAGGGTTGTTGCCCAAAAGAACGACTGAGGCTACAGGGCTCTGACCTGCCTGGCAATGCTGCTTCCTTTGAGCTGATATTGAGGAGACAGAGAGAGGAGGAATATTTGGAGGAGACTAGACAGTGACTTCTCTACCCAGGCCCTGCCAACTGTGCTCTTAGAAGGAGGTGCCTGAGGTACTGAGAGCCTGGGGACCCTGGAGACTCTTTGAGCTAGTGTGGAGCTAAGGGGAAATTGGAACCCAGATCTTCTTCACTCTGTGCCCAGCTGTCTCTGCTTTCTGCCACATCCCCTCTCCTTTCCAGTAGCCTTTATCTTCCCCCTGTCCCTATGACATGGACCATCTTATTTGTTGTCTTGCATCCTTTCTCTCCCCACCCCCATCTGCTCTATCCTAGCTAGAATTCTCACTTGGATCAGTCTACCAGAGGCCAGCAGAGCGGCTCAGATCTGATGATGCAGCAGCACAGGAAGGTGGATTCTTGTAGGTCCTAGTTTCTGAGGGAGAAGGAGCTGAGAAGATCCATGGAGGGCTCTGTCCTTCCTATTCCCTGCTTTGCCTTCCCTGTCCCTCACACTAAGCCAGAAGCTGATTCCACTGAAAGAGTTACCTTCACTCTCTGCTAGTTCTGGAAGATCTGAGAGTTCTAGTTTGTTTGGATAATTAGATTCTTTCCAATGCAAAGGGGATGGTCTCAACCAGTGGGGCAGATTTTGAAGGTAATGGCCTTCATACAAGATGCGGCCTCCCTCCTCCCCAGATGGATGAGCCCCTCTAAGGCCACAGAGCCATGCTTTACCCCAACTGGAGAGCAGAGCATCTGGGTGAAGGCTGTGGGAGTCCTCTGCCAATGTGCAAGAAAAGGCATCTTTGACACATTTATTATGCATCAGCAATTCAATAAATATTAGACTGTTGGGTCAGATGACCTCTAGATTCCCTAACAACTCTTTTTCTCTGGTCATTTTAGGTGTGTTTCATTCTCCATGACTCCATTTGGGATTTTCTTGGCAGAGATACTGGAGTAGTTTGCCATTTTGTTCTCCGGCCAGTTTGACAGATGAGGAAACTGAGACAAACAGGGTTAAGTGACATGCCCAGGGTCACATAGTCAGGAAGTATCTGAGACCACATTTGAATTCTGGAGGATGAGTCTCTGTGGTGTTTTTCTTCTTTAAAATACAAAGGTTCTCTCTGGGAGCAGGTTTCTTGGGGAGGTTTTCTGGAGGCAGCCTTAGTTTCAGTTAAAAGTAATAATCACCCAAATGTAGCCAGGTGCTAAAAGTTCTGATCTTTTATTGTCTCCAATATAACCCGGTTAGTTATCTTAGAGGCCTCTCTCTCTCCTTGGTTCTAAGAGCTCTTGCAGCTTTGTCCTTTGCTTCTGGCTCTGCTTTCTTCAGCTTCCAGCCAGAACCAAGGTAAAAGTTGTAATGAATCTTTCTTGCCTCTGAGAGAGAGAGCTTCTGGCTGAACTCACTTGACGCTCCCCTTTCATTCTAATTCAGCTGAACTCCCTTGACTGGCTCACTGAAGTTCTATTTATGCGCCTTCTCCAAAAGAGTGGGATTATGGGTTTCCTCCCAGAGTGCTCTCTGCCCCTAAGAGCTTCTTGCTTATATAAGCTCTCTAAAAGTTTCTATCAATTCTACTTAGTACCTTGTTTCTTCTGGCCCATAACATCTCCTTGTAAGATCAGATCAATCATACTGAACCATGCTAAATTAGATAATTATTGTCTCTATCAACACTAATGACTTAACAGTTTGTAAAGATTCCAACATCTCCCGCTTTCTTTTGTTTTAGAACATAAGGTGGTCATGACCTCTCTGACTTCTCAAGGAGGTGAGAACCCCAAAAAGGTGATCACACCTTCCCTGACTGCTCAAAAAAGGAGTGAAAACACCACAAAAAGAAGGTGGTCACCCCCTCCCTGACATATCAGGAAGGGAGATGAAAACACCAAAGGAAATAGAAAATCAAATCAGATTAGCGGGTTTCTAAAGGGGCTCACTTGAAACAGGTATGAAACAAGGTGTACATAAATCCATTAATATGGAGGCATTACATAAGCACACAGCAATATAACGCAGGCTAGTAGTGATGTAGCAAATAACATGAATCAACATGAGAATTTATACATGTCCAAAAGTCCTAGAAATAGTCCAAAAGGAATCTATTGTCCATTAGTTCCTGTGCCAGGAATCCAATAATTCCTGTAAGCTTTGAAGTACTGCAATAGTATCATCAACAATTTTTCATCTCAAGGAATCCAATGATTCCTGTTGAAACAATCTCATCTTATGTTAGGGAATCCAATGATTCCTGAAGATTTCAAAGCTCCTCCAACAGTCTCACTGTCAGCCATGATCTTTCAGTGTCAGATGTTTCTTAAATCTTCTTTGTTTTGAGGTTTTTCTCTTTTTCTGTCTTTCGCTGATGGACAAGGCGAATATGGATCGTTGGCACCC